>NW_026000101.1:23071019-23121036 GCF_001458135.2 Marmota marmota marmota
GAGAGAGAGAGAGAGAGAGAGAGAGAGAGAGAGAGAGAGAGAGAGACAGAGAGAGAGAGAGAACGAACTCTGGGATAGTTGGATTTTAGTTCTTGTTCTGCCAGTTCCTATGGATTTTGTGTATATTATCAGAGCTTCTAGTTCCTAATCTGATATTTGGAAGGTAAATACCAGATAGTAATAATAGCTATTGATACATTGAGGGCTTCTTATATTCCAAGTACTATGTTAAACTCTCTATACCTATTATTTTATTTAATCTTCCAAAAACCCAGTGGGTTAGAGATTTTCCACAAACTGATATTGAGTTTAGATCCTTGGCCTGCCTACAAATAAACTCAAATACCTGAAAAAAAAATGTATAAATTATAAAAACTTTATCTAGTTCTAAAATTTTATGAAAAATTGGCTTAGTACTTACTAAATTCACTTGCACTTTAAATTGTCAGTTTCTGATGAAAAGTATTAACAGTTAATCACACTATTTTTGGCTAATTTATCATTCTTTCAACTGGAAAGGCATTTGGTGTCATCTCTTCTACCACTTCTTTCCTACAGGTGATTTTTACTTCTGCAGATATTACGCATAGACATAATCTCCTGGTTAAAGAGGCCTTTGCTCATGTTCCCAAACTGGGGTAGGTGCCTTCCAATAAGTTCTCAGGTGCCATATCCCCTGTGGTTCCTCCTCTGCTCCACTTGTCTTCATGAGAGAAGGGCCAATCTGTGATGCACAATCCTATCTCACAGAGTTTAGTTTTATTCAGTAAAGTTACTGAATTTAGAAGAGGATCCAGTAAGCCAATAAGGATTGAATCATTATACCTTCTTTTTTTTTTAAGTGCTTTCCCCACATGTTGCAAGCTGAATTCATTACCTTCTGAAATGTCTGTAACTATAACAACAGGCAATATTATGTACATGTGTCACATATTTTATACATATTATCTCATTCCATCCTCACAACAGTCCCATAAGTTCTATTTCACTCCTATTTACCAATGATGAATGTAAGATACCAAGAGCTTAAACATTTGTTTGAGGCCACACTTGATAAACAACAGAGCTGTTCAGTGGTACCACTGTCCATCTAGATCACTTGTTCAGATGAACAAGAACTAGCTAGCTGAAGTTCCATGAAATTTAGCAATTTTTTTTTCTCTATTAGTTCCTCTAATCTAGTTCTTATCCTAATGTTCAATTAATGATGAGAATTGGAGCTGAGGTCACTTCTTTCCCTTTTCCAAGTGTTCATGTCACTGGGCTTACTGAGAGTATTCTCCAAGAACAGCAATGGTTGTTCTCAACTCAAAAAAGCAGAAGCTTCTTCATACCACCCTTTGGCTCACCAACTTTCTAAAGAGCATCTTTACTTGCACAAACAAGTCACTGAACTACCTGGAATTCATTTTTTCATAGCTATATATTCAGCGAAGTCAAGGAGATATCTAGCAATTTTCAACACAGTTTAATTCAGGAATAAACAGCCCTCTGAAGGGAATGGTTTTACTTAAAATATGTAGCTTGATTAGAAACTTAAAGAAACATAAGGGGTGCATAATAAATTGAGTTAGAATATCCAGTTTTCTCTGGAGTCCCTCCTCCCCCCACAGACACTTCTCTGTCCCTTTATTTCTCTATTTTTTCCCATTTATCTTCCTTTCTTAGGTCCAAGAGTCAAAGAAATTAGAAAAGAAAAAAAATTTCTCATGTTTGACTCTTTAATTGGCAGGGGTAAAAAGCATGCAAATTGCAGTGATTATAGCAGGGGTGTATTCTGCATAATAAACTGTAAAGGACAGAGGAGACTGGGAAGATACTTTCACTCTGTCAGTGATAGAAAGAAGTTAATGGAGACCAGGAGGGAAAGCCTAACAGCTGGTAGCTGGCCCTTGAAGAGGAAGATGGAGTCCTTTAGGTAGACTAGAGGTGTGATTACCCAAAACAACTACTTGCTATTTACATTCTGGATTTTACTAGGTGGGTTGAATGAAATTACTTCTAATTCATCTATTAAAATCTTCAATTAGATATACTCAGAATACCCTAAAATGCAGCAACTTTGTATGGCCTTGGTGAGGTTGTGAAACTATACCATTAAAATTTATTAACATATTTCATGTGTTTATATAGTTAGAAACTTCCAGTCTTAACTAGACTGAAAGAGTCTGTAGAATCTGCTTTCATTTCAAGAGTAATTGATTTGATTGCCATGTTTAGAAGATGAGTCTTGTTGTCTTTTTTAATTGGCATTGCATTTACCCCTCAGTAGTAATTCAAGGAATTTTGACATCTGTAAGAATCTTTAGTAATTCAGCTTTGCCACCCAGAAACATACTATATCACTGGAATTATAGTTTCTAAATAATCACATACTAATATTTTATATCCTTCAGTGGTAACATTTGTTAAGTGAATAAGTGCATATTTTTTATTCTGTTTATTTTTTTTCTCATTCACCAGCCCTTTTACCTGCTTTTTTAGTCACATAAAATATGAACACTCAAAAATTTCTGTCTTGTGGTTTCTTATAATCTGTCTGATGTGCTACATAATCTATTCCAGTGTTTTAGCTATCACCTGAATGTCCATAACTTCCACATTTGCAGATTCTCCCATCCCATATGAGTACTCATAACTTTCTCCATGAAACATCATTGCATGCCAAACACAAAATATCTAGGACAGCTCTTTCTCTCATTTCTGAGTATACTTTATATTCTTGACTTCCTTATTTTGATTAAGGAAGTCAAGAGTGTTCAAAAAATAGTATTCAAAAAATTAAATCCAGCTTTGTCTTTTCTTCCTTTTTCCATATGCAAACTGTAGTCAGGTCTTAAATCTTTAAGCTTTAAGAAGTTTCCAGTATCTATTCCCTTGTTTCCATTTGTATAACTACTGCTTCAGTTTGTTCTCTCCTCACCTCCTGTCTGGATTATTTCATTGGCATCTAAAACAATCTTCCTGTTTCCATCTTCTTTTCTTCCATCCCAATGAGCTTGATAGACATTTTACTAATCTTTCTGTAATAAAACATTTATTTCATACTATGGTTTTAAATGTGTCTTCTCCAAAATTCAGGTGTTAAAACTTAATGACCAATGTGATGGCATGGGGCCTATGAGAGATGATTAGGCCATGAAGGTTCCTCACATTAGATTAAGACTCTTATATAAGGCTTCACACAGTGCTTAGCTCTCTTGCCCTTCTGCCTTCTGCCATGTGGGGGGACAGTTTGCCCCTCCTCTGGGGGATGTGATGAAAAAGCATCACTTTGAAAGAAGAACAAACCTTACCCAATACCAAACCTGGTGGTTCCTTGATCTTGGACTTCATTTCTGTTCTTTTTTAATTACCTAGTCTCAGGTATTTTGTTAGAACAGCACAAATACACTAACACATTCCCTCTCTCCTCTATTGAGTGCCCATAAGTGATCTTTGGGGCTGCTTGTTTAACTGAGCACAAGTCCCCAATTTAGAAAGCAAGACCCTCTTGCCTATCTTCTCTTTCATTTTTCCTGTTCTGGTGATTTGCCTTTCCAGGTCATTACTCCATCCTGCAATAGGACTATTTTTGTTGTCTAGACACATTTAACAAGTGAATTTCTATGTTCACTTACTTGGTCATATTCCAGCTGTTCCCCAAAGAGCAATCTTGCTTTCCTTTGCCTGGGTGCATTTTAACTTTCTTTGAAGTTGCATGCTATCTCCTTGCTCTGCCCCTATTGCCCCCTTACCTTAATTTTAAAAACTTTTGGTATGACTTGAATATAAAGCTGCTTATATACTTATCTCCATTTCTAGATTTTTCAGCTTCTTAGCTGCAGGGATTGATCTTCCCCATCTTTTACTTTATTAGTGTTTTGTGCACATTTGGAGTCAATCTAAATATTTATTAAACCAAATTAAATAGGCTCAATTATCATAGGAATTGCCTGTGGTTCTGAATAAGAAAAAAATATGCCTTAGTTTGATTGGATTCAAAGGTGACTTGGTTAAAATAAAACCCAAGGTAATACTGATTTCTTCATTCTGCCCTTACCTAACTTAAGTTTTAATTTAAGGTGAGCAGCTGAGAGCCTCTGATTATGAAATTCTGCATGCCAGTGGGTTTTATACTGTTAAAATGAGTTATTTGTTAGAAATGCATCAGTGCACCTAGGTATTTGATTCAAAAGCTGTGATTTATGACTTAGACTGGAATTTTATAGGAACAATGTCATATAATACCTGAAAACGGCATTTATTTTCATGCACTATTTAAATTACACTTATTCCAAGTTACAGCAATATTTAAAAAGTAATATCCAGTGCTTCTTCATATTTGCCACATTTTTATCACACTAGAATTGAATTCAAAATTACTGAATGGGAAACATTTCTTCCACAAAAATGTTACTGTTGAATAATTAATCAAATGAGAAAAATGTTCAGGTATATATTTTAGTGTTCCTTTGTTCTATGAATTTCATTTTTATTCTTAAAGTGAATATGTTCATGCTCCTGGATTTTTCTTTTAGAGGGGGATTCATAACATATCTCGAAACTAAATCCATGGCACATTTTACAAAAGGGAATATAGATACAATTTCCTGGTGAATGATGTTTTGAGGGCGATTTTTCCAAAATGGATTTAGAGTGGAATATTCAGAGGTAGAAGTATCTTAGCTAAGATATTTATTTACTCTTAAGGAAAGCCAAACAAGTCCCTGTAGGGGAAAAAAAAAAAGGCAAGCATTCATTTTAAAAGATTGGATTGATGGAAATATCGGTGAATGTGAAATAAAATTGAGGTAATAAAAGCACCTCTTGACCTTCTAAGAATGATCAGGGGTTTACTTGAAGCATTTCTTCCTCTTTTTGTATCTTGTAGGAGTAGGTCTTAATAATCCACTAAAGCATTGGAAACCTTAGTTTCATCTTTTGTCCAGAAATAGCTACAGTGAACATAGTCTATATTTTTTAATTTAGACTAATAATTCAAAAGTTTAATACTTAACTTTATTAACAATAATTTTCAAAATTTCCCGATTATTTCCCATATGATTATGAACCACAGAATCATGTGCTTTCTTTTTAAAGGGCAGTCTTGACTCTCACTCCTTCCCCCTCACTCCCAGTTAAGAATAGTAAGTGGACTGAGTGGATTTGAATTCAGGATTTGTGTTTGTTTTTCCTTTGGGGCAGGGTGTTAGTTGTTTGTTTTGCTTCAATGTTTTGCAATAGAAGTAAAGGTCTGGAATGGAATCCACATTATGTTTATCCCAACTCCCCTGGAGACCATTTGTAGGCATTTGTGATGCATCCGGGATTTTACAGGTCAGAAATCTAGGATTTAGGTTCCTTATAGAATGGAGCAGTGTAAACCAACCCCATGTGAGAAATAGACTTAAAACCCACAAACCAAATGAGTAAATGAACAGTCTGTTTTCCTTGTTGGTCTGCCAAATCTGAAAAAGTTCAACTCTAAGCCATACTCAGAGATGCTAGTTAAAAATAACTCTGAATCAATCCACATAACACTACTTCTAAAACATATATGTATAACATCATTTGATTCATTTGTTTGGATGAATTTCTATGAGTGCCCACCATGTGCTACTGGTACACATGGTGGAACCTAGGTTTGTGTGATAACACATGACAAAGATGATTACAAATGGTGAGCTTGATCTGAAAACCAATACTACATTTTTAAAAGGGTTCATGGTTAAATAAATTTGGGAAATGTTGTGTTAAACATAGTTCAACCAGTTTTTTTTTTTCCTATAGGACTACTCCTGACTGTGTAATAATCTTCATTGTTAATCTCCATGAGGAAAATACAGTATGTAGCATTTTACAATCAATTAGTCTATGAAAAATCTCTTTTCATCACCTACATAGCAGAACACAATTTGTAGAATGCTGTTCTTTACAATATGCATAAATAACTATGAAGGGAATAAATGCAAAAATCCACAACAAGAAAAGTCACATATCTGGACTCTGTTTCATGATAGCTTTATGAAGGAAGCTAAACTGATTTGGCACTACACAACCTTAATATAATCTTGATAAAAGATCTATGTGACAGGCATTCTGTAGGAAAATTATAATTTAAGGAATATGTATTCACATTGCCTCCAACAAGAGAAATAAATATATTGACAATTTGACAGCAGTAATATGAAATTTTACTTGGCATTATTCTTGCTATTTATGAGACCTTAAAAAAGAACGTCTAAAAATAGGGATAAGGCAAGCATATCTATCATTTTGAAATATAAAGGAATGTAACTGAACAAGGAGCCTCAAGTCAGATACATGACAATAGAATCCATTTTGACATAATTATAAAAGCATGGAATATAATTCTTCTAATTTATTCCCCAGTAATTCCCTTTCCCCTCCCATCCTCTCATATCCTCCTATTCCCTTTCCTCTACTCTACTGATATTTCCACTATTTAATTAAAGTCATTGTTTTTTAGTTAGTGTTTTGTGGATGCGCATGATGGTGAGATACATGGTGGTATTTTCACATATGTACATAGCAACATTAGGTCAGATTCATTTCACTGTTTTTTCCTTGTCCTGTCCCTCCTCCTTTCCCTTCATTCCCTTTTGTCTACTCCACTGAACATTAAATTTCCTAAAAAAAACAAGGATTATTTCTTTCTAGATCCATTCTGTATGACCAGGGCCTACAAGGGGACCTGGCATGTAAAGGCATCCATAAATATTTCTCTACCTCTTCGGTGGGGTTTGGAGACTTGCCAGGGAATATTTCATAGGATAGCCAAAGGCACCAGTAGCCATTGGGTTAAGCCCTCTAAGAGAGCTGATCCTCCAACAGAGGCTGCCTGATAAAACTGAGGTTAAGTGGCTAGAATTTCTGGCAAAAGTTCACCAGTGAAGAAAAGTTTCAGGTTGCACAGGCTAATGTGCAAAGAGTAGATTTGAAATAATTAACATTCAGAAGTAGAAGTTTTATGTGTGTGACTGTGATGACAGATGGCCTCCCTGTGAGGGGATGGAGATTCAGGAAGAATTTCAGTCTCAGGAAGGGGCCTGTGAAACATTAGCATATTGTGGTTTCATGTTCTTCACCAACTGTCCAGGGCAAAAATCTAGTAATAGGTGGTAGAGTGTAGCTACAGATTTTGCGGTGTAAAATAACATAAACTCAGACACCTGTCAGTTACTCACTTCTGTCTTCATGGTGGGAAACTTAGAACTCCTCTGCTTCACAACAGGTTTTGTTTGGGTCACTGGTAGAGCTAGGGAGCAGACTGGCTATGATGGTTAGATTAGTGCTATGTTCACCTATTGAGGACATGATTCATTTTGTAGGTGTGTGCATAAGGACTTAATTTTTCTTTGATAAATTCAATTCACATGTATCTGACTAAAGAAATGGAATTGGAAACTAAGATTAAATTATTACTTTCACATTAAAATATTCCCTTCACAATAATTAAATTATTATTTTCACTGCTATAAACATAGAACTGGAATCCAGACTCTATCTTCAGCTCTAGACCTGTATATCTGTAACTCTACCTCTATCTCAACCCCTTTCTAAATTGGGTTTTATGTTTAGTCTTACTTCAGGGCATTTAAAGAATATATATCTTTCCTCTCTTTCCAAATTATTTCTTTATGATATATAATTTACTTAGCACCTCAATTTTTATACTAGCTGCTTATTATACTTTTTTTTAACTTGGACAATAACTTACTTCTACAAACAATAATATGACAATATACCTAACTTTTGGTGGACACATTATTATTTTCTTGTTAATCCTAAACATTAAAAGTAGTTCTTATTTCATATAGCCCAGGATCCTCTCATTATCAGAGGGCCAAAATGCTAAAAGCTGTCTTTTGGACCAAGACACATTATAAATCACCAAATAGCCTTTTATTTTAAAATATTATTAGTGCATTCTAGTTATACATAATGTTGAGGCTCATTTTGACACAATTATACAAGCATGGAATATAATTTGCTTCAATTTAGTCCCCAGTACTTCCCGTTTCCCTCTCCTCATCCCTCCCCCTGTTCCCTTTCTTCTCCTCTACTGATCTGACTTCTGTGTGTTTGTAGATTTTTTTTCTAAATTGCTGAATCATAGGTATACATAAAGGTGGAATTCACCGTTGTCTGTTCATATACGTACATAGGATAGTTTGGTCAATTTCATTCCACTATTCCTCCCTTTTCCTGTCCCTCCTTCTCTTCCCTCGTCCCTTTTCTCTAATCCACTGATCTCTCTTATTTTCATGGGACTCGACTTCCCATTCTTTTTTCCCCTATTTTGTTCTAGCTTTTTTCACATGAAAGAAAATAGTTGATCCTTAACTTTCTGGGTCTGAATTATTTCATTTAGCGTTGTGTTCTCCAGTGTCATCCATTTGCCAGCAAATGCCATAGTTTTGTTCTTCTTTGTGGCTGAGTAAAACTCTATTGTTATATATACACAACATTTTCTTTATCCATTCGTCTGTTGACAGGTATGTGGACTGGTTCCATGACTTAGTTATTGTGAATTGTACTGCTATAAACATTGATGGGGCTGTCTCCCTATAGAATGATGATTTTAGATCTTTTGGATCTATACCAACAAGTGGGATAGCTGTGTCACATGATGGTTCCATTCCTAGAATCTCCATACTGCTTTCCAGAGTGGATGTATTAATTTTCAGCCCCACTGAAAAGTTAAAATTTTAACTTTTTTTAACTCCCCCCCCCAACAACTTCACCAGTGTTTGTTATTATTTGTATTCTTGGTGATTGCCATTCTGCCTGGGGTGAGATTGATTCGTACTTTCCTGATTGCCAGAGATGTTGAGCATATTTTTCATACATTTGTTAGCCATTTGTATTTCTTCTCTTGAAAATTGTCTGGTATTACAATAATTGATCTCAAATTATACTACAGAACTATATTAACAAAAACAGCAAGTAATGGCAACAAAGCAGACATGAAGACCAGTGGAATAGAAGATATAGAGACAAATTTACATAGATAAATTCATCTGATACTTGACAAAGGTGTCAAAAATATATATTGGAGAAAAGAGAGTCTTTTAAATAAATGGTGCTGGGAAAATGGGATATCCATATGTAGAAGAATGAAAATTGATCTCGATCTCTCACCTTGCATAAAAATCAATTCAAACTGGATGAAAGACCTAGGAATTCAGCCAGAAACTCTGCAACTGCTTGAAGAAAATATAGGTTTAAATATTGGCTCAGGCACCAAACTTCCTTAGCAAGACTCCTAAAACACAAGAAATAAAGCCAGGAGCGATAAGTGAGATAGCATCAAATTAAAAAGCATCTTCACAGCAAAGAAAACAAGAGCATGAAGAGACAGCCTACAGAATGGGAGAGTACCCTTGCCATCTGATTGGTATACAGGGGTTTAATATCCAGAATATAACAAAGAACTCAAAAATAAATAACCCAATTAATAAATGGGCAAAAGAACTAATCTAAATAACATTTATAGAACTCAGACTATGAAGGCTATTTTGGCCAACAAGGCAATGAAAGAGAGAGTGAGAGAATAATGATCTTAGCAGAAGAGAATATGGACAGAATATTTTGAGATTAAATGTTTCTAAGAGTGTTTTAAAATAATGTTTTTCTATGACAGGATTGGCTCACATGGAGGAAAAAATGAAATCTATTTCATGCATAAGGGTTTGAATAGTACTGCTGTGTTTGGAAAACATGCAAAAAACTCAATAATTAACTCCTACCCACACCCACCCCCATTTTTAATGTTTTTTTTTTGGTACCAGGAATTAAACCCGGGGTCTCTTACCCACTGAGCTATATCCCCACCCCTTTTTAATATTTGATTTACAGATGGGATCTCACTAAGTTGCTTAGGGCCTCTCTGAGTTGCTGAGGCTGGCATTGAACTTGAGATCCTCCTGCCTCAGCCTCCCAAGCCACTGGGACTGCAGGCATGTGCCACCTTGCCCAGCTTTCCCCACATTTTATCAAACTCTTGATTTCAATTGTCTTTCTTTCCTCAACCTGAAAATATCTTTTTAAATTCCTTAACAGTGTATTTCCCCATAGAGATAAAGGAACTAGTTCATTTATCTTTGGTGTTTGTTAACCTAAAGGATAAATTATGTAATCAAATTCACTGAGATTTTATTTTAATCTCAGAATTTCTAAGGGTATTGTTATTCTTTTAAAAAACTACATAGGGAAGTGGGAGTGTAGCTCAGCAGTAGAGTGTGCACTTAATATGTGCAATATTCTGGATTCAATTCACTGCATCACCCAAAATTTTTTAAAAAATCTATGTAAAAATAACAT
This sequence comes from Marmota marmota marmota, assembly GCF_001458135.2. Lineage (NCBI taxonomy): Eukaryota > Metazoa > Chordata > Mammalia > Rodentia > Sciuridae > Marmota > Marmota marmota. The sequence continues at coordinate 23,081,349 of NW_026000101.1, forward strand.
ACAACTCAATCAATTTATTTATATATTACTTATAATATAGAATACATAATATTTTGTAAATATTACTTTTATTTAGAGACAGGATCTCACTGATTTCCTTAGTACCTCGACATTGCTAAGGCTGGCTTTGAACTCTCTATCCTCCTGCCTCAGCCTCCTGACCTACTGGGATTATATTGTATATTATGCTTATTATATATACTAAATAGTCTGTGTGTGTGTGTGTATATATATATATACCTAAGTTAATTAATTTAATGACAAAATGAGCAATAATAATGATGACTTGTACAACTATATTAATAAAATCCTATTTGTTTGGCCTTTACAATGACATAAAATACGTGTATCATGTTTTCATACCATTTCTGTTTATATAATATGAAGGATATTGCCACAAAATGGAAATTGTTATGTATAAGAGTATAAAGTTTAGAATATCATCTGACTTCCAAATATCTTTTTTCTTTCATATTATGGGAAATTTGTTATTTATTGATTCATTCATTAGGATGAATAATGTGTTATTTTAAAGTGACAGACTATAAAAGCCCAGTGACCTAAATAATGATTATAAATGAGCTATTTTATTTCTAAAAAGTATTTTTGCCAGTAGAAGCCCTTGCTATATGTTAGCAAAAACAAAGAATTAATCCTAATAGATAATACACTAAAACACATAAGTTCTGAAGCACTTGAATATTTAAATACATGTGCAGATATAACTTTTTGGGTTGCATTCTGAACTCACACAGTTATGATTCCTCTGCAATTTCTGTTCATTAGAAGTTTATTTGTAGAGATGTTTGCATTGTCAACACAGACATCAAATTAAAGAAAGACACTTTGCAATGCAATTGCTTTACACTTGCTGATCCTTTAGTGATGAATATCTAAGGGAGCTACACCATAAATTCTTTTTTCCACCCTTCTTTTATTTAACTATTTTATAGCAGTGCTTTACTAACTGCACTACCTTCCAGACTCATTTGAAATAATATGCTGAGAACTTCAGAAATTCTTAGAAAAATTCCAAATTTTGTTTTTGAAGGTCTGAAATGTCATCCTAATTGAAAATGTTGTGTGCATATTCCAAATTAGGAAAGCTATCTGTGAGTTGTTGACTATGGGGCCACATTTATTTATTTTGACTGTTATGGATATAATAAATCATTCTAAAATAATGTTGACATTTATGCATTCTGCTAACATGGCAGTTTAACAGCCTGCCCCATATACTGCTGCTTGAGTTAAGGATTTGCTATCACATTTTCCAGCTTAGTTCTCCCAATCTTAACACAGCAGACAGTGGTAATGTCAACTGCAGAAGTGCCAAAACAGAAAAAGATGGATAATGTACTCATTTTTATGGGTGATTTTAAAGCTCCTTGCCATCTAGCACATTTTTTTGAATGGCTCTCATAGTTCACAGTGTTTTCTTCTTTCCTATTTTGGCTTCATGGAGCCTTTCTTTTTTTATTATTTTTTTATTTTTTTGCTGCAGGTATGGCTTTTGGTTTCATTTAATCCTGCTTTCTCTGCCTACCAACAGGTGCACAGAATGCATGAGCAAGAAAGATATCATAATTGAAATCAATACCGTGACTATGAAGAATGTTTCTATGATGCATTCCAGTCCTGGGTATTTTATATGCTGCCATAACTATGATGATGTAATGGATTAGATACTTCCATCAATTTAGTTCATATACACATACACACATACAAACATGTGCACCCTTACATGACTGACATTTCTTTTATATGAAAACCTTGTCTAGTTCTTTGGCCTACCAGTTGTTTGATTAAACTGAACTTTTCAGTACATTAAAGGAATGCAATAACTTGCCCTTTCAGGTCAAAGACATGTGTGCTTTAATCAACAAAATTATTTTTTTTCTTGCCTTTACAAATTAAAAACATTCTAACTCACCTTTGTAATAATCATATGACTATTAACCAAATGTTTTTATTCCCTGAGTTCTAATCATTATTGATTATTGAAGTTTTCATGTTCATCCTCAACTGCCTACATTTTTCCACATAATTCATAAGGTGAGATTTTTCTGGCACTTAGCCCTTATATCACATCATGATCCCTCAAGCACAGATTTTGAAGTCTCACAGATGTGGGGATAAGAGGGGAGATGACCTCTATGTTTTTACTTTCTTCTATGATGTGCAATTCTAAAAAAAAAAAAAAAAAAACTTTAATGTTAGACTCCAGAGCTATATAAACGCACCTCTGATATTGTCTTCTGGCTTTTGAAGGAATCTTTATGTGATGGCATCTGGCCCCCAGTAATAGAGCAGCAGCAATAGTAGCCACACTTAAGATACCTTTGCCTTGTTTGCAACCAAGAAATTATGATAGGAATTATAGCATTTCCTATAGAAGCAAGAGGATCTCTGCATTTAAATTTCCCCTTATCATTAAAAACACAGTAGGGATATACAGACCAGGCTATTCAGTCCCCCCTGGTACTTACATTTACACTACAGTTATTAGAGTCTTGGAATGTGGTCTTATTGTGTATTATAAATACATTACATTGACAGAAAGATTAGGAAAATAAGATGGCTTGTCTCCATTTTAAGACTAGTATCTTTTCTACTGTCACACCAGAATGCCAAAACAGAGTGGAGCATGCTCACATCATTGGGCCTTCTTCAGAGAATGAGTTTTCACTTTTATTTGTACAATTGTGATCTGCAGATTTTCTGAGTACTTTACATATAAATAGTATCTGACATCATTTTCTTAGTATTTCCACAAAGACCCTATTATAGATTTATACCTCTTAGTACTCTTAGTAAATTTTATAGGCTGATGGGAAGAATGAATGGAGCAGAAAAACCTAAAGAATCAGCTTCTTATTGTCATTCAGGCAGAGTTGGAAAAGACCCCAGAGGGACTTTTCTGAGACACGTCCTATGGTTTGTCTAGAGAACATGGAATTCAGTAGTTGGGGTGAAACATTTTCTTTGGGTAAGTGGCAGAATAGAATCTTTAGTGCATTTTCAAATGTAGAAAAGACTTTCTACAAATTGATACAGTAGCCTTGTAAATATATATTTACAAATGATTGGTAATGACTGCCTTGAATATCAACAATTGTCAGCTATCAGAAGATAGCTGGTAAAGGGGATATCATGATCCATCAGCAATTTTCATTCTGTTTCTTTTCCGCACACAAATATAAAGGATGCCTTACTCAAGATCAGTTCACATACTTGTTAAAAAATCCATCATTAGCTCTTACTCTAATATTAAAATTAAATCTTCCTATCTAATGCCCCATGGGTTCTGCTGATATTAGGAAAAGTATTGTTTTTCTTTTTGCCCAATTTCCCTGTCTTTTAAGATACAATGTCAAATATCTTTCTCTTCCTCATAAGCCATTTTAAATGTATACCTAAAAGTAAAGCTTTGTTTATTCTTTTTAAATACAGACACTGAGGATTGAATTAGGGTATATTACATACTTAGAATGTATCTGATAATTTTATGCTTGGCATGGTGACCCATGCCTGTAAAATCCCAGCAACTCAGGATGCTGAGACAGGAGGGTTGCAAGTTCAAGACCCACCTCCGCAACTTAGCAAAGCCCTAAGCAACTTAGTGAGAACTGGTCTCAATTTTTTTTTTAAGAAGGGCTGGGGATGTGGCTTAGTGATAAGTCACCTCTGGATTCAATAGAATCCCTGCCCAAAGAGAATGTAACTGATCATTTAAAATAATGCAAGTTAGAGGGTAGCTTTTTCTTTTATTAAACAAACTCATCCTACTGTGTTCACACCAAGTTTTTAAAAGCCATTTTCCAGAGGTAAACAAATTCAATACTAATATAAAATGTTTAAAATCAATGGGTAATTGTAGAGGATATTTATATGCATGATGATTCCTAGAGATATCTATTTTATTAAATTGTTGATAAGCATCTACTTATAAACTGATTTAGGTAATAAGATTTCCTTTATTGACTAAGAAGAAAAATGTAAATATTTTCTATACAATTGGTCTCTGCTTCCTTTAAAAAGAAAATGAAATAAAATGAAACAAAAACAAGACCGAGGAAGAAGAATATATATGTTTCTTAATCAGTTGCTATTCCATTACTAGTTATGTTACAGGTCCTCAGAAAACCAGGCAGAAGAAAAGCATGCTGATTCATTTCTTTTCTTCTTCTTCTTCTTCTTTTTTTGTGTGTGTGCTTATCTATTTATTTTCCTAAAATATTTGATCATTCTGCTTTTCATTTTCCATATCTTTGTGGCTGCATCGACTATTTCAGAAGATTGGCTCAATATATCAGAATGCCATCTCTTCTGCCTGTTAAATTTCCTCTAGAAAAACACCAGGGTTCCCAAATAACTATACTCCTTTCCGCCTTTATTGAAGCTTCTCCAACAAATTGAACTCTCTAGGAACTTTCAAATAATGAGGATGACTAATGTTTGTGCTGCTACAAAAGCCTGCATGTATTCTGGAGTGTCCAAGATTAGAATCTGTTGGAGTAGGTAAATAGTAACATTAGAAAGTGTGCTATGTGGTACTTAAGAATGTGGTTGCCCAGGACAAAGCTTTGCATATATGGCTTCAGATTCAGTAACCATATACAAAAAATGTGACAGAGTGAATATTAATCCCTGTCTATTTGATTTGTATAATTTTTAGTGAGTGTATCTCTGTGTTAGGACCAACAAGAGAGTTTTAATATTAAGTGCTTTCTCTTCTCTGGTGAAGGACTTGTTATGAACAATTCATCTAACCCATTATGGTCTGATAGAACTTTCCACAATAATGGGATTGTTCTTTATCTATGACGTTCAATTTGGTGGCTACCAGCCACATGAAGATTTTGAGTGCTGCAAATGTGGCTAGTGTGACCAGGATTTGAATTTTTAATTTTACTTAGTTTTAATTAAATTTAAATAGTCACTTTTAAACTTGGGGCTATTATATTGGACAACACAGGTCTACATTATATATAAATGAAACTTGACATAATTACAACCAATATTTTATTCAGTACATACATGAATATCATATGTGTGTATGTGTATATCTTCAGAGACCCCAGAGTAAAGAGAAATACATAATTATTTCCCTGAATTCAGCTCATGCATATATTGTACATGAACAGAATGAGGGAAATCAGTAGTAAGAATAAAAAGAATACATTGGAGGGCTATATTATATAGCAGTGCAGAGAATCAGCTGTAGAATGCAACAGACTTGAACTCAGATCCTGACTCTGCCTTCTTTTGCCTTGATATGTTAAATAAAATATTGAATTTTTTGGGTCTCCATTTATAGGATGTAAATGAAGACATTAATTAAGAAATAATGTCTATGGTGTGCTTTTATTCAGCACAGAGAAATAATGAGAGTTGTGATGATCCTGTCCATGATGGTGTTGTCTTTAGCCATATTGGCTCATTAAATAAATTTTTAAGACTTCTATTAAAATGCTATCCCAATTTCCCAGGTAGAAAACTAAGTTTGAACTCATTAAGTTATTATTTTCAAGGTCATTTAGCTAATCCAAAATTTGAATTGGAAGCCTGATTCTAAAAACACGTTCTTTTCATTTTGTTACATTGCCTCTTTTTGTAGTAGCCAACTAGACCTAAAATGTCTAAAATAATCATTTTGAACCCAGGAATGTCACCCTGAAGGTGATATCTAAGTCATATAGAAGCTTGAGAAAATAAAACAAGATTCTAACCCAGGCCATTAAAACAGGGAAAGAAAAAAAAGTGGGGTAGGGAGAGAGGGAGAATGGGAAGAAAGAACAAAGTAAGCAAGCAAGAAAGAGAGAAACTCTCTCTAAGTCTATATTTGAGGAATGTACATTAGTTCACTTCAAGAAAAGGAAAGGAAAATGGATGAGAAAAAGAGAGCATATAAATGACATGAATATGAATGGCCTGTTCTGAGAGTTCCAACTGAACCTGGCTCTTACTTATCTCAAGAAATGCAAGAAAAAGTTTATAGAACACAAGTTCCAGATTTTTAGAAAGCATAGCTCTGCTCAAGTATTGACAAATAAAATTTTCAGATCCTTCTTTGGTGTGATGGTAGAGAGAGCAGAGAAAGTTGTCCATGAGAGAGACCTGCAAGTTGCATCTCCTCTTTGACAGTACTGAAAAACCTTGGGAATACACCTTCAAAATTATTTAATGTATTTCACTCCGAGTAGCAAAACCTTTGACAGGTGCTCTTCCGAGGCAAGAATGATTTATGTTTATAACTCCATGGCAGGAAAAAATAGCTTTCAAACTGAAAATATAAGAGATGGAATTGATATTTTTCTTGGTAAACCCAAGGAATGTAGGTCATGGTTACTAACCATTAAATAAGTGACCCTTGATATACTCTCATAATTAATTGCATGAGCTTGAGTAATGTATATTTGTATAGTCTAGGATAAGTAGACTGAATAGATAAATATTACTTAATCCTGAATATATTTTATGCAATTTTGAAAAGCTTAAAGGTGAGTTTGATTTTAAAGATGGAGATTGATTTAAAACAGGGAATTTAGACTGCTTCTGAAATTACACATTTTCTTGCTCCACTTAAATGGGAAGTACAAGCAAATTATATCATGGGGAGGTCTTCATCATTCAGAGTTTGATTGTGAACAGTAGACTTCTAGGCCAGATCTAAGTTCTTGACTCTATTATGGCCTTCTGAATGGACTGTCTGGGGATGGTTCACTTCTCTCAGGTATGCCATATTTACCCTCAAATTTGGAAATTCTGTCTAATTGAATGGAAGTCTCAAGAAAAAATTAGTATAAAATATTTTCCCAAATACCAAAAAATATAAACAGAATTATTAAGTATCAAGAACATAGATGACAGTCCAACAACATTTATAGAACTCTACCAATTTTATTCCTGTGATCATCTTCTCTGTACAAATTTTGACTTGTAATTTGTCAAATTAAGTACAGATTCTCCACTTAAAATAATATGGTGATATTTTTGAGAAGAACTACAAAACTTGCTATTAATTATAATAGCACAAAACAGTTATTTATTGCCATCTCTCTCAGCTCATTAACTTGGCTTATATGAATAGCTTCTGTTATAATGAAAATCAAGGAATTCTTATTTTTGATCCTAAAGCCTAGGTTTTCATATATTAACATTTTCACATTCAATCAAAGGATTTGAAGAATAGACAATACCACAATTGCTAAATGTTCTACTAGGTTCTACTTCACAAATCTGTGGTTTAGGGACTGCTAAAGTATGGAGAAACTGCTCAATGTTTTAAAATTTATTTAAAATCTACTGATTTGTTACCTTAAGTTATTAGGGAACATGGCAAGGGCTACAACTACCACAAAGAATCCAAAGTCATTAGAGAGTGAAGAAACATTGCAATAACTAGAACTTAAGTTTAACAATCACATTGAGATAAATTACACATGACACTGAAGAACATGGATTGCTTCTTTCTTGGAAAACTATAGTAAATTGGGAGGAGTTTCAAGATGGCGGAATAGAGTAGGTTGCTTTTTTTGGCTGCTCCGTGGTGTGAAACCAAGATAGCATACAGGCAGCTTCTCAGCAAGGTGGCTGAACAATGAAAGGGACAGGGGCTTTACTAGAATATGATACTGAACATTCAAAGCAGATTAGGAACTCAGGAGGTTGTATATAATAAAATAAAGAAGAAATCCCCCATGCCACCACTGCTGCTAAGGCCAGAGGCACCAGAGAGGTCCCTCCATGAGAAAAATGAAGGGATAAGGGAATTAAATGAATCCTGATTTTTATGAGGCCTGATGTGTGTCTGAGTATGAGTTTTGGGATCAAAGACACTGCCTGACTAAACTGAAAGTGTGCTGGACCATATCCTTGTGCAGGAAAGAAGCTGTCATCTCTCCTGGAGGCTTGCAGAGGACAGAGGGAGGGACCATTTTGCAAATATGGAACTGGCAACTGAGTTTGGCCCAAAATATAGGCCTGCCAAACCCACATTGCATGACATAGAGTGTGCCCAAGTGACCAAGAGAAAATCAAACATGGAGAGAGGTTTATATAGGAGAATACTGGTCATAGAAACCCACCCAAACTCAGGTTTGCCAGGAATCAGTTCCCCAGTTGCCAGCCCCTGAGTCATATCATGAAGAAGAAATGAAAAAAAGAAAGTGAAGACCAGCAAAAGGAGAAACTACACTAGAAGAATAGTCCATCAAAGGAGAAGCTAATTCGAATTAAAATCCAAAAATAAATCAAAATGCCAGGGAATAAAAATCATTTTTTAATAACATTGAATGTAAATGCCCCACACTCATCAATCAAAAGACATAGACTAGCAGATTGGATTAAAAACAAGACCCAACATTATGCTGTCCCTAAGAGATTTGCTTCATAGGCAAAGACATTCACAGACTGAAGGTAAAAGGATGAGAAAAAACATATCATTCACATGGATCTTGTAAACAAGTAGGAGTTTCTATCTTCATATCAGAAAAAGTGGACTTCAAGCCAAAGTTAATCAGAAGGGACAAATAAGAACATTTCATACTGCTTAAGGGAATTATACATCAACAAGATGTAACAATAATAAATATATATGTGCCAAACAATGGAGCATCTACATACATCAAACAAACCCTTCTTAATTTCAAGATTCATATAGACTACAACACAATAATACTAGGTGGCTTTAACATGCCTCTCTCACCACTGGATTGACCCTCCAAATGAAAACTAAATAAATAAGCTATAGAACTAAAAAATACAATTGATAATTTAGACTTAACAGAGATATATAAAATATTTCATCCAGAAATGACTGAATAGACTTTCTTCTTAGCAACACACAGATCCTTCTCTAAAATGACCATGTTACATAAGCTATCAGGTATGTTAGCATATAGTCGTACTATTACCTTAATATATTTTTACCATCTGTAGGGTTGCTTCAGTGGTCAGGGGCTGGGGGTAAGAGGAAGGAATAATTACAAAGAGGCAGCATGAAGGAGCATTTGGGGCAATGGAAACTCTATCTAGATTTAATGAAGATTACGTGATGGTATAGTGTTTGTTCAAATTCATAGAAATGAAAAAAATGTGAAATATATGTAATTATAAATCAATCAAACTGACTCCCCAGATCCATTATTCCTGGAAAAACGAAATGTCTCTAGTGACTGAAATTAATAGTCATGGTTGAGTGTTGTTCTTGGCATAACATATTTTTATCCAGGCTCTGTATTTTAATATATGTAATTATGGGACCTACTTCTATTTTGGGGGGAAAAAGCAGAGTAAATCCATTCAGAATTATTTTAGTCTGCATTAATATAGATCTAGAGTATGGTAGTTGGAAGTTCTTTTGGATTATTTATAAATGTAACCCTAAAAATTAGGAGATTTTAAAAATTTGGGGGGTACATGAAGTTTCACAGCTTGCCTTCCATGCTTATATGCCTGCAAGGATGATCTTTTATCTGCTGAAATAAAATATAAAATACCCTAACATGTTCATTTAGTGAAATATTTCTAGCAAATTGTTTACCATGCTATTCTATTATCTCATTCCATCACTCTCCTGGGATCTTCTAGAATAGTTCTAATTTACTTTTTCTGAGGCACTCAATGTATCCTTTCAACAATGCAATTTTATTCACTATATACTTGTACTTAAGTTCATCAGACAGATTTGGCTTTATCTTTTTTACCTAGATTAATATTGATCCTGAGTTTTAAATGTGTTCATTAAACCAAACCATTTTTTAGATGACTTGATTGTATACTTTCTTTAAAATAAACTCACATTTCAGAAAACAAAAATCATTAGACAATAGAACCTGCTTTTTATTTCAGAAAATGTAGTTACAATAACTAGAGAGTAATGGCAAGGTCTTGGTGCCATTTATAATAGGAATGGAGATTTACAAGGAAAACTAAAGCTAAGAAATAGTGGGACATGGTGTTAAGATTTAGGTGTGCAGGACAGATGAATCCAACAGGGTAATGAAGAATTAATGATGGGTACAAGAAGTCTAATCCAATGTTTCTAGGGCTTATAGTTCTGAATTGAACATATATTTGGTATATAAAATTACAAATTGAAAATTATATTAAAACTAAAGCCGATGTCATCACAAAATGTTTAGAGAATGAATAAATGATGATAAAAGAATATGTTTAAAAAATCAACAAAGAACATGAGGGATTTCTAGCATAATTTTGTAACTACTTTCAAAACTATATAAGCTTATTACCTAAAATTTTGGTCTTTTTGATAAATATAATAGGAAGAGATATAGCATAGGGAAAACATGCATTTTTTATTTTTCTCCATTTCCTTCTGAAACTTCCTTAAATTGACTGTATAGGAGTAACCCCAGTAAGGACCAGGAGGATAGAATTGATGAGTAGAGAAGTTATTTTAATTAAATGGTGAGAATGAAAAGCAGATTGCAAACTGATAAGGACACAGAAAAAGAGGAATAGGAAGCCTAAATGTTTGCACGTAGTCAATTAAGTATGAAATGATCTGATTGTATTAGTCATATTCCCATTGCTATAACAAAATTCTTGATTCATGGTACTTTATAAAGAAAAGAGGTTTGGGCTGCGGTTATAGCTCAGTAGTAGAAAACTTATCTAGCATGTACATGGCCCTGTATTTGATCTCAGAGCAGCTGCCTCATTTCAACCTCTAATGTGGGTCTATGGAAGATGACATTATGACAGTCATACATGTGAGAGAGAAAAAGGTAAAATTTTACTTCTTGTGTTTTAGGAGTCTTATTGAGGAAGTCTGTTCCTGAGCTGATATAATGGAGAGTTGGACCTACTTCTTCTAGTATGCACAGGATCTCTAGTCTAATGCCAAGGTCCTTGATCCACTTTGAGTTGAGTTTTATGCAGGGTGAGATTTCAATTTCAATCTACTACATGTGGGTTTTCAATTTTCTCAGAACCATTATTTGAAGAGGCTGTCTTTTCTTTTATATATATATTGGAATGCATTACAGTTCATATGTATATATATATATATATATATATAGGACAACAGAATGCATTACAATTCTTATTATACATATAGAACACAATTTTTCATATCTCTGGTTGTATACATAGTATATTCATACCAATTAGTGTCTTCATTCCTGTACTTTGGAAAATAATGATCATCACATTCCACCATCATTAATAACCGCATGTCCCCTCCCTTCCCCTCCAACCCCACTGCCCTATCTAAAGTTTGTCTATTCGTCCTATGCTCCTGTTCCCTATCCCACTATGAATCAGCCTCCTTATATCAAAGAAAACATCCGGCATTTGTTTGTTTGGGATTGGCTAACTTCACTTAGCATTATCTTCTCTAACTTCATCCATTTACCTGCAAATGTCATAATTTTATTCTCTTTTTTATTGCTGAGTAATATTCCATATGCCACATTTTTTTAATCCATTCATCTATTGAAGGGCATCTAGGTTGGTTCCACAGTTTAGCTATTATGAATTGTGCTGCTATAAACATTGATGTGGTTGTGTCCCTATAGTATGCTGTTTTTAAGTCCTTTGGGTATAGACCAAGGAGAGGGATAGCTGGGTCAAATGGTAGTTCCGTTCCCAGTTTTCCAAGGAATCTCCATACTGCTTTCCATATTGCTTGCACCAATTTGCAGTCCCACCAGCAGTGTATGAGTGTACCTTTTCCCCCACATCCTCACCAACACTTATTGTTGTTTGTCTTCATAATAACTGCTATTCTGACTGGAGTAAGATGATATCTTATAGTAGTTTTGATTTGCATTTCTCTAATTGCTAGTGATGATGAACATTTTTTCATATATTTGTTGATTGATTGTATATCATCATCTGAGAAGTGTCTGTTCAGGTCCTTGAGCCTTTTATTGATTGGGTTATTTGGTGGGTTTTTTTTTTTTTTTGGTGTTTAAAACTGGAAATCCATATGCAACAAAATGAAATTAAATCCCTATCTCTCACCATGCACAAAGCTCAACTCAAAATGGGTCAAGGACTTATGAATAAAACCAGAGACCTGCATCTAATAGAAGAAAAAGTAGGCCCCAATTTCCATCATGTGGGATTAGGCCCTAACTTCCTTAATAAGACTCCTTTGGTGTAAGAATTAAAACCAGGAATCAATAAATGGGCTGGATTCAAACTAAAAAGTCTTTTTTCAGCAAAAGAAACTATCTATGAGGTGAATAGAGAGCCTACATCTTGGGAGCAAATCTTTACCCCTCACACATCAGATAGAGCACTGATTTCTAGGGTATATAAAGAACTCCTTTTATCTTAAGCAGCAAAATAAAATGTGTTTTTGAGCTTAAAAAAGAAAAAAAATATAACACTATAGATGAGAATCTAGAGAGACAAGAGACTAGTCTTGCTATTTTATAATAACTTTTTCTCAAAAATCAAACAGGGTCACACAAAATTTCTTCTGAGGAAAGTGAACAGAACACCTAGAGAACTTCCAATAGACCCCATTTCTTAAGTTCCCACTACCTCTTAATATCACCATGCTAAGGATCAAGACTCCAAAACATGAATCCCTGGGATCCACTCACATAATAACCAAACTATAGTTCCAATTAAAGCTGTAGATCTTCAAATTCTCAGAAATTAAAGACATCACATGCCAGAGAACACAAGTGAATGGAGATACTAAAAACTGAAGTTTGGAAGTTTAGAGTATTGTTTGAAAGTGGCCCAGATCTCTTCTTCCAACCAAAACAGTGATTGAAAGCTTTTTTTATTTATGGAAATGAAATGAGGAAAGTTCTAACTAGATTTAGGGAACCAGATACAATAAAAAAGGGTTAGTATCATCTTGAACATAGGAAGGGAAAATGGACTCTTTCCCTCTATTAGCCCTCCCAGAACCTTGCAACAGGCTTATAATTCCAGTTTGCATAAATTGCTGGTTGTAGAATCTTCTGAAGAAACAGGCTCAATGAATAAAGTATATTCACCACAGGTATATCATCATAAAAGACTTTAAATGGATTTAACAAAACATCATTATTTATACCCATATAGGAAAAGGCGCATATGGAAAGCGGTTGGCAAAGAGAACTATTATTTTGGGTCCTAAGGCTTATGATGATTTTAAATTTAAAACTAAAATGTCTCTTAATTGCATTTGGAGTGTAAACAAGCAATTGAATAGCTATAAAATCTACACGTTCTTAGAAACAACTAAAAGTATTCTGATATTTTTTACAAAGAATAAACCAGCCATGAAATAATGGACATAGATCCAATACTGACATAAAAGGATCTGTATTCTGAACTGAGCCTGGAAATTAGGCTCAATTGGTAGCAATCACATAAGCCAAAAAGTAGATCTTGAATTACAATCTACTTACTCCTATGGAAATATCATCACCCAGGCCCATTGAGGATGTATGAACAGCTAAGTTTCATTTATTTAAATATTACCTTGAGTTTTTTTCTTCGGTTCCTAAAATATTGGCAGACACCGAAAGTGTATTTTTGGAATTAAACATAGCTAATTAATTTTAGTCTGGGCAATAAAAGCTTAAGCCTTCAGATTCAGTGCTTCCCAAAATTGGTTTCTGGACATTTTTCCTGGACGTATAGAGCTGAGACACATAGATAAACTTCAATGTGAGTACCTCTTTTAGATTTTAATAAATCATTATGGAAATGAAGAAAAAAAGCTATTTCAAAGGGAGAAGAATATTTTGTTATTAGATATTGGAAGTGAGAAGAGAAAGGGTTTTTTTCTCCTTGTGAAGAATTTATTGGTTAGTTATATATTTTATTTTCATGAGTAATACTTTCTCATTGTAAAAAATCAAACAGGTTTTTAAAAAACAATTAAAACTTGAGGAAATATTTTAAAGGCATTAATTAACCTGTCTAAAGACCTTACTAATCTGTTATGATTTATGTAAAGTAAATGAAAATCGTGAAATTTGTAGTTTAAGAATTCTAAATGATATTAAATAGTCTTAATCTTCTTAACAGAATGTGATTATTCCAACTGACTATGTTTACAGTGGTAAATTGGAAAATGCACTGTGTTTGATATAAATTCAGAGCCAACCTGAAAGTACCTTTACTTTGAATGGCAACTATTTACACATTTCGTATTAAAATTAACTGCATATGTAGCAAATGTTTATTTTAGATGTGCTATAAATATCAGCAAATGCATAATGTATGGTGCCTAAACTACATGCTGTGGTTAGACATTTAATTTACTATAGCATAACTTTTAAAGCTGTCTCATTCTTTTATTAGTGAAAATATAATGGGGGGAATATTAACTATATGTGTCCCCAAAGTACATAATATGTTTTAAATAGTTGTATAACCATGGTCTGATATTGAATCAAATAGTTCGATTTTACATTGTCAAAAATTATCGAAGTGTACAGAAATAATTGGGTTTGCCTAAGAATTGTATTGGTAGAAATGAATGATTAAGCCATTGATTCAGTCAGTTATAATCTATAAAGTATTTCAATAATTAAAACTATTAAAAAAAAGATTCCTTACAAGAAAGCTTTAGAAGACATTGGATACATTCTTCTGATCTTAATATTAATGCTGCAGATTATAAACACCTGTATTATTCTTTTAACATTTCTCAAAATACAGTTTTTTATTGATTTGGTTTATTAAAGAGTTAACATGTGTATGAAAATATACTTCTTAGTTATATAAGTCAACTTAGTATTATAGAATTATAGATCATAAAACCAATATATAAAATATTAAACAGGTTAAAATTAGTGATGATATTTGTCCCCAGACTGGCTGCCTTTAGCTTCCCTGTGAGTCATTTTGAAAACATGGACAGTGGACTGAAACATTTCTCAATATGACTGACATTTCATCAGACACATAGCTCTGTTCAAAAGCATTTTATTTAGTATAAAGCTAGGTATTTTATATTTTTATGCTTGATTTTCAACATTATTAAATTTATAGACCCCAAATCACTCTCGGCGAAGGCTTCTAGGGAAATTTGCCAATCACTTGGAGAAGATTTTTTTAGGGTAACTTTTTTTACATAGTCACCGCAATTTAATATCTTATTTTCAGCTTTTTGGGTCAAACGTTCAATTATAAGCATAGCCAGAGGTTATCCAGTGCAAGAAGTTTGACTTGAAATATTCAAGTTCACAAGATAAAAGGGATAATTAAACCAAATTCTAATAACTTCATTTATAAAGAAAGGTAAAACTTCCTGAACTGTAATGTCTGTTTTCTAGAGTGTGTTGGAAATCAGATACTTGGGAAGTATGTACTTCAGACTGCGCAGTATCAGCAATTTAGTGAGGTCCTAAGCAACTCAGTGATAACCCATCTCTAAATAATATATATAAAAGGGCTGGAGTTGTTGTTCAGTGGGTTCCCCTGGGCTTAATCCCTGGTACAAAAAAAAATTCATAGAAGTTATAGACAGGATCTTAGTCATTTCCGTATCCCCCTCCCCCAGTATCTAGAATAGGATCTAGCATAAATTTGGGATTTGGAACAATTTATACATGCTGTTGAATTGGTAGGAACAGTCACATATTGAGATAATTCAATGGGTTCTAAGTTATAGTTAGTAGTAAGAATTTGTGGTGTGCTATTGCAGGGTAGGATGACTACAGATAATGATGGTGATTGCATATTTTTAAAAGTCAGAAAGAAGGATTTTAAATGTTTTCACAATAAAGAGATGATAAATGTTTGAGGAGATTGATAAATTTATTTAACCTGATTTTAATATTACACAATGCATACATGTATAGAAATATCACATAATACCCCCATAAATATGTACAATTTTTATATTTTATGTTATCAGTTAAAATAATTTTAATTTAAAATTAAAGGTGAGATCATTTCTTTTAATTCAGCAGCAATATATTTTTTACAAAATTGTGTAGAGGAATTGTGCAGAGGATCAGTCTAGCAATTGGCACCTGGTTTTAACACTGACTTATGTCCTCTAAACCCAGAAATTAAATGTTTCCTTTATTAAACGCTACTTATATTTCTAAGTCACCTTATCTCAATGTTAATGTTCTCTGTTGCAGGTAAAACAAGCAATTTCATAGTATAATTTAGAGAAGTGCCAATTAAGACCACATAGGTATAAATACATTACATATATGTATGTATATATATATATATATATATATATATATATATATATATATATATGTTTATGTACTATATATTTATATATATAAAAGAGTTAACATTAAATAGAAAAATTCTCCGCAGAAGAGTTACCATTTAATTAAACAGTTAATCCAAATGATACTTTGATGAAGAAAACATCAATCCAAGTTGCAGAACTGAAGAATAGTCATTCAATGTTATTCTCATATACCAGCCACATGCAATATGTGCCTAGGAAGCTACTTTGACCTGTCATTCTGCAAGGAGAAACACAGCTAACAATTGACTGAGAGCAATGACCAGAATAAGTAACCATTGAACCATGGTAAAAAAGATGATACATAATCAAAGTAAAAGTAGACTGTTATACTTGGAGAAAGAGAATCAGTATTTCACAATTTGTCTGCATTGGTCCTTGCAGTACATTACAAATGCAAAAATAATAAGCATTATTTAATTACAATGAATTCCACTAAAGATTAAAATTATTGATAGGGAATACATATAATAGAGTGTGTGTGTGTGTGTGTGTGTGTGTGTACACATGTATATATACATATATATAGAGTTATTGCTTGGTATTTTCAGGGGATTGTTTCTAGACTTCTGCAGATACCCTAATCCACAGGTGCTCAAGTCCCTTATATAAAACGACATGGTAGCTAGCATGTAATATATGTGTATTATGCTGTATAACATTAAATCATCTTCAGATTATTTGTAATACCTAATATGTGCAAATGCTGTGTAAGTAGTTAATGCACTGTATTTTTTAGGCAATAATAAGGAAAAGTCTGAACATGTTCAGTTCAGGCACAATTTTTTGTAGCTGTGGGTTCCACATCACAAACTCAACCATTTTCAATCTGTAGTTGGTTGAGTTTGTGATGTGGAACCCACAGCTACAGAGAACTAACTGTAAGGAGAGAAGTGGACATAGTTACAGATGCAGATATATAAATTATGCCTGGGAAAACTACAGCTAAATGAAAAATAGTTGCTGCAGTGACACTGTGACCTGGCTTCAGGGAGCCTGGAAGGCAATACTGAAGTGCATTCCATGCAACACCAGCCCCTCATAACATTCAGTGAATAAAAATGTTCAGTATCAAATAAGTTTTGAAAAATTTGTATATACTCTGTGACTCTTTTGGAAATCTCAGAATGCACAATAATAAAGTCTCTAATGAACCTCTGTAAAAAAAAAAAAAAAAACAATGCATGGTTTTTAGCCCATTGTTCCCGAAATATATTGTCCCTATAATTCATTTTTATTTGTTTGCTTTATTTTATACCTGTTAAATCTTCATGGAGTATATTACACCAAACATCCTGGAGCCCAGAGGCTTAGTTCTATTAGTTTTCAGGAAACTATTCATAACAAGTGTTGTGTTTGAATTATACCATTATTCCATTTTGTGATATAGATATATTTTATTTATTCCTCGGGTGCTAATACTGTGCATGATAGGACATTTTCCTTGATTCTGTTTATTGATTATTTTGTTGAATTTGTAGAGTGTGAATTTCCCATAAGTTTATTCATAGTCTTTATGGAAACCTTTGATAAGCTATTAATTAATGGAACAATGCTTATCATAATTCAATAATGACTCTGATATTCAGAGTCCTTCCAATTATCATTCCAGGCTCCATACTCCTCATCTGTCTCACTGCCTACCCCTCCTTCAGATCCTCAGACTAAAAGAGATAATTCTCTTTGTAATGGCCCATACAAAGAGGCACTGCGGTTTTTATATCATACTTCAGTGATTATAGAGTCCATCTTGCTGCAGCCCAAACCAAATATGTGCTTCCTCTTTGAACTGTAAATTCTCTCCATGGAATTCATCACAAGTGCACAACACTACCAACAATATCAAAGCATTGCTTAGAAAGTACACATTAGAAATAAACTAAAAGCCAAATTGTTAAATGAATTATGGTATTCAAACACATTGAAACATTATGCTGTAAATCTTTTATAAGGATACATAATGTCTTATAATTTAGTTTACTATTATTCTATAAAATATAACCTCAAATATCTAAGGTGGAAGGCTACATGTTTTGTTACAATTTTGGATAGTGGACTTGTTTCCTGCTTTTGTGTTTCACTAATTCTGTGTTGATATATTTAATATTTATTCATTGAGCACCTACTAAGTTCTAAATACCAAAATATAAAGGCTACAGCAGTAAACAAGGCAAAGTCCCACTTTTACATTATTTATATTCTATACTTAATAAACGTGTTATTTTGTGCAATAAAATAGGTAAGAACTATTTTTAATGTTTTTTCCACTCCTTATTTATTTATTTAATTAATTTTGGATAGAGAGATTATCTGGGGACTGCCTATGACTGCAGACCCTGCAAGAATGTCAATCTGTGACATCACCCAAGCTTGGTATAAAGAGCAATGACATTTATTGAACTCACGTTTTCCCAGGCACAACCCTGTGTTCTCCCAACCTTGTGAGGTCAATTTTTCTATTTTACATTTGTGGAAATGGAGGCTCGCAAAGGTTAGGTAACTTGTCCACGATCATACATTAAAGAATGAAGAAGTCACAGGAGGAGAATCTGAGCTAAGGTTTTTCTACATTGAAACATCTCTATAGTTTCATTTATCTAAAAGATATCTATGACTATAAAAGATATGTTAATGTGAAGCCTTTCTGGTGGAAAGTCAGGAGGAGAAGCATCACTTCAACAGGAGAGAATCACTGCTCTGAAAACTACTAGGTGAGCTTTTGCACCCAGGTTTTTTCAGTTGTTTTGGAAGAGAAGTCAGCTGCATCAGATTCCCAGCTGTTAGAGTCTGGGCAGCCTCGGAGCCTCGGGAGCTGGTTCTCAGCACTGAGAGCAGCCCTTTGGTCGCCCAGGAAAGCTACCTTTCCCTGTAATTAAGGGTAGCGCCCGCCCCCCAGTAGGTGCGGAGAGGGGCGAGATTAATTGGACATCTATTGTGTGGGCTGGGCACTTACCCCCATTATTTCGTGTCCTACCACCAACCACGAGAGGTAGGTGTTGCCGTCCTGGTTCCATGCGGGGAATCGGAGTCTGGCAAGAATCACTGGGCTGGTGAGTAGAGGGCGTGGATTTACTAAGGAACCAGTTTGGTTTTATTTTCACCACTCGCACATAAGAATTTTAACCAACAATTTAAATAAACCTTATTTCTAGGTAATTTCTTTTGAAGAATAGAAGTAGATTTATACTGGAATTCTCATCAAATACTATCCCTGCTCCTTAGAGCTAAGTAAAGCAGTGGGTGAGAGGAGAGCTGGACCCCTGCTCTAAAACAGAATACATCTCCCTGAATGGGAGGGTGATCGTAGACAATGAGATCATAGCATCAAGGTACAGATGTATGGCTTGGCTCCGGGGCATGTGCAAGTTTCCGGGTTTAATACCCAGTATTGCAATAAAAAGTAGTTCTCATCACCGGCTGGTCAATCTGGAGATCCCAGGCTAATAAAGTCAGTGCAGCGATTAAAAAAGAAAAAAAAAAAAAAAACCCAGGTGTTTTTTAAAAATGCAGTATACTGAACTACCAAGTCAGACCTCCAAATAGAGTATTATGGGTTGAATCATGTCCCCTATGAAGTTCATACGTTGAATTTCTAACCCCAGTACTCTAGAATGTGACCTTACTTAAAGAGTCATTGCAAATGTAATTACTAAAGTCATGCTGGGGTAGAGTAGCTTTCTATTAAACTATGACTGGCATCCTTATGAAAAGGAGGAATTTGGATATATACACACAGGAAGAAGGCTATGTGAAAATGAAGGTAGATACCCACAAGCCATGGCACCCAAAGATTGTCAGCAATCTGGGGAGGTATGGATCAGATTCTTTCCCTTGGCCCTCCGAAACAACCATCCTGCCAGCACTTTGATTTGGGACATCTAGCCTCCAGACTTGTAAGATAATAAATTTCTGTTTAAGCCATTTGCTTTATAGTACTTTGGTACTGCAACCCTGGGAAACTGCTACAGAGGGGAACTTGCCTTTTTAAGCAAGAATTCCAGGTGATTCTGATGAATACTAAAGTCTGAGAACCAGTGACCCAGAATCAACTCTCAATAAAAAGGACAGCAGGTACAGCACTAACTGCTAGGGCAGTGGGCACATTTATTGTAAAACCTTCTATTAAAGCAGTAGAGGAGTTTTAGAAGGCAGAGGAGGAGGAGGAGCAGGAGCAGGGGAAGAGAAACCTAGCAGAGAAGGAAGATGGGGGCGAGGAAGGAGCTCAAGATCAGATAGCAACCTAGCTCAAGTGGCCCAATTTTCTCCTTAGGAAAAGAAAAAAATGACATCAGAGACAACAATTCTCAAAGATAGCAGTATGATTTTGAATCAAGGAGGCAATAAAAGAAAAAGCTTAAAACTTTTAGTTAAAGATAGTAACCAGGTTAGAGTTCTTGTACAAGGATGTATCTAATTTAAAAAATATATATATGTGTAGGATCACCTTAGTACTTAAATACATTAAAACTGATCCACTGTTATTAATCAAAGTCACTTTTAATATTTTTAACTTTATTTCTAATGTTTTATCCCTGGGTTTAAAAAATGCTGGTATTATTCCACATGTAGAATTTATAGTAAAAAAATGCCTGGAAGACTCTTATTTAGGTATCATTTCCATCCCTTATATATTAAAGAACTCTTGCCGCAGTCTGGCTGGGCACAAAATCACGAGCCACTCAAGCAGGAACAAACTTTATTTTTGAAACTGCCGCCAATGCCCCATTTGCTCCCGGGAAGATTCCTGGGAAGATTACCCACGTGGTGTTCTCCCAGACCCCCACAGGAAGTTCCTCCTCCGGAATTCCCTCCTACCGCACTTCCCCAACCAATGGGGAAGTGAGTCCCGTAGCAGGTGAACAGCAGGAATCTAATATCCATAAGAATGCAGATGTTAACATAATCATATCATCTCAATGGCTTGCTGGTGTCACCTTTCAACCAAAAATGCCATGCATCATATTACTTGGCTGTGGCTCTTAGCATCTCCCCCCTTCTGTTTAATTAAGCAACAAGCAATGTGGATAGGGACCGTGCCTGTTAGGTTTGTCCAATTCAACATATGGTTCTTACCCGTCATCGGATGAACTGACCTCTAGGCGTCAGCCTCCTGTCTTAGGTTGATACCACTGCAATTGGATCATGCCCGTCACTGACTACCAGTCCAGCATATAGCCATACTTGTGGATAGGCCTATGNTCTGTTGGCCCCCAAAATTAGACCATCACTAGTAGAAGGGAGGAGGATACAGAAATGCCACGACACCAAGCCAATTGACGACTCCTTAGGAAAAATTGCATCACTGGTGACACATCAGCAAAGATACGCCAGCACTACCATAATTCGCTGCATCAACAGATAGATCACAATGCATACAAGTGATACATAGTCCAGGCAAGATCTGCAAGCAGAGGAATCTATCCATAAACTCTGTTAATTTAAAATAGTCAACTGCACAGAACAACTCACATGCAGACAGTTATCAAGAACATCTTGAATAATATGAGTCATGCCTTTGTGGCCAGTATGTCCCGACTAAATACTGAATTTCTAGAAGTAATTTAGAAGTATTTTTGAAGACTTATATAAATGACTGGTTTTTCCTTAAGAGAACTGTATCTGTTTTGGGAAAACCATTGCTTAAACCTCCATGACCTAGTTTCTTTTTTACACAACCAGGATGACACTTTGGAGAAAGCATGTATGATTTATCCTAAAAATGTGGAGTCTTATTTCTTCTCTTCCAAATTTGGAGACTCTTCCCCCACCTAAAAGGAATAGAATGATAAAATTGGAAGGAAGATTGGGAAGTAATTAAGTCCAATTCAACCCTATAAACCAACACTATCTTTTGCTTAAAATAACTCTAGAAGAAGGGTTACCTACCTTAATCACTGTTTTGCAGCTTAAAACCCTTATTGGTGGTAACTATATTAGCTTGTTTATTGAATCGAAAATCCCATAATAGCTCTGTGTTACTTGGAAATGCAGTGTCTTGTGGATATTTGCTTGTTTATTTTTAAAATTAGCTTTCATTTTACACAGAAAGCTTTTCTTTTCTCCGTAAATGAAGTTTACTTGAATTTCAGCTCATAGGAACTCACTTTGGAGGTTTCTGTTGGTTATCTTTATGACCTGTAGTTTTGGATCCCTATAGTTAACTTTCTAAAGATTCTCATCTTATGGTCATATTTACTGTAAGGAAGGGTCCTCTCATGTATTGGATTCCGTAACATGATATATTCTGCTGTTCTTTATTCTTGATACAGCATCAATTTCAGAATAGAAAATTAAAATTTAAAAAAACATTAATTGAAATTAGCAGGAAGATACTGACAAGGAGAGAGAGATTCATTTTAAATGTAAGAAGCTGAGTTACTTCAAAATTAAGAAGATAGCCGATAGCCTTCCAAATTACTGAGCATGTTGGAAAATATAACCCCCAGGTTTAAGGAAGTGCCTGCCCTCATATCACAAAACACTTATTAATTGTACCCTCTGTGCCAGGCAATATGATTAGTAGGCAGTGGGAGTAAAGATAAGTCACAATGTAGAGGAGAGTCAGGTAAGCAAGTAGAAAGTTGCACCTGTGTGTAATAGCAGCTACACTGAGTGTATGCACAAGGTAGTGAGTGCTCTAACAAGAACAGGCTGCATGGATAAATAGGGTGACAGCTGGTGACTTTTTCAAGCTGTACATGGAAAAGAAATTTTCTAGGGAATCTTCATAACATTCTGAGTCTTTCAAAAATGTGCTTTATTGCAATGAAGAAAATTGCTAAACTTCCACATCTTCTAACAGAAGCCAAGCAAGAGCACTTGTCAGGAAATCATTTAAAAGCCAGCAACAGATGGGACATTTAGGATCCATTTGACTCTGAGATCCTCTGTTTTTAAGAGATTATATGTGGACTACTGGTAAACTTGTCCACAGTTTTACTAAGCTGAATTCTGGAAATTAACTGAAACATAGGGACATCACTTTGTTTTTCGTTTAGTTGCCATCTACAGAGCACAGTGTTTTTTGATAGTTTCCTCAAAAACAAGAAGCCAAAGAATGTAGTGGGGAAAAAAATAATGATTATTGTTAGTGATGGTTGAGACTACTCAGAAGTTTTTTTTCCATTTTTTAAAATACACTTGACATTAAAAAAAGAAAAGGAGGAAGAAGCAAGAGGAGTTGAAAAAGGAAATCTTTTTTTCTATTTCTGCATAGGTACTCAAGTACATAGGAAAACAATTGAAATGCAAAGAATTAATCATTAGTGAGAAGTAAATTCACTTTTGTTTCCTTTTCCCATTTTTCATTAGAAGCAAACTCTATCATCAGTTCTTTTTTTCTCCATTCAGATATGATCTCTGCATATCCAAAAATATGGTGCATGCAGGTACATGAACATTTACACAAAATACATACAGTAAAATATATACACACCATTTGAAACCATGCTTTGGGATATCTTGTCATATTTGTATGTGGAATTAGCATATTAATTTTTAAAATTTTTTGTCTTTGTTCTTTTTCATTATATATAAAACACTAGAGTATAATTTGACCTATTTATACAAACATGGAGTACATCTTACTCTAATTAGGATCCCAGTCTTGTGGTTGTACATGATGTTAAGATTCACCATGGTGTATGCATATATAAACATAGGCTAAGTTACTTCAGAATCATTTCACTGGCTTGCCTGTTCCTTTTCTCCGTTCCTTCCCTTCATTTCCTCTTCTCCAATCTACTGAACTGCTATTCTTCCTATCTCCCCCTTGTTGCATGTTAGCATCTACATATCAGAGAGAACATTTGACCCATTTTTTTGTGATTGGCTTATTTTGCTTGCATATAGTCTATAGACACATCCATTTTCTTGCAAATATCATTAAGTAATTATTCTTTATGGCTGAGTAATATTTTGTTATGTATATATACCACAGTTTTTTTTTTACCCATTCATCTATTGAAGGTCACCTACTTTAGTTCCATAGCTTAGCTATTGTGAATTGTGCTGCTATACACATTGGTGTGGATGCATCACTGTAGTATGCTGTTGTTGTTGTTGTTGTTGTTTTGACATTTTTTAGTTGTAAGTGGACTTTATTTTTATTTACTTATTTTTATGTGGTGCTGAGGATCAAACCCAGTGCCTCATCCTTGCTAGGTGAGCACTCCACCACTGAGCCACAACTCCAGCCCCATGTAGTATGCTGTTTTTAAGTCCTTTGGGTACATATCAAGGAGTGGGATAACTGGGTCAAATCGTAGTTTCATTTCAGCTTTTCTGAGGAATCTTCATACTACTTTCCAGAGTGGTTGCACCAATTTACCATCCCACCAGTAAAATCTGAATGTACCTTTTTCCCCCACATCCTCACCAACATTTATTGTTACTTGTATTCTTGATAATTATCATTCTGACTGAAGTGAGATGATATCTCAGTGTAGATTTAATTTGAATTTCTCTAATTGGCACTTTATTTTTAACAAACATTGTAATCTGCCTTGAGATACACTACTGATGCACATTTACATTTTTCCTCCAACATTTCTCTTTGTTGTTCCTCAAATGTGTGTGTGTGTGTGTGTGTGTGTGTAAAATAAATTCCTAGAAGTAAAATATTTGAGTTAAAGGGTATATGCCTGTAATTTTGATGACTATGCCAAATGCCATCCATACAGTTTTAATGAATTTTCCCTCCAATTTAAATAAGTCTAACCACATTTATCAGCACAATACGTTATTAAACTTTTCTCATTTTCCCAATCTGTTAGTTAAACAATGGCATATCACTCCAGTTGTATTTTATATTTATCCTATGAGGATAATTAATAGGCTTTTTATGCAAATTGTCTACATCTTGTTGATTTGTGAGAGATATTTAAAGTAAGCCCTTTGTAATATATTATTGCAAGCCCTTTATAATATATTATTGTATTCTTTTTTTTTTTTTCATGGTACTGGGGATTGAACAGGACCTTGTGCATGTGAGGCAGGCACTCTACCAACTGAGCTATATCCCCAGCCTTTGCAAGTATATATTCTTATATGAAGTAAATTTACTTGAATTTTTATGAATTAAATTTATATTTTCTTTTAATTATTTGAAAACACTAAGAAAATCTTCACAACTCTGAGATTCTTAAATTTTGCTGCTTTATTCATGTTAAAATCTTGGATCCATCTGGAATTTATATTGATAAAAATCATGAGAAAGAAACATAACTTTGTTAGTTTTCCAGATTACTATTTATTAGCATTTTACTGACTAACAAATGGTTCCCTAGTGAATTGAAATGCTATCTTTATTATTTTTTCTATACTAAATTTTATTTCTCACCCTCTTACTCTATTTTAATCTGTTTTACCCTGTTTTAGTTATTTTAGCTTTATATCCTATTTGATATTATATTGATTATCTTCCTTTAATTATTCTATTCTTTTTTAAGAATTTTCCAGAAATTCTTGCTTATATTTTTCTATTAAATTTATATTTAGCTTGTCAAAATATTATAAAAAGTAACCTATAGGTATTTTAATCAAAATTCCATAATTTTAAGAGAATTGATACTCTTTTAACATAGAATCTTCCTAAGAAATGGAACAAATTTACATTACTTTAAATGCAATTTTTTCTTACTAAGAGGAATTTAATCTACTTAAATTCTTTCTATGTTTCTGTCAAGCTTATTCCTAGATATTATTTCTTGCTATTTCCATTACAAATGAGGACTTTTCCTCTGACATGTCTTGTCAATGGCTATTGTTTGTCTATTTTAGCATTTTAATTTTGAACAACAGTCTTGTATGATTCTCATATCTATTTTATTCTTTAATTTGAAGTTTTCTGTTCCTGCAAATGATACAGTTCTTCCTACAAATCCATTTTTACTATAATATTTCTTTATTTATTAATAAACTAGTTATTGCCATAGGGAGGGATTTAAGTGGAAGGTTTTTTTAAGTATAATTTCTGTCAGTCATATTATTTTCTTAGGAAGTTGCTTATTATATCCAGGTTTTCAAATGTATTTGCATAGTGTTGGTAAAATATATTTTTAGGTGTCTCTCTATATTCTGTTTCTCTCATCTTATCCTCATATGATTATACATTTTTCTAGATTTCTAGGCTAGATTAGTTAATGGATGCTCACACTACTGTTATATAAAGACCCATTTCTTGAATTTGTTTATTAGCTCTAAATCATGTTGGTACACAAAAAAAAAAATAAGGGTAGAAAGGACCTAATTGACATTATTATTTAAGGTATGACTAATTGATAGCTGTCAAATTTCATGTAATGTCCTACCAAATCTATTTTACCTGATTTCCATGCATTCTAACATGTAGTGCTTTTTCTGTTACATTCTAAATATTCTTTCATTCTGACTTTGGTTTGCATTTTGTCCCCAAATTCATTTAAGAGACTACAGGGCTGGGGGTATAGCTTGCCTATGTTCTTCTTGCAAT
The DNA here is from genome assembly GCF_001458135.2 of Marmota marmota marmota. Taxonomy (NCBI): domain Eukaryota; kingdom Metazoa; phylum Chordata; class Mammalia; order Rodentia; family Sciuridae; genus Marmota; species Marmota marmota. Next base: position 23,108,024 of record NW_026000101.1, read on the forward strand.
ATGACTTTGACACTATCATCTCCTTTGACACTGGACTGGCCTTAGGGTTCAATCCCCAAAACCACACACACACACGCCCACACGCACACACACACACAGCATATTTTTCCCTATATTTCAGAAGACAAACGTCCATATATTGGTTATTTATTTATTTTCTTAGGAAGTCACCTATTTCCCCTTGTTCTTTTTGGGGTCTAGGGATTAAACCCAGGACCTCTAATACGCTAGGCAAGAACTCTACCATTAAGCTATGCCCCTAGCCATTTTCCCTATTTTTATTGCTAATCCTGTTTTTCCTTCTTTCTTCTTTCCTTTTTTTTTTTTTTTTTTTAATTTTTGGTCCATTTGTTTTGTTAGGATCAAAAAGCTGAATTAAATTGCCCACTATTAATATGTTTCATTTAATTGCTCTCTGTTTTCTATAGTTTTGATGCTACATAGTTCTTGGTACATTGATAAGAATCACCTTTAGATGTTGGTGGGTTGCTGCCTCATCATGATCTTTTTCTCATCTCTTGCTTTTGCCTGGAATCAAATTTTAGGAGTGCTTTGTAGTTGTTTGCATTGATAGGTTTGTTTTCACCCTGTCTTTTTTACTTTCATATCACATGGTTTTGTATAAATTTCTCACATAGTATTTACTAGTAGTTTTCTTTTTTATTTATTTGGAAGTTTTTCTTCCAGTAGGTGAATTTTTTGTTGTTGTTAAAATAAATAGGTCATATCTGAGTTCCACCCTTCTGAGAGGAATGTGACAAAGCAGTTGAGAGAATGTGCTCTGGAATCAGACTCTGCTCGTCATGAAACTCAACAATTACATGAGGGGAATTTAGCAATTTATTTCCCTTCTTGTTTTAATTTCTAAATCTGTATTACTGGTATGTTTCTCAGAATTATTGTGAGGGCTCATTAGGTTAATATGTGTAAAGAATTTAGAAAAGTGCTTGGCACATAGTATTTGCTACTATGTTCTACTTTATGTTATACTTTTTTAAAATTCCATTTTCCTTTTCACTGTTTGTTCTATATTCATTTTATTTTGTTATATATTTCTTTTTCCTTTATTTAATTTTATTTTATTTTGACTGGTACATTATAATTATCCATAATAGTGTCATACACATAATGTAACTTGGTCAATTCCAGTCCCCAGTACCTCCCTTTGTTGTGTTATTTGTTTCTTCTGATAATATATATGGAAGGTTTCGGTAGATTGTATTTTCCAGAGATAGCCGTGAGTATCTCCCATTCCCTATGTTCTTCTTGCAATATGACTTTGACACTATCCTCTCCTTTGACACTGGACTGGCCTTTGTGACCGCCTTGACCAATAGGATACAGTAGAGGAGATGTCATGTAATTTCAAAGCAAGTCATAAAAATGCCATCCTCCCCCTTTTCTTTCTTGGGCTGCTCACTCTGGAATAAGCTGGCTGCTGTTTAAGTAGCCTGGCTGCCCTGAGACTGCCATGCTGTGAGGAAGAACAAATTAGCCCATAGACATCAAAGAGACTCTAAGACTACACAGAGACCCCAAGACAGCTCCTAGCTGCCCCCGGCCCCCCAACTGTTTCAGCTCCAGCCTCCACATGACTGGACATGCACAAGGGACTTTGAACCAGAACTGCTGAAAGTCCTTTCTGAATGTCTGGCATATAACATTAGACCTTGGTCCCTGTAGGTTGAATGAAGTTTGAAGAGGCAAGCAATGTTTGACCTGTCGAGGAGAGAAGAGATAATAAAGTGTCTGTTGCTATTATAAGCCCTTAATTCTGAGGTGATTTAATATATAGCTCTAGCTAATCAAAACACCTCAGAGTTTGCATTTTTGCTTTAGTCATTACATTTATATCACCTTATGTAATACGTTCAGTCCTGTTTTCTGAGATGGTACTTATTGTCTCCTATTGAGTATTAATATATTTGGTATATTTCTACTTTCTTCCTTCATTGTTAAATTTTAGTATATAATTTTACTTTGGTATTAATTTTATACTTTTCAAAATTCTTGAACTTTTTTTATTTGATATTTCCTTAAATATGTCTTGATCCCAATCATTCCACTTACATGGGTGTGAAGCTACTAGTCCATGCTAAATCATGGCTCTTTTGCAACCTGCTCACTGTGTGCGTAAATTTCCGATTGTTAAAATACCTCACTGCTGAAAATAGTTCACAATTAGAGTGTTTTTAAATGGTTTTCAAAAAAACATTTTAACTTACAGCAGTCAGAATTAAAGACATAGCAATGTCTATTTAAAATGCATTTGGAGTATCTATCACTCAAGTTATTTTTTATCTCCAAGTGTATATATTTAATATTTTAAAAATCTTAGGAGACATTATTTAATTTTTTAGTTAAGAAAACCAAAGAGCAAGACATGTGTCAGTGTCAACCAGGAACCTCTCATTATCATATTTTGCAGTAAAATAGGATGGCAAATGGAACACAGCCTTGATAAATGTGATCTAGTCCTAGATCTAAGAATGAATGGGGCTACTCTGAGGAAAAACATTGGGGCTGAACTCATATTCATAATAGTAAAATTCACAAACCATTTGAACTCCCAGCATAAATTTTTGAAAACATCAGAGTAATCTATCTTTTTATCTTTATTCCTCTAGGAATAAATTAAATTTGTACTATGTTGGTTAACATCAAATGGGAGCTATTCTGCATGACATAGTAGTTAGGTTCTCCTATGTTTCTGCAATTATCTCTTGCTCTTAACTCCTTTAGTATTATCTCAGTGGGTATTGTTGTAATTGTTTTATCTTTGACCCCCTGGGAAGGATGCAGGAGTTTCAAAGATAAATTTTTTATCATAAAAATGCATTTTTTAAATATATAGAGCCTAATATATATACCAAATATTATGCCTTTGTATACACACTCTTTCAAAAGTGAACTCAGGGTAGCCACATAGATAGATGAATTAACCAGAAATAAAACCAATACTTTGCATAAAGTGTCCATTTAGTGATTTGAAAATCATGACCTATCAAATCTTGCAAGGATTCCATTAAAAGTACATAGAATTTTGATAAAGTTGTCTATAGTAAGGAGAAAAATATTACCACCAGAACTAGGCAGGATGCTATGGCATATAACAATTAGACCTTGGTCTCTGCAGGTTGAATAAAGGTCGAAGAGGCAAGCAATAAGATCACTGATAAGCCAGGACTCATGTCATCAAATGCTAAATCATGGCTCTGAGATGGTACTTATTGTCTCCTATTGAGATAGATAAGATGCCAGTGATTTGGAATATATTCTGAGAAAGGTTGCTTATGCTAAATACTTAATAATAAATTAGTTTAGTTAATAAACATTTTCTGGGTTCCTATTGTATGCACTTGAGGTATGTAAATGCACTAAAATATTAACTGTATTCACTTACATACATGTGTGTTTGAGCATACTTGCATGTGAATATCACATATACACACACCTATGTTTATGAAAGATAACTTATACATTTTAAGATTAGCAATGTCAAAGTGATGATTCTATTTATTGAGATGGGAAAGAATAATCAAGAGGTGATTAGAGTTTAGGTTTGGCTTTCTTAAATCTGAAATTCTTTTTATGTATGTATATCTAGATATGAAATAGGCAGGTGGATACACACATCTGGTTCTCAGTAGAGAGGTCCAGAATATATATAAAAATTTGGATTCATTAACATGAAGATGGTATCTGAAACCCTTGAACTAGAGAAAGAACTAGCAAAGAATGTGCACTAGGCAATATTTACAGGCCAAGTAGGGGAAGAAAATCTAGCAAAATAGATCAGAAGGTAGCCAGTAAGTCAGAAGAAAACCAGATGACAAACCAGGAAACAATATTTCAAGCGAAGGAAGAGGTTAAAACTTTAGGTTCTGCTTAGAGGTAGAGAAAGATAAGGAGAGAGGTTGCCAGTGACATTTACTCATGCCATTCACTTTTTCTGAGCTCACATCATGTTCCCAGCAGTGAGCAGGTACATAATAGGTGCTCAGTAAATGCCTGTGGAGAGGAAGAAAGGAGAGAAGAAAGGGAGGGGGAAAGGAAAAGAAATAGGAGAAAAGTAAGGAAGGAATGACTAGGTAAATGAGCTGAGTGATTTTATTTTATTCCTCCTGCCTAGGTGAAAGTTGATATTTTATTATGTGAGATGCTGCTTAGAGAATGAAATCACAGAAATGAGGCAGCCATAGAATACAGGCTGTAAGCAGTTTATTTAAGGAATCCCAGGTGAAAATCAGATTTAATCTTTGCCTTCTCTTCATGATCTGTGCATAATGGAATAATTTTAAACAGTCCTCCTACAAATAGTCCCATGTCAATAAAGGTGGAATCTAAACCCTTGATTGTAGAATAACTCCTTTCTTTACAACTGTAACAAGAGTTGTTCCATTCATTTGCCTGTTTTTACGAAGTAATGTGTCCTTGGCACAAAGCCTGGCTTACATGCGTAAAACAAGTCTAGCCTTGGACTTTTTCTTAAACATGGATGTTTCCTCTTAAACTCTGTCCAGGAGGACATGATTTGGGACTGGCCTTTTGTTTTAATTTGTTTTAATTAGTTATACATGACACTAGAATGCATTTATGCACTCTATGGCCATTTATTTTTAAAGAAATTAAGAAGCAAACAATAACTGAGCATTTGCTTTGCTGGTTAAGACACACCGCCTTCAAAATGCTAACTGGCACTTGGCTGACAATCAGATAATTCAGTTTCTCCACTTAAGCATTTGCAAGTTATTTAGTCATTGCTGTGCAAAGCAATAAGAGAGCAGGCATCTGTTTGATATGTTAGTGTTTATATTCTCATAACTCTTTAACACGATTTTAAAATTTAGATTTTTTTTTTTTTTGGCATGAATGCATATTACCAGTTAATAGGGCCTAGTTGTGTTTGTCCTCCCCCAACTCCTCCTCATGAATCATGACCATGGTCCCTGAGGTTGAATAAACCACAAATAACAGCATTTTATTTAAAAAGATGTTATAGACTGGTAACTTATAAACAGCAGACTTATTTTATACTTTTGGAGCCTGGGAAGTTCAAGGGTCAAGGTGCTGGGAAATTTAGTATCTGGGGAGGGATCCAATGTTTCATAAATGACTTCTGGCAGAAGCATCTAAGCATAAGGGATAAAGGATCTCTCTGCACTCTCTTTTGTAAGGCATTAATCTCATTCATGAGGTCTTTGTCCTCAGGATCTAAATATCTCTGAAAGAATCCACCTTTTAATGCCATCACATTGTGTGTTGGGATTTTAACACATGAATTTGGGGAAACACAATCAGTCCATTGTAACAGGAGTTTTGATTTCCTTTGATGTAGTCTTTTTTTTTAGCTACATTGGACATGTTATGAAATTCAATATATTCGTAAACTGTGGATAGCCTCCCCAGAACAAAAGTGACACAACCCAAATTTTACAATTTGGGGAGTTTCATCAACCTCTTAAGTTGATATATGGACAATTCAGATCAGGAATTCAGCAGTTATGTGCAAGTAAACCTGGCAATGGAATCACTGTGGACCTGTGGAGACTATTGGAAACATTATTTCTTTGTACTGTGTGTGAAGGTTCCTGTTTGTTTTTTAAGGGTTGGAACAGTAATCCTGGCTGTATTCAAGGACACCCGATTAAATGGCCTCAATTAAATGCACCCTCCCTAAATTACATTGTTCTTCATCAATAGAAAATACTCCCCCACTCAATTCCTTTTCTTGCTTATTTACTGTTCAGGCTCTTATTTACTAGTCAGGCTCTTCTTCTCCCTCACTGCCCTTCATCCCTTATAAACACATACAGCACACATCAGCACATACTTAAATACACACACAGCAGGAATATCTGCTTTGATTGGAACTGCTCCAAGGTTTTAGTTCACCAGGAAATAGCAGGCTGCAGCAAAGTACTAGAAACTTAAATCATCTTTTAAGTCTTATTTCTTTCCCTCCTAATTAAGGATCACCACTTTGTCTATCTTTCCTTTTACTTCTGAGTATTTCCAGAAGTTGTACTACCCTGACATCAGGAACTGTTCTGAACTTTCAAGAAGGCCTATAGAAAACACAGAGGTTGGCCTCAGACTATAAACTGTCTAGTACAAAGCCGCTAATATTTGCTCTGATTCTCTATCTATTTGATGCAGACTTTGAGTGCCACAGTCTGGCTGGGGACAAAATCACGAGCCACTTAAGCAGGAACAAACTTTGTTTTTGAAACTGCCTCCAATGCCCCATACGCTCCGGGGAAGATTGCCGACCAACCGACAAGGAGGCGTTCTCCCTAATCCCAAGAGGAAGTTCCTCCTCCGGAATTCCCTCCTACTGCACTTCCCCAACCAATGGGAACTCTCCAGGAGTCCCTAGCAGGCCGAGGTGAACAGCAGGAGTCCAATATCCATATGAATGCAAATCTTAACATAATCATGTCATCTCAATGGCTTGCTGGCATCACCTTTCAACCAAAAATGCCATGCATCATATTACTTGGCTGTGGCTCTTAGCATTTGAGGTCTCTTTCTTTTTCTTCTCCTTTTTCTCCTTCGCTCTTCCTCCCCAATCTTTTTTTTTTTTTTTACAATTGGTGAACCAGTATTGATTTTATTATTATTATTTTTTTTTGTTTATTTATTTATTTATTTTTTATTGGTTGTTCAAAACATTACACAGCTCATGACATATCATCTTCCATACATTTGATTCAAGTGGGTTATGAACTCCCATTTTTTACCCCAAATACAAGTTGCAGAATCACCTCGGTTACACATCCACATTTTTACATAATACCATATTAGTGACTGTTGTATTCNGAGAGAGAAGGGAAACTATGGAAATGGAAGGAGACCCTCCCCAATCTTAAACAGTTCAGAGATGCTTGTTTCTGATAGGCAAATAAGGAGAGGTTATGTTCCCACTGTTGGTTTAAAAGTCCTTTGTTTTGAACCTGGGATATATTTGGACATGTTAATTATGTATAAATGATTGTTACATCTCCAGCTTAGAAGATGGACCCATCACAGTGGGAATAGCTGTATCTCTTGATCCTGACAGCAGGAAAGCAGATCATATGCATATGAAGGCCGTTCTTGACTTTCCTTGGCTTGTTCCATGTTGGAGAGATTGTTCTTAGAAACTATCCAAATGTCCAAGATATTCTTGTCATCTTTCTTACTGCTTCTTGCATTCAAATGTGGTAGGAAAAAAAAATGTGTCTCAATTTTTGGTTATAGAGAATACAATAGCAAATTTTCTTTTCCTAAAATGGCTTTTCCCAAGCAAAAATTGCAAGAAAAATGCTAATCTTGTTTCTTCCCACACCCTCTGTCCCTGTTATCCCTGCCATTGCAATGTCTCTAATTTGTAGGTGGCCATTCATAAATATGAGGCTATTTATAAATGTGATGTTTACAAGTCAGGAGCTGCTGCGTCTGAGAGAAAGGAACAATTTAGTTTTGTAGAAAACATGCTGTATTTAATCTTCTATCAGAATAAATTATCTAGACTATATTAAAGAAATAGGTAGTCTGAGGTAATGTTCATTTCACACAGAAGAAGCCCTGAGTGAACAAGTAGAAATTAACAATCAATTGGACTGGGGGAAGCTCATTTGAAAAGTCCTTCAGCCGTTTAGTCCACACAAAGGTTTTGAGCTCTAGACAGCAGAAGAAATGGTTTGTCCTAAAGAAGGGCCAAGTAGAAACATTTAGAGTCCAAAGCAAATAGCAGAGAAATATTAAAACGGATTAATGAACCTTTTGTAAGGAGCAACTAATTACAAGCTTGGATAGCCGAGTCCAAAAGCTATGGAACTGTCTGAGGTGACAAGCACAAGGGAGAAAGATAAAGAAACAAATCATAGTTTGGAATTAAAAGGCAATTACCTCATTCTTAGGGGTTTTGAGACTTTATATTTTTTTAATTGTTTAGTTGTCGTTTAAAATTAAATCACAGTGTAGAATGTGGATAAGCCTTAGAGATCATGTTACTGCATGTGTGTTAAGAAGTAATCAATTATGCAACCCTGTCTAAATTAGTAAGGATGAATATATTTGTCACACACACACACACAAAAAAAAAGAAAACTACATTACTTCTTCCTTCTCTTTTCAACTTTAAAATATGTATGCCCACCCTGGACTTCTAATCTGAATTTGATATCTGAAATAAGCATTGCAAGCTTAAAATGTCAAAAATTGATCTTCAATCCCTCAATGTGCTCTTTCTGTAAACTTTCCCTTCTGAGTTGTTGGTAATTCTGGAAGTAAAGACTAAAGCTTTGGATTCATCTGTGAATGCTCTCTTGATCTTCTTTCCAGCAGAATGTTCTGATGTCTTTAAAATATGCCTGCAACTTCACACTGCCTTCACTGCATCCATGTAATCTCCACCACCCTCATCTATTTCCTATAAGATTGCTGTAGTCTCCTAATTGGTCTCCTTACCACTGCCTCCCTTCAATGTGGTCTTGACACAGCAGCCAAAGGAATCCCTTAAACATAAATGAGATCAAGTCAGTCATCTGCACCCATCCTCCAATGACTTCATATCTCATTCCAAATTAAAGGTAGAGTGAATCACAGTGGCCTCTACCATCTTGAGGATTTGGTTCCTAGGCATTTCTCTGACCCATCTGCTTCTATACTTCCTGGTACCTATCCCTCCAGTACCCTGATCCCTTTTCTACTTGTCTGACTTGCCAGACCTGCTTGTACTGTACCTCAAGAACTTTGCACCTTACCATTTCCTGTCTACCCTACAATTTTTACTATATATACATATAGTACATACATACATATATGTATGTATTACTCATCATTTCAATTTTTGACTCATTTAAATCTTTCTGTATAAATCTTTCTATATAAAGTCCCAACTTTACACTTTTTTGCTCCTTCCAACACTCCCTATTTACTGTTCATTGTTTATTCTTCTTCATAGAACTTTATATAATCTAATATATATTTCTCTTATTTATTGTTCTCTTTATCTGTTTCAACTGTCTAGCATCTAGAACATAAACTTCATGATGAAAGGAATATTTGCTCTTTTCTTCACTGCTAAGTCCCCAGGACCATAGCTATATGTGGCCCATGGAAAGCCTTCAATGAGTATCTGCAGAATTCAGTAAATCTCTCATTTATAATTATATTAACATATATAGACACTGAAATAATAGACCTATTTATTTTTCTTCATGCTGCCATAAAATAAGAGCCTTTATAGGAATTTCTCTCTATATGAGTCTTTTATCACTCAAAGAAATAGCTGTTTGTATAGGAGCCTTCCTTCAGATTTCTCCAATCCCCCTATTAGAGGAGGTCAACATGACCATAGAGGCCAGGAAGAATATGAATAACTGCATGAAGGAAAGATGAACTCCAGGATTACAACCCCTCTCCTTGCTCTTCTACTGTAATCCAGCAACTCAGCTGCAGTGATTTTTATCACTTCTCTCTCTATAAAAGAGCCTGCTATTGTCTGGGCCCCACATGCTATACCTATAGACCACTTGGAAGGAAGGCCTGAATAGGTGAGCCAGTTGAGAGGAGCATCAGGTGTACTTCTGTCAAAAGTGCAATGATATGGTAAGGTCAAAAGAGCAAAGACATAAAATTGGGTCCAGAATAATACAATACGGCTTAGGAATCAGATGGAGAAAAAAGTTTTTGGCCAGAAAAATGGGGTATAGAAGAAAATAGGTAAGGACAAGTCCTAAAGGATTGAACATCTCCAACAGTAACTCTCTGTTTGGTTTTCTCAAATCCACATAGGCAAGTCTCTAGCGATCAAACCTAGGGCTTCCTGAAGGGACAGGCTGTTTCTCCCTTTATATTTCAGAGTGCAGTCTTGGAAATGCCTTTTATAAGGCATTTGTCAGACCATAGAATAAAAGAAATGCAGATTACTGATCACTCCCTATAATAATTGATTCAGAATAATGTTAACTGTGTTTCTTAAAGATTCTGGATAATTCTTGTGGACTATAAAGTTAAGTGTCTTTAGCCATCAAGGATTCACACGTAATCCTGAAAAAAGTCTGTGACAGCAAAGAGCTATTGTTAAGTTTATTTTATTACAGTCCTATCTCCAAAATTGTGTCCCAGTCATCTAAGGAATACTAATAGGTATGGGGTGAAGTCTCCCTCAGACAATTACATTGGGAGGAATTATTGGCTAAATGACATTACTTTATGACTTCTCAGAGCCATTATGATTAAAACTAATTGTGATATACCATGAAGAAGATAAAATAGACCATGTTTCCCAAATTTATATTTTACCATTTTATCTGTTAATCAGGAAGAATTATACAGAATGAATATTCTTGGAAACACATTTGATTAATACTGGTATTTATAAGACAGAATTTATTACAAGTGTAAAGCCACATAAGGATGCTTCAAACATCTTGCATTGTGTGTAACATTATCCTTTGATACCTACACACTGGCTACTTCTGATTAAATGTGACATTATTTCAAAATATATTAACCTTTAAAAAGAAATTCAGAATAAGGTTACACTTAAACCCAAGGAATAATTTTCAAAAGGTGCTGTTTGGGAATTCTGGTAGCTGGGATGAGTATTATTTCAGCATAGCTGGGACTTCCTGAAATTTCTCAAAGCAATCACCTACTTCACTTTCCCATAAATCTAGCCCTGTTCTTGTCTCTCCAAAGTTTTGGAAAAGAGTTGTTTAAGTTTTCTTCTTTTGCTTGTTCATCCCTCTTGTTGTTCATCAGCCACCCTTCATTAGTATGCTCTCCAGAAAATGAAGAATTTGTACATGAATATTTGCCTCCTGGGTGGTACAAAGCAGCAGATGTTTTCTTGTACTGTGGGTAGAGGGGTAAAGTTATTTTGGGCCTTTTCCATTTTGCTTTCTTTCTGAAAGTTCTATGTTAAATTGTTTTTTTTTTATTGGTTACTTTCTTCTTTTAGAAGAAATGGCCATATTTTTATGCATTATGTCCCTGGCCAACCTCTTTGCCTTTAACTGTGTGACTCAGAGACTCTTCCTTCTTTCTCCCTCTCTTCATCTCTCTTCCCTTCCCTTTCTCCCCTCTTTCTTCATTTAGATAAACCACACTGTCCGGTTTTTAGAAAAAGCAAAATTCAGGAACACTGTAGCCTCAGGCAAAACAGTGCAGCAGTATAAGAAGTAGCAGAAAAATATGTGCTTTAGTGTGGGTCCATATCTCTTGTTAACTGGCTCACCCCCAGCATGTTACTTAAGAACTATGGTACCATATCTTTCTGTAAAAAATAAACAAAAGACAGTGGTATCTAACACGTGGAAGAACAGAAAGGATTATATGAAACAACATATATAAAAGTGCCTGGAATTTTCTGTCACTTCCCACCTACCTCTCATTTCCCATTAATACTCCCTAATAAGAGATTTCTCCTTCCAGATTTCCCTCCTGATTCCCTAGAACTTCCCTATACAGGTTCTAGAGAGTACTTTATGACATACTTTGCTGATCTTGCTCTTTAATATAGAACAAGATGGCCAATAATTTTTCTTTAGCATACCAACCCCAAACAATGAGTAATGGCTATCTACAAAGCTATGCTGCAAGGGTGGTGAGCTCCTGGTAGATCTCTGAGAACAGGAAACTAAAGTTCAGTTAACAATGTCTGTCATTAATGTGAAAGGGATGTTGCTACATGTGAGCTTTCCAATTTTACTCCAAATCTGTTTCTTCTCTTTTATTTCCCAGCCATATTTTACTATACTGACCCCATTTTCAAGTGCTCTTCCTGCAGTCTTTCAAAATAGCATATTTTCACATAAGCTCAGTCCCAAGATGATACCAGTTTTGGTTGAGGGTACCCTGTTATTCTGTATAACTCCTCATAGGGATACACACACACACACACACACACACATACAAACACACACCACAGACACAGGCTAGCTCTAAATCTAAGGGTGGAAAACAATGCATCTCCTTGCAACATATAACTCTCATCACCTGCTGTAGGATCTTTGCGAACACTTATCTCTGCCATTGTGGTTCAAAAACAACTATAGGCAGTAAGTGGATTAAAAAATGTAACATGACTGTGTTCCAACAAAACTTTATTTGCAAAAACAGGCAATGAGGGGCTGGGGTTGTGGCTCAGTAGTAGAGTGCTCGCCTAGCATTTGTGAGGCACTGGATCCTCTACAACTAAAAATATTATAAAAAAAAAAAAAAAAAAAACAGGCAGTGAACTAGCTTTGCCTCATTCATCATAGTGTCTTCTTCCAACCCCTGCATAAAAGCTACATTTCTGTGCACACTAACTCACCAGTGATTCTGGAGATTAAGACACAAGTATTGACCCTGCTGATATTGCTGTCAGAAAAATTTGAATAGGCCTCATGTTGCATGACTTTCAGTGAACTACCAGCAGGACTTGGTCCCTAATATGAATTTGAAAACTTCTTTGGGCTTTACAAAACTGCCTAGGTTAGTCAGGCACAGTGATGCATGCCTATAATCCCAGTGACTCAGGAGATAGGAAGTTCACAAGGTCAAGGCCAGCCTCAGAAATTTAGTAAGGACCTAAGTAATTTAGCAAGACATTCTCAAAATTAAAAATACAAAGGACTGGGAATGTAGCCTGGTTTCAGTTCCCACCCCAAAGAAAAAAATGTCTATACCTGTAGTTCTCAAACTTCAATGTACATCAGAATCATCTATTGGACTTAATAGTACAGGTTGTTGACCCCACCACTGGCATTTCTAATTCAGTATGTTTGGAATAGGACCTGAAAATATTCATTTCTAACAAATTTCCCAGGGATGTGGATGCTTCTGGTCTAGAGTTCACACTTTGAGATTCACTGGCCTGAGCCATCCCTTTTACCTAAAAAATCTAAGATACTCAATAAGGAAATGTTCAAGCAACAATAGAATTGGTTAATCCACCAAGCATTGCTCATATTAAAATTTTTTATACAATATTCCCACCTGATAAACTAATCAGCCTTTTTTTTTTTTTTTTTTTT
>NW_026000101.1:23122625-23207432 GCF_001458135.2 Marmota marmota marmota
CTTTCCTTTTCTATTGTTTTTGTCTTTCATGGATTTACGTACATTCTCTCTCTCTCTCTCTCTCTCTCTCTCTCTCTCTCTCTCTCTCTCTGTGTGTGTGTGTGTGTGTGTTTGATACATGTCTATAGTTTTTTACTCCAGAGGGGGAAAAAGAAAAATGGTATTTATTGAATAAGTGAATTGGCAAGCATCCATTTTCCTCCAGAAATCCTTCTCTCCTCATGAGCTAATATCTGATTTATTTTCTGAACTACATTGTTTTGTCTGGAAAAAAAATATCTTTAAGATGTTAGCAGTCAATTATACTTGAGGTGCAGGTAAACAGAAGCTGAAACTAGAAGGAGAACAAATAAAGAGAGTGAAGAAAGATGAAGAGAACAGAATTGAGAGGGGAAGCAAAGGAAATGATCTGCCTTTTCCTTTTGCCTTAGAATGACCATAGTAACAAGTATTCTACTACAAGAAGGTAGAATTTGTAAATAGTTTTCACACACATGTTGCTTAGACATATACAACAGATACTTAAAAACATCCTTTAAAATCCACAAGGTAGAATAATTAACACTAAGTGATGAGACACATGCTCCAGCAAAGAGTTACTGAGTTCTCTAGGAACCTTTCTTATCTTTGAAGATACACGTGGCTACATAGCCACAGAGAGAACACTCACCTGAGTGCAGTCAGAAAGAGGCATATGGACATCCCAGGAACCACTGATAAAACAGACAGTGCTCTCCTCCCCAGTCTTCTCAGAAATGACTTCTATGGTTTACGGAAAAGGGATCTTGTTTTATTTTCCCAATCCACACTGAGGCACCAAATGACTGATCTTTGTCCAAGGTCACAGAGTCAGTGGAGATGAGTAGGGATAGTAAATATGAATATGAAGGCTAATTGTTATCATAGACTTGTGATGCCATGCTTATGAAAATACATTCAAAGAAGAAAATACCTGGTTTATTTTGAAGTTTTATTTTAGGAGTTATTTGACTCTTCCTTTATTTTTTTAGTTTAACTTTCCAAAGAGTTCTAACCATAAAAACCCATTTAGCAGGCACTTTTAGAAAACACATCTTTCCTTTAGTAAGGAAAAGAGGTAAAAAAAAATGTGTAAGGTATTGCAAATTTAGAATTCTGCATGTTTCTCTAAGTGATTATTTAAGGGAGAATACTTCATATCCATTTTATGGTATAAAAGCAAGTGAGTTAAAACCAAGTGCTTTTGCAAATAGTGGGCCTGTTCTAAGAGATTTTTTGGCCATGCTATAAATCCTTTAAGGTATCAGTTTCTAATAAAATATGGGAGGAAATTTAAATAAGTGGTTCTAGCAGACACCAATTCCATTTATTAAAAAAAAAATTAACATTTGCTTCAAGCTACTATTCAATTCATGTTTGTGGGCTTTATTATATCCCCAAAAAACTATATTATCCTTTGAATCTCAATTTGTCTCCCTTCAAATCTATTTGGCTGATGTTAAAGGTGAAACCTGATATAACCCAATGGAGCATGGATTCAGAAAAATTGAAAATGGAGTATATATTGTTTCCAACTTAGAAACAAGGTAATAAAAATTATTTTGCTGCACTTGACTTCTCTTTCCCATTGGAAAGTTCTTGGATTGGAATCCCTCCAGCTATCAATAATAATATCCATGATATGCATTTGAGTAGAATCAATTATATTATAATTGCTAGAATAAAAACAAGAGAATCAAGCTATGAAAAGAGCACAGTTATAGAAGAAAATGTACAGTCTAAAGGGAACATAACTTTCAGTGTCAACTTTGACTTGTAAAAATGGAGAGCAAACTATTTCCTAAACATTAAGATAATTTCCTGTTATCAGCAAAGATTGATCCCTGTTGCTTCTCTGGTTATCAAATTTTATTTCTATAATGAATATGAATGCTTGTAAAATCAAAACACCTCTGGTGACTAACTGAGATCCATATCTATATTTAATATGTAGAAAGTTTTGATGGAAGGAAGCATTCATTGTGATTTTGTTATATATTTTGAATGTGAGTTTCATTCATATGAGGAATTTCAAGCTCCAAGTTCACTAAAATTGTAAGCTGTAGTATCAAGCTTCCTTTTACTATATGTGATGGCCCAGGCATTTTAATATAATGTATACACTGTCTTCTCTTGAGTTGTAATTTCAGTTTTATCACAACACTGCGGGAGCTGCTAGCATCTGCGGCTTGATTTCACCCCATGGTTTATGCCCTGAAGTGTCAGGCAGATAGACAACGCTGCCCCAATCAGTTTCAGCCTGTTAAAGCTCAGAGAGCAAGGCAGAGATAAAGTGATGGAAAGCCAAGAGCTGACCATGATTTACAAGTAGGTTTCATAGCTTCTAGGACTTCAGGATCTGTCCAGAGGGCAGTAAAAGGGAAAAATATCTCCATTTGCATAGTTTCTCATATAACCTTCAAAACACCTGGTGGAAACCAGGAGGTCTAAAACAGATTTCTCTTTTACAAAGAGGAATGAAAAAGCAATGAGTATGTGGTTGGTTGTACAGTCATAAATTATTGGCAGTGTCACTTGTGACAGATATAGTGCATGAATGAGACCTTTAGATCACATCACCCACTATTTGGGTCACAGTGTCCTCATCTATAAAGTGGGGTTGCTACTGAAACTTATTTCATGAAATTTTTGTTAAAAGAATGAGATAAAGTGCCCAGTAGTGTGCCTAGTCTCTGAGAATTCTGAATCCATTTTCTTGCTCCTATTCTTCTATTCCCACTGCAGTAATCATAACAATATTTTTTGGACACTTAATACTTGTCAGGCACTATGTTCTTTATGTTCATCATCACATGTACTCCAAAAAAACAACATGTGATATTATCATAATACCTCTAGGGTAGTTACTTCTTTTATTTCCATTTAACAAAGGGAGATAATGAGATTCAGAAAAGTTCATGAAGGTTAATGGTGAATTAGGGATTTGAACATAAATCTATGAATTCAGAGGTTCCTGAAGCATTAATACTGTGTGACCTTTGGAAATTAGAAGGCATGAATTCTGATTTCCCTAAGAGTACTAGGAATGACAGGGCTTCAGGGTGAAAAATCTTGTGGAACTTCAGCCAGTTCCAATTCCAATCACTTTAAAAAAAAAATCCATTTCAATAAGATAATTATTCCCGAAGTAATCTAGTCTATTTCTACCTATATGTGTACTTAAAGAAACCACTTTTTAAAAAGGCTGCCTATGATTTTATCTAAATACACGGCACAGTAAAAACACCTGACCACAGGATAGCAGAAGGCATCCTTCATGTTGAAATAAGATACGTACATTCTTTAGGTGTATCCCCTTCTGCCCACAATTACATTTGAATTTTTACATCTCCTAATTTTTGATGGGTTCCTAAGGCAGGGGAAATGCTGTCTCAATCAAATGAAAGTGTAGAAGGCTTGAAACAAAATGTTTGAGTGCTAATTTCACTGGAGAGGTGACCAACATGAGGTCAGGACCATGTTGTAAGTCATGCCTGTGGGAAGTTGTGAGGGAAGATTGAAAATGTGATTCTTAGATTTCAAACAATTGAATAGCACTATGGGGCACAGGCAATTGACACAAAGTTTAGAATGAAGACTGCATGGGTCTGTTTTTTGTTAAAGAGAGAGAGAGAGAGAGAGAGAGAGAGAGAGAGAGAGAGAGGGATCGATCGATCTGAGGGCCAGTGTTCATATGAAACTATTAATCTGAAAGTATTTGTGGGTGAATGCTGTGCTGGAGAAGAACCTAAATATGCTTGAGCTTTAATTTCCTTATCTGCAATCTAGAAATAACAAATAGATCCGCCTTATTGGTTCGTTGTAAGAATTAAGACTATATGTATTTGAAACCTATTACATAAATATTAGACGTTGTATTAAATTCAGACCATTAAACTTCCATTGAGCGTAGTCCACTTGATGATGGGAATACAAACACGGAAATTTTGGTAAAAAACTTAATTTTACCCTCAAAGATATAACTTTCTAATGGAGAACATATGTGTCTTCTCCAAACAACTAAGGTCAGTGTGAAAACTGTCACTATAGATGTATAGACAAAGTGCCCTAGTGCCATAGAAATAAGGGGCATAATTAATTGAGGGCAAACATGATTTGTCAGAGAAGTTTTATGTGGGAGTGACATATTGAGCTTGCATTCACAGTGATGTCAGTTCTTCAGGAAGAACACTTTTCTGGTAACAATATCCTCCATGGAAGGGATTGTGTGAGAATGGACACAAAAGCCTAACAAAGCACACCCCTTGGAATGTGGAAGGTGCCTGACTGAGCATCTAGCAGGAGATGAGCTTACATGGCAGGTTTGAAGGTTGTGTGTGAAGACTGTAACACAATACTTGAGTTAGTTTTATTCTGAACACTTTGGGAAGACATGAAAATATCTTTGGCAGGACACCAACACAGAATATTTTTGTCTTTATTTTTCTTTAATTATTTTTGAAGGGAGATGTAAGAGGGAAGAGAATGTATCATTCCTACCTCCAAGTGTTCGTCATGACTCTGGGATGGCCATATCCTTTCGTACACAGGCATACTGGCTCCTTAACCCTCACCATTAGGACCAGAATTTACACCAAGACCAGAATGGGTGCTTCATCCAATGTAGTCTAGAGTTATTGGAGATAATGCAGGCAATACACAGACCAAACATCTAAGTGTTAGTAAGAGTGAACAGGACTTGGAAGCATTCTTATCCTGCAGAACAGGGAAAACTCACTCCAACTTAGATGCAATGACTCACCACAGGTGGTCTAGGAAAACAACTTGACTGACCTCTCATTGAGACTGTTTCTCAGCACTATCATATATCATGGCTTTTTCATTCTAAACAGTTTTTCAAATATTTAGTATATTACTATATATGTGGATAATAACAAAATTCCTGTAATAACAAGATGCCTCTCAATAATTAATTATACTTTATTAATTATAATTTTATTGGATTTTTCAGACTTATTCATATTTAATTTCTAACTTTATTTTTCTCAGATAGTTATAGAAGGTCCTTGAACATTAATAATGCATATCTGGCTAAGAAAAGTTTCAATTGATGAAATTTAAATAACTCAAATTGCATAATTATTTTCTTTATAAAGAACCTTAATTTGAGAAATACTATATAATGCATATATTCCTTATGTGGCGTAATTAAGAACTGGAAACATTCTATGCTTGATAAAATGTTTTAGATTATGAACAATGCCAGGAAATATTGTTTCATGTTTCAAAAATAAGCTTCATGGACTCCATTTGTTTTTTTCATTTCAAAGGCTACTATATATAGGGCACCTGCATTGGTTAGCTGTTAATCTATAAGTTCAAATGAGATGACAAGACAGATGAACAATTTATCAGAATAGCCAATTAGCCACAGTAAAGGATAGCCACCATAAAGCATTATTTTCATGAATTCAACCCATAAATTCATGAATTCAGCCTTTTTTTGTAACCCCAGGAATTGCATTCTTAAGTACACAGAGAGTGAGAGTTGGAAGCTCTCATGGATGAAACAATCTTCTCATCAGAATACCACATAGGAGATTTGAAATAAGAAGTTTGCTTTGGATATCTGGACTCAAATCCAGAAGTCTCTTATCTGATTCAAATGTCCAATAAAATCAAGCTTAAATAGCCTGATGTACCCATTTCAATGATGAACATCCACCTGCTAGCAGAAGAAAGACTGAAGTACTTCGCAAGAGTGTCCTCTCTCCTAAGAGCATTTTGAAAGGACACTGTTTTCATTTGCCTGTGTAACATATTTTTCTTTTTAGGTTATTGGCCAACCTACTCTCGCCTTATCTCTTTTGACTGTACCATTGCATCATTAAATGCATTCATCCTTTAAATAAGCTTCAACAGAGACCACAAATCATTCCTTAAAGTTCTTCCATTGAAACATTAATAAACATTTATAGAGTAACTTCTATAGAGCAGACCTGGAATAGACACATAATAAATAAGACTCTTCTTTCACAGAACTTTAAGTCTTCTGGAAAACACAAACAAGTGCTCAAATAATCACCATATAATGTGACATGTATCTTGAAGATGATGTACAGTGCTACAACTTAACTTTGAATCAGAATTATCTTCTTTTATAAGATTATGTCTGTTTTGGTCAGCTTTGTATTGCTGTGATCAAAATACCTGACCAGATCAACTTTAGAGGAAGATGGGATTATTGGGACTCAGTCCATAGATGGACAATTACTGTTTGCCCAAGATGAAAAGGAACATCATGGCCAAAGGGTCCAGTGGAAGAAAGCTGCTCAGCTCATAGTGGAGTCAGAAAGCACAGAAAGAAGAGTGGAAAGAGCCACAAAAAAGTTTACCCTTCCAGGGCATGCCCCTGAGTAACCTACTTCCTCCAACCATGCCCCCTATGCCCCACCTATCTACAGTTACCACCCAAGTGGTTCCATTCAAAGTAGGATGAACATATTAAGTTAGAGCTCTCAAAATCCAATCATTTCACATATGAACATTCCTGCAATAACAAAGGAGCTTTTGAGGGACACCTCATATCTAAACCATAATAATGTCTCAACTGAAATACAGAAGCTAACCAAAAATTGGTTGGAAGAAATGCATATATGTATTTGAAATGTGTATGTGCATGCATGTCTGTCACACAGAGGCACATACATAATATATATATATATATATATATATATATATATATATAGAGAGAGAGAGAGAGAGAGAGAGAGAGAGAAAAGGAGATTGATTTAGGAAGAGAAAGGCCACAGTGAATTGAGATCAGGAAGGAAAAGCATGTCCTCATGAGCAAGGGTTATTCAATAAACTTAAAGCAAGTAATTTGCTTGCAGTAACATTGTTCTGATCCCTTGTGTGTTGAGTCTGTAGTTTACCTCTCAATCTTCAAGAAGGGAACATTTTTTATTATACCTTTATAATTAAGGCAGGAATGAATGCTTATAATTCTAAATGGATTCTCATTTTAGAAACGTCGCAGCTCACACCAAGCAGCTGTCACCAGCGCTAAGCCAAATCCTCTATGAGCAGTTTTGGAATAGCTTAACAGAAACATAGTGCATACATTTTTTTTCATTGTTAAGTTCCTACAAAAATGTTAGTGCATCTACGTTGTTACCTTACAAAGCATTAAACACAATAGACAAGATACATATTAGATTCCATATACATATATATGTATATATACATATAAATATATGTATAACATGAATATATATGCAGACACACACTATGCTAAACAAATTATTAAAATTATTTTCTTGCTAATTATACACACAGTGAAACAACCATTCTAATAACCATTCTGTCATCAAAAAAAAACAGTGTAGCAGAGCACTTTGCAATTTGTGGTATTTCTAGATCTGGACTGATGGCCCATGTCTTTCCATAGAGTGTATTTACCAAAACTTCAAATGAAGTGGTCCTTCTGCAGTTGTGACAACCTCTCCCTTCTTCACTTGGTGGTAGATGAGTTACTCATCTTACTGTCTCCTATTCTCTATATAACCCAGAAAATTGGTCCCATCATTTTAAGCCTCACTAAAAATATAAGAATTTTTTTCCTTTGATTTTTTTTCCCTGTTATATCTAACTTTCCAATCTTCCACTCCTCTAGAGTTCAGCTATCTGCCTCACACTATCAGGTCCTGACATATAAGAGAAAAAAATACCAGATATAAATGCATTTTAAGGTGAGTGATCTACCAGGTCTTTGTAGAATTGAAAATTTCAAATACAAGGAAAATGAAGCAAAGACTTAGGCAGGGTATTATTGGATGCTTGATTGTGGTTTTCTCATTCACTAATAAGCTCCAGTAGTCCTACAGCTTCTGGTAGGTATGCATATTGATAGATAAATAGATAGATAGATAGATCTCTGTATGAGTATTTTAAAAAGAACCACAAAGTCCTCAAGATGTCTTTAAAACTAAAATCAGAGTATTTTGAAGGGGAAGCTGAATGTATTGAACTGGAGCCTTTGGACTACACAATTTTAAAAATGTCAAGCACCCAGAGGTTAATTCTACTAGGTGCAACCAAAGATAATAGTTTTAGAAAGCTTGTAATTGCATATGCTGGCCTCCAGAAGGTTGGCATACCATTTCTCCAGTCCACAATGCTGGGGTTATAAGAGCTGGGCATGCATGTAAGAAATAGGCCATAGACAAAAGGCAATATTCCAAGTACTGTTCTTTTCCTTAACATTCATTAGTAAACTATGAAAAAAATGTGAAATGTCTGTCAAAAAAAGTGGGAGTGGTTGGAGCTAGGAAAAGAACTTCAAGGAAAATATTGAGATACTTATACATAGAAACAGTGAATTGACTCAGACCTACAGACTCAGCACAGTAAGCTATTGATACGTACTTGTCCATCTTTCCTGAAAAATTTCCTTCAAATTGAGCCACGTCTTCATGTGTAACCTTTGATTATGGATTTACTATTTAGAGATTAATGTGTTTTCAATCACAGAAATATCCAACACTTAGGTCAAAATTACCCTAATTCTGAGATACTTAAAATGAAGATAATTCTTTGTAGAAGAATCCGTTGATGGATTCAGGGAGATAATGCATGGAAATCACTTTAGATCAGTGCCTTGCAAATCCTCAACTATGGCAGCTACAGTAGCATACAGTAGCAGCTACAGTTGAAATAGAAATAGAAGTGGTTATCAAAATTCAACCAGGATCCAGAAGTACACATTTTTTTACCAAATTGCAAGGTCTAGACATGGAAATTTTGATCAAAAGAGGATAAATTATTAAGTAGCAAAAGCACCAACACATGAATGAATAGTACGCAAATCCTATGATCCCAGGTGTTGGCATTTCTGTCCCACATCCTACTGGAGTTTTGTCTATTTAGTGTTCTTGAGAGCCCTCCAAGTCCTCTGTAATCCCTGCAGCAACATCTTTCACACTTCAGGTGTTTTAGTGTTAGGTAGAGGGCATAGGGGAAAGTGGCCCTTTGAGGTATGCCATCCACCCTGATCAAGAACAGCTGACACTAAAACTGTTCTGGTTGAAAAGAGGACTTTTAAACCTTTCATAGAGCTTATAGTCTCTGGAAAATACAAACAAGTGTTCAGGCAGTTGCCATACAATGTGGCATGTATCCTGAATGTAGTCTATAGCACCAAGAGAAAAGTTGAAAGGACATAATATGGACCTGAATTCGCGCAATCTTGTATGATGATATATCTAAACTGAAATGCAGATGCTGAGCAAGAAGTAGTAGATGCAGATGTTTCGTTTATATGGAATGTATATGTGTGCGTGTCTGTCTGTCTAAAACAGAGGGAGAGAGAGCAGTGGTTGTGGGATGGGGATATGGCAGTCAAAATCATTTGTGATAAAATAATGACCCCACCAGATGGACACTTTCTAATCCCTAGAACTTTTAAATGTGTTACCTCATACAACAAAAAAGACTGTGCAGATGTCATTAAGGTAAGGCTCTTGAGATGGGAAGATTATCCTGAATTATCTGTGTCAGCACAAAGTACTAAAAGGGGAAAGAGAGAGGCAGAAGAGTGAAAGAAGGATATACACAGATGAAAACAGAGTTGTGAGTGACACAGGGTCATGTGCCATGAAATGCAAGAAGCCTCTTGAAGCTGGAAAAGGCAAGGAAATGGATTTTTCCCCCAGACCTCGAAGAGGAATATAGCCCTGAGACCCATTTTCCACTTCCACAGTTAGGATTATAAATGTATTGTTTTACTCATCGAAATATCTATTTCTTTGGTAATTTTTCACAGCATCAATAGGCAACCAGTACGCCATCCATGTGGGCAGTGGAGTCGGTTTTCAGAGGCCATTACTGCCAATTACTCTCACCTATAATCTCAAGACCTCAGAGAAATTAAATGTAGCTTCTCATAGTTTAGGAACCTCTTGACTCTTGTTTTTGTATGTGCCACTGAGTATACTGAATGAATAAATACTAGGTATCTCTTACATGTCTATAGAAGCTCTCTTTTTCCTTATAGAAAACAATAATAACCATAAAATAGTTTTTTTGTAATAGATATTATTTGTACACAAAGTTACTTGGTACAGTATCTGGCAATGTCTGTTCATTATAGTGGTCTCAACCAGCATCCTTTCTCTGCCTCACAATGTATCCTTCCCTCTCACAGCTTGCTTATTTAGTTATTCATTCATTTAAAAAAGGATATTGAATACCAGGCTTGTGCCTGGCACTGTTCCCTATGCTGAGGACTTAGCAGTAAACACAACAGAAAGTACCCCTTGCTCTATGGAGACAGCATCCAATGTTGTGGGGGCTGAGTGAGATAATATACAAGAGAAATAATGATAACATAAAGTAAAATATGCAGGCAAGATAGGGAGTGCTAGGGGGTTTGTTGAGGAAGATAAACTTAAATTAGGTGAACAAAGAAGGCCTCATTGAAAAGATAACATTCAAGCACAGCACATCAGAAGGCTAGTCTTGCAGATATTCTGGGGAAAAGCAATCCAGACAGAAAGAGTTCTAGGTACAAAGTCCAGGTACAAAGTTCAGACTATTGATTCTCTCATGGAACAAATAAAACCCCACATTCTTTACCTCACTCTCCCTTCCACATACCATTCCATTTCTCAATTCTGGATCCCATGTCATATGTTGTCTACGTCCTTGATTATGTATTATGTCTATTTGTTTGTTTGCCTCTTTTCTTTTTCCCTAAAAATAAAATTGTAAGCTCCATGAAGATAGGGATTTTGTCCATTTTATACTGCTGTATTACCAGAATCTAGAAGAGGGCTTGAGTGCATGTATCCTAGATATTTGATAAATATTTGCTGAAAGATAAACTAATTAAAATATGTTTTGAATGAGAAAAATATTTAGAATTCCTGTATTTAAAATGTTATTATTAATTATATTTTCTTCTGGTTTTGCTTCCATTAAGTCTCTACTTATGAAATCTTCATCCTTATTCTGATTGGAAATTCTGGACAAACATATTTTGAATACAAATTCCTTCATATAAAAATTTAGCCCTTCTCTTGCCAACACTGCTTAAAGACTATTCAATTAAAAAAAAAAAGGCAATGTTTGGATAAAGCCTTGAATTTGATCAGGTGTTCCTTTTTGTTCTTTGTGCTGCTGCCCCAACAATGTGGGAAAGTGAATTGAATTGTCAAAATAGGTACATTACAAATAAGGAAAATAATAAAGATTCCCATACTCTTTGAAAAATGGCTGCAAAATATTTAGTGCATATATCAGTCAGAGACTTGATTTTTTTTTTCCTGTTCAAAGCCTGGAAGAATTGCATTCATGGGTGGAGATATGTAGCTCATTTGTAAATGAGATAAGGTATGTCAAGCAGTTAACATATTACCTGGCATAGATTGGCTGTTCAATAAGTGCTTTTCATTCATGCATTTATTTGTCATGCATGTGGTGACTGAAAGATATCTGAATGGATGATGGGAGGCAAAACCACTGTGTGGAGTTGGAAGTGACAACTTCATTTATTGACTATTTTTCTTGTCCCGATTGCAATACGTGTATGTTATGATTACTTTAGTGCCATTTAGATCCCACAAATCTTTAAGCCCTAGCATCAAGCATTCATATAATCACTTGTGCATACCACCAGGGCAATATGTGTCATGTCTGTGTTCAGTATATATGACTCTGCATGCATATGATTTTCACATTTTGGAAACTATTGCCATTTAGAACCTAGTAACTGCCTTTGAAAAGTAAGCTATTAGCACTGCAAATTAACAAGAATGAAATAATGGCACCTGTTATAAACTCCTAACCTACTTAACAACAAACACATGAGGTAAATGCTCTTAAATTTAGAGAACTTTAAGGATGAGAGGACAAAGAACTTTTTTTTAATTCTAGGTCTTTGGCTAAAGAGGCCTCATGGTTGCTATTTTCACATTACTTTGGATGTGCATATTTTAGCCCAACTATAAGCATCAGGAATTCATGATTGTTGAGAGAAGACACAGTTCTTGCTCCAAGTATCACAGAAAAAAATAAAAATCTCAAGAAAATTCATTAGCTAATAGATCTGAAATATCCAGGATATTTAGCTTTAGACTCAACAAGAATAAGGGCACAAAATATGGCAAAATGATATTCCCTACTTAAACATACTGCACACGACCTTTCCTCCAGACTGCAAGGTGGACTCTTTCCCAGAAGTTCAAGCATAAATCTGAGAGATGAAACCATTGTGACCAGAGGAATGCTACATTCAGGGAGTGAGTTGGGTGACCAGGACCAGATGGGTGAAAATCAAAGCACATTATCAGAAAAGGGCTGACTGGATACTTGTTAGCAAAGTCACAATTCTTCACTTCTGTGCAAAATCCTCCCATGTGAAGGGAAGAAGATAACTCCCATGCCCATCTTGATTGTTTACAAACCTGGCTTTCCCTTAGAATCACCTGTGTTGCTTTTTAATCTGTAGGTTGCCAATGAAATTTCTGCTTCAGCCATATGCAGTAAGAGAGAAGCAGATTCACTCTCCCACCATAATCCACCAGAAAAGTGGAAAACATGTAGAGCAACTGTTTTCCAAAAATAAACAGAAGTCAGAGAAACACTGTGCTCCCTGGGAGAAAGGAAACAAGGGAGACAAGCCCAGAAATCATAGAAATTGTGCCTAGACATACTCGCCAGATTATAGTGCAGAAACAGGCAAAGGGTCTTATAAAAGGATAGTAGATGAGGATCAGGGGTTGAGGAAGCTGAGGTGCCTGGAATTTGCCAGAGGGGAGAGGAAGAAGTTACATTGAGATGAGAGATCCAGGAATCTGCACGTACCTCACTTAAGTCTCCTCTTGAATAATAAATCATGTGCACAGATGTTGAGATTCTAAAGGCTGGAAAAATACTAACAAGGACCCTATGCTTAATAATCTGAGTCACACAGAGCTGGGAGAAGTTTGAGTTTTGGTTTCCCAGAGATAAGAATCTTCATTGACCACCTGTGGCATTCAGGTGAAAAGTGAATAACATGTAGGTGTAATATGATACAATCCCTAAATTAATTTCCTTTCTTTTTTTTTCACTGTGACATACTCTTTTATAGTAAACGATAGTATATCTAAAATAACAATAGCAGTATAATATAGCAAAAACATAAGACAGTAACATGGTCATTTTCATTATCAAGTACTCTACATAATTTGTGCTAGACTTTTATACCCTTGAAAGAAAATTATATTTATTTATACAATCATCATAACAATCTTTCTAGTAGCACTAAACTGTGGAACCAACCTAGATGCCCTTCAATAGATGAATGGATAAAGAGACTGTGATATATTTACACAATGGAATATTACTCAGCCTTAAAAGAGAATAAAATTATGGCATTTGCAGGTAAATGGATGGAGTTCGAGATCATGATAAGCGAAATAAGCCGATCTCAAAAAAAAAAAAAAAACAGGAGTTGAATGTTTTCTCTGATAAGTAGATGCTGTTCCGTAATGGGGGGTTAGCATGGGATGAGTGGGGAAATTTTGGTTGGGGCAAAGAGGAGGGGGCAAGAGGGTAGGAAAAATGGTGGAATAAGATGGACTTATTACCCTAGGTACACATATGATTGCATGAATGGTGTGACTCTACTTGATGTATAATCAGAGAAGTGATAAATTCTGCTCCATTTGTATATGAACCGAGCTTTCCACTGCCATGTATAACTGATTAGAACTAATAAAAAATATTACAACAAAGTTAATTGCTATGATACCAACTGTTAATATTGCCACTTCCTTTCTTTTTTCTTTTTTAATTTTTGTGGAAACAATAAAAAAAAGAAAAGACCATGGATAATGTTATTAGTTATAGAAAAATTCCATACTTATTTGTAGTGTCAAATTCTAAAACTCAACAGAAAAAAATAAGACACCGTTTCATCTCATGACCTTTTCCTTCATTCAATTTTGTATACTCCCTTTTCTACAATAAATTTCAGTAAATGAGAATCATTTTCTTCCTTTGTTGTCCATCATAAATGCCAGAAAGCCTTCCTGAGCCTCCTTCTAACACCAAACTAAAAAGGATTGTCCCTCCTATGAAGCACTTGGATGTCTCATGGGCTCCAAAACTGTGAGTGGAGGAGAGTGTTCTAGAGCCCTGAAGCAAGCCGTCCACAGCCCTAGGTACTATTTGTTGATAAGTGTGGGACGGTTACTGCAGGAAGCACGGAGTGCACGTTATCTAATTTGACCTTAACAACAGACATATGGGCTCAGTATTTTAATTCTCACTTCTCCAAGGAGGAAATGGAGGATTAGCAAACGCATAAGTAGCAAAGCATAGAGTTGAGCCCAGCGATTTGGCTTTAGGGAACAAATTCTTGGCTTCACCACCTTTCCTTAGGTATGTTGCTTTTTTTTTTTTCAACTTTCTCAATTAGAAACTTTACAGACAAAAGTCGTGCTTTTCATCTTTGTTTGTCCTGTGCATAGTGTTTTGCCTATAGCTGGTCATTGGTGGATATTTATTGAATGAGTAGCATGAGAATTGTAACTATCTTTTGAAAAGTGATTCTATTGTGAGTCATAGTCAGTATAAGTTGTAGTCTGTGTGGTAGGAGATACATTGTTGATGGGTTTTGTGGTTTTGTTTTTGGTAAATAAGATTTACGCTGAATTCCTTTTTATACTTTTTTGTTCACCTATTCGCTTTGCTTTGTGGTCCCATTTTTGCTAAGGTTTTGAAGCAAAATATAGTTCTTGATACATTTTACAGAGCCGTCAAGTTTTGTGATCAATATTCTAATATGAAATTCTTTTAGTAGGAAAAGATTTGGTAAATTTGAGAGGAGGGAATCTCAGGTCATTGGAAGGAAGCCTCCCCAGCTTTTCCAGGATGGTGGGGCCAGGGGGTAAAATAATTATGGATGAAAACTTTACAAGCTCAATTATTTATTTCAGAATTTATTTTCTTGCATGTATTTTCCCTTCCTTTAAAGCTGATAATGGAGAATGTCCTGATGATAATGAATTTGAGATTGCCATGTACTGAAGACAGTTTTTTCAGCTAAGCTACTCTGTAGTTTGAACAGAAAACAAGGCATCTTTGGTGTAAAAATCCAGGGGTGATTAGTGGAAAGACAATACTGATTATCTCATGTCCTCTTGTACCTCACCTAACTCCACAGTCAGTCTTCTGAACTCAGAACTTTGGGCCCTGGATCTCCTCAGCATGTCACAAGAGCCTCTGAGGTAAGGTAACAAAGTATACCATGTTCAAAGCTTTAGTATGGAAAAGACCAATAAAACACTAGTGATTCACTTCTGGTTGAAATAAATGACCCACTTAAAAAAAAATTGTTCTTTAAAGGAATTACAAATTTTATGACTCTGCCCTTGTCCTTATCTTGGATATCTGGGTTTTCACTTAGTGTCTTTTGTCAAAATTAGAAGCTATAGCAATGAAAAATTGAATCCTATATGTCTGGTTTTCTGTTTCACAAATTAACCAGCAGGAAGAAAAGTTCAATTTGGTTGTTACCCAGAGATGGGGTTGGTGCCTCCTTGCATCAAAGAGTCCACATGACTTGAAGAAAAGGTTGCCAAGGGCCCATTGAATCATATGTAAGTAGAAAGCCAAAACTGTTAGTGGAGGGGCCATATAGACTGACAATTACCATATAAAGCAAAACTAGGAAACAAAAGAGATACAGAACTAGTCAGGAGAATGCAAGAGTGTTTAGTGGTTTAAAACTTAGAACTGGGAAGATGCCCTTACCCTGATGCCATAATGCCAGCTACATATATGGTTGCACCAGCCAGCTCAAATAAAAAATCACTCCAGATACATTGCAAATGTGACCTTCCCTGATGATTTTCTACATTGCCTGGTATCAAGATGATTTTTGCTTCCTTTGTGCTGCCAAAGCATTGATTAGTACTGCTCCTATGTAATTTGTCTTTGTCCTTTATTATAGATGGTCCTTATAGACATCACCTGGATTCAAACTCAGCTTAACACTTTGTAGCTGTATACTTGGGGGTAAATTAATCTCTCTATACTTCTATATTTTCATCTCTCAATTGGAAATAATGAAAGTTTACAGATCTAATAACTTTAAGAAAATTAAATGAGTAAACAAATGAAAAATTATTTGGATAATTTCTGGCAGGCCGGCAAAATTTTATTTTATTAGTATAGTCGTTATTTTTTGTATTTTACCAGTCTCTACTATAGTGACTGACACGTTATGAAAGACCTGTAAATACCTACCACACTAGTGAATGAAAGGGAATGAATCCTAAGTTTATAAAGCTCCTGAAATGGTCAAAATAGTCACCTTTTAGTTAGAATTAAAATAATAATATAGTAGGTATCCCTCCTGACAGTTTCTCAAAAGTGATGATTTTATTCTATTCTAGGGCTATAATTTTTTTAAATTTTTATTACACTTAAGCAAATGATTTCCAACATTTAGAGAAAGTTTCTTTCCTGGTTAATTTGATATTTTTGGCCTTATAAAATGCAGGCAGAATCATTTGCTGAACAAATTCAAGCTGGCCTACTTTCATCTTGATCAATGTTACAAGTCAGGGACAATACACATCTTAATTCTGGGCTGTTGCAGAAGAGTTCCTGGTTACATCAGGAAGTCAAATCAGTCGAATAATTGTTATTAGAGTTTTAACTAAGTCCAGTGAATTGTAAATAGCCAAGTTGGATACCATTTAGGCAGAAAATTGGCTATACACGGTATATGTGTGTAGTGGTGGTGATTATTGAATCAGGCAAACTCTGTAGTCCACAAAATAGACAAAGTGACTTTGTGTCATGATCTATACTCTTAATTTTGCTGGTAAATCTTCAAATGTGTATTCTTGCTCTTATTTCTTTTTGTCTTAAAAACAACTAGTAGGCCAGGAACTGAGGCTCATGCTGGAGATCCCAGAAACTCAGGTGGCTGAGGCAGGATTGCAAGTCCAGGGCCAGCCTCAACCACTTGACAAGGCCCTAAGCAACTTAGCAAGACCCTGTCTCAATAAATAAAAGAGGCTGAGGATATGGCACAGTGGTTAAGTGTCCCTGGGTTAAATTCCCATTACCAAATAAACAAACAAAAAATGAACTAGTGGGAGCAACATATGGTACCATCATATATTGCTTTTAAGCCATATTATTTAATTTCTCCTATATCTTATTTTCTATCTGAATTCTGTAGATTAGCTTATAGTGTCCTTTAAAAATATCTGTCCTGTAGAAACAAACCATTGGATACTTTCAAACATATCTTAGACATATTATAAAAGAAATGGGTGTCTTTGCATTCATGTCACAGTAGCCCCTCATCTCTGTGTCACTCTGTAGTTTCCATTACCCATAGTCAATCAGGGTGCATCATAGCCCAAACTTTTAAGTGGAAAATTCCAAAATAAAAAAAAAAAAATCTTAGATTTTAAGTTGTATGCTGTGCTGAGTAGTATGATGAAATCTCACATTGTCCAGCTCCATCCTGCACATCCACAAGATAAATGACACCTGCCATCAGTCATTTAGTAGCCACCATAGTGATCAGATCATCTGTCACAGTACCACGCACTTATGTTTAAGTAACCTTTATTGTACTTAATAATGGTCCCAAAGTACAAAAGTAGTATGCTGGCAATTCAGCCATGCCAAAAAGAACTATAAAGGACTTCATTTAAGTGAAAAGGTGAAAGCATTTGACTTAATCAGGACAGAAAAAAAAAAAAACAACTATATGCTGAGGTCGCTATGATCTACATTAAAATAAAGCATTTTGGGAGACACACCACATCCTCATAACTTTTATTATAGTATATTGTTGCTATTAATCTCTTGTTGTGCATAATTTATGCATTAATTTTATTTGGATATGTATAGGTAGGAGAAAACATGGTGTATATATATATAGGGTTTGCTACCATCCACTTGCTTTCAGACATCCATAGGGTTTGCTACCATCCACTTGCTTTCAGACATCCATATGGGGGTCTTAGAACATATCTTCTGTAGATAAGGGGGGTGCTACTGAACCTAGGTTTCAGGTCACCAGTAAGTATCTACTAATTATCAACCTCCTGGCACAATGTTCATGCCAATAGCTCAGGCTTGCATTCTCCCTTACCTTTGGCTATTGGATCTCTCTCAACTCCCCCTTAACTACTGTTTCTATTGATGTTTCCTTTCCAGTGTCTCTCATATCAAGAAGTAACTAGGACTTTTATCTGGAATATTTATCATAAACTTATATATAATTATTTTTCACATCTGGTTTTTGCTCCTCTGATTGACCTTACTCCCACTGGAGTTGTTTTCCAAAGCACAAATATGAATATGATCTTTTCCAGTTTTAATTTATCTGTTACCAAAAGATAAAAACTAAATTTCTCAACTGTTACTTACAATGTTCCAGTAGTTGATTTCCTGTAAGATTCCCCTGACACTTCAGTTTCATCATGTTTTCACAGTGGACTCAAAAAGGTATTCTTTCACTTTGTTCCTTTGTTGAATCCTTTCCTTCTTCCCAGAAACATTTTACTCTCTGTGTCTGTGTCAATTCTCACTATGCTATACCAGTTTGTGCTGAATGGATATGCATGGACAATATCTAGGTTAAACTCCACTGTAAGTAGTAACTGTTCCCATCAAGGCTTACTACCACCATAGCCATATTCTGGGGTAGGGAGTAGTGGACAAGGAATTACACGAACAAAAAAAGTAAAACAACTTCTAAAACACAAATTTTAACCCCATAGTAAACAAACTACTGCACTTCATATTAACCCAGATAATAGAATAGATAATGCTATTGGTTTCCCCAGTAGGTCTTTCTCCAGTGGAAAAGGCTTATTCCTCTACTGACACCTCATGGTTTTGAGATGGCTTCCATCTACACCATATATCTCTATCTCCTTAGCTCCAGGTGGTTGTTTAGTGCATCTCTGACACAAGCTAGGTGAATCCAAATCTTTTCTTGTGATTTTTTTTTTCCACCTGACTCTCTCATGCTAAAGACAGCTGCAAGATTTGGGACCTAAGATTTACTTGAGACTGCAGCATTATTAGATTCACAGCAAGTGGAGATGGAGTATGGGGACCAGATAGCAAGACAAGGGAAGGGGCAGATACTTTTCTTTGGAAGCTATTATTAAATATTAACTGAACAAACAAGTGACTGTAGAAAAATGAATTTATTAGCAATGTACATTTGTAGATTATAAAATCAGAGATGAAGAACAACAGCAGAAAAGAGTGGAAGGGAGAGCAGGAAGGACAGATTGTGAGTCTTTTTGTTTGTTAGTTTCTTTTATGGAGCAGTCATGACCTGTGAGTTGATGTTGGGGGTAGGGGAAGACTGATACAAAAGAAGCAGCAAGATAGCACAAAAAATATGCACACAATTCAGCTTATATGCTAACAAATAACTTGGAAGCCAGGTATTTTTTTTTTCTTCAGTTTCACTCCCTCTTACTATAGTTTTTAAACATAATAGATGCAAGCAACATGATTCTTTTTAAAGAGTGGGCCTCTCACATAAAATCAGTGCAAGCCTTTCCTCAAAATATCACCCAAGAGGACCATTGTTTTTATTGGAGTCCAGTAGACTAGTCGGGGCAAGATACATGCTGACATGCTTGATTCAACAGATCTTCTCCACCCATTAGAACATTAGAGGTTACCTGCATTAACCTTGGTGCTCTGGAGTCACTAGTTTCACAGTTGCCTTGGATTCCTTTCATAAGGTAGAGAATTGTATTTACTAAATTTTATCAGGCACAATATTTCTCAGCAGTTGTAAGAACCAGAATCTCGTGTTCAGTGAGGCTGTGAGATGCTCCAAGTCATTATCTCTGTTGAACAGACATCTGTCATGTTTTTTTTCTAGTTTAAAAAGTCTCAGACGAATGCACCTGTGGGTAATAGGTTACTTTATAAGAAAAGACAAAACAACTGCATTCAGATAAAAAAATAATGTTCTTAGTCACCTGAAGCTTAAATAAAATATTTTAAAATTTTTCTTTTGTTGGGTAAGCAATCTAGTAAAGCAAGAAACATGCCAATTGCTCTTTATTTGTTAGAGTTCTAAATAATGCCAGAAAACCCCAGAAGGCTCTAAAGGAATTTAAAAGTTCATTTGGATTTTTAGATTGGTCTTTTTTATTTATAATGGTCAAGTATGAAAATCAACAAAATTTGATATCAGAAAACTAGCTTATGAATTGGTTACGTAAGGAAAAAAATGAATTTGCTAATTAGTTACATAATTTCACAATATAAACATACATCAAAATATCAAGTGTACCCCATAAATATGTGTAATTAGAATTTGTCAATTGAAATGAGAATCTTAAAATATAGATGCATGTTAAGTGCAAAAAATAGAAAGTATGCACATATGCCCATTAAAACTTGTTTGAAACAAAGAACTAGTTACATTTATTATTTAAGGGAATTTTAATTGACTTTAAAATATGCCATAGCATAGTTTTGGCACTTTCATTCTGTTAATTTACCTAAAACTTCATAATACTTGTGGGGAAATATGGTCCAGATCATTTTAAATAAATCATAAGCTGGGCATGGTGGCATACACTTGTAATCCCAGAGGCTCAGGAGGCTAAGGCAGGAGGATTGTGAGTACAAGCCTAGCCTAAGCAACTTAGTGAGGCCCTAAGAAACATCTCATGTTTCTGAGACAGCTTCATTCTAAAGACAGATGCAAGATATGGGAACTAAGATTTATGTTAGTAAGCAAACTTGGAGACTGCAGCTTTATTGGATTCACAGCAAGTGGAGATGGAGCGTGGGACAAGCGAAGTGGCAGACACTTTTCTTTGGAAGCTATTATTAAATAGTAACTGAACAAATCAGTGGCTGTAGAAGACATTGTTTCTCAACAAAAGGGCTGGTGGCTAAGCAGCCTTGGATTCAATTCCTGGTACCCCCCCCAAAGAAGTCATCAAACCAAATTGAAATATATTATACATTAATCATTTAAGTAACCAAATAAAATTACTTATGGTTAACATTACTATACATGTGCTAAAACAGTTTGTCATTCATCCAAATCATGAGTGAAAATGAAGACTGGAATTCAGTAACCAGATCTGTTCTTCAGGTGTATGTCTATGTGCAACTTCCTTTTAGGTTTGTTTTATTGTTGTATTTTATTTTTCTTTGAAGCAAAATATAGGAATAAGTGCAATCTAATTGAACTGCTTTTCAAGATAATCCTTTATAAATATTTTCAGTGGAAATTAAAATTGAAACTAACAACTTCCTCAATGCCTACTTGGTCATGGACTGTCCCTTAGCTATGTTGTAAATTCAGATTCTTCCCCTGTGAAATTCATTCTCAGGTATCCTTAGGAACTGCTGTGCATCCATGCCAAGTTTTTCTAAGTCAAAACAGCAGCTGGAAGGGTACCCACCCTTGTCCATGTCAGGTAGCCCTTCACTGCTACCCCTATAGATAGTATAATACAAGTTTTCCAGCCAAAGCCTTGTCTACTGGACATGCTCCACTCAGCCCTAAGCCTCAGTTTTAATCCAATTTCAAAAGAAAGGAGGGGAAAAGAAGAAGGAAATGGCATGCAAGAAACTGAGAGCACAGTCTGGGCTGGAGTGAAACCTGCTTTCCTTGCCTTCAGAATCCCTAATCAACTTCAAGTTCCTCCTTTCTCAGACCTTCCTTTAGTACATTTTCTCTTACTTGAGAACTCTTCATTGGCACTTCAGTTTTTGCTTCTAGTAAGTCTCCTCTAAAACTTGGTGGTAAAGTGGGGCTCTTCATTAGAAAGCTTTTCATTAAGTGTCTGTTGAATTTGTAAAAACAATTGTGTTTATAAACTACTACAAATTTTCAAAAAGTGACCTGAGTTTTTGGGTTTGCATAGGTACAGTTTGTTCCTTGATTTTTGCAATCTCAGAAACTTGATTTTTTTTTTTTTATTTGTTCCCAGGGTAATAAGGACTTAAGGGACTGAGTTATAATACTTCAACTTTCTATAGGTGTTCAGTAAACTAAAAAGATATTATGTACAATAGGGTGGCCATCTTAAAAAAGCTTGAATATGCATTATTTGGGGCATGTAACTGGGAAACCAGATGTATAGCCAGGATGTTGCTTGTTAAGCATAAAATTATTGTAAAAAAGGAAATTGGGAAATTGGACAGTTGTTAAGGCTATATGAACACTGACAAAGAACAGAATTTGGAATCACAAGAATCTGAAGTTAAAGTTTGTGTTTCTGAGCAATAGTAACAAAAAC
Organism: Marmota marmota marmota; assembly: GCF_001458135.2. Taxonomy (NCBI): domain Eukaryota; kingdom Metazoa; phylum Chordata; class Mammalia; order Rodentia; family Sciuridae; genus Marmota; species Marmota marmota. The sequence goes on from NW_026000101.1 coordinate 23,144,921, forward strand.
AGCATGGTACTGGTACCAAAACAGGCGGGTGGACCAATGGTACAGAATAGAGGACACAGAGACCAATCCACAAAATTACAAATTTCTTATATTTGATAAAGGGGCTAAAAGCATGCATTGGAGGAAGAATAGTATCTTCAACAAATGGTGCTGGGAAAACTGGAAATCCATATGCAACAAAATGAAACTGAATCCCTTTCTCTCGCCATGCACAAAAGTTAACTCAAAATGGATCAAAGAGCTTGATATCAAATCAGAGACTCTGCATCTGATAGAAGAAAAAGTTGGCTCCGATCTACATATTATTGGGTCGGGCTCCAAATTCCTTAATAGGACNAATACAACAGTTACTAATATGGCATTATGTAAAAATGTGGATGTGTAACCGATGTGATTCTGCAATCTGTATACGGGGTAAAAATGGGAGTTCATAACCCACTTGAATCTAAAGTATTAAATATGATAGGTCAAGAGCTTTGTAATGTTTTGAACAACCAATAAAAAAAAGTTAAATCTCTGATCTTTATTTGCAAATTTAGAGTAAAAATTATAAAGTTAAGGAGATTCAGTCTTATAATGAGGGGGGTATACTTAAAAATGCCCACCACAGTGCCTGGTACAGTAACTTCTTTAACAACACTAACTACTGTGTTTTTACAAACCATTATATAGCGTGGCTACTCTCACTGAGTTATTTTGAGTCTGGTGGATTTTTTTAAAGGAAAGAGCATTTTCTGGTCTTCCCCCCAATGTAGGGAGTATATATACTTTAGACCTTGAAGCCACTCATATCTGATATTATTGTTCTCAAAACATAAATATGAAATATATAAGGAAATTAGAAAACCCACTGAGACCCAGAAAGAAAAGGATAGGATACCCAAAACTCCTTATATACTTGTTTCAATAAAATATTTTGTATTGTATTGAATAATACATCTGAAAGGGTTAAAGTCAACAGGAATTGTTCCTTATCTGTTCAAGCTGTTATACTAAAATCGTATGGACTGGGGGGCTTACAGTCTTTCTCACAATTCTGAAAAGCTGAGAAATTCCATGAACAGGGTACCAGCAGACTTAGTGTTTGGCAAGGGCACTACTCCTCACTGTGTCCTTATGTGAAGGAAAGGGTAAATAAAATTCCATCTATTTTATAAGAGCACTAATCCTGTTTATGAGGGTTCCACCTTCATAATGTAATTATTTCCCTAGGTCTCATTTTCTAATACCATTATTTTGGGGGTTAGGATTTAAAGATATGAGTTTGGGGAAGATTCAATTATTCATTCTATACCATTAATGTTATATCATTTATTCCCTCAAGTCCAGAGCTGATTTTCTATCATAACTATAAACAGATAACAGATATTTATGCATATGCACCTATGTATACATATATTATATAAATGGACATTTGGATGCATTAACTATGTATGTAATTGTAAGAAGATAAATATTAAGACATATTTTACAGAAAAAGTAATTTCCATAAATGTATATTGGTAATATCTTCAACGATTTCAAACAGAGAGTAGCATGATCCGTTTTGTGTTTGAAATAGATTTTTCTGACTGCTGTTCAGAGAATTTAGAGGAAAGGAACAGTAGACCTAAGGAAGTGTGACTTTTTAGGAGAGTATAAAAAGAGAAAGCTGAGAGACCTTAAGTGAGAGCATATAGGAGCTTCTAAAAGGCATTACTTATCATGATGGACTACATATGATATGTGGCTTCCTAGAGGACCTTGGTTCTCACTACTTCTGGACTTCTGTCTATATTCCCTGATTATTGAATTTTCTGGAAATCTAAACATAGATGAATAGGATTCTTACAGTAAGTTGAATATATTATCAAGATAAACTTGTTTCTCCTAAGCTGGAAACCATTCACTGTCAATAGCTTATTTATTTTCCTTATCTTTTCCTTAATGAATGTTAATGCTCAGATTTTTTGTATTAATAAAAACTACTAGTAAATAAAATACCAGCAATAAGAATTTAACTGGAATTCATAGGAGAAAATTAAAACCCAAGAGCAATTGCAATGCACCAACAATTTTCCCTTCTGTCTTACAATAGCAAGGGATTCCATGATTAAAAGATGAAGCAATTTATATATAAAACTTCTGAAAAAATTAAAAACAAAACTGAACTTATTTTATTTCTGCTCGTTCCATACCATGTTATAAATAATATAACATTAATGGTATAGAATGAGCAGAAATAAAACAAGTTCAGTTTTGTTTTTAATTTTCTCCATTGGAGGAAAACTGTCTCTCATTCGAACCTGACATTATGTTCTTCCTTGTAATCTAAAATTAGGGCATTATTAGGATGAGATTGTTACCTCTGTAAGTGTTGGAACAAATACTTAAAGTCTGTAGGTGCTTGAAAGGGAATGTTGCAAAGTGGAAATTCATAACTTTTTATTATAAATTATGCACTATAATTCATTAGAGTATAAAGGCTTTCTTTTCATTATGGAAACACAGGGACTTAATACAGGTAGAAAGTAATTTTGATGCCCAGAAATACAATACTTTGAACAAAGCCTCATTTCCCCCATAAGAGGAAAGTGATATACAATCTGTCTTTGTTTCTTTATAAATAAAAACCTACTCAGAGGCATGTGTCCAAATAGACCAAACAGTACAGAAGTATAAATACCACATTTACTTCCTAGAATTTCTTTACATTTGGATCAGCATGTGTTCATCTTTGATTTACAACTTTTTCAAAGATTATTTGACCCCACAGAGAAGGGGGTAAGCTTTATTTTGAGCAGAAAAATAAGACTTATATGATTCAAATATTATGATCCAAAGAATTAAGTTGTCTTTATGAGTGAAAAAAAGTATAGGTAAACACAATAGTATGCTAATAAATAACAAGCTATAGAATTATGTTCTAGATGGAAATTTCAATTTTCCCATCCAACCTCTTCCCTCCCTGTTTCCTTCATCATCCAAAAAGATACTGTCTGCCCAGCTAGAAGAACTTGCTATGTAGTGATACTTTCTATACCTGTGACAATCCAAAGTCACTAAAGCAAATTCTCGTCTTGATTCTGCATTAATAATTATAGGTTCTTTCTTTCTTCTAAATATTACTCATCTCATTTCTATTAAAATATGAGAATTAAATGAATGTGTATGTGAAAGTGCTTTGTAAACATCACTTCATGAAGTAGAGGTGAGTCTTGTTTCAATTGGGTTTGCTTTCTTTAATGAAAAATTACTTTATCAGCTTTCTTCCTTCCCTGGATATAACATTACCACCACTATACTATAGTATCCTGCTGCCTCACTATTAGCATGATCACAAAGAATATATATTTAGATGACTCCAAATACCACAGTTTCAGTATGAATGAATAGAGTGCTCTGTTCATACTTCAACATTCTGATCTCATATAATTGCATGTTTGTCATAACAATTTGAAAATTTTACAAATTTGATAGATGCATGATTTTATGTTGTATTATACTTTATTTAGTCACATAAAAATACATTTGTTGGGGTTATTTGGGTTTTTGGTGTTTAGCTTTTTGAGTTCTTTATATACCCTAGAGATTAGTGCTCTATCTGATGTGTGAGGGGTAAAAATTTGCTCCCAAGATGTAGGCTCTTTGTTTACCTCACAGATTGTTTCTTTTGCTGAGAAGAAACTTTTTAGTTTGAGTCCATCCCATTTATTGATTCTTAGTTTTAATTCTTGCCGCTCTAGGAGTCTTATTAAGGAAGTTGGGGCCTAATCCCACATGATGAAGATTAGGGCCTATTTTTTCTTCTTTTAGAGAGTCTTTGGTTTAATTCCCAGGTTCTTGATCCATTTTGAGTTGAGTTTTGTGCATGGTGAGAGATAGGGGTTTAATTTCATTTTGTTGCATATGGATTTCCAGTTTTCCCAGCACCATTTGTTGAAGTTGCTATCTTTTCTCCAGTGCATGTTTTTGATGCCTTTGTCTAATATAAGATAATTTTAATTTTGTGGGTTAGTCTCTGTGTCCTCTATTCTGTACCATTGGTCTACCAGTCTGTTTTGGTACTAATACCATGTTGTTTTTGTAATGGGCCAAGGACATGAACAGACATCTCTCAGAAGAGGATATACAATCAGTCAACAAAACTATGAAAAAATGTTCAGCATCTCTAGCAATTAGAGAAATAGAAATCAAAACTACTACGATTCCTTGGAAAACTTGGAATGGAACCACCATTTGACCCAGCTATCCCCCTCCTCGGTCTATATCCAAAGGACTTAAAAACAGTATACTACAGGGACACAGCCACATCAATGTTTATAGCAGCACAATTCACAAGAGCTAAACCGTGGAACCAACCTAAATGCCCCTCAGTAGATGAATGGATTAAAAAATGTGGCATATATACACAATGGAATATTACTCAGCAATAAAAGAGAATAAAATTATGGCATTTGCAAGTAAATGAATGCAGTTGGAGAAGATAATGCAAAGTGAAGTTAGCCAATCCCAAAAAAACAAATGGCAAATGTTTTCACTGATATAAGGAGACTTATTCATAGTGGGGTAAGGAGAGGGAGTATGGGAGGAATAGAGGAACTCCAGATAGGGCAGAGGGGTGGGAGGGGCAGGGAGGGGGCAGGGGGTTAGCAATGATGGTGGAATGTGATGGACATCATTATCCAAAGTACATGTATGAAGACATGAATTGGTGTGAACATACTTTATATAAAGAGATATGAAAAATGTGTTCTATATGTGTAATGAGAATTATTATGCATCCTGCTGTCATGTATTTTTTTTAAAAAAAGCAATTAAAATAAATAAATAAAGTGTTCATCCAATGCACAAATTTGTTGAATATCAGTGACAGGTAATGTTCTAGGCTATGGGTTATAGTAATAATCTAGACAAGGTGTATATATACCATTGCCAAAGGTAAAGATGTACCTCTCTATATACACATACCATAACACAATGTATAACCTTCATTAATGGGTATTCAGGCTTTTTCCAGTGCTTCACAATTTCCATAGACCCCACCCCCACCCCGCCCCAGAAAAGGAACAAGGAATTCTCAGTACATATTCCTTTCAGCACTTAAACAAATGTTCACTAAGTGAAACTAATGGGTCAAAATTATTGGTATTTATTTTACAAGATATTGCCAAATTGCTTTTAGAAAGTTGTACAAATGTAAACTCAAAGGGATAATGCATGTCTTATGTAACATGAACATTTTACTTCTCTAAGTGAATAGTAAGCTCTCTGATTAAATTTTCTCAATTTTATTAATAATACTGAGCACGAAAATGTCTTCTATCTTGTCCTCATTGATGATTAGGTATTTTGAATAGCACAGATATTAGTCCTTTTGGTTTCTAATTATATTGAATTATTTTATTCTAAATTTGTTGTAAGTTTATTGCTTAAAGAAGACTGATGGTTTAATTTGATGTTTTACTGCTTACATTTATCAACGATTTTTCTAAATTACTTTCAGGTTTTCACATTTCAAGCATTTTATACACCCAAATTACAAAAATACCAACTTGTTTTCCTAGTACTTTACTATTTTCATTTTTTTTCTTCTACATTTTTTATTGGTAAATTATAGTTGTACATTAGATATTGATGGAATTTGTTGTTACATATTTGCACATGCACACAATGTAACAATATAAGTTGTCCAATACCTCTGGGGAGTATTTTCACTTCTTGTATCTGTGTGCCTCAATCTAAATTTCCAGTAAATTGTGAAATAAGTCTCTGGCTTTACTTGTTCAAAATGCCCCAAGTTGTTCCACTGATATTTACTACTTTTCTACTAACTTAAAATGCAATTTTTATTTACATTCTCATACTTACCTCAGTTGTATGACTTCTCTGTTTTGTTCCATTAGTTTCTCCATTCCTTGGTCAGCACCATACTCTGATAATCACTGTGTTTTGTATCTGAAAAGGTGATTAAAAGCCCTCATGGCACTTAAAACATTTCTACATTATTATATATTTATACTTGCTCTTCTAAATCAATTTCAAAATAGTTTTGTTCATACTTTTTTCAGGGACTGTGTTTTATTTTCTAGATTTATGTAGGGAATATTGATATCTTTACCATACTAAATCATCTGGTCTAGGACCAAAATATATCCCTGTATTCAAATTTTCCTTAGTTTTTAATTTCTACAGGTTCTATTTCCTTTTAAATTCCCCCAATTTTTATGGTTTTATTGCCATGGTAAATAGGATTTTTAATTAAACTTATGAATCACTTTTTATAATATTTAAAACCTTTAAGTTCTATTAATTGTTTAAGTTTATTGTTTTGAGTTGTCTGGTTAAAAATCCCATCAACTTCAAGTAATTATAATATTTCTTTGTGTAAATATATATATATATACACACACACACACACACATATAAACAAAAATTTATATTTTAAGAAAGGTTTACATTGTACTCATTTATTAAATATTAGGAAAGAATTTTGGATTTATCAAATGCTTCTAAGTGCATATTAAGGGGATCTGGTGATCTGTCTCCATTGATCTACTATAATAATGAATTAGAGTTATTGATACATAATATGAAAACATCTTTGCCCTCAAAGAAGAAACCATGCTTGACCATAATCACTAATTGTTGCAATATGCTGCTGAATCGTTTTCATGGCTCTCTCTATTCATCATGGTAAATAAAACTATTGCATAATTTCATTTAATTTTTTTTAATTTAATTTTTTAATTTTTAATTTAATTTTCATTTAATCATTTACTTTCTCAGGATATGGATGTTACTCTGGCTTCTTAAAAATAATGGAATGCCTTGCATTTTTTTCAGTTCTGTAATATTTAAGTAACATTGAAATTCTATGTTCCTTTAAGGATGAAGAATTCAATTTTAAAACTGAGTTTGGCACTGTTTCAGGAAATAACTATTTGACCAAGTTCTTATACTTAATATCCTCCATGATTATTGACCTGTTAAGGATTTTTATCACTTCTTAAGTAAATTTTGCTGGTTTGCGCTTTCCGAGAAAATCAATCACTTCGTCGAGGTTTTCAAACATTTAATTTCCTCTATAACTGCCGTTTTCCTCATTTATCAAAACACAATCAGTGTTTGTACTTTCTGTCCTTTGCTACATTAGGCTAGCCGGTGACACACTTATTTTATTAGTTGCTTTTGAAGCATAGTTCTAGAATTCTGTTTCTAATTTACTTTTGCTTTAATTTTTCCCTTTCATTCTGTTTTCTGCCTGGCAATGGTTGGGGCAGCAGTGAGAGAGAAGCAGGATAAGTTCTAGGAGTTATTGTTTTAGTGGTGTTGCTATATTATCCATATTAAAGGAATAAAATTTTAGAGGAAATCTCTAGAGAACAGTCTGATCCTCTTGGGTGCAACAGCCTCACCAAAAGGATGTCTTCAGTGTATTTTTCAGAATTTCAGCCCCTACCTTTTATCAGTTTTTGTCGATTTTTAGACTCTCTTGGTATCTGAAGTCTTCTTTCACTTTGGCTCTAATCTGACGTTTCTAGGGGTGAATGAAATATAGGCCTAAAGGAGGGGGGAAGAATCACCTAAAATGGTCTTAATTGTTATTATTCATATGGCTTTGCTAGAAGTCACATATCCCTGTGATTTTATTTGGAATTGCTAATTTCCCTTTTCTGGAACTCTTAATAACTGAGCTTCGGAGGAAATCATTGTACCTCTTTACACTTCAGTTTCCTCTTCTGTAAATCGGAGATAATAATAGTGCTTATCTTAAGGTTATTGTGAGGATCCCAAGAACTAGGTGAGATAAGTTGTTCATGTCTTCTAAGAGTGCCGGGCACACGGTAGCATGGAGTGGACAGTTTCCATGTCCATCTCAAAAGGGTTGAGATCGGAGTGGACAGCAGTAAGATAGGATGGTTATGTAAGAACTGTTTCTGGCTCCTCTCTTTCCCAGTTCTGACACATCCTGAAAGCAGGCCTGTTGGGGAGAGAGGCCCATAGAGAACAACAACTCTGTTGACCATCCAGGCAAAGTCTGACTGACAGCTTGCTCTTCCCCTGTGGACAGCTGCATCTGAAGAGGGCTGACTGTGGTTCAGCTGGCAGTCTCTAAGTGATGAGGGCTGTGCTGTGCTCCTATCATGAATAGAACCATGCAGGGCTAAGTGGGAAAAGACTTGCTCTCATGACTCTATGTAAGAATAAGGTGGAACTTCATTAAATCATTTTTGACAATGTCATACAACTTCATCCCTTTCCATCTGTTTGCTCTACAAAGACTTGGAGATCAGGGATAACCTCAGCACAGAGCAAATCTGCCAAAGGGCCCAAGGCCCAGGGAAAGAGTCATTTTAGGAAGAATTCTGATCAAGAAATCCTGGTGTATTGAGCCTGGGAAGGAATAAAGTAGTTTCTTTCACTTTTTATTGAAGCTATTTGCAAAAGAAGAAAAGGAAGCTTTTTAATTTAAAGCTCTATTAAAAATTGCTTAAAGAATAGACAAGAAGGGGAACTTGATCCTCAGTTCAAATTTCACATTCATTGAGGAGTGAGAGAAATAATATGATGGAAAGATTGAGAGAGAAGGAATGAAGACAGAGAGGAAACATGGTTTGCTCAAATATGAAGCAGATGTTTTCCAAGTATTCACAAAAATAGGTCATAAGCACATCTCCGAACTGATTTTGAATACAGACACCCAGTCTCGACTCTAATTGTAAATCAGAATTCATCTTTTTAAAAGAGATGATAATATGGTGGTCTTGAGAAAGCAATTTGTTCTTAGAAAATACTATATAAACATATTATTTTATAGACTACTAGGATTAGAGAATTGCTGAAAATAACCAAAGCATGTAAATAAATCCATAGGAATTCATAGTTGAGACTACAAATTATCTAATGCATGAAAAAATCCTCTGCAGTTATCACTGTATCCTCTCTCTCTCAGCCCTTGCCTTTCTCCCACATACCTACAGACTCTCTCAGCTTCCAGCAACCATTTGGGATTCCTAATATCCCCAACTTTTGAACCCATGTCATAGCAGAGCATGGGCTAATTTTCGAATGATCCTAGGTTTGGAGAAGAGGAGAGGAAGCACTGACCTTCTTGCATAGTCTCCGATGCAAGATCTGACAACACTCTGTTCTCCTTCCTTCCTCCATTCTTCACTGTGCACACTCCTCCCCCTGAAGGAGATTCTTGGTATTGGCATCTCACATTTCAAAGGTTTCCATTATAAAACATCCTCCACACTGGACCAAAGGAGCTGCAGCAGTCCTGTGATGCAGCACAAGCCCACACTGATCTTTCCTTTTGACATTCCTGCTACACTTCCCCAGTATCCAAATCCCTGATCTTATACTGTCCTGCACACGCTTCACATTTGTCTTTTATTCATATTTGGCAACCAAACTCTAAATTCTGTAGGAGGGAGTCTCCTTTCTCATTGTTGTTTGATATGACTACCTCCCCTTACTCTGTCCACAGCTTCCAGCATTTAGCAAAGGTCTAAACACAGAATCAGCAGACTTTTAACACACTCTTGGGCAACTGAACTGAACATATATCCTAGGAGGTGAAGTATACTACTTATTTTCTCAAAGACTGAAAAGTTTACATATTAAAACTCTCATTCCTAGAGTTATGAGTGCTGCTACATTAAATTCTGGAACCATAATAATCTCAGTAGTGCCTTTAAGACTTCCTGTGCTCGAGCCCGTCTCCTGAAGATTTTTTTTTTTTTTTAATATTTATTTTTTAGTTTTTGGCGGACACAACATCTTTGTTTGTATGTGGTGCTGAGGATCGAACCCGGGCCGCACGCATGCCAGGCGAGCGCGCTACCGCTTGAGCCACATCCCCAGCCCTCCTGAAGATTTTGATTCCATGGCTTGCAATACATTTTAGGAATTTGTACCATAAACTGTCCTCCCGAGGAATTATAGTTTGTAGCCAATTTTGAGAACATGGAGCCTACATCCAGGAGGGCAGAATTATATATGTTCTCTTCCACTCCCAAGTGGAAGGAAATAGGGCATTTTGTTATAGACATTTCTTTCTGTGAAAAAGTAAAGATTGATTAATTTTCACAGTGTTGTAAATTAATTTTGTCTCTCTCTTCAACAGTCCTTCTGCCTCTATTCATTTATCTGTCTATCTACCCACATCTTTATTGTCCATTCAATATCTCTATTATCCCTTTTCTAGAAAGGACTTAAGGAGCTTCTGCACAAATAATTTTAACTTCCTAAATTAATACTAAACAGATGCTACAGCAAGAACTTGCCACAAAAAAATTATAAAAATTAATATTACCCGGAAGATTTAAGAATACCTCTTACTTCACTGAGTTTTTTCATTAAAATATATTTGGGGGGGGATCTATGTTATTTCTCTTTCTCAATTTAAGTAACCTAATAGGAATGTTTCTAATCTTATGATGAGAAAAATGTACTTGATGTTGATTCTAAAGTTTCATTTTCTCATTTTCATCACCAGGCCTTCTATTTATGTGTCTTTGTTCTGAGCCAAATACCTCCTCTTTTCCCTGTGGTTTATCTTTCATACATAAAACTCTACTGAAAATCTTCTTCCTAGTCATTAGTTCATATTGAAAATGCTGAGCAATTTGATTCACTAGTTCATCTATTTCCTTAACCATTTTAAGCCTATTAGCTCATTTGCCTGCTCCTTACAATTTATTTTGTTGCTCTAATCCTTTGCTCCTTGAAACTTTAGAGATGTGATTTTTATTAGACTCAATACAAAAGGGATTCAGTTTCAAGATGTGAAATATCTGTGCAAATGCAAAACAGCAAATGTTCTTTCTGCGTTTACAGTGTTCACTGTCTTCATTTTCATCCTTAGAATCCATATTCAACTTACCACTCTGGCTGTTTTCACTTCTCTAGGACCATTCAATAAATGCAAAAATGTGGGCTGCTTTAAATATACTATTAAGGCATAAAGCTAACAGATTTAATGTAGATATCAAGTTTTGAAATTCCCTCAAATTTACTCCTTATTTTTGCAATTATAGAAAATGAGAGTGATTTCTGAGTAGAAGTAACTTGCCACTTGTCTAGGGCCTCTGGGGTGGGATCTGGACAGTTAATTGAGAGTCAGCTTGAGCTTTGTAGTTCCAGAAATTCAGTTCTTGCTAATGCATCTAGAAATGATCAGATTGAAACCTACCAGAATCGATTGCTCAATAACAAAACTCCACAGAAACTTGAACTGGAAGTTACTGATTTATAATAAGAACTAATACTGCTTACTGAACCAATTCTGGAGTCATTTCAATCAGTCAGTATCCCTTCTTCAGGCAGGGGAATCAGAATTAAAACACTAGGGAAAATGGTTTACTTTGTAATTGAAGTCAGCTGAATGGAAATATTGAGGATGTATATGGTTGCTGTCCTTAACCTAACAGAGACAATGATCAATAGTTTGGGATTTTGCTAATGTAAACCCCAAATCTTCAGGATAGAGAAATGAAAGATTGCTCTCATTGCTATGGTTTAAATGTGGTTTGCCCCCTTCAAAATTCATGTTGAATCCCAGAAACAAATTAACTTTCCTCTAATCAGCTAAGAACTTCCTTTTTTTTTCATTCACACCAGATAATTAAGGCAATTTTCTACATCAGGATACTGAAACAAATGTTAATTTGAATATTATGAGTTTCTGACTCAAGGTAACTTGTATTTTTAATATGAACTTTAATTTTGTATTGTTGATTAATGATTTCAGTAAGTGTATTTATATATTTACATTATATATTTTATTTATTTACATATTTATTACTTTTTGGCACTGGGGATTGAACCCTGAAGTGCTTTACCACTGAGTTACATTGCCTGTTCTTTTTATTCTGAAATAGGGCCTCACTAAGTTGCTTGGGGCCTAAGTTGCTAAGCCTAGCCTCAAACTTTATATTCTCTTGTCTCAGCTTCCCAAGTGCCTGTTATTACAAGGCATGTCCTACATGCCTGGGATATATTTTATTAAATAAGGATAATAACCAGAATATTATGGAATAAAGAAATTAACACATAACACTAGGTATTTAAGAAAATAACTTGGATTATTAGCATATAACAAGCCCTATGATTGGTTTTGCGGCTACGTGTGTAAGAATGATCCTGATTTGTAAAGTCTATAATTTAGTAGTGAAAGCAAAATGTTAACCAAAAATTACCAGAGAATTTTCTAAGAGATATAGAAAATGTGCATGTAACAGTATGCGGGAAATTCCAGGAATAGTGATAAATCTGTGGGTGTAACAGTATGGGGGAAATTCCAGGAATAGTGATAAATCTGTGGGTTTAAAGAGATCCTCATTGAAGGTATTTCATTTAAGTTTTAAAGTATGAGTAGGAGTTCAAAGGTAGAGAATGGTTTTCTGTAAGAGACTTTCTGGACAAAGCCACAGAGATATTAAATAGTAATATTTCAATTAAACTGAAAGAGAATGAAATATTAAGACTAGATTTAAATGATGTGTGTGCACTCAAAAAAACACCCGGTAAGAAGTATAACTTCTTTCATGTGGGAAATAGGAAATCCTGTGAGGATTTCTTAGGCAATAGTGTGCATGAATTCATTAGTTTGCAAACTTTAAGGCACTCTCTCATATGCATTGATCACATCTGATCTTCTCAGTAAAAACATCTGAGTTTGTATTGATTGAAGATTAAAATTTTTATTTTATGGGAATTTGGGGAAGAAAAATGTTTTTGTTTGCCACCAGGCAGACAGTAAGGCTTCCACAGGTCTCAATGTTTATAGAGAACTGAAAAGAGCCCTTCACAAGAACCCAGAAAAAGTTCTTTTGTCTTGTGATGTCTGCTGGTTTTTAAGTCCAACTATTTAAGTTTTAGATAACCTAACTTCAGTTCTGTTTTGCTTGAGGAGCCAAGGTTACCTTGGAATTGTGTGTGTTTACATGCACACCATTCTTGGATAAAAATAATTTTGACCTTCTAAACCATTTCAAGAAATGTAAGAAGAATGCTTTTGAGTGAACTGAATGGTAGAGCAGAAATATTTGTAAGTCATAATCATTAGACTAAATGTTATCTAAGAGGACTAATAAATGAGTTCAGTGATCTTTTTGGATGATTCAGAATGATCTTGATATTACCTTTTGTCACTCAAAGTCAACACAGGTTTCTCTGTGCTTACACTTATAACTTTCATTATGTTTTAATCTTATTTTTTTTTAATTTTGAAATGTACATCTGATTTTTCAAAATGCATGTCTCAATGTATTTTCTAAAAAATTTCTGAAAGTCTTTCTGGCAATAAAATTTCTTCGCATTTTAAATTAAATCTCCTAGTAGGAAGAAATAAATTCAATGAAAAATGAAAAGTAAAGAATCTAAGAATTTCTATTGCTAACCATGGAAAATGCTTTATTTTCTACTCTTTAATTAAAATCTACATTTCTCTTATCCGTTTTGCTTTCTACATTTGTGCCCCAGTACATACAAAGGAATGTAGCTGATTGAGGAGGCTGGTGTCAGAATTGGATAATAAGAACAAGGAATACATTTAAAAGCAAGATATATTTCATCCACACAATTTGCATTAAGGATACATTATTCTGCATGCATATATGTCCACCCTGGATATATGATATAAATAAGGTGTATGTGGACTTGTGCTTTAACCAGCTCTGGAAATCTATTGGAAGGTAAGCTTTCTTTTGCCAAGAGCAAATTACCAGTGGCCAAGGTTATGTCTCTGGTGATTTTTTTTTTTAAAGTAATGACTGAGATGCCAGTGGGGTCACTGCTAAGGTCCAGACCCTGCATCGCCAAGTGGCACAACTGTGGCTGTCACTCTGCAGTGGCAGATAATGATGCACTCAGAAGGGCTGCTCTAAGGTTTTTGATACTTAACTAACCTGAAAAATAGCTTCAGGCCTGACTGAACAGACCACTCCCTTCTCTAAGTCAGGCCTTTTGAGAATCACTGATAGTGAAAGGATAAACTTTCAGTGAAATTGATCATTTAGGGAGAAATACCCATTCTTTTATAAGATAAAGACTGGTACTTCTATCTTTTGAGATGGAGCTGATTCTTTTCTAACCTCACTTGTCCTTTGAATTTTTTTTTTCATTTGTGAAATTAGAGAAAGGTATTGCTTTGTGGAATTCCAATTTTTTGTGCAGACTTGTTTATGTATATTCATTGAAAATAATTATGTATTAGTTAACATAATTTTTTAAAGTTTTATTATAACATATTTTTATGAGCTTGTTAATATTAGCATCATTAAGCTTTTATATGATATTCTTAAAAGAGGTTTAACGACATGAGTACCCACTGCTAAAGGAAGTAAAATATGGTTCATGATTATTTTAATGTGTCATTGAAGAATGCCTGATTTTCAAAGCAAGGCTGTAATTCTTTAATCAAGACTAGGGGCGATGAAAGAAAATTGTTATCTCACTACATCACTTATCTTGAATTCAAATTTGAAAAATTGTCTCATGAAAAATGATGCATCAATGCTGTATTTGAGATGGGCAGAATTAAAATTTTAATTCCTGGCTGTATCACTGACTAGCTGTCTTGGATTGGCATCTTTGCCTCCTACATTGCCTACATGGAGACAGAGCATATTTTATAATCCTCAGCTATGTCTCTTAATAGAGATATGAATTTCTAAATTATTGCAGATGCTGTCAAAATCAAAGTAAAAAAAAAAATCAGTAGAGTCCAGGGAACTATTATCCAGGAACTATGTTACTGAGAACTAGTCCAGTGAATTGAAAAGCAGTTTGTGTTTAATCTTTGGGGGAGTTAGATGGGCCTCAATCAAACTGTGGCCACTGGTTACTTTTATTCTAAATGTCAAGATGGTCTTGATCAAATTACTTTTTCTTTATAATTCTTTATAAAACAGGGATGATATCTACCTGCTACAGTATTTATAAGAATGAACTTGATCATGCATGTGAACCATTTAGAAGCAAAAGGTTTGACACTGGTTGCTAATAGTAGCCATAGATCTTAGAGGAATTTACTCTGTTTTCTGAAAGTGTGTAACTTATGAAACATAAATTTACTCTCACACAGATTAATGGGTTGATATTGACTAATTTTTCAGACATAACTGGTTTAGTTTGCATTAATTTTTAGGAAAACTCTTACCTCATGAAACCCAAATCCACCAGAATTTTTTCCATATTTTGTTGGTGTATTATATATCATAGTGGGATTTGTTTTTTGTACATGCACATGATATAACAGTATAACTTGGTCAGTATTGTTCTCCAATATTTCCACTTTCCCTCCCCTCATACCTTTTCTGGTCCCTTTCCTTTACATATGAGAATACTTTTAAAGTAACACTAGGATATCAACTTTATCTCTAAATAGCTTGATTGCATATCTACCTTATTCCCTTTGAAATGATCAAAATCTTAATATGTCATATACCTATTGTTTTAAAAGCCAAACTTTTCACTTATTATAAGAACAAATGAACAAATCAGGCTTTAGAAAATTTCTTTTCTATCAAATATATATTAGATTTTTATATTAAAATTTTTAGTGAAAATTTTTAGTAAAAATATCAATTATATGTGTAAAATCAAGAAAAAGTCCATGTTACCAAAAAATTTATAGGACTATGTCTCCTCAGAAAATATGCTAGATTCTGGGTGAGAGAACATGGGAACAATAACAAACCAGCTTGCTGGGTTGATACTGAAGGCCTGGTTTTAATTAAATTCCCATAAAAGTAGTGTTGTCGTAGAGGTATGCCAATCACTCTATGAAGCACTATTGCCCCATAAAAATGGTTTAGACTTTAAAATTTAAATTAATGTATGTTTAGTATAATTGATACTCAACTCAAATACAATTATATAAAATTATATTAGTGTATTAAATGTATATTAGGGGATCTCCAGAGAAACAGAACCCATATAAGGGATATATGTGTATATGTGAATGTGTGACTTTCTATATAACATATGACTATTTGTTTAAAAGGAATGTATTCATACAATTGTAAAGACTGAGAAGTTCCAAAATCTGCTGTCAGTAGACTGTAGACCCAGGGAAATCAATGGTATAGTTTTAATCCAAGCTTGAAGGTCTAAGAGCTAGGAAAGATTACTGTAAATTATAGTCCAAGTCCAATTCTAAAAGCAAAAGAAAGCCAATGTCCCAACTCAAAAACAGGCATAGAGTGAATCTTCCCTTACTCAACCTTTTTGTTCTGTTGGCTCTTCAACAAATGGGATGACACCCACCCACGGTAGTGAAAACAATTTGCTTTACTTGGTCTACCAATTCAAATACTTACTCATCCAGTAATACCCTCAGAGGCACACCTAGGACAAAGCTTAACTAAATTTTTACCTGAGCACCCAATCAAGTTGACTCATAAACTTAGTCATCACAGTGTAAGATGTGGTACAAAACAACAATGAAGCAGTTATCTCCCAAGCTTACCTCAGTCAGGTCATGTTTATGTTAGAGTAAAATATAAATTCTGATCAGAGTAGGACAGCATAAAGGTGACTCTGGAATCCCAAGTGTCTCTCCAGGAAGTACCAGTAATGTCACTAATCTTAGTTGGAACAGATGGACCAAATGTCAGTCTATTTGGTAGTGACACACAGATATGTGCTCAACCGAATAATAAGCAAAGATGTGGGATCCGAGATGGCCATAGAGAGAGTGTCCTGTGCAGGGACTGAGTGAGGCTGCTAAGGGTTACCTTCTCTTAAATGTCTCCATCCGGGCCAGCAGCAATGTGGATATTTACAACCAATTTTTTTTTCAGTACTGAGGCCATATCAAGCCTCACAAAAACTTTTTTAAAATTCTGAAGTTAATGATTTAATTACTGGCTTGATAAATCAAAATATTTGAAGACTTAAATTTTGTTACATGTTTTTGGTGAAGTCTGTCAGACTCCACAAAGTACTAGATATGAGTATTGAGACATTAGATCCAACAGAAACTACCTAGCACTCAGGAGGCTAAGGGTTCAATCCCAGCACCACAAAAACAAACAGGGAACCAAACAAACAAAATCTCTAGAAATAATTCATTTTATTTACTCATCAGACTTTATCAAGTACTGACTGTGTTGAAGTTGAACTATGCAGGCTTATATTCTTAGGGAGCTGACTTTTCTGTAAAGGGAGAAAAGCAGTATCTAAGTAAGCAATGTAAGTAATAAGATAATTATGATCATGATATGAGTACCAGCACATTAATAAAATAGGATGATGGACGAGAGTATCTTGGGTAAATACCTTATATGTCAGAGGAAGTGGAAGGAAGGCCTTTCATAGCATTACATTGAGACTCGGCTGTGGGAAGTTCTGGGAACCATGTTTGATTTTTGAGAGAGCTGCAATGCACATCGGAGATCAGTGTGGCTGAGTGAGGTATTGTGGTTTGGTTATGAGGTGTTCCCTAATAAGCTCATTTGATAATGCAGGAATGATCACAGGTCAAATGATTAGATTATGAAAGCTGTAACCTAATCAGTGGATTAATCCATTTTATGGATTAATAATTTGAAAGGACCACTGTTACTGGGTACCTATAGGCAGGTGGTGTGTGGCTACAGGAAGTTGGTCTCTAGGAACGTGGCCTAGGGAATTGTGTCTTATTCCCCTCGTTCCTTCCGCTCTTATGTTTCTGCTTCCTGGCTGCCATAGCTGAACAGCTTTCCTCTGCCACTTTCCTCCACCATGATGTTCTGCCTCATTTCAGACCCAGAGCAATGGAGTTGGCTGATCATAATTTGAACCTCTGAAACCATGAGCCAAAGTTGTTTGTTTCTAAGTTGTTCTTGTAATGTATCTTGGTCACAATGAAAAGCCAACACATGAGGGAATTGCAAAATCTAAATTGTTAAGGGAGTGAGAGCCAGTTATGCAGGATAGACCATGATGCAAGGTTTGAATTTCCTTTTATAGTCCGTGAGCCCATTAAAAGGTTGAGGAATGGAAGTGACATGTAGAATTTCCTTCTTTTATTTTGAATCTTGTTACTGAGGACATACTAGAGTAACAGTAATAAGTAAAATAATAGACAGTTGTTTTATTTAACTTTCTCATTTCCATTATGAGTACATTTCCATATTTTCTATCATGTCTGTTCTTCCATGTACTCCCTTTAATTTTGTTTAATAATTTTTTACCTGTATCTTTCTGTAATTCTACCTATTTTTGTTTCATCTCATCACATTTTCTAAACATCTTTTCCTTGAATTTTTACATTTCCTTTTCAGGGTGCTATTTCAAAGCCATCACTGCATATATTTATTTAAGCCTATGATGAAGTAAGTGTTTGCTTATAGTTTTCATATGTTCCATAGTGATTTTTTTTCTTAAATGTTTGTCACCCCTTGATACATTTTGTTTCTTCTTTCCACCTTCTTTGTAGCATATCTTTATAGCCATGCTGTATCCAGTACCTTTTGTTACTTGTAGTTGAATGGATAACATTTAACTGGAACTAAAGGCTCCGCATTAGGAGGAGGTAGTCTTCCAGGCTTTGTAACTCTCTAAGGTTTTATCTTCTTTCCAGGTTTAGGTTGTTTTCTTGCTGTATAGAATCCCTGGGTTTATCTGTGTAGTCAGCTTTCCTTTGGCTCCCTAACCTTAAGGTATACAGTAGCTCCTTCTGTCAGCCCTGTATACCCCTTTCCCACCACTGTGATGAGAAACAGTCCAAGACAATATTTCTTAAATAATTGTAGGACATGTTTCTAGTAGCATTACCTTTGATCTGACCCTACTATTAGACCTATTGTCTTGAACTAGTTTCTGATGGCAGCCTCCATAGAACTCAGTCCTGTTTACTATAGCTCCAACAACAAGTTTCACTTTCACATTTCAGGAGATTTCTGACCCTTAGGGGAATGTATCTGTGTTGTAATTTCTGGAATCTGCTTACATCTAGATCGCCAGTTACCCTTTCTTTGGAATGGCTCAGATTTCTTCAGCTCTTAGCAGCATTTCGTAGTAGTAACATATTATTTGGAGTTGCAGCTTGTGTTCCTTAACATTTCTGAAATTAAACTTTTTTTTTCGTCATTTTATGTATGTTCTTTGTTCTTCTTACATAATGGTACATAAGAAAAATGATAGTTTTTTTTAGATAAGCTATAACCATTTAAGAGAACTATAATCATATTCATACTGATGTATATGTGTCCCTGGTTTTCTCTCTCAAAAATGATCATTGTGATAAGTGAAAAACAGATTGTTTTTACAAAACTAGAAATAAGAATTTAAAGGAACTTTAATAGCCCAATCTATATTGATTGTGGCTAAGATTATAGTGTGGCAGAAGAGATGATCAATGAATGGATGTGAGATGTATTTCAGAGATAGAATGGATAGGACTTGGTAAATTGGAGGTAGTGTGTAAGGAAGAAAACATACTAGGAAGAGTCCAATACCTTGATATTTTGAGGAACAGGGTGGGTGGTAGTGTTATTTGTTGAGAGCTATTTTTGAACATGGCATGTTAGATGTTAATATTGTAACACCTGTGAGAAGAAATGTCAAACCTGAAATTAAAGGAATGGCCTAGATTAGAGATAATAATTTGGACACTAATAAATTTCAGATGGCATTTAAAACATAAAGTTTGATAAAGTCATATGTAGAGAGTGTTTAATGAAATTAAAGATCCCAAGTCCAAACCCTTAAGGATATCAACATTTAAAACGAAAGGAAATAGAGGAGATAGCAAAGGAGATTGAAGAGGACTGACATTGAGGTAGACAGAAAACCTCATTTCAATAAAAGGATCTGAATTTTATGACCCATGCCTATGAGGTACCCATCAATGCTTTCCAAGTTTGTTTCTTAACATGTCACTGTTTTAGGTCAGTGATCTAAGATAATTAATACTTCAAAGATTCACTCTTGGTGTGAAAATTTACCTGGAAAAAATATTTATAGTATCTCTGGTTTAATTTTTAATATTTTCTGTATATTGTCAATTTTAATTTCATTTATCTAGTGTAACCCTTTTCTCAAAGTTCATATGACACTCTTCTAATTGACAGTTCTGTTTGATGGTCTAATATGATCTCAAACATACATGTTCATAATTATAAGTGCTGAGCAAATATTTAGTAGAAATATGGAATTATTTTCTATGTGTTTATAATAGCTATAGCAATAGATTCCCCCAAAGGTTAAATGTATACATATGTATACATATATGTATATCTTATGGAATAAAAGCTACATTAATAATACATTATATACTATACATAATTAATCATAATTGCATAATATATAATATATTATTAATGTATATGATACTTCCATAATATATAAATATGTATGCACAAAAATAGCAAGAGTTAATCCTGCATATCCTTTTTGTCTTTTATCTACTTTGTCCTATTCACAAGTAACCTTTGAAGAGACTATCTTAGCTTTCCTAAGCAATTTTGTTTAAATAATCTTCTTAAGAAATGTCAGCTGCTTTGTGGTTTGATATAATGAGGCAGAAGTTGATTTCTGTCTTCCTCTATGCTTTTGTGACATTTAAGGTATTTATTCTTAGTGTATTTATGTTTAAGAAAATGTATGAACTGAAAGCCTTACCTAAAGCTCACTGAATTTTCTCCATAAATATGGAGATTATTTTTTGATGGAGAGGGATATCTGCTCACATTGATGTGATGTCTCATTCTAGGACATAGTGGTTGTGGTTGATATTTGTGTAAGTGCCCAGTGAAAGCAAATCAGCTTTGTTTTCCAGTGAAGTATAACATCTAAAAGAAGGTCATAGAGTGATCTGAGATTTAAATGACATAAGGTGCGTTCCACTTTATAGAACAACAGACTAAAACCCAGTCTTCATTAAGTCAAAGCATAAAGGCAAAGTAACTATAGTTTTCTTACATGTGAGCTTAATTTATTAAAATGATGGGCTTTGACACAAAGGAATGACATTTTATAAAGCAGTTTCTTGATAATTTCTTTCAAGTTCTTCCTGAAAATTTTTACCTGTCAAATGATGTAATCTCAGGAAAATCTAAAGAACTGACCATAGAAATTAAAGTTGTCTAGTTGAAGAGCAAGAATGGTTATAACTCTGACAACCATAATCCTTGGCGTCTGTCTTCCCTTCTTATAAAGTGTTTTTAAGTCACATTTTTGATGAGAATTTATAATAGATTTGGGGGAAAGCCACATTTATTAAGCTGTGTGTGTGTGTGTGTGTGTGTGTGTGTGTGTGTGATCCCATTTTATCCTCCAATAGTTCCACAAGTGGCTATAACCCAATTTATATATTTATAGTCCATCTATTTATACAGAAATTTAGAGGTGGTTTTTAACAACGTAATCAATATAGTAAACTAGAAAAACCAGGGTCAATGAAAACATAGCATAGAATATAATAAGGGAAATATCACATGTGCATTGATAAGTTTGCAAGTCTGAATTTATGAAATTAGTTATTAAAATATTTAGAAAATTATTAAAATATTTAGCCTTGAACTTTTTAGAACTAGGCATAATTATATTTCATTGGAAAAGAAGAGATTAGGTGTAGAAAAGTTAGTTTTCAAGAGGGCACAGTGGTAAGCTGGTGGAGCTGACTGGTAGAGAGGAGATTTGGTTTTTTTTGTTTTTTTAGAGAGAATTTTTTAATATTTAGTTTTTAGTTTTCGGTAGACACAACACCTTTATTTTACTTTTATGTGGTGCTAAGGATCGAACCCAGAGCCCTGTGTATGCCAGGCGAGCGTGCTACCACTTGAGCCATATCCCCAGCCCAAGATTTGTTCTTGAATTTCAAATCTTGATTTCCCCAAGTCTGTTCTTTCTATCACAGTGAGCTGAAGAGTTTTCATCCATTTAACCCTAAATGCAGTTTTTTTTTTCTTTCTTCAACCTCTTCTTCAAAGATGTAAATTTTCCTGAAAAGCCCTTAAGGGTGTGATCATTCTTTCATTTAGATGTTTTGTTTTGTTTTGTTTTGTTTTTTACCCAAGTGAAAGACTGGGCACCTAAATGGTGGGTCAGTAATCTTCTCTTTAATTATTAGAGTCTGTGAGTTAGAATGTATGTTAAGGCCCTGTAGCATCTAATTATGATAGGAATTAAACTGATATATATGAAAACATGATAGAATAAATACCAGCTAAATTAATTATTTCTATAACCTATCATTTACTTTTTTAGCTTTTAATCCTTCTTCCCTTCTTTATATTCAGTTCATTCAATTTATGGGGAGATAAAATAAAGATTAGAACATATTCTTTATTGTTAAGGAACCTAAGTCTATTGTTAGTGATAAACCAAGAATAAGCTTAAAGTGGAATAAGTTACATAGTTTAAAAGACATGGAAAATACAGTGGAGATGTCAAGGAAGAAAGGGAAACATCTGATTTAAAAGCATACAGAAGATATTTATGACCCAGAAAAATACTTTCTCTAGGCCTTGAATGGTGTTGACAAAATACATGGTATTTTTGCCACCATTCCCAAAGCTGTTTCTTGTTGGACATCACAAATCACTCATGGAATTAAAGGGACTTTATAACCTTTCCCCACACATCACTGCCAAGCAACTTAGTCAATTTATCAGAGTTGATAACAATGAAAGACAATTTTTTTAACCCTCATAATAAGGACGTAAGGGGATGAAGGGTAGAGGCATGGTAGATGTTAAGGAAGAAGCATCAACAAAGACAGGAAAGCAGACATTTGTGAGAAATTCCCATTATCCCAGTTTGTCTTGATGGCTATATATAGAGGGGACTAAAGCAAATACAGACGTGGGGTCCATTTTGGGAAACTCCAAATGCCTGCATAGGAAGGAATATATGTAGGTTTCCTTCTATGCCAAGCTGTATTACTTAGAATTGAAATATTTTTCATTTCTGTGCATTTGGCCCAGAATATCTATTAACACAAATAATTTCCTGCTCTATTACCATAAGCACTGGCCATCTAGAAGCTAGATAGTTCTCTTACACTCAAACATCTGTGCCCTGACACTGACTAGTATATATTTATTAATGACTTCTGTGGTGTGATTTCAGCTAACATTGTTTGTGTCTATACATATGCTGCTTGTTTCTCTAGCTAGATTGTAAATTCCTTGGGTTAGGAGCAATGTTCTCTTTTTACAGATATCTCTACAAGATTAAATCATTATCAGTGGTCTCATGGAAAACAGTTTACAAACCCTTGAATTTGGTTGAGAAAGAAAAAAACGTAGAGTTTATAAGTCTGTTACTGCCTCTCAACACAGCCCTTTCCATGTGAAAGCTTAAATACCTTCTATGGTTTTATAGCTAAAGGGAGAGTTGAATATCACACTATGGGTGGCTAACCTCTTTGAATCCAAAAGTAATACAGTCACAGAAGAACAAGTACAGTTGAATCAAAAAATAAGCAGCAAGTTTCAAAAATCTGATGAGGTGTCTTAAGTTCTATTTTAGAGGGTCTGAAGTTCAAACCAATGGTTAAAATTGAGGCACAACTCTAAATCTAGAAAAGTCCTCCATTGCCCATGGGAATCAATGTCAGAATTGACTAAATCCCCATGAGTTTACCTAAAGATCAATAAATATATTAATGAGACCCTGAAACATCTGTGGTAGTCTAGAGAGGTCACTTTGTGGCTCCTTGCATTTTACAGGGGGGAAAATGTCTTCTAAAATAGTAGTTCACTGGAACCTAAGTTATTATACCACAAAGATTCATATGCTCTGGGTCAAATCACAAATCTGTTGAGAGTCATTTCTCATGTTATAAAAAGAAAACCACTTTTTTTCCTTATGCACTTCTGATCATTTTCCAAGTATTCTTTTATCAGTGTTTTCAATTTTATAGGACAAAAAAACAAACTTAATTTTAAGATAGAAAGGTTTATGACTGGATTAGTTTTTTCAATCACCCAGAATATCTGTACACCAAATATCTGCACATTTGGTCAATGAAAACTTCCAAATTTGCAACTGGGCCACTAATACCCAACTATCTATTTTTCAAGTTTTCCTCCCCAGTGCCCCTTATTGCTTTAGCTCAAACAATTGATAAGTCACATAACTTATTTACAGAAAGTCAGATACAATGAGTCTGGGAAGAATTAGGCATCCTAGGACTTATTCATCTAGACAGGATCTGGCCTATTCTGGGGACTGATTAGAAAATATGACTGAATATATTGTTTCTTTTTTGAGACATTCAGACCAGCCAAGAGTCTGTATTTTGGATTTCTCCTTGGTCAAGAGTATCTAAATATCATGCTTACAAGAGTGAGGCAAGGCCTCAACTCCTTGGGAGTTATGAGTACTCAGTTGCATAATGGAAGAGGAACCAATTGTGGGGAACAAAGGGAGCTTTATCAGCCTTGTGGATAGTGAAGGTTGTACCTCACCAGAGTTCTTTTTAAGCATTGGTCCAGCCCAGGACAGAATAGCAGAGTAGCTGAGACCAATGGTAAGCTTCAGATCACCTCATCTAGGGAGAAAGAATAAAAGCACTTGTCCAACCTTGGCTAAGACTTTCATAACTTTTTTCTCTTTTTGATCATGCCAACAAGTTTCAGGATTATGTGCTCCAATACGTGGAAAACTAAGAGAAATGGAGGAAACTAGATTAGCACTGACATTTGGCTCCTATACACATTCATCTCTTATATACAGATAAATACCAAGAAGTTTGATTTATTCATACCCATTTGGGGTTTTTATTACAGTTTCTAATCTGGGAATGGTAATTATCATCAGTGGTAACTAGGGATGTTTTTAGTTATGTTCTTCTTTCCCAGCAGACATTTGAGTTCTCTATAGTGAGAACCTTTCTTCACTAAAGAATAGGGAAACCTTAGATCCATTGCTCATTCTGCCACTCAGAAGCTGGATCTCTTTGGATAAGTCATTTTCCCTCTATGAACCATTCTTCATTTATGAAATTAAAGGGTTGAGCTGGATGATCTCTGCGGGCATTCTTTTTTTTTTTTTTTTAATTATTCTGTGATTCCTCTAAGCAGCTTTGACATCTAACCAGAACTTTCCAACATGTACTATCTAATGAATTCTACATGTTAACATTTTGAACAGCAGAAAATTATTGGATGTTAAAAACAAACCCTTAATAAAAAAAAAGTCACATAACTGAATTTCCTATTTGTATTTTGAATAATTTCACCTTCCTCATTTCTTCTTCCTACCTTATTTTTTACTTTGGGCCTCTTCACTGCCTTCTAGCATGATAATCTTTCTTTTAGTCGCCTTCTAACTTATTACCTAGTTTTGGTTCATGTCAACAGAAGCATGAGCATAATAAAGGTAACATCAGCTACCTTTTTCAGAGTTATTACTGTGTTCTAGATTTTTGATATATATACGTTCATGCATGCACACACACACATGTATACACACTCACATCTGATCTCATTTCTTCCTTTGAAGAGCTCCATGATTTAGACATTATTACTACTATTTTGTTAATATCAGAGGAGAGGAAAAGGAACTTTCTAAGATCATAGAGTTTGTAGGTAGCAAGCTACTCCTCAAGGTCTCTCGGATGTCAAACTCTGCACTGAATCAGAAAAAAATCATAGAAAAAAAGTGACATCAAATGTGATACACTAGTTTTATTTCTATGCCTAGGAAATATTCTCAGTATGGTGAGGAATCTGGGAAAAGCCTACCATAGCCAGGAGTTATTTTACCACATGCCTAGATTTTTGTTCCCTATTATAGGTGTTTTATTCAATCCCACATAAAACAGCTTCACTCCCTAAGCTCATAATGTAGCATTGCAAGACAGAAGCACCCTTTTATGCATTGTCCGTGGCTACTCTGAAGGAAAGTTCTTTAGGGTCATCTACAGTTCAGTTTTGCAAATGAAGTATTACAGTTCTAGATAATGAAATTGGAGTACTTGTCTCAGCCATGTATGTCAGTTGACCAGATTTGAATGTCAGTGACAAAAACGTCCAGGCAGTATGGCTTGATAATTAAGAGCGAAACTATGCAATCTGGCTTCATAGGTTTGACCCTAAATTTACAACTTTCTATCTGCCAGCTTCTTTCTAACTCTACCTCAATCTCACTTTCTTCACCAGTAAAGGGATTAAAAGTCATTCCTATGTCACAGGATGTAAGTACTTAATGCTCTTTTGATTAGAACCCATTTGACTCAGCCAAATGTTTCTTTACCAAACTAATAGTTAAGAATGAAGAACAGGGAAGCCAATACCACACAATAGAAATAACCTGGGTTTGAGAAGCTTTTTTCACTTATCTGTTGTTGTCTATTTAAAATTAAAAATAATAATAATTACTTAGAATCAAAGTATCCATTATTTGTCTGTTTGGGTAGGGCTTAAGGAATGGCTATCTTCTGTTTCTTGCAGTGTTGGTGAGGACATCTAGCCTGGGGTGTGTGCCCACTCATCCTCCAGGTCCTCTCTCACTTCAGTAGTCTAGTTGCCCTTCACCGAGTGGCCATCTCCAGGAGTGAAAGCACATGCTGGGCTCCAAAGTCCCAGCATAACACTTATGCTATAATCTATTAGTCAACTCAGTCCCAGATTCAAAGGAAAGGGTATGAGTCTCCACTTAGTAAATGAGAGGAGCAAAAAGGCAGGAAGGAAGTGAGGTGGCCATCTTTGTAGATGGAATCAGACAGACCTGAACTTCAGTTTAATTTATTTCAACTAATACCTAAGGGACTTCTGTGAGCTTCAATTTCCTCCTCTAAAAAATAGTTCATTTTAAGATTGTGATCACTGATAAAAGCAACAGGTAAAAGGTCCATCATAAAACTTCATAAAAAAGTTAGGTGCATATTCCACCCCCTCCTCCCCCATTAATGCCCTCATCAATAACAAATCAACATCAAAGTAAAGAGTATCCTTTCTACAAAGGAGAATACTCGACTTTGAATATACTCACCACTAAGCTTCCCCAATTGAAGAGCTATTAACCATACAGATGAATTTAACACTGGAAAATAAAGGAGTGCTACTGCTAAGTTTTAATTTATCACCAATGTTTAAATTGGTGTTTGTGGCTTGTTTTTGTGTGTGGTAAGTCCTCAGCTGAGCATCCTAAGCCTCTAATTGTGTGACTATTTATTTCTTTGAGGCACCCCTAGGGGTCCCCAAAGTGAATTTCAGCTTTACCTAATGGCCTGCAGTTTGAGTCAAACTATTTCAAACATATTCACCTTTGGGATAACTGTGAAGCAGCTTTCATTCAGTTGTAGTACTGAAGGGACAAAAGTCATTTTGTTTTAGGCAGAGTCTGTAAGATGGTGGAGCCTCATAAATAATTGTTATTACAGTGTCTTATTTCAGTGTTGGTGGTGCACCTGGTCAATGGTCATCAGGATTTTTTCCTTTCTACTTATATACGTTACATCTGGCTATTCATCTCATGGAGCTTCCTCCCTAAACCCTGGCATAAGGAATTTATTTAATAGTTATTCTTGGTTTCAAATTTTTGTGGCAACCAAATCCCATAAGATATGCTTTTGATATTTTAGAAATGAACTTTTATTGTAAGTCACAGCACCAAAATGTAGCACAGAATATGGTGTCACATACTTTGGCTACAAAATGACAGACTATTTTATAAGAGAGAAATGAGAGAAATTCTCACCTTTCGTGGGTATTTTTGTTGTTTATTTTGACATGACAGAACTCCTTAATATTTAAGACTCTTAATTTAAATCAGTCATGTTAAAATTAATTGGAATGATTTGAAATTGAGATCCTCTTGGTGTGGAATACAGGTGCAGTTCAGTTGGTAGTCAATTATCACTAGAAATTCATCACAAATGATTTAATAAATATGCTGGCAATTAGATATTTAGGAAATATCAAAACTGAACCACTGGGACTGGGGTTGAAAATAACTATTACTAGTAATTGATCGGCCTTAGGCAGTATTACAGTCTTTCAATTAATGTCACCATTTAAGGGTTTGACCCACTCTTTATGTTTCCGCAAAAAAGAAAGTCACTCATTTTCTTTCACTGTATTTTCTTATTTCCTTCGAGTTCTGGTCTTGGAAATCTTAGTACACCTTAATGATCTGGAACTGAAACCTCTTTTGTCCCTGGGGTTGCTATCCTAAGAAATTGCTGTAGTCAACAGCATTGTGTTTACAAGGCTGGGTCTAATTTGGCGCCAGAAAAATTTTAGAGGAAGCATAACAATCCAGTCTCAATAGAATATTTTGATCATGTTCTAGCTACAGAAAGCCCGTATATATTCCACAAACTAAAGTGCTAAAATAAGTTTTTAGTGTATGTTACATGTGAGCTGTTCTGTATATAGTTCCCTCTGGAACAAATATATTTACATAGATTGCTGAGATAAATAAACAGATGCCTCAGATCATAGTGATCTTTAATTATGAAACAAACCCTATGTTCTTTATTTCCCTTTAAGCCAATGAATTGTCGTGCTTCTTGGGCTTTTGAAAGGTCTTAAGAAATTTATTTCCACAATTTTGCTCTGGTATTGAAATGCTCAAATAACCAGAAAGGCCACATGTGCATGTTTCCCCCCTCCTCCTATTCTCTCCAATGATTTTGTGGAAGTGTGTATACATACCCACAGAGCGTTTTACCTGGTGCCAAGTTTTGTATGTCCAACCAGAAGCACCACTCCCTCTAAGATTTTAAATAGCCTTTAGGGTACTGCTGAGAGCCACCCTCCTTTGTTCATGGGTCCAGATAAAGGTGCTGTTAGTTGCCCGAGTAGTGACCCCACTTCTATTATCCAGTTAGCATGAATAATAAATATATAGTCCTCCATTTTATGACACATGTCCTTATATTTTAAACAGTTTTTCCTTATATCTAATTTAGTGTATTATTGCTGGTGATATTTATATTTATTCACTATAGATTGCTCAAACTGATTGAAAGGCCGGGGTATAGACAATAGGAGAAAGGCGTGGGCTTTCCTTTTGCTCTTGTTTATCATTGTCTAAATTTTCTCCACCTCTTTCCAATAGCATGTCTATGGCCCAAATCATTCATAATGACCCCACTTCTCAGCTAATAGAATAATTATCATAGAGGCCAATATCTGATTCACCAAGAAAAATAAGCTTGATCTCTGTTTGGACTTTTTAATTTGCCACTGAGATCAATCTGGATCATGTGTATAAAGTTATTTTTAAAATTAAAAATCAAGATAAATATAGTTTATCCTATAACCCTTTCTTGTTTTTTAATAGTCTTGTACAGATGGTATAGCATGCATCATTATAGATGCAATATGTCTGTGATCAAGGAAAACTATTGTTACACATTTCTTATTTTGAAACTACCAAGAAGGAAGACAATTGAAGAATCTTCTATTCCTATAAAAATAAGTAGATTAATTCTCCCAAAGTCTTATCTTAGATCTTGTTCCTAAACATAAATGCATAATTTTAGCAGGCTCACTTGAAGTGTAGTTCTTAAAGTAATAAGATAGAATCAGGTTTTCAAAATCTAGATGGGATTCTGTCTCTTGTGACCAAGGTTCATGGCTGAAAAGCCAAGTGGTTTGTTTAAGGTTATTACCAACAAATGCTATAAAGAGTAAGTCATTTCTCCTTAAAGCCAAGCCTTGAGAAAATCCACAGTAATGTGCCAGCTACAAATAACATTTCCATTGTAGAAAGGATTGTACTTTTATTCAGAAAACAAGGCTGGAAAAAGGCCTGGTATATCCCATAAAATTAAGCCTTTTCCATATCAAGAATCTCAATTTTTTAATGCCAGTATTGAAGAATAAAAGGCTACCTGTTCCTCTTTTATAGACTGTCTTGCATCTTGTATCATGTTAGCCTGAAGGTCAATAACAAACCCATGTTGGAATGTTGACTCTGTGTTAGACACTATATTCTATACCATGAGGACCACACAGGCTGAACTGTAATTCTTGACTGAAGGCATGTCCCTTTTCTCTGGGAAAACTGTCCTTCATTTCTGACAGTAAAATTTTGGGAAGGACATACCTGCAGCCAAGAGAAAGGGAATGAACGAAGAAGATGCTGGTGACCAGGCAGATTAGTAGAATTGATGCTGGAATGGATTCCAGATAGCCCCCACATTTCACATAGCCAAGTCTAAACATGCAGTCCATTTTTGGGATGTTTCTTCTCTGTGTTCTGTTAATTATTTGATTTCTATTTTGAAAGCTAGTAATTCTAAGTGATCACCTCTTTAAAACTAAAATAATATTAACTATTCTTGGTTTTATTTTTAAAAATCTGGACATATGAAGTGATCCCTTTACTCTACTGAGCATTATTCAAGTCTCTCAAAAAGTTGATACAACTTTGGTCCCAAACAGAAATAGATGAGCACAAGAATAAGAAGAAAATGCTAACATAACAGTATTTTCTTAATGTTAAGAACTTGATCCAAAAATAAAAATAAATAAATAAATAAAACACCTTAAAGGAAAGAAAAGATAATTATTATATGCCTTGCTTCTATTCTGGCAGACTTCCAATCCTTGCATTAGAAAATAGGCAACAGTAAGCAGATTGCCTATGGTAGGCATCATGGTCCCTCCAACAAATTTCATGGGAATAAAGAATTACAATAGTTAGAAATGTAAGGAAACTCCAAAAATTACACGAAATAAGATACAAAATTATAAAACATGTCTTGTAGTTCTGCTGATGTTGTGATGATGGCTTGGGAATAGAGAAGCAAGGAAAACACTAAGTTAGCAATATTCTAGGATAACTTGCTTTTAAAAAGTGTGAAATCCAGAAGGAGGAACCATTGTGTAATGTTCACACTGAAATCTACAGAGCTAATCTTTTGCAGGGTGATAGAAAATAAAGATTAAGGCACCAAAAATCTTTGTTTCCAAATCCATCCAGACCCCTGTGATTCTGGACAAGTCATCCAAAATTGTTTGTTCTGTTTTCTTATATACAAAATAACAATGCTGAGGGCTACCCCGTAAGATGGGAGTTTCATAGGACTTTTGTACTTATCTAACACCCAGTGAGCCACTAGCACTTGTTGTTTTCTTTTTCTCATTCCTGTTTGTATATGTAGCCCTATTTCATTAGAAACTCTTAACACATTTTAATAATCTTAAAAATGGTGTGTATTGCTAGTAGTCATATCATACAACTGTATCTCTTTCTAGGAAAAAAAAATTTAATGGTTTTTCAAGTAAATTATCCCCTAACTGGGCACTAAAAATGAATATACTATTGATAGTTTTATTTTAAACTTCCTCATATGACATTTCAAGTTAATTGAAGCCACTGAATTTAGGGGATTAGGTAAAGAGAAGTATCATCTACTGATTTCATAAAGGGCAGGAATTAAGTCCTCTCTCAGGTCTGATTTTTCCAGGTAAGTCCATTTATCTTTTATTCTCTCTCATACATAAAATGAAGATAGTGGCATTTATTTTGGACAGTGCTGTAAATTTTTTCCATTAATCGGAATTTAAAAGAGCATTAAATATTACATTTTTGCAAGATATTTATTTTCAATAGCACAAAGGTTGAATATATAATTCAGCAGTTCTGAAGTCTTCATGCTTATTTTCACTGATTTATATTCTAGTGGAGTAATGAGAATAAATTGGATTTTGTAAGTGCCCAGTTTTCCTTTATTCACTGATCTTTAGAAGAGCCTTTTTTTCCCCTTAAATAAAACAATCTTTTCCAAGATATATTTCATAAATCTTTGGGTATTCCTCTGAAGAACATTCTTGTAAGGGACACATTTTAGACTCTATTGTCCTATTGTCTTTTGTGGCGCTCTGCCAAGAGACCCAGCTGATTTCATTTAGATTGCCTATCTACTGGCTGCAGTAGCTCCAAGTACAAAAAGAACTGAGTCTCTTTGTTTTCCGGAAGGTTCCATGGGAGTCTACCAAGTCTAACAGAAAAACAGAATGCAGAAAAAAATAGGAATGATCAAAGATAATAGATTTGAAATTTTAGGAGGTTAAATTCTTTTATATGAGCAAGAAAATAACAAAAATCCTAAAATAACATGTTTTACTTATTGCCTCCATGTTGGTGAAATAAAACCGAAGCTATTTACAAATAATTAAAAATTATTTTAGTTACAGATAAAGTAAATTTGTCAAGAAATATGCATGATGCTACAGAAGAAACTTCTATCTAGAGAGACAGTATATATATATATATATATATATATATATATATACTCCCTCACTAGCATGTTTCTCTGTTTGTTTTTTATTCCTTTTTTATTTATTTATTTGGATCTTTGCTACAGATTTATAGACTGGAATTTTGTTGTTGTTGTTCTGGAGACAAAAAAAAATCTTTTATAAATGTGTCTAAAATCTAATCTTGAGGGGAAATATATACTAAAATACTCAAGCAGATTTTCCACAAATAAATAAGTCAATAGAGAATAGATATCATTTACTCTAAAAATGTGGTAGGTTTCATTTGCTTTTTTTCTTTTTTAATCCAGGCGTTTTTGTTTCTTCCTTTTTCTTCTATTCCAGTTAAAGTGTCACGGTTGTGAACCACTGAATAGTACCTTACAAGGTACATTATAGCATCTGGTTTGGGCAAGAAGAACCTTGTAAATTGAAACAGTAGGCTTTTTCCCATATCCTGGTTTGAGCTGTCAGAAAAATAATTATGTGTTTCTTCCATTGGAATTTAATAAGAACCTACATTGGTTATTAATTTTTATTTTAAGTCTCAAGATTCTGTGAATGATCCTCACTGTATTGCCACATCAACTAAAAATCAAACTGCTATTTGGTAATGCATTTAACTTGGGGTAAAAAAAGAGGGGTGACTTATACTTTTACTTGAAATTGTGGACTCTAAAAATGCAGACCCTTTAACACCAAATATTTCCAACAAATCCGGTGTTACTAAGTTTCTCCCCTCTTTCTGTAGCCTGTTTTCTTTGGCATTCAGGCGCTAGAAATTAAGACCCAGTTTCCCTGGCAACAAGAATGGTGCACAAGTCCTCACAGAGCTCCCTCATTCAGATTGTTAGCTATACAAATAAAGTCCCACAAAGAGATTGCCTCAGAATAAAAGAATAAAAGAAAGGACCGTTCCCATCTATTGTGACAGGCGTTAAGGTATTATTCACAGTACCTCCGATTGGACAATGTGTTTTTGTGATGAACTGAATTACCTTAGATTGGTTTTCCTCATCTTTTTTGTGCTTGGGATAGCAGCCTAGGCTTTTACAGTCTATTTAGTCCCCTCCTCAGTTCCATTAGCATCAATCCTATTTCTTTCCAGTTTGTTTTAGAAGAAATTTACTTGTTAAGTTGCCACTATTACCTTACAAGGAACCATTCCCAACTGAAATATAAGTAAAGCTCAAAGATTTCAAAATTAAGCTGAAGGTCTTATTTCTTTCACCTCTGTTTTCTCTACAACACATATATAAGGGAAAAAAAGTGTTTTAAACTGTGGTTTGACTTGTAAATTATATTGAGTTTGGATTGTTTCAAAATTGACTAAAAATCTTGTGTTCAGTCCATCTGTTTGTTTATCTCAGTGCATTTGACCATACTTCTAAGGTGAGCATAACAGGAGTGACTGGTTTTAGATTTTACTGGAAATAGATTTATAAATGTATCTCAGGCTTTTATTAATAAAACCCTCTGTAATTTTTTGCTAAAAGGAGGAGCAGACTACACATCATCTAAGATAATGAGACAGTCTTTGGATCTCAGCTTTCTCTTCTATGAACTCCGGTTTTCTGAAAACTTTATCTCAAAAAAAGCTTTTGGTTGTAGTTTTCTAAGTCTCAGAGTTTTCTAGGTTGAGAAGCTACACAAAAGAGAATCTGGTTTAGCAGCTGCTGTCCCAGGTGCTGAATTCCTTTCCCTGGAGGTTTCTTTTCAAAACAGGTTTTGCCAGAATTTATTCACTCTGTGCTCTTCCATGACCACAGACTCCGAAAAGTAAGTTTCATTTTAAAAAACAGAGAAGTAAGCATCATTTAAAAAAATATATGGGGACTGGGTTTATAGCCCAATGAGAACACATGTTTATTATGTACAAATAAACATAGGTTTGAATACCAATACCAAATACAAAAGATTGTTAACCATGTTTAACTTGTTTGAGTCCAGATATTGGCTAGTAATGATTCATGGCCCGAGGTCAAATTATACAATTAATTTCTAATCCCTCACCCTAAGTGTGACATCTCTGATATGCTATAATCTTCACAGTTCTTTTGCCTCCAGCCACTTTACAGAAAAGGGCACACTTGCTATTAAGTTTCCGGACTACTCTGCTGTATAATTCAAGGCAAAGAAAATTTTTTATCTTGTACTATATTTATTATCTTTCACAACATGTATACTTCATATTTAATAAAACAAACCTTGCATGATCCAATTTATAAATCTTCAAAAAATTAACACAAACAACTGATTAAACATATAGTTAAGTTTCCTAGTAGTGGTGAATATGCATACAACAGTGTATGCATACTGCAACTAGTACTTTCCTCCATTTTATTTTTTGTGAGCTTTCCAAAAACCACACTGAACCACCAGAATCACTCTATATCAACTGAAAACTTCTATTTGTTAATGCATTTAAACCTAGGGGTGTCAACCTTTCTCATTCCTTATATACACCTTTCTTCTGTGTACTACTCCCAAATTGGATAGCTTTCTGAACGTGTTATTGCTCTGTTAGAAACACTGCCTGATCCTTATTAAACCACAGGTATATCTCTAACTTAATTTTGATGAAAAAAAATCATTAAAGTTTTTGAGAATCTAGAGACAATTTGATATTTTGTATGGCATATAGCATATGGCTTCCAACTTTAAACCAATCTGCAATTCATTTAGGGGAAAAAGATATGCAGTATTTTCCTTGTTCTCCACACTTTTCTGCACTCTTTGGATTCTTATGCTTTGTGCTTTCATTCTTGCTGTTCTCATTTTTTGTTAAACTCTTCAGCCTGGTCTTACTAATAAATGCCCATTCCGTCTTCTAAGATATGGTGTAAATATCACCTTCATATATCATGGTTTCTCCAGAAACAATGCATCCCTTCCACTGATATAATCCTAAAACCCTCATACATTTCTATGGTAGCATTCTCTTCTGTTTTTAATATGAGAAGAAAACTATACTTCACTGAGCCATTAAATGGTTGGAGCCCTTTGCATTATGTTATTGCACTACAATTATCTTTTTGCCAACTTCCTGATAGATTTTAATTCCCTTCAGAAAAAGGGGTAAAAATATTTGTTGAATTAATATGTAATTAGAAGAACAATTACTCTGAATTAGTCATATTCAGTATGATTATTTTCTTCCTAAAATATAAGTTAATGAAACATCAGGCCAAAGTTAAAATTTCCCTGGAATAACTTTTTTCTGTGCCACACCAGTGAGTTAACATAAGAAGTTGGTCTTTTTCTCTCCACTTTTGCATTAAGTAGAAGAAGACACATAGGTTTTAGTCTCAGTGTTGTGTTGGCTTGAAGGTTGCTCCTACACTTGAACATCAGCACTTTGGAATACCTTTCTGAGACTACATTCCTCATCTAGAAAACATACTGGATAATGGTATACAAAATAAATATATATATTTCAAAAACAACTAAGTATTCAGATTGGTGTTTATCATTTAATAAGTATTCAAGTGTCCTTAGTTTTTATCCTTTGGGACCCTTGTTGCCAGGAACTAATAGGCCCAGATTGCATTCTATATTTTTACCTTTTTTATTCCTAAGAAACCTAACAGAAAAAGTAAAGCACGCAGTTCTAGGAAGCCTATGGCTGAGAAAGTTACACTCCTGAGTGAGAATCTACTCTGTTCCCTTTCCTCTCTCCTGGTTGGATTTGATCTTACTCTCAGATCCTTCTGAGACGAAGGTACCATGGAGTGAGCATGAAAGATCAACAGCCAGTGTACAGAGGAGGAAATTTTTCTGTGCACTCTCCTTTTGTGGAAGTGTACCCAAGTGTTAAGTCATTGCATCAAGTGTGACATGCTGTTGAATAGTCATGCTGCCTGAAGACCCTTCAAAGGCAATTTTTTCTGAAAGAGTTAGCTCACACCCATTTCCTCCAGTCTTTTCATAAGGGAAACAACCTAATTACAACCTTAAAGGGACCTCAGAGTCTGTGTTCCCTTTTGAAGATGGTTTTGGGGATTGAATCACTAGGTATTGTTACTGTGAGAGCTTTCACAATTGAGAGTAAAGGGAAGGCTCATTCAGGGAAAGCTCTGAGGCCTGTATCTACACCCATCTGAACAAGGCTCTGGAGGTGCCACTGGCTTTTTGCTCCCATTTGTGTCTGAGCATCAGTGAACTTGCACTGCTGTTATTCTCACATCGGTGTTCCCTTTAGAACAACTCTGATAGATTGTACTTTAGACCCTGTAATTCTATGTCCTGAAACATGAAGTGGGTTTCTAAAATGACTTTTTCTTAGAAGGGATAAATGTAGGGGAGGTTGTAGTAATTCTGAATTTTAAACTTGGATGATTCACCTATTTTCAAAAATGGTTAAGCATATGGGGGTTTTGTGGAGGTTTTTTTCTCTTTTAAATGTTGTTTTAAATGCACACAACATCTTTAGAAATGAAGCATGAATGAGGTCAAGCAAACCAACTGAGGTTTATATCTGAAATCATATTGGTAAATTAGCACTGGTTTCTTTACTTTGTCCTCTGTTGCTCAGAAAAGGTTTAACTTAGTATACTTTTCTAATTAACATACAAAAATGCTCTGTCCTGTAATTATTGGAGTACATGGACTACTACCAGCAGTAAAGCAATCGGAAACAAGTAAATGAGATGGAGTGGCTCAGAATCATATAGAAAGAGCATTAGAATTTTAGGGTGGAAGAAACATTAGAGTTACTAGCCCAACCCAATGATTTGCAGTAAAAAAATTATGATACAAAATTAAATAACTTTCCAAAACTCCTAATATATTCCTAAATATAAAATGTCAATGCTGAAGGAAAATGATTAAAATGAAGGCTTAAAATTGTTCTAAACTACTATTGCAACTTCTATACATGAAGCATTGTGACAGGTCTAATTATGTATAAATGAGAAAAATATAATTTCAGTCCATATACAGGTCAATGGGGAGAAAGACACCCCACTCCAAATCATACAAATACATGTAAAGATCCAATTGTGGTAAGTCCTCTATGGGTAAGAGAACATAGAAGGGAGAATTGAGAATTAAACCATCTGAAGGAGCAAAGGGAGATCTGAAAAACAAAACAAAACAAAACAAAAATTAACCAGGTAGAGGAGTTGAGCAATGGTGGAGAGATGCCAGGATCATTCCAGACTTTAGGAAACACCATGAGAAAACTCAGAATTCTTTGTTTATGTAGTGAGCAGTAGCACAAGTATGAGGGATGGGACTAAGATGTGGAGGGGAAAAGCATACATTTTGCCATGAACAAATTACCTTCATTTGTATGATTTTATTTAATCCTCCCAGCAGCCCAAATGATAGAGGTAATTTTTCTCCAATTTGCCAACAGGAAAACAAAAGTTTGAGTAGTTTAAATGACTTGAGATATCTTAACACCTAGCAAATAAAACTCTCAGACTGTCAGATTTCAGAACACAGTGTAGTCCTTCTGGGGACAGAAACTGGAAAGGAGCTGGGAAGGGACACTGAAATACAAAGCAGGTGAAGATAGAGAAATGAACTGAGGATATGTATGAGAATGGGGAATGGGTACAGTACCCTGGGGCCATATAGCGCCTAGATTGTATTTCTTCGTCAGACATGAAGATGAAATAAATTTTCCTCCTCCTCAGACTTCTTAATTATTTCATGGCATTGCCTGAGGTAGGAGGTAGAAATGGAAGAGAAGGCAATTGAAAATTTTGAAATTTAGAGTAAGAACAATTGTCAGTCTTGAATAGTCCCTGTCGAGGAAAATAAGACTAATGTTCTTGATTCTTTTTAAAATTATATGAGATTTCCTTCTGAGTCAATCTGCTTGTGTTTCTGTGGTGAGATACTTCATGCTGGATGGCTTAAATAAGATAAATTATTTCTGGGTTCCATAGGCCAGAAGTCCAAGATCAAGTTTCTAGCCAATTTGGTTTCTGGTGAGGAGGATTTTCTTCCTGACCTCTAGGTGGCCACTGACTTGCTGTGCAAAATTTCCCTAGTGAGCAAGGGTGGAGAAAGAGCAAGAGAGAAGGGGATAGCTGTCTCCTCTTCTTATGAAACCCCGAATCCTATCAATTTGGGACCTCACCCCATATGACCTCATATAGTCTTAATTACTTCCTAAGAGCTTTATGTCCAAATAGAGTCACACCAAGGTTCACACAGGACTTCAGTGTGTGTTTGGGGGAGGGCAACACAATCTAGTCTGCAGCACCTCGATTCATTTTTCCCCCTGAATTTATTCATGCTATTGAATTCTAAGCAGTAGTTATCACTATGTGATATTTTTGTTCATTTATTTATCTCCTTGATTTTCATTATCATTACCTCCTCAGACTAGACTATACGCTTCATTAGAGCAAGACTCTGACTTGCTCATCACAGTACTCTGGGTACCTAGAATAGTGCCTCACACAAACAGGACCAAATGAGGACAAGAGCAATTCTCATATATTGTAGGAGAGCTTCACTAG
This sequence comes from Marmota marmota marmota, assembly GCF_001458135.2. Taxonomy (NCBI): domain Eukaryota; kingdom Metazoa; phylum Chordata; class Mammalia; order Rodentia; family Sciuridae; genus Marmota; species Marmota marmota. The sequence continues at coordinate 23,183,544 of NW_026000101.1, forward strand.
AGAGCACATTTTCTGAGCACTTCCTAATACTGTGACTTCTCATCAGTACAAGAAAAACCACCCCCTAGTGTTTCAGAACAGGTCCTAAGAGGGAAAACAGAAGTGAAGTATTTTTGTCTTCAGCTGTTCATGCATATTCTTACTTTCTCTCTAGAAACCTATTACTGCATACCCAGAGAATAAAGTGTGCCAATCTGACTTCCTAACTCTAATTGCAATCAGGTTGGAATGATGAGTGATTCTGGGTCCCCGTGCTTCAGAGGATGTGCATATGGCAGGTTGATCAATGCCTAAACGAAGATGTTTTCAATTATATAGAGCCCAGCAGTTAAAATATTTCATTAACATATTCATTCATGTGTGTGGGGAGGGGAGATCTTGTAACTTGTGCTTTCCTACTCTATATTTTATCCTTAGCTCTTTGAGTATCCAAAAGAGTTAAAATATCATTTCCTGCTGAGATAGGGTCATGATGGCTTTGTCATATTGATTCTCTTATGTATATATGTATCAACTATTTTTCATGCTATCTCAAACAAATCTAAAACTTAGTGATTGAAAACAGCAATTATTTGTCTAACTCATGTATGTTTTGGTCAGCAGTCTTGGTTTGGTTCAATTAAGTAGCTTTTCTGCTGTGCTTAGGTAGGGTTCACTCAAGCACCTAAGAACAATGTCTGGTCTGTTGGGCAGCATAGTTCCTTGAGGTTACTGGCTGTTGGCCATAGGGGCAATGAGGGCAGCACTATACCTCTTATCCAGATTTTTCTGGAAAAAAAAAATCCAGAAACTTAATCTAGGCTTCTTCTTCTGGTAACTCAGGATCTGAAGAGAGTGAATGGAAACTGAGCTGCTACTTAAACAAGTGTGCCCAGGTCAGGAACTTACACAGGCTCACTCACACTGAACTGACCAAAGCAAGTCACAGGCAACCCAGTTCAAGAGGTGGAGACTCTGCCTTCTGATGAGAGGAGCTGCAAAAAATTATGATGATGTTAATAATCTGCTACAGTCCCCATAAATAAAAATGCAGGTGCATTTTTAACTTTTTATACTTAATCATACTTTTCAACTTTGCATTAAAATTCAAAAGATCTTAAGTTACATAGGTCATGTATCTATATTTTCAAGCATATTAAGTTATCAGAAACTTGTACCAATAAATCTTCTTGAACTCAAGGTGAATACCCATTTATAAGAATGCTAATGGCTTACATATAAGCATATTTTAAAATTGACCCAAGCAGAAAATGTAGTGAGACAGACAAAATAGTATCTTGAATTCACTATGGATTCTCCAGAGTTAATATACCAGCTTGGTTCCTCATGCAGAGATGTTCAGAATAATCACTCTGAAATATGCTAGTTCTGTAGTTCTTTGGTTTCCAAAGGCTAGTTATTTGTTAAATGCTAAGTGCCAAACTTCCTTGGAACGATATCTAGCTACTAAATTTTTCCAGTATCCTATTTTTATTTTATTTTTTTTTTTTTTATTTTTTTTTTTTAATTTTTTTTATTGTGGGTTGTTCAAAACATTACAAATTTCTTGACATATCATATTCCACACTTTGATTCAAGTGGGTTATGAACTCCCACCCTCACCCCATACACAGATAGCAGAATCACATCAGTTTCACATCCATTGATTTACAAATTGCCATCCTAGTGTCTGTTGTGCTCCGCTGCCTTTCCCATCCTCCACCCTCCCCCCTCCCCACCTCCCTCCTCCCCTCCCCTCCTCTCTCTCTACCTCCTCCACTGTATAACCCTGAGGGTCTCCTTCTATTACCATGCAATTTCCCTTCTCTCTCCCTTTCCCTCCCACCTTTCGTCCCTGTTTAATGTTAATCTTCTTCTCCTGCTCTTCGTCCCTACTCTGTTCTTAGTTACTCTCCTTATATCAAAGAAGACATTTGGCATTTGTTTTTTAGGGATTGGCTGGCTTCACTTAGCATAATCTGCTCTAATGCCATCCATTTCCCTGTAAATTCTATGATTTTGTCATTTTTTAATGCGGAGTAATACTCCATTGTGTATAAATGCCACATTTTTTTTATCCATTCGTCTATTGAAGGGCATCTAGGTTGGTTCCACAGTCTTGCTATTGTGAACTGTGCTGCTATGAACATCGATGTAGCAGTGTCCCTGTAGCATGCTCTTTTTAGGTCTTTAGGGAATAGACCAAGAAGGGGAATAGCTGGGTCAAATGGTGGCTCCATTCCCAGCTTTCCAAGAAATCTCCATACTGCTTTCCAAATTGGCTGCACCAATTTGCAGTCCCACCAGCAATGTACAAGTGTACCCTTTTCCCCACATCCTCGCCAGCACTTGTTGTTGTTTGACTTCATAATGGCTGCCAATCTTACTGGAGTGAGATGGTATCTTAGGGTGGTTTTGATTTGCATTTCTCTGACAGCTAGAGATGGTGAGCATTTTTTCATGTACTTGTTGATTGACTGTATGTCCTCCTCTGAGAAGTGTCTGTTCAGGTCCTTGGCCCATTTGTTGATTGGGTTGTTTGTTCTCTTATTGTCTAATTTTTTGAGTTCTTTGTATACTCTGGATATTAGGGCTCTATCTGAAGTGTGAGGAGTAAAGATTTGTTCCCAGGGTGTAGGCTCCCTATTTACCTCTCTTATTGTTTCTTTTGCTGAGAAAAAACTTTTTAGTTTGAGTAAGTCCCATTTGTTGATTCTAGTTATTAACTTTTGTGCTATGGGTGTCCTATTGAGGAATTTGGAGCCCGACCCCACAGTATGTAGATCGTAGCCAACTTTTTCTTCTATCAGACGGCGTGTCTCTGATTTGATATCAAGCTCCTTGATCCATTTTGAATTAACTTTTGTGCATGGCGAGAGAAAGGGATTCAGTTTCATTTTGTTGCATATGGATTTCCAGTTTTCCCAGCACCATTTGTTGAAGATGCTATCCTTCCTCCATTGCATGCTTTTAGCCCCTTTATCAAATATAAGATAGTTGTAGTTTTGTGGATTGGTTTCTGTGTCCTCTATTCTGTACCATTGGTCCACCCGCCTGTTTTGGTACCAGTACCATGCTGTTTTTGTTACTATTGCTCTGTAGTATAGTTTGAAGTCTGGTATCGCTATACCGCCTGATTCACACTTCCTGCTTAGCATTGTTTTTGCTATTCTGGGTCTTTTATTTTTCCATATGAATTTCATGATTGCTTTCTCTATTTCTACAAGAAATGCCGTTGGGATTTTGATTGGCATTGCATTAAACCTATAGAGAACTTTTGGTAATATCGCCATTTTGATGATGTTAGTTCTGCCTATCCATGAACAGGGTATATTTTTCCATCTTCTAAGATCTTCTTCTATTTCTCTCTTTAGGGTTCTGTAGTTTTCATTGTATAAGTCTTTCACCTCTTTTGTTAGGTTGATTCCCAAGTATTTTATTTTTTTTGAAGATATTGTGAATGGAGTGGTTGTCCTCATTTCCATTTCAGAGGATTTGTCGCTGATATACAGGAATGCCTTTGATTTATGCGTGTTGATTTTATATCCTGCCACTTTGCTGAATTCATTTATTAGCTCTAATAGTTTCTTTGTAGAGCCTTTTGGGTCTGCTAGGTATAGAATCATATCATCTGCAAATAGTGATAATTTAAGTTCTTCTTTTCCTATTTTGATGCCTTTAATTTCTTTCGTCTGTCTAATTGCTCTGGCCAGTGTTTCGAGAACTATGTTGAACAGAAGTGGAGAGAGAGGGCATCCCTGTCTTGTTCCAGATTTTAGAGGGAATGCCTTCAGTTTTTCTCCATTCAGAATGATGCTAGCCTGAGGCTTAGCATAGATTGCTTTTACAATATTGAGGTATGTTCCTGTTATCCCTAGTTTTTCTAGAGTTTTGAACATAAAGGGATGCTGTACTTTGTCGAATGCTTTTTCCGCATCTATCGAGATGATCATATGGTTCTTATTTTTAAGTCTATTGATGTGGTGAATAACATTTATTGATTTCCGTATATTGAACCAGCCTTGCATCCCAGGGATGAATCCTACTTGATCATGGTGTACAATTTTTTTGATATGTTTTTGTATCCGATTCGCCAGAATTTTATTGAGGATTTTTGCATCTAGGTTCATTAGAGATATTGGTCTGTAGTTTTCTTTCTTTGAAGTGTCTTTGTCTGGTTTAGGTATCAGGGTGATGTTGGCCTCGTAGAATGAATTTGGAAGTTCTCCCTCTTTTTCTATTTCCTGAAGTAGCTTGAAAAGTATTGGTATTAGTTCCTCTTTAAAGGTTTTGTAAAACTCTGCTGTATACCCATCCGGTCCTGGGCTTTTCTTAGTTGGTAGTCTTTTGATGGTTTCTTCTATTTCCTCAATTGATATTGGTCTGTTTAGGTTGTCTATATCCTCCTGACTCAATCTGGGCAGATCATATGACTTAAGAAATTTATCTATGCCTTCACTATCTTCTAATTTATTGGAGTATAAGGATTCAAAATAGTTTTTGATTATCTTCTGTATTTCTGAAGTGTCTGTTGTGATATTGCCTTTTTCATCCCGTATGCTAGTAATTTGAGTTCTCTCTCTTCTTCTCTTCGCTAGCATCGCTAAGGGTCTGTCGATTTTGTTTATTTTTTCAAAGAACCAACTTTTAGTTTTGTCAATTTTTTCAATTGTTTCTTTTGTTTCGATTTCATTAATTTCAGCTCTGATTTTAATTATTTCTTGCCTTCTACTTCTTTTGCTGTTGTTTTGCTCTTCTTTTTCAAGGATTTTGAGATGAAGTATGAGATCATTTATTTGTTGGTTTTTTCTTTTTTTAAGGAATGAACTCCAAGCAATGAATTTTCCTCTTAGAACTGCTTTCAATGTGTCCCATAGATTCCGATATGTTGTGTCTGTGTTTTCATTTATCTCTAAGAATTTTTTAATTTCCTCCTTGATGTCTTCTATAACCCATTGATCATTCAGTAACCTATTGTTCATTCTCCAAGTGATGTATGCTTTTTCCTTCCTTCTTTTATCGTTGATTTTCAGTTTCATTCCATTATGATCAGATAAGATGCATGGTATTATCTCTACTCCTTTATATTGTCTAAGAGTTGCCCTGTGACATAATATATGATCTATTTTTGAGAAGGATCCATGTGCTGCTGAGAAAAAAGTGTAACTGCTTGATGTTGGGTGGTATACTCTATATATGTCAATTAGGTCTAGGTTATTAATAGTGTTATTGAGTTCTATAGTTTCCTTATTCAACTTTTGTTTGGAAGATCTGTCCAGTGGCGAGAGAGGTGTGTTGAAGTCTCCCATGATTATGGTATGGTGGTCTATTAGACTCTTGAACTTGAGAAGAGTTTGTTTGACGAACATAGCTGCACCATTGTTTGGGGCATAAATATTTATGATTGTTATGTCTTGTTGGTGTATGGTTCCCTTAAGCAGTATGTAGTGTCCCTCTTTATCCCTTTTGATTAACTTTGGCTTGAAATCTATTTTATTTGATATGAGTATGGACACTCCTGCTTGTTTCCGAAGTCCATATGAGTGATATGATTTTTCCCAACCTTTCACCTTCAGCCTATGTATGTCTTTTCCTATCAAATGCGTCTCCTGTAGGCAGCATATTGTTGGGTCTTGTTTTGTGATCCATTCTACTAGCCTGTGTCTCTTAATTGGTGAGTTTAAGCCATTAACATTTAGGGTTATTATTGAGATATGGGTTGTTCTTCCAGCCATATTTGTTTATTTCTGTTACTAAACATGGTTTGTTTTCCTCTTTGATTATTTCCCCCCCCTTTACTGTCCTACCTCCCACTGTTGGTTTTCATTGTTATTTTCCATTTCCTCTTCCTGTAATGCTTTGGCGAGGATGTTTTGAAGAGATGGTTTTCTAGCTGCGAATTCTTTAAACTTTTGTTTATCGTGGAAGGTTTTAATTTCATCTTCCATCCTGAAGCTTAATTTCGCTGGATACACAATTCTTGGTTGGAACCCATTTTCTTTCAGTGTTTGAAATATGTTATTCCAGGATCTTCTAGCTTTCAGAGTCTGTGTTGAAAGATCAGCTGTTATCCTGATTGGCTTACCCCTAAATGTAATCTGCTTCCTTTCTCTTGTAGCTTTTAAAATTCTCTCCTTATTCTGTATGTTGGGCATCTTCATTATAATGTGTCTAGGTGTGGATCTCTTATGATTTTGCACATTCGGCGTCCTGTAGGCTTCTAGGATTTGGGATTCTGTCTCATTCTTCAAGTCTGGGAAGTTTTCTCGTATTATTTCATTGAATAGACTGCTCATTCCTTTGGTTTGGAGCTCTGTACCTTCCTGTATCCCAATGACTCTTAAGTTTGGTCTCTTAATGTTATCCCATATTTCTTGGATGTTCTGCTCATGGTTTCTTAACAGTCTTGCTGAGCTGTCTATGTTCTTTTCCAGTTGAAATACTTTGTCTTCATTGTCTGATGTTCTATCTTCTAAGTGTTCTACTCTGCTGGTAGTATTCTCCATTGAGTTTTTAAGTTGGTTTATTGCTTCCTGCATTTCTAGGATTTCTGATTGTTTGTTTTTTATAACCTCTATCTCCCTGTATAGTTGATCCTTTGCTTCCTGGATTTGTTTGCGTAATTCGTTGTCGAAGTGATCTTTCATTGTCTGATTTTGCTGTTTAATGTCTTCCTTGATACTCCAGATCATCTGAAGCATGTATATCCTGAATTCTTTATCTGACATTCCATCTGCTGCAGCTGTTACCTCTTCTAAAGTTGCGTTGACCTGCATTGCTTGTGGTCCTTTCTTTCCTTGTCTTTTCATACTGCTTGCGTATCTTTCCTGCAGGTGCGGGCGGCGGCTCTGCTGTCTCCTTATTTCAATTGGGGTGTCGTGGCTACCACGCCAGCAGGTCGCTGTGCCTGTTCTGGGAACTGGCGGCGGCTCTGTTCTGCCCCTACTCCAATTGGGGTGAGGAGTGTACCACGCCGGCAGGCCACCGGTTCTGATCCGCCAGTCGGTTGCAGGTTTGCCTACCCTGCAGACACGGGCGGCGGTTCTACTCTGCCCCTATTCCAAATGGGGTGTCGTGACTACCCCGCCTGCAGGACGCTGGGCCTGTTCCTGGCACGGGCGGCGACTCTGTTCTGTCACTACTCCAATTAGGGTGGTGTTTGTACCACGCCGGCAGGCTCCTGGGCCTGATCCGCCGGTCTGTTGTAGGTCTGCCTACCTTGGAGGCGCGGGCAGCGGATCTGCCCTGCCCCTCCTACCACGCCTGCGGACCCCTGGGTTTGATCTGCAGTTTGATCACTGGTCTGCTCACCCTGCGGGCACGAGTGGCGGTTCCGCTCCGCCCCCACACCAATTTGGGTCACGTGACCACCCCACCGGCAGGGCCTGATCCGGGCGTGGGAGAAGGATCTGCTCTGCCCCTACTCCAGTTGGGGTGACATGTGTACCACACTGGCAGGCCACTGGGCCTGACCCGCCCGGCTGTCACAGGTCTGTTTACCTTGCAAGCGCGAACGGCGGCTCTGCCCTGCCCCTCCTACCACGCCCATGTACCCCTGGGTCGCGGGTCTGCCCACCTTGCGGGTGCAAGTGGCGGCTCCGCTCCCACCCCCTCTCCAATTGGGGTCACGCGGTCACCACGCTGGCGAGCCGCTGGGCCTGCTCCGGGCGCTGGCGGCGGCCCGGCTTCTCCCCTCTGGCTCAACGACAAATTGAGGAGGCTCAGGTGACTGTGCCTCACCCCCCCTACCAGGAGACCAACTGCTTATGTCACCGCTGGTATTGATGGAGTTCTCTCCTCCGCCGCTTTCTGCTGACATCAGATCTCTGCCATGTTGATATCGTATGCGAATGTCAGCCTTTCGTTCCCTTTGCCGGGCAACCAAAGCAACGGGTGAGTCCTGTCCGGCCCTCGGCAGGACCCCTACCGAGAAGCAGTTTCCGCGGGCTCCCAGCCCCGGCCCAGGGAAGTTCCGGGAGCCGGAACTCGGCCTCTCCGAACTCGGTGTAAGCTCGGCCTCTCCGAACTCCTGTAAGCTCCAAGAAGCAGTCCCCGCGGGCTCAGTTCCGGGAGCCGGAGTTCGGCTGCTTAGTGCTTGTTGTATGCTCTGATAGGGGCAGGGTTCATGAAGCAGCCTCCGCGGGGCGGTTCCGGGAGCCGGAACTCGGGCGCCCCGCGCTCGGCGTTCGCTCCGATAGGCTCAGGTTCTTAGGAGCACCCAGGCGCAGAACCCTAGCAATCTGTTTGCAAGCCACAGGCGAATTGTAGCCTGGAATTACCTGATCTATGGCTGAATGAGTTGCGGTCAGTCGAAAACAGGGGACGTGACGTCAGTTTACCAAGATGGTGGCTGCTGGCCTCCTCTGTGGACTGACCGGTGTGTAGAACCGAGCAGGACCGCTTCCTTACCCCGTCTGGAACCCAGAATTCAGCCCTGAGTACGGTGCTTGCGCGGCTGGCAGAAACTGCAGCGCTGTAACCCTGCGTCTCTATCCCAGCGCACACTGCAGACTCTAGCCGCGGGGCGATTTGCTGAATCCAGTATCCTATTTTTAAGTAGTCATAGTAGGTGTAAGTTGTAAATAAAAGTTTGGAAAACAATCTAGTGAACATTTTTTTCATGCTTATGAGTGATAAGAAGGGATCAAAGTTGAATCCCTCTTTATGGTTTTGGATGCACAATTTATCATTGGGGCTATGAATTTTAAGTATCTGTCAAATCTGAACTGAGCTTATTTTTAAGCTGCTCAATTTAAAAATAAATAAATAAATAACCCTTTTGCCTTACCAGCTGCAGTCTCTCACACTAATCCTTGTTTTGAAACTAATTAAACACATACAGCATATTTAAAATAAAATTACTGATCTGTTTGCCCTCTTCTCCCATCTGTAATATCTTACAAATGTTCTCTTGCTTAAGGCAAGTTTGAGTTTTAGGAAATAAAGATCTCTTAAATGAATTCATCTTTTACCTCATTCCTGGCAGCTAGGGATCCTCTTTTCTGCCTTGCGTTTTTCAATCAGAATTAATACTTGAATTTAAAATATTATTGTTATTTTCACCACATAACTTTCCAAGCTACCAGTTTCCCACATGGCTGTTTTGATCTATCATTCAAGCATATATACTGTTTAAAATTGAAAGCTGTCTTTTCCCTTAGTCCCACCAGAAATATTTTATAGGAAAAAAAATACAACCCTTTCCAGGGCTGCTTCTAAGCTGATTTTAATTGACTGCTTCAGCCCAGGGACAGACCAAAACAGTTGTGATTCCAGCACAGTCTCTGTGGTAGCCCACTAAAGCATTCAAAACACTCAGTGGGAGGGATCAAGGTGAGTTGGAGGCAAAGCTGATGGAAAATTGGAAGGCAGAAACTTGTATTTGTCACACCAGTCTATGGTAGCATGTTCACTAGGGTTTCTATTTCTAGTGCATACTCCTAAATGTCAAAGTAAATTATCCCAGGGAAAACAAGTGAGTTATCGAGGCTGACTGTTCTTGACTTCCTCATTTTTCAGGAACTCTTTCTCTTCCAAAACTAAATTTATCATTAAACCCATTCTGGTGGCATGGCGATGTAAACTTCACTTGGCTTTTAGCAGTGTGTGCTGATAAGGTACCATTGCTGAGAGATTCAGTCTATTTAGGAGTAAACAAGACAAACATCTATTGAAAGAATTTAACTCTTCCAGACACCAATATTCCATTGTCAGTGGGCATTCTTGCAACCACTACCCAGGAGATTTAATTGAAAAGCTTAAAACACATAGAATCAGTGGGGGAAATCCCCAGGAATTTAGGAATAATGAAAAAGTTTAATCTTTGTCAATGAAAAGTTGTTCTAATTTACCCTTCACACTGTGAGGTATTAGGCTGTGCAACATTTATAATAGCAAGCAATTAAAAGCCTTTTTCTCCCCTTAGCCATAGCCTTGAAGTGATCTAGTTAAAATCATGTGTATAGTTTATTTTGAAACACTGTCTTGCTTTAATATTGTAGACTAACATTTGCTTGCTCTGTTAGTAGAAATACATAGCCTTTAGCAAATTCAAGACTTATTAATCAAAAGGAAAAAAATATAACTCTGTATTTCAAGATTTTTATCTAGAATGGACACATCATCAATAGCATAGTCAAAATCCAAGTATAGACACACATAGCCCAGAGGTACAGAGAGCAATATTAGTGTTGGATGGAGGGAGAGCCAGGATTTATCAAAAAAGAGCATCATTTTATAGCTTTCTCTCCTTATGGCCTTAGTTTTACTATGTTGCCCATGACTTTTTATTATGCTTTAAAGAAAATTATGTAAACATATAATGTGCCCCAAATTGAAATTGTATAATTGTTGAAGATCTTCAAGGAGAATAGTTGCTCCCCAGCTTTCTCTCACATCAACCCCCAACTACACATCTCCACTCACTCAGGTATTTTCTGATGCAGTACTCTATCAAATACACTTTCAAAATGTAATTTTCAGGAGCGATGCGAGATAGCAAATACAAAAACAAAAGGAACAAAATTATAAATAAATTTCAATTCCAGTAGAGCCATTGATACTAAGAAGTCAGGTCCTAAAAGACTCAACCAAGACAGCACCAAGTGGAGAATGAGAGGAAACATTCTCTGAGATGAAGAAAGTCAACACAGCTTTGATTTCCACAGAGATTCTTTGGTTCTATCTTGGTAAGGAGCCACTAATGGACATAATGAAACAAGCTGATTCAAAATGAATAATTCCACCAATAACCTTTTGAATTTAATTGTTAAATGCTAAAAGGAGTAATGGTTGAACCTATAAATGCTGGGAACACAGTAGGCAAAAACATTAGCAAACAAGACCTGTCTTTTGAACACTGAATGTTAATTCTCTTTTTGAGACTCAAATATGACTTTGTTTCATATTCTTAAGGAATTAAAAGTTCACATTTAATTATCAAAATGTGTTCACTTCTCTATTTCATATTATATTGTTCAGATCTTTTAGCATTTGTACATTGCTGGTTCATCTATTTACTATGCCCTCTATTTTCTCCCACAAATCCCACTAAACTGGGAGCTGGCTTTTCAAAAGCAGGGAGCATTGCATTTATTTTTGTATATTCAGTGCCTATGGCTTGTGAAGAGTTCACAATAAGAGAATTTTGCCCTTCTCAACTGGGTGGTTCACTTGCTATTATAGTAGGAGAATCTCTCTTAGGTAGTTTGTTAATTTTATTCATTTTATTATTTTATCAAACAAGTTTTGAACTTCTGATTTTTTTTTGTGGTTGTTTTTTTTTTTTTCTTTTTCAGATACAAGTGTAGGGATGGCACACATGACAGTGGTAGGACTTTCACGCAATGATTGCACCATGAGGACTCTAACCTCATTAGTGGATTAATCCACTGATAGTAGGATATACTGTTGGGAGGTGGGACCCAGTTGGAGGAAGTCTGCCTCCCTCCCTTCTATGTTGGTTGGCTACCAGCAGCTGGGCAGCTTCCCTCCTAGATGTTGCATCTCACCTCAGGCTGAAAGTGATGGAGCCAGCTGACCATGGACCAGACCTTCTGAAACCTGAGCTAAAATAAATATTTTCTCCTCTACATTGTTCTCATCAGGTTTTTTGGTCACAGCAATGCTAAGCTAACTCAACAGTGAATAATAGGAGTCTTTGCCCCCTAGAACTTACGATTTAATAGAAAAGCTAATTCGAAACAAATAATTCCACAAATAAGCTTTTGAATTTAATTGTTAAATGCGAAAAGGAGTAATGGTTGAACCTATAAATGCTGGGAACACAGTAGACAAAAACATGTTCTTGTAGAAGTGGAAGGTTATGCTTGTAGAGTGTGCAGCAGTTGGCTGAGTAAAAGAATATGTCCTACAGAGGGAACAGCAGTAAGACAAGTCCTGAGTTGAACAGAGGTCTGAGTTGAACCAAAGGTCAAAGGAGCTAGAGCCACAGTGGCTTTGATACAGAGTAATGCATGATGAATTCAGAGAAGTACATTTGCTGAGACGAAATTATTCCTGATCTCAAAAGCCACTTTATCAATAAGTGTGAATATCCCAAGAGCACAGTGTCTGGGAATAGGAAAGACAGTAGAATGAATCAGAGATAACTTTCCTATGGATACACAACCAGTGAAACTCCACATCATGTACAACCACAAGAATGAGATCCTAATTTATACTCCATGTATGTATAATATATCAAGATACACTCTACTGTCGTGTATATCTAAACAAAAAGTTTAAAAGAACTTTTAAAAAGTTAAATAAGAGATTAATATTATCATATTTGCATTTTAAGGTCATTTTGACTTTACTTTTGCTCACTCTATATAATTGAACATGAACAGATAGGAGAGTTTTGTCATAATCCTGGTGAGATACTATGTTGTAGGACAGAATTGCCACAGTGAGTTGTTGAGAGTGAACAGTGGACTAGGTCAGCAAGACGTGCCCATTGATTATATGTAGGAAGTAAGGGAGTGATTAAGTTTAGTTCCTTTTGTTCTTATCCATATACTGTGTAAGTCTCCATTCTGGAATAAATACTATGTTATAAGAAAATAAAATGAGAGGTTAAATTGTACAAGTACTTTTAAAAAATCTGTTCCTTGATGATTTGTTGTAATGTTTCAAATGGTTATTTAGTATGGAACCAGCCTAGGTCCCCATCAAAAGATGAATGGACAAAGAAGATGTGGTATATGTACATAATAGAATTTTGCTTATCTATAAAGAAGAATGAAATTTTCTGGTAAATGGATGGAACTGGATAACATCTTGCTAAGTAAAATAAGCCAGACTCAGAAAGCCAAGAGTTGAAGGCTTTCTCTCATATGTGGAAGCTAGAAGAAATAAGGAATAAAAAGGAGGATTACGTGAAAATAGAAGGGAAAAACAATGAAGTAGAGGAAGGGGATTGAGGGAGAAGGAGAAGTGAAAGGGGAGGAACTGTGGAATGAAATTGACCAAATTATGCTATGTGTATATATGAATATATCAATTCCACTTTTAGGTATAAATATAGTGCACCAATTTAAATAATAAATAAGGAGAAGAAATACCAATAGAAGAAGAGGGTCAAGGGAGAGCAGAAGGGAGGGAAAGGGAAAGTACTAGAGATTGAAATGGAGCAGACTGTTATATGCATTTATGATTGTCAAAATAAACTCCAGTATTCTATAACTATATAACAATAATGCACTAAAAAACACATAAAAAATGTCATTTAAAGAATTACTGAATATTTTATCCCACTAATATTCCTTGTCCCAGGATATAATATAGAACCTTAGACTTTTGCATAGTCAAGATTACAATATAAAATTCACCTTTAAGGAGCTTTGAGGCAGATTTGGCAATTCTGTTAATCTAATCAATATTCCTACCTGAAATATATGGTTTTTCTGTGGTTCAGCATAATTTTTTGAATTCAGTGCCAATGAGACTTACAGTTCCTAGTTTTTTTTTCCATTTCTAGTGCCCACCAACACCATTGCAGCATGAAATACATTTCAAAGACAGCCTAAAAATATCTTGAAAGTTGTGGATATTTACCTTCTTCTGTGCGTAATACAAACATGTTCACCATTTCTTCCCACCTTGGCATCATCTCATCAAAACATGCCATATTCCAAATAAGCTGTGGGCCCTTGTCAAGATGAGTACCAGCTATGCAGACTTCACTTCCTATTTCCCATAAATATGCTTGCCTATTTGTGAACGCCTGTCTTTAGGATGCATAACACCTACCAGTTGACTCTCTAAACATCCCCATGTAGTGCTTAGAATTTAATCTTTGAATTCATATGTGACTTTGCCAGTGTCTAGTATCCCCATTAAAAAAATAACAGAGTTTATCTAGTATACATAGAAAATGAGAAGGATCCATGGTGTAAGTTTGAAACCATATTGCACCAGGAAGAGCTAGTTGCTAAGCAATAGATAACCCAACACAAAGGCACTGTTATGTGGACAGAAGGGACCTGAGTGTAAGCAAAACCCATGGGGCAGGTAGAGGAAATAATCACAAAAAAATGTGATGTTATATATTGTTTACAAATACAGTTTTAGAACAAAGAAACAGAAGCATTGCCTGAGTGTTATTTGCGGACATTTGAAACATGGTATCATGCTCCATCAGCTCCTCCCATCTCAAAGCCTACTTTTATGATATTCAGCACCTCTTTACTGTAGGCAAACAACCTCATCACTGAGGTTGCTGAGTGGCTGAATGAGTAGTTGGAGTGGGAGATGGTCTTTGTAGCTAATGCTAATTGGTTTGTAAAAGTAGCACAGCATTTCAGTGGGCCTGGGCCTGGCTGGGGGCTGGATATTCTTAGGCTAACAATGTGTATTTTTCTTCAGTGGGTCATAATGAATGGGCTGCTCTGTCTTCCCAGAGAGATATGACATTTAATTTTGTTTCAGAAATCTGATTGGAAAATTTCAGAATTCAGACATAATATTAAACTTTTAATTGTGTATTCTAATTAGATTGTTATTACATTTTTGAAACATGTTATTGGCTTAGATATGTGTGATTACCTTCTAATTACTTCTGAAGTAGATTATATGTAATTAGTGTCCACCTATGTCCTATCTCCTGATTCTACAAAGGGGCTACCCAAGGTGCATTATGCTTCCAAGTAACTTTAAGTGAGAGGAGTATTTGATTTTTTTTCCCTTTTAAGAATGTCACAAATACCGTTAGGGACCTGATAGATCAGTAAAGAGTTATGATACAAAGTAGTCTACTTTTCAGTATGTTATATGTTGTACATGTTTCAGTATGTTGTGTACGTTGTATGTTTCTCATATGTTAATGGAAAACATGAAAATCAAACACTATTTTTAATGTGTAGCTTATTAAGGATTTGAGGATGCTCAAGGGGAAAAATAATGACTCTCCACTTTTAGTACACATAGAACCTTTCCCATGATGCATGATGTCTTTGTAATATTATTAGAAGAACAGATTTTCCTAGCTTAGTTATAAAACATAAATAAAATGAAAAATGGATATTTTGCCTATTGTTTCAGCATACAAAATATACCTTGATAGATTTTTACCAAATTTAGAGATTTTATTCAAGATGGTCTTGTAAGCTGTGGCATACACTAAATTTACTTTGGGAGAGTCTGGAATGGGAAAGTGGGACAGGAGCCTTACAGAGAGAAACTACATCTTGTTATTTCCTATAACTTTTGAAGTCTGAACAACAGCAGAAATGTATTCATTTGTTAATAGCAATTTTCTCAGCAGCTTATCTAGGTAGTCTTTTAATTAGGTAAATTGGCAATGGGGAAGACTAACTTATCTCCTCATCATCTTCTTCCCTAATAAGCCATACCCATTATACTAAACTTTGTCAAAATACTTCTGGTTTCCAGGTGATACTTTATGTTAATTATAAATGATGTTTGGCTATTTGACCTTTGCAAAAAGTTCCTTGTTCAAACCACACTTATTGAGTGCTAAGCATGTACCAGGTCCTTTTTTGGGTACCAGACTCATGATGTATTGGAAAATTCCAAATCTGTAATAAGTGTGGAAATTGACATAACAGAGTTATCTTTTTCAAGTATGTACTTTTATTACAAACTCCTAAAAAGTGGTTCTGGCTGAATTTCCAAGGTTGTAGATGTTAGAATAAAATGTTTAGCTTCTGGGAAAGATACACACATTTCAAGATCTTCTCAGAAGGTGCCTCACAGCCATTGCTTTCTCATGGCTCAGTCTGCCAATACTAATGCTCCTGGTTGAGAGTGTAAAAATGACACACTAATGGCAAGGGATTATTTAAGCTAGCAGGCACACTGCATTTTCAGACCAATAGCAAAGGCTTTTAAAAGTGCCATTTTCAGGAACAAAAGGGTTTCCTGAATGTTGAAAAAGTATCATAATGTGTCTGAGGTTAATATTTAATTGGAAAGCATTAAAAGTTTTGGCAAAGTTGACAGTTGAAAGAAACTAATGTTTAATGAGTACTTACTATGTCCTAATTGCCACACTAAATACAGTCTGTGAATGTCTTAAATTTCACAATGACCCTAGGATATTGGTATGCTGAAAGCAAGTTACTATGCAGTGTCATAGTCTGCCTCACCCAAATGCCCATCTTTGTCATTATCAGAACAAAGAAACCTTTGCTTATTGTCAGAGATTGCGACTAATGCTCCTGGTAATGACCAGGGATTTTTTTACACAGAGGTGTCTGCAGCTCTCTGACAAGGAAATGAGTCCTTTCATTCCAGAGTAAAATGCACTGTATAAATTGCTTCTTACATTCCTATCTCTTAGGCAGCACAGCCTCAGAACTAGTCTAAGAATCCTTCTAAAGGCAGAAGCTTGGCTCTATTGCAAACTGCAGGTAGGGTAACTAGTACAGAAATAAAAAGCATGAGATCTGGCTTCCTAGGTTGAAATCTTCTACTTGCTAACTCTGGACCTGGGAAAATTACTTAGATGTTTTGGCATTACTTATCCCCATCACAAAGTGGAATCAGTGATAGCACTTAACTCATAAGGTTGTGAAAGGAATTAAAAGCCACATACATATAAAGCACATAGACTAATGTCAGGTATTTAATGAAGGTCATTATCTTTATGACCCCATGTTATGAACTGCTCCCTAACACTAAAGAATGTGGAGTTCTTATTGTTCATAAGATGTTGCTCAGTTTGAGATAGAGCAAACCTATGTATTTTCATGTTTGATCTTAATTCTATACTGAAGCCTCTGTTATTGTGTTTATCCCTTTGTTACATGCCATTTTTCTACTAGTAATCAAAAAAGCAGACCTTGGACATGCCAGGACTTCATCATTGAACTCCAAGATGGCAGGAGAGCCAGAACCAGGTGGAACACTGATCACTATGGTGTTTCTACAAAAGAATTTGGATTTAAATTTTTCTTTTAATCAAGGTGGCTTAGTGATGAAAACCAGAACCTAAAGTGCACAGGAGTTCAGCCAAATGATCCAAGTGTATACCCTAGAAGCAAATCTAGTATCTTGCCTAGAATATAAATCAACTTCACACTTCATTGTTTACATAATTTATTTGCCCTTTAGTTGTACTAACCGTGTGTGTGTGTGAGTGAGAGAGAGGGAGAGAGAGAGAGATCTTGTCCCTCTATTCTCTCTCTGTTAAGCCTCAATGAAACAGATACTCTTATCCCCATTTTAAACAAGAAATCTGATAGGCAGATTAATTCACTCTTCAACCCAAAGCTAGTTAGTGACAGCACTAGGATTTAACTGTAAGGTCTGTTCCCTTCAATTGCTTCACTTGGCATCAAAGTAGCATAAACTGACAAGCATCTGTCCTGATAAACACATTATTATTATCCTGGACTGAGTCCTTACAGTTGTTGGGAATGCTGCAACCAAAGAGTTCCTTCTACTGGTGTTGACACCTTGTCCTAGCTAATAGTGGAGGAAATTGTGCTATATTGAAGGCTATGTCACAAATTACTCATGTCTTAGGATTGAAAACATGAGCCAATGAGATTGTATTTTTCATAGCATTGTCTCAGGAACTGCATAAGAGTCCTCAATATACTTGTCTAAGGAGCTGGCAAAATATGAAAGGGAAGGGAGTGGAAATTGAGTTGCTTTTTCAATACTCTTAGCATATTTCTGTGTCTGAGTGACGAACCATACATGTAGGGATGTATTTCATGAGCACTCCAGGAATAGGAATAGATGCTCAGTGAGTGATGCTTTTAATATTTTTAAAGCCAAAAAAACCCAGCTTAATTAGGATGAAATGACTCTGGTACCAACAAAAGACTCTTGTAGAAACAATCTTAAACCTCAAACCAGACTATGACAAGTTCTTTAAGACAACAAATATGCTGTAGGTGCTTATATATATATAAAACCACTTTCTTCCCTTCTCTTGCTTTTCAGAATGTACCAATTTTCTTTTAATTAATATTTCATCAGATTGTACTCTTAAAGTCCAAGAAGGTCTGAGAAGATATGCACAGCACAGTAAAACGACAGCATAATCATTATTAGTTAATTAAAAAATGGATTTTAATCTTGATGTGACACACGATGTACAATTACTCTTATTATATGAATTTGCCAACACATATGTCCTCTTAACTGTTCTTTATTCCTTCCTCACTTTGACTTTATATTAACTCAATTCCAGGTTTTGCAATTACTATAGTTAACACTCTCAAGAAGAAAAAAAAAAGATCATTATTGATTAATGACTATATCTGATGGTCTTCTCAATGTTATAAATTCACTAGATTGGGTATGCATGCCCTAAATGTGATATCAGTTTCCATAGTTGAGAAAGAAAGAGAAAAGCACTTTGAAATGATTAGCTACTTTGTTCCAGGCATTATGCTTGCTTCCCACATATGGTAGTTTATTTACTCTTCACAGCAGCAAAATCTAACTGGGAGCCACAAAGAAGGGGATTCTGGGAAGCGTGATTCTTGGTTTTCCCACTGTGATGCACAGGAAGTTTTAACACAGGGTAGCATTGATGCCAACTAGAAAGAGTAATCCATGATGGTCAACATATTAAGAGAAAGAAGTGACACTCCTTTTTTATAATGACCACTCATTTAGAGAGTCTTTTCATATTTAGACCAATAGCATTGTGCTGAAATAGGTTCCCACAGTCACTTAGTGGCATAGTAGTGTGAGAAGACTGACTCCTTGGGGCAACACATCATGAACCCCATAGGCTTTCCTGAGGCAAATATTCTGATGACCTGCCTGCAGGGATTTTCTTGACTTCACCAAAAGTGTGTCCTGGTTGGGAGTCTTGGTTTTTAGACATAATATTTAGCATTGCATGTGAATCCTTTTGGAAACTTTTGGAGGTGGGCACTGAAAGCTGGGACATATTTTCAGTTTAGAGTAGAAGCAGGCAAGGAAGGAAAGAGTTAGACTATCAGAAAAGGTGCTAAGGCGGAGACAAGCACCAGCACCAAGGGAGCACCAAACTGTACCAGTTGGAGGGACAATAAGTCATCTGCATGAGTCATGGAGATGATACCATAGTGGCATAGTGGGAACCCACAATCATAGGCCTTATAAGACAGCACAAATTGCATCCAAATTTTGGTCCTTTTTGTTTTGTTTTGCTTTCTCAAGGACAATGAGATGGCAGGACAATCCAGAGAAAGGGAAACTTAGGTAAGAGTCAGAAAAATCCAGAGCAAAAGAAAGAACCAGAGGGGGAGGTGAGAAAGAAAGAAAGAATGAGAGAACATTGCCTTTATTTAACTGGAATATGGCTCATTGTGAAGTAGAAAATAGAACTTTGTTTAAAAACTTATCAGCTTTCTATTTTAATTTTTTAATTGATTTTTAAAAAAT
This sequence comes from Marmota marmota marmota, assembly GCF_001458135.2. Classification (NCBI taxonomy): domain Eukaryota; kingdom Metazoa; phylum Chordata; class Mammalia; order Rodentia; family Sciuridae; genus Marmota; species Marmota marmota. Next base: position 23,202,876 of record NW_026000101.1, read on the forward strand.
AACAGCGGAATGCATTGCAATTCTTATTACAGGTATACAGCACAATTATTCATCTCTGGTTGTATATAAAGTATGTTGACACCAATTCATGTCTTCATACATGTACTTTGGATAATGATGTCCATCACATTCCACCATCCTTGCTAACCTCCTGCTCCCTCCTTCCCCTCCCACCCCTCTGCCCTATCTAGAGTTAATACTACTCAGCTTTGAAAACTAAATAAGAGACCTTGAAAGCCCAGTTAACACTTTTAAAAGGCTCAAATATTGGCCCATTTATCCACTTCCATTTTTAAAATGTCTCATTGCAAACCAATCCAAATATCATATCAGGCCCATGATTTATTGCCAAAGGCTATACTCATAGCTTTGAATGAATTTGACAAAGCACTATTAAGATGTGACTCATTTTCATGCTAAGACAACCTTAAAGGTTTAAGCCTTAATCAGAGAATCAATAGCAAGATTTTTAAAAATCTGACACTTTGTAATAATATTGAAGGTTTTATGCAGAGTTCAGGCACAGACTGGTTATCATACCTGTGATGATTTCACTTATGGTTCCATTACCAATTTGAGATGAGGCCTTTTGAAATCAATAATTGAAGGTGATAGCCCTAAAGATTTTTGTCTTAAGGTTTCAGAAGGTAATTTTCTGTTTTATTTACTTTGATGTGCTTTACCCCCACCTGCTTCTGAAAGGAAAGCATACCTCAACAAAATGAAAATTAGTAAAACAGGTTGAGAGTGTGGTAGCATGTGCCAAGTATAAAGATCAGATCTAATTAAGAAGGTTTTTATGATCAAGTAGTCCAAAGAGTAACCAGAAAGTAGTACTTTAATTGATACTTGACTCCTGTCAAATTGTATTTGCATGGAAATAATAAAGGATTCCCTTGGTGTCTTTCAGTGTAAATTAGTTCTGTATCACTGTATATATTTGCATTAGCTACTTTTGTATGACATAAAAAGAAAAACCCCACTAAGCTTGGAAAAAATGTGCCACCAAAGAGTCTATTTATGATATATACTCAGGCAAAAGATTTTCATGCATTACTTCATTTAGTCTTTATATCCTCTAAAATACAGGGATTCTGTTCTTATTGTACAGAGGAGGAAACTGATGTTGAGCTGCATTAAATAACTCATCCAAGGTCACACAGCTAGAAAGCACCCAAGCTGAGATTTAAAACAGCTGTCTCTATTTATATAGCTCATTCTTTGCCCAGAATTCCACAAGACCTCGCTAGTTTTTTTGTATTTGAAGCTACCATTAATTGTAATTGAATATAAAACCTCTTATTTTTAATATTGAAAATTTACAATTGGGTCTAGATAAACATTGCATACCACCATGAAAGTCTTAGCCACTTTTTTCTCTTTTACTACCTTTTTGAAGATCTTATAATATTTCATCATAAGAGGCAATTGTTTTTTCAAAAAAAAAAAAAAGAAAAATCTAATTACACAATTTTGTGTACTAAAAGTAAATTAAGTGCAAATATGAAAAAAATTCTTTAGTTGTGAATATTAACCAGAGGTGATTTTACTTCTCTTACCCTTTGGAGACCTTTGGCAATATCTGGAGATAATGGTATGAACATGGTACTGCATCCAGTGGGTAGAGACCAAGAATAATGCTAAATATTCTACCATATCCTAAATAGCCCCCATCAGAAAGTACTATGTAGCCTAAAATTTCAGTAGTGCTGTGGTTGAGAAATCTTGTTTTTATTATTGTTGTTTTCCCCCCATTGGTGAATTCTTGGAGGAGAAAGTTTTAGACTCAAATTATTGAAACTGCATCTTGTCTCCTGTTCCAAGATTCCCTCCCCTGCCACCAACTCCATTCTACTTATCTCCTGTCACCAACTCTGTTCCATTTGCTGTCATTCAAGGACTGAGACGTTTTCCATGAAAATCTAAAGCTTTCCTAGTCTCTTCATGGTCTCATCTGGGTCAAGCTGAAAATATCTGCTCATAGTCATATTTTCTTGATTAACTCTACACCTTTATTGAAATTTCAATACTGCATTTTAAACTTCTCATTACTGATGACAGAATACATCATTCAAGAAACACTATGTCTGCTGTGTTCAGTGGTGTTGTTCTAGGTTTTAATGGTGCAGTGGTGGCAGGTATGAATCAACTACTGCATATACCCTCAGGAGAGGGTGACAATTAATAAAGAAAAAAGCAAGATACATACAAATAGCATGTTGTGAAAGTAATGGGGGGGGTGAAGTCCTTATTGAGAAACTAATATTTTGAACTAAAATACAAATCACATAAAAAAAATAGATACTTAAAAATCTGGGAGCAGAGAATCCCAATCAAAGGGACAAGAAAAATTCCATTTCTAAAGCAAGAATAAGTTTGAAATGTTTGAAAAATAGAAGTAAAACCCTTGATTCTAGTGAACAACTGATAGAATGAGAGAAAGGGCTGAAAAAAAAAAACTATAGCAAGCCAGATTAAGTAAGCGCTCATATGTCATGATAGAAAATTAGGTCATCTTTTTATTGTAATGAAAAACTCTTTAGAGGAATTAAAGTAGGGACATGGGAAAATCTGACATGTGCTTTGAAAGATGTCTTTGGCTTTGGAGAATGTCCTGTGGGAGGCACAAATGAAATCAGGGAGTCAGAAGGATTTTGAAATAATGGAAGATGTTGCTTCCTTAGATGACGGGGGAGCAGTGGAGGTGGACAAATGGGTCATTAAAAGGAATTACTTTGGCGGTGAAGCTGATAGGCTTGATATGGACAGCTAAATAGGTTAGAAGGAAATATTGTATTGTCAGACAAGTTGTATTGTTTGTGATATCCAACTGAAGATGTCAGGGACGTAGGATAAGTAAATCTGGACATCATGGAAAAGATCAGAAATAGACATGTAAATTCAGAGTTGTCATCATGAAAATGGCATTTGAAACCTTGAAACTGAATGAGATCCCCTATGGAGAATGTATTTATAGAGGAAAGAAGACACTTATAAAGAAATTTGAGGTAACTCATCCTCCAGGAATATACCTCTATCCTAGGTAAAAACAATTGCAGGTACCAAGAAATAGGTAAGCAATATTATGTACAGTAGAGAAGATCTGGAAAATTATTATGCTTACTTAGCTTGGTCTAGACAAAATGAAAAGTGTGGGTGGAGAAGGGGGGTAACAAGCTTTAAAACTATAAACTAATATTGTAAATATAAGGTAGCATCATTACTTCTTTTATAGTAACTGAGAGTGGGAAACTTGAAATAAAAATAGCCCACAATACCTTTGGACAGGTTAATTTGTGTTGAATAAGTCCTTCCTGGAATTTTTTGGGACATAGAGAGTAGAATGGTTACTTCTTATCATCACCTCCTTACATTTAATTATGTTCTTCCAAAACCCTGGTGTTTTACCTGCTAAACTGTTAAATTTTACTCAATAATCATGCTTATATTCAAGTGTTAAGACTTTCCAATTATCTGTGCTGAATTTCATTATTTTAGGCAGTTGAGATTTTTTTAAAACCTGATTTTCTATAAAACATAATAGTAAAAACTTCTCCCAGTTTCTTGCCACCTGTAAGTTTAACAAATATGTCTTCAATTAAGTCTTCATTAAAAAAATGCACACACACACACACACATAAAATTTATAATCAGTTTGAGGAGGACCATGAACCTAAAGGGCTTCACCATTTCCCCAGGGATCTTCCTCAGTTAGACATCACACCTCCCTTGGGTACTATCAATTATGCAAACATTAAATCATGAACTCATTTGAACCCAGTTTTATTTCTTACTTTTTTTTTAATACAAACTATTTACCTGAACTATGTCTATAAGATTTAACTAGTGGAAAAGTTTAGAGATTTTTCTTCGAAATGGAGCCAGGTCAGTATGGCACAGATGTTGTTATGGAGAATATATGGCAGCTCCTAGGATCATTGTTTATAATTTTTTTTTAAAATAATCTATTTTAAAGTTAGGTTTAGAATTGTCTTTAAGTTTGGAGTTTTGTTTGTTGGTTTTGTTTTATTCAAGGTATTAACAAATACCTTGGTCCTTCAGCACCTATTCTGCTCTCCATGCTCCTCACAGATTACTGACAACAACTCTGCAATCCTCAGTTGCTCTACAGGCCTGTACTTTGTCTGGCAGTAGACACTCACTTCCTGAGAATTAGTTCACTTCTATCGAGTTTCACTAACCTCTCACCAATGTGTGCTTCTCTCTTACCAGCCAGAGCACCCTTCTCATTGACACAGATGATGGATTCAAAGTTGGAGAAAAGATTTTCCTTTGTCAGTATGTTGCTAGCATGATTTTAGGCAAAAGACATATCTGTTGGTTCGTTACATTTGATAAGCTTTAAAAGTTTTTAAAAATAGATATGTTAAACTACTGCATAACCATAAAATATGTGGCAAATAGATTACAACCAAATCGTTCTAGAGTTAAGACCATCAAATTAGGTATGTTCTTGAGACTCTACACTAGGTGTATCTTTCTTTTTTTTTTTTTTTTTTGGTACTGGGGAGATTGAACATAGAGTATTTAACCATT
>NW_026000101.1:23208933-23211925 GCF_001458135.2 Marmota marmota marmota
AGTGGTCGAGTGCCTCAGACTTCGATCCCACCCCCCCCAAAAGAACAACACCTATGTTGTTATTGCCTTCATAATCCTAGAGCTTTTGTTTCATCATTCTGAGGGAAAAAAGGAAATGATTGATCCATTTCATCAGATAAGAACATGGGTCCCCAGAACATAAAAGATTTTAGTCAATGTTTTTTCCTTAGTCATTTTTTAAGTGAATAAATCTACAAATGAATAAATATAACTAATAAAATATGGCAAATAAACAAAGTATACATATACAGTTAATAAGTTGTCCTATCTCTGTCCTTTACCAAGAGTTACTGCACAAAATGAAAGACACTTTCATAAGACGGAGTAAATGAAAATATATTTTATGTATAATTTTTTGGAAATGGAATAATCACATTCAATGTACTTTATGTCCTGTGTGCCCTACTCAACCATTAGTATTATTGTTGTCATTATTATTTTGGAGACAGGTTTATTTAGGAAAGCAGTTCACATTAAAGGAGAATATGGGCAGTCTCAAGAGGTACATCCTTTGGGTTAAAGTAAGAAATGCACATTCAAGAGAGAATACACACCTTCTTCAGATGGAGAGATGGCTTCAACTCTTATTTCTTAACATTTTATGATGGGCAGAACAGTCACTCATGTACTCTAAAGGCAAGTAGCAAGCGTTTACTGTTTAGTAGGAACATACCTTCATGCTCCATTAACGGTCAGATTTCTTGTTGCAGATCTTCTTATCCAGCCATGTGTCCACATTGTCTATGTGTTTGTCAGAGCAATTTACTGTCGTTTTATTTGGGGTAGAAACCTCTGAGCTGTGCCATTGAACTTTACTAAGTTACATCACAAATGTTAATGAAAAGCACCCATACTTACTACTGTCACTACACATTACCATTTCCAACTTCATGACACAATTTCCCGGGTCTGTTCTTAGAACAAAGCGAGCAATGAAAGTACAGGCCTTAGAATTTCAGAGACAAATAACTTGGTATATCCATGGAAAGCAGGCAGAGGAGAAAAGATTGCTGACTTATAAAGCATCAGCACCGAGTTTGAAAGGTAACTTTTCACCAGCAATTGTAGAATCCACAAAATGGTGGAATTGATTTTTAATATAACCAAAAATAACTGTCAATGTGAATTTTTAAATCTAAGGAAGCTATGTTTTCAAGAGACAGATTTAAATAGATTAAATTCCAGAAACAAACAAAACTTACCAATGAAAGAACTTCACTTTAAAAATAAATTTTTAGAAGGAAATAACTGATATCATCAGAAAAAAAATCTGAGATGAAGGAAGGAAAGTAAGCAAAGAAAATAACATGTTGATAAACTCAAGACAGTGTCTTCTTAAAAATAACCATAAAATGTCTGATTTGTAGGACTAAAAATGGAGGGAAAAGAAAAAGGCTTGATGTAAAGTATCAAAAAGGTATGCAATTAAGCTGGAGGAGATTAGAATTAAAGTGCTCTCAGATCTTTCTACTGCTTGGAAGGAGATTAAAGAGGCTGACTTATTTTGTATTAAGTATGCATGTTTACACTTCCATGGGATAAATCAACAGCATAAAGATGGTGTTTGTAACCAGGTGATAAAATAAAAAAAAATATGATCAATCAAATACATTTTCAGTTAAAAACACAATATGATTCCAAGATGTATATAGAAAAACAAAAATCAAGAAAAGCTAATTCATGAAGAAAACATGAGGTTAGTTGTAGAAGCCAATGTTAAAGATTTGTTTTAAAGAGTAATAGTAATTAAGACATGACAAGAACTTAGGATAATATGAAAGATGTAATATTAAAGATTACTGGGGAAAAGATGAACCACTCAATAGATATCATTGGAACAATTGATAATGTATATCAAAAAAAATAGATATTTGTGGGAGACCAACCTCGAACATGACTAACTTAACTCCCCTGCTGGGCAATGTGCCATCAGGCACCCATGCTGCTAGACTGCCCTGCTCTTCTAGGGTTAGAGTGACTTGTGTCTTCTGGACCAGGCTTGCCTTCCTTACAGCCCCATGGGTGGAGCTAGGCTCACCTGTTCCTTTATAATGTAACCCCTTGCCCTGTTTAGGGTTGAATCTTCCATGGAAGTGCCTTGTGCATGTCCCCTTCTCTTACTGTGCCCTTGGGTGTGGCCTACTCAGATGTCAGTCAACCTGAAGACAGAAGACATCATAAAGATAGACTCAGCCCCCTGAAACCTGACCCCTTGCCTCATTTGAATAGCTTCTCCTCAATAAAAGGGATCAGCACTTGCTCTCTCTCTCTCTCCCTCCCCCTGCAGACCCTTAAGGTCGGAGGAGCCATCACAGTGACCTCAAAGAAAAAGGTATTTGTGTCTCTTGTGTGGTTATTTTGCGCAGCCCAATTAGCCCAGTTCAACTGGAGTGACCACTGAGCCTTTTAGTCACGAGAACAGAAAAGATGAACCACTCAATAGATATCATTGGAACAATTGATAATGTGTATCAAAAAAAAATAGCTATTTCCCTCAAATTAATAGATTGACACAAAAGGCAGAAGTCATGAAGGAAAAATGAACAAAGTTGACTACTTTAAAATTATAAACCATTCATCTAAGACAAAAAAAATGAGGAGTCACAAAATCATAAGATATTTGCAACATCTGATTGTAAAACCGAAAAGGAATTAGGATCCATGATATATGTAGAATTTCTTCAAGTCAATGAGGAAAAAATAAGCTACCAAAAAGAGGGGAATAAAAGGCAAAAGAAGACACAGTTATTTCACAGAATAGGAAACTCAACAGCCTAACAAATACATGAAAGTATTTTCAGTCTCATGTTTACGCCAGGAAATTTGAAGTTATTTTTAACTGATACATGAAAACACTAAAATTATACATATCAGTAGGGTGCCATGTCATGTTTGGATACGTGTATACATTGTGTAATGCCAAATCAGGCTAAAAATGTCTGTTTCCTTTTTTTTTTTTTTTTTTTTTTTT
>NW_026000101.1:23214145-23254347 GCF_001458135.2 Marmota marmota marmota
GGTCTTTTATAAACATCCTTTTTATTGATCAATCATAACATGGCAAAATGTGTAGTCACTGTTCCTGAAAAGTTATCCAAATGCTACATCCAGAGATGAGGAGAAATTCTTATAGAATTTTGTAATAGTATATATGTTGGTTTAAAGAAATTTCATAGTTGTTGGAGTGCCATGAAATTAATACTTGCAATCCAGATTGCTGTAGTTTACACTTTTTCTGTGTGTTTCAAATCAGGTGTGTACCATTTGTACTGAGAACACCACAGAATGAACTATCCAAAGTCCATAGATTTTAATATGTGTTTTGGTTTGTAAACAAATTATAGTAATTTCTTGCACATTTTTGGAAATTAATTGTATAAGAGTTTATGTATCTGCTCCTAGATACAGTGTGTAAATAAAAATTTCGTTCACAAGAAAAAAAAAATAAAGTTAATCTTTAACTTAACATCAATTCTAGGGCACACATTTTTCACATTTTTTTCTCTAAAAGGTGAGTTTTTTAACTACTTAACTACTGTCATGGGGTAGCAGTTGTGATATAGTTGTCATTGCCTGATTATGAACAAATTTAGTGATTCTTCCTAGTGGCACAAGTAGATCCCAGAATTCCCTTGATGCTTCAGTCAATAAATCATTTGAAGAAAGAATGTGAATCTTGTTCTATCAAGTTTCCATTGACATATTCTGACACATCAAGACAACCCAGCTTCAAAACATATAAAATGAATATCGATACTTTGGAAGAATGCCTAGCAACTACTAATAAAGCAACCATTTTAAGAAAAACTTCATCAAAAATGTTCTTGATAGGTCAGGCACTGTGGCTGGTGCCTGCAATCCCATCAGCTGGGGAGGCTGAAACAGGAGAGTTGCAAGTTCAAAGTTGGCCTCAGCAATAGTGAAGCGCTAAGCAACTCAGTGAGACCCTGTCTCTAAATAAAATACAAAACAGGGCTCGGTATGTGGCTCAGTGGTTGAGTGTCCATGAGTTCAATCCCTGGTACCAAAAAAAATATATATAAATAATTATATTTTTGATAGGCAAAAAGAGCAAGATTGAGTGGGAAAACTCAGATAAGGAAAACTGAGTAGAAAAGTGATTCAGAAGTTAGATTGTAAATGTGAATCTAATCTTAACTAATTTATAGGACTTACATTTTCAATATATATGGACATGATTATATCTTTTAAAAGAGTTGCCCTCTATCAATGGTCTAGTCATTGGGGCTTTCCAGACTTAAAGTGTTAATTCCCCCTGTTAAACTGCAGTTATAAAAACTGGGATCCAGAAGAGGGCAGTAGAGAACTAACCTAAAAGATGTTTTGTTTTTGTTGCAACTGTATACAGGGCACTTCACAGTTTATGAAGCTCTTTCATACATACATAAACTCTTGCTATCTCTGCCACAAAACTAGGCAAGGCAGTTATTTTCATCTTCAGTTAACAGACAAGGAAACAAACTTGGAGAAATGAAGGAATTTAGTGAAGGGCCACCCCTTATTAACTGGGACCCAGTTAATAAGGGGTGGCCCTTCACTAAAGCTAGGGAAGAGAGTTGGACTTCCATTTTTCTTCTCCATCAAATGCTGGTCAACCCTAGAGAAGCCCAGTGTGGGAGCAGGAAGAGTACTGGAGACCAGTCTGCCAAATGCACCACCTGGTTGCTGTCCTGAGGTCCAGATCAACTAAGCCCAGACCAAAGTGTCCAGACTCTGCCACCAATCAGGATGCTGATGTGAACTAGGAAGTTAAGCCAAGACCAAGAGTTTAAATAAATATCAAACCAGCTTAGGATCACCGGTGCACAAGACAAGCCTAAACAGAATTTAGACATGACCTCAGAGTCATGTTGTGTTATCAGTGAGAGTACTGGTAAGGTCTCCAACCCTGACTTTCTAGATATATTAAAAAAAAAAAAAAAAGAGAACAGCTCTTGGCCCTTCCACAATAATGTGTGAGCAAGACCCTGGGGCATTTTATACTGGCGAAGATAGAGATGAATTAAAGATATTTGCTTCATTCCTACCTCACTTCCTAACAAAAAAGAAGAGGGAAAAAAATCCAGAGGGAGAGTTTCTGCCTCATTTACCAAGCAGTTATTGTTTGAAAGCTGAAGTCAGAAAGTGGAATAATTTGAAGTCCTACTGGGAAGATATATAGGAATCTTCACACCAAAGCAATTACACTAAATGTGTTGACCTAGGTGAAGTATTTTGTCAGGATTCATTTCAGTACTGAGTAGTCTCCTTGCTTAGTAAGGTATGCGGTTGAGGGTTTGAAGGTTTTTGTTGCTGCTGATGCTCAGATGGAAAATGTTCTAAGACACACAAGTGCAAATTCCGCTTAATATTCCCTTGCCTGGCCACCTCTTAGGAAAGCCCCTGAGAGGAAGATTGAAAGGTGGACCTGCAGCTGTGTTTTCTTAGAGAGGATTGGTCTCAGAATACAGATGAAAGAACTAGCGTTCCAGTCTCCATCCACATTTTGTGCTAGACGTCAGTTATATAAATGTTGTATAAGTCCTTTTCCCAGAAAACATACAAATAGGCAAATAGAACTCAGCATCTTTTATCATTTATCTTCAGTTAGTCATGTGTTGTGCTGGGTTACTAAAAGAGAGGGTATTTGTAGTTAAATACTTACGTGTAGGAAGATGATGAACGTAGGGTTTTGTTCTAATGAAATCTGTACTTTAACAAAATCATGACATGTATATTTTTTACAAATTATAGAGCATATAGAGGGATGGAAATACATTAAAAGCTGAATAATTTCATCTCATATAGTCATTTTATTAGTTAACTTAGATTAACTTAGTTTTCATTCTGGGTTAAGAAATATAATTTGTTATCCATTTGACATCTATATTCATAACTATATTTATATTAAACAGGATAAGACAATAAAACACAGAAAGAGTAAAAGTTTTAGAATCAGTTGGAACCTGGATGTATAACCAGTTTTTATCACTTATTTAATGACCAAGTTGGGACAAAGTACACAATATTTCTGGTCCTTAACTTTCTTATCTTTCAAGTGGAGATACAAATACCCACTCAATAATGTTCTTAAGGGTTCTTGGTAAAAGTAGGAATTAGATCAAAGTTATCTTGAGTGATTATAAATGTGAAGTTTCAAAATCATCCAGAAAAGAAAACAGCCAAGGAAAGAAGCTTAAGGTGATAAGCAGTGGATGTCTAAGAGTGACAATCAGCTAGGGTACAAGGAATAAGTACAAAGGGCGCCAGAGCAACTGAAAAGGCACCAACAGTGGCCAAGTATGAAGAATGCACTGCTGCTGTTTCCACATTAAAAGGCTATGAGGAGAAGGGAGAAAGAACATAGCCGACCCCACATTATGCTACTAAATGTTGTAAATATGATTGGCGAGTTATTTGGCGACAGTTGAAAGCACGGGGCCATCACTTGAAGTTTACAGTCCAAGGATAATAAACTCCCCACCTTCACTCCAATATACCTGAAAAAACAAGCAGGAATATTCATCTTCCAAATTTCTTAATGTCACCTATAAGTGCATGCAGGGAAGCATCACCCTTACTTGATTCCATGAAGTAACAACGGGTATTCACTTTGTGAACAGTGACTCTCAGTTTCATGGTGGCTTTCTCTATGACTCTCATTACCTGAATTTGGACATTACCAGATGGATGGGTGTTTCTTGGCACCTCCTGATAATTAAGCTACTGAGAGTCAAGAATTTGTTTGAAGAAAAAAAAAATGCCTCAGAACATAGGAAAAAGGACCTGGATGGAAATGTAAATCACCTCAGTTTCCCTGAGACCCTTTAAAACTAGTAGTTCTGGTCCATAGTCATAGAATACTAAGTACATAATAACTAGTCATAAGATTGATTAAAATAATTTTAATTAATATTTAAAATATAAAAGTTTGTGAATGAGTTGCCTTTGTGTATGAATTAGAGTAGAAAGATGAACATCTCTATGTTATCAATGACACTTCCTTTCATTTGTGTAAGTAGATAGATGGCCATCCTGGGATCTAAGGCCAGAATGCAGGACACATAAATCGATTTGAATGATCACGTGTGTACGTGTCATATTTATTTATTTATTTATATTGGTTGACTTGTTTGTTTGCGCAGACCACCACATGGCTGGCTATGAGTAGGTTTTAAACTCGATAAACTTGATAGACTTTTCTTTCCCTTTGAATCCTTTTGTCTAACTTCTTGCCACCATATCTAAGGTGGATGACCCCAGTCAACTCCAGGGAAAGTGTCTTTTTTATGATGATTCAATACCTGGTATATTTGCAGCCTGGAGCTGAAAGTGAGGATGGGTGTGTGCAGTTGTACTTATAAATTGACTGGTAGTGAACCACCAAAGGAGAGGCCTGGGGTGTCTCCCAGGTATAGGATGTCTGGGGCTTCCTGGTCAGAATGCCCTGCCATGTTTAAGAGAATGGGCTTATATTAGTTGTCTATCTTAAGCAGGCCACTTGGCTGTATTCTAACCTGCTACATTTGGGCTGGCTTTGGCTGCTGCCCTTTCTCTGTTGCATTTCTTTGCAGTGCACTGCCATACTCAACAACAGTTATTGAAAGAGCTATCATTATCCTATGACCATTTGGCAGTTAAAACAACTGTTCAATTGTCACTACTAATTCCCACTTATGGGATTCCCACTGGGAACAGGGAGTACCTAGAAATGGAGAGACCTCAAACTTGGATGTCTCTGCCCTCGAGCTTAACATGAGGTTCCCTGGGCACTAAATGTTGCTACTCTTTAGTATGCTCCTTGGAGAGAGTGTGTTCTCTCACCAGAAAAATCTGATGAGATTGAAGGGCTGGAAACTCTGGGAAGTGAAATTCCATTTTGGAGTGGTGGTAGAAGACGAGCATTCTGATAGAATATCAAATACCAAGCCATGGGTTGAATACAAAACAATCACTAGGCTAAGTCTTGCTGAAATATAAGAAAATGAAAGAATTTGCTGATATCCTTTCTCTACAATCAGAATAGTTTACATTAGCCAACTTGCTTTTCCCACTACAGCTCCCATAGACACATCTTGAGCTTTATCTCACTCCCTTCAGGATGCCATTCCTTGTATCCTTTCTCAGTAAATATTGAGCAATGAATATATGTCAGTATCTGGTCTAGTCCTTTAATACAAGGAGAAAACTTTTCCTAAGGGCATTTTATTTTTGCTTGCTTACATCTTCATTTCATCTATCCTCCAAGCTTAACCTCAAGGACTTTCCTGTGTGAAGATTTTTCTGAATGTTTTATCCTAAAAATATTCTGCATGTCCTTTAAAATCCTGTTGCATTTTCCTGTCTTCACTGCTCAGATGGCTTTTTTTATCTCCTGCTTGCCTGTATCGTTGATTTTGTGTACGTATTCTTCCAAATTGTATGCTTCTGTAGGGTGAAAGATCTAGAATACAAGCTTGAAAAAGGTAGCATGATTCTATGAGATTTTGTTTTCATTGTTGTATCCCCAATAATGGTTGTAGGTATGAGGTAAACGCTATAAATATTTTGCATTAATTCATTAATTAATAGTTTTTTCTCCATCACAGTACTTTCTTGTACTTTTATATAGAGTATTGGCTTTGAGCTCCAAAGTCCTAGATTTAAAATCAAGCTCAATCTTTGACTTTGTCTCTTTGAGATTCAGCTTCCTATATATAAAAAAGGAAGAAGAATTTCTGATTTACTTATTATACACAATTATTTTGAAGATTAAAAATAATTATGATATATATGGAAAATAGCCCCTTTGTTCACTGCTAAAATAGTAAAAGTAATTACAACTAACTGTATAATGATTATCATTGAATGAATGCATATTTTATGGACTGAATATTTTTATCCTCCAAAATTCATATAGTGATGCCCCACACCCCAGTATACTGGTATTTGGAGATGGAGCCTTAGAGAGGTAATCTGGGTTAGATGAGGTCATAAGGGTGGGGCTTTACATTGATATTGTACCTCTACAAGGAGATACCAGCGACTTTGCTCTTTCTCTCCTCTTGTGCACAAAAAGAGATCATAGGCACATATAACAGAAAGGTAGCTGTCTACAAGCCAAAAAGAGTCCTCCAAATGAAACCTACTTTGCCAGCACTTTATTCTTGGTCTTCCTGGCCTCCAGGACTGAGAAATCAGTGACTGTTATTTAAGTCACCTGGTCTGTGGTATTTTACTGTGGTAACCTGAGCTGACTAAAACAGCATGCATGCATGAATGAATAAATAGAAAATATGATTCCATAAAATCCAAGCAATTTGGGGATCCAATCAAGAGGTAAACAAAGGTACTCTACAGGAAAGAAACACTGCAGTCATTCCAGAAAACTAATTAATGTTTAAAAGCAATATGGCCTAAGTTTGCTGAATATATTTCGTAAAATCAACTACTTTATTCCTAAATTCAGAACATAAAGGAAAGAATTAAACAGTATATTAAGTCATTAAAGTCTCACTTGGTGCCTGTTGCAAGACACTTTTAACTCTCTGATCCTCTATCCTCTTATATAAAGTGAAGATTAAAATGCCCAAATATATATTTTCTAGCATTGTTGTGATGATCAAATTAACTTATGTGTTGATATTTTGCAAATGATTAAATGCCAATAAAATATTAGGTCATATGGATAGTAGCATTCCATTAAAAACTTGGCTTATACTACATTCTTTGCTTGAGAAAATTAGCTTCCTTACCAAGATTGCTTATGACCTAGAAATTTCAAGCTTCCTAGGATTTATTGAGGAAAAAAAAAAAAATATATATATATATATATAATCAAAACTGCAATCCAGTGAGCCATGTTACAAGAAAGTGAGCCATGTTACAGTGAGCCTATGCTATAAAGGCAAAGTAAATTGTTCAGGGCTACCCAGCTTGCCAAAGGCACACCTAGGTTCTCAGTACATATTCAATAGCTTTAAATATGTAGCTCTTCACTCTAAAGTACTAAGACATGAGCTTTCTGAGTTTAAAACTTATATATTTTAAAATAACAATTTTTATTTTCAGTGAGATCCGGTTTCTCTTATCATATTCAATCCAATCAAAATAATATCTCAGATTTTATGAAATTTTCCACTACCTCTAATTTAAATTTTTGCAAATAGGCAATATTCTTATTGGCATCTATTTTTAAGGTACAGTTTAACAAAGGGTCCCTTGTTCAAATTGTTAATGGGTCCCTTATTAAGATTGGCATGATACCATATTGATATTTAACTTTTCACAAAGATTTTTTAAAAGGACTATTAATGTAAGAATATTTTATGCTTATAAATATCAAAAAGGGCGTGTGATCCTGCATAGTTTAAAGCTTGAGCTGGCATAAAATAAAAAGATGTAGGTTCATGTTCCACATCTACTGATATTATTTATTAAGCAAATAACAAGATGAAAAGTGTAGATTATATAGAAATCTCTGGGGGAAGGATGGTGATGAGGTGTAGAAATTTACAATAGGATTTTGAATATAGCCTGTAACTAGGCACAGCGAAGAAGTTAAGAAGAAATTGCTTCACTGAGCACCATTATTCCGAAGAATAGTAAGAATAGCAAGCAAAGACGTTGATGACCTCAGAAAAACATGAATAACACATTATTGCTCAGATTATATTGACAGCCTAGCCTGACTCCCAGGAATTTAAAGCAAATTGGGCATTCAGAGCCTAGATGGGTTTCTTAAATACCTCTTCTGCATTTTAAGTTTTGGAGGAAGAACAGAAGGTATTTCTTTCTGGATTGATGTGAAAATTTCCTCTCCCTAAATCTTATCATTTAATGGCAGTTTAATAAAAGAAGACAAAGCCCAGGACTCTTGAGCCTCCTGTGGAAAGGGACCTGGTTCAGTTCTCAGGGGAATTCCTGTTCTCCAGCTAAGGTTTCCTCATAGGAGGCCCCAAAGGTGCTGAAGTCATGATACAATTTCAAGGAGCCCAGATGAGAGGCCTTTCCTGTAAGTATGAGATCATGGTCTTAGACTGGGCTTGCCATGGTGCCACCCCTAAACATGTGTTTAAATAGTCATGCTAAGCAGGCAGATAAAGCCAGGCTCTCAGTATTCACTTGCCCAACTGAAAGATAAACCAGCAACTGATACTTTCCAAACTTTGTTCTCTTCTGCTGATCACAAATGTATTGTGAGTATGATTTCTGCCTGCTGCTCTGACAATCAAAATGATGGAGAAAATTCAGCTTCTCCCTTGGTATACAATCAGTGGTTTCATTGGCTTAAAAATTAGGTAAAGTAAGGTATCAGACTATTGGTTCTACCACAATGAAGACTTTCGGGGGCTTTTAACAAAACAGAATGTTGTATCATACAGAAAATCCCCTTCTGATATGTTTTTTTGTTTGTTTGTTTTTTGTTTTTTGTTTTTTTGGCACAGCAAGAACTACAAAATTATGTCTTTGGCTAGATTTTATTTCTGCTGTGTAGTAAGATGTATATGGAGAACATTATTAGTGAGTGTGTATGTGTAATACATACAACTGAGTCAAAATGATTTCCTGCACCTATGAACAATTTTATATAACTTTTTATTTTATGAGCTGTGGCCATAATTTTCTTTATCATCATCATCATCAATAATTACTGAGCCTTTCACATGGAGACAAAGGTGGTGGGCAGTGATAGCCCCATTTACAGGTAAGGACACTATGCTTTATACCATTTGACTCTATGGCATCTAACTCATGCTTGTCTCCAACCCACCAGATACTAAAAATCTGAATAAGAATAGAAAAATTTCACTTATCTAGTAACCAGCATCTTTGATCTGCCTGTATTAGACTCTTAGAGGATACATATTTTTTGGATATTTAGACATGTCACTGGCAAGTGAATATGACTGATTTACATTTGATAAATATGGTCAGGTCTTATTTTTTTTTTTAATTTTTTATTGTTGGTTGTTCAAAACATTACAAATTTCTTGACATATCATATTCCACACTTTGATTCAAGTGGGTTATGAACTCCCACCTTCACCCCATACACAGATTGGAGAATCACATCAGTTACACATCCATTGATTTACATATTGCCATACTAGTGTCTGTTGTGCTCCGCTGCCTTTCCCATCCTCCACCCTCCCCCCTCCCCACCTCTCCCCTCCCCTCCCCTCCTCTCTCTCTACCCCCTCCACTGTATAACCCTGAGGGTCTCCTTCCATTTCCATGCAATTTCCCTTCTCTCTCCCTTTCCCTCCCACCTCTCATCCCTGTTTAATGTTAATCTTCTTCTCATGCTCTTCGTCCCTACTCTGTTCTTAGTTACTCTCCTTATATCAAAGAAGACATTTGGCATTTGTTTTTTAGGGATTGGCTAGCTTCACTTAGCATAATCTGCTCTAATGCCATCCATTTCCCTGCAAATTCTATGATTTTGTCATTTTTTAATGCAGAGTAATACTCCATTGTGTATAAATGCCACATTTTTTTTATCCATTCGTCTATTGAAGGGCATCTAGGTTGGTTCCACAGTCTTGCTATTGTGAATTGTGCTGCTATGAACATCGATGTAGCAGTGTCCCTGTAGCATGCTCTTTTTAGGTCTTTAGGGAATAGACCAAGAAGGGGAATAGCTGGGTCAAATGGTGGCTCCATTCCCAGCTTTCCAAGAAATCTCCATACTGCTTTCCAAATTGGCTGCACCAATCTGCAGTCCCACCAGCAATGTACAAGTGTACCCTTTTCCCCACATCCTCGCCAGCACTTGTTGTTGTTTGACTTCCTAATGGCTGCCAATCTTACTGGAGTGAGATGGTATCTTAGGGTGGTTTTGATTTGCATTTCTCTGACAGCTAGAGATGTTGAGCATTTTTTCATGTACTTGTTGATTGACTGTATGTCCTCCTCTGAGAAGTGTCTGTTCAGGTCCTTGGCCCATTTGTTGATTGGGTTGTTTGTTCTCTTATTGTCTAATTTTTTGAGTTCTTTGTATACTCTGGATATTAGGGCTCTATCTGAAGTGTGAGGAGTAAAGATTTGTTCCCAGGGTGTAGGCTCCCTATTTACCTCTCTTATTGTTTCTTTTGCTGAGAAAAAACTTTTTAGTTTGAGTAAGTCCCATTTGTTGATTCTAGTTATTAACTTTTGTGCTATGGGTGTCCTATTGAGGAATTTGGAGCCCGACCCCACAGTATGTAGATCGTAGCCAACTTTTTCTTCTATCAGACGGCGTGTCTCTGATTTGATATCAAGCTCCTTGATCCATTTTGAATTCACTTTTGTGCATGGCGAGAGAAAGGGATTCAGTTTCATTTTGTTGCATATGGATTTCCAGTTTTCCCAGCACCATTTGTTGAAGATGCTATCCTTCCTCCATTGCATGCTTTTAGCCCCTTTATCAAATATAAGATAGTTGTAGTTTTGTGGATTGGTTTCTGTGTCCTCTATTCTGTACCATTGGTCCACCCGCCTGTTTTGGTACCAGTACCATGCTGTTTTTGTTACTATTGCTCTGTAGTATAGTTTGAAGTCTGGTATCGCTATACCGCCTGATTCACACTTCCTGCTTAGCATTGTTTTTGCTATTCTGGGTCTTTTATTTTTCCATATGAATTTCATGATTGCTTTCTCTATTTCTACAAGAAATGCCGTTGGGATTTTGATTGGCATTGCATTAAACCTATAGAGAACTTTTGGTAATATCGCCATTTTGATGATGTTAGTTCTGCCTATCCATGAACAGGGTATATTTTTCCATCTTCTAAGATCTTCTTCTATTTCTCTCTTTAGGGTTCTGTAGTTTTCATTGTATAAGTCTTTCACCTCTTTTGTTAGGTTGATTCCCAAGTATTTTATTTTTTTTGAAGATATTGTGAATGGAGTGGTTGTCCTCATTTCCATTTCAGAGGATTTGTCGCTGATATACAGGAATGCCTTTGATTTATGCGTGTTGATTTTATATCCTGCCACTTTGCTGAATTCATTTATTAGCTCTAATAGTTTCTTTGTAGAGCCTTTTGGGTCTGCTAGGTATAGAATCATATCATCTGCAAATAGTGATAATTTAAGTTCTTCTTTTCCTATTTTGATGCCTTTAATTTCTTTCGTCTGTCTAATTGCTCTGGCCAGTGTTTCGAGAACTATGTTGAACAGAAGTGGAGAGAGAGGGCATCCCTGTCTTGTTCCAGATTTTAGAGGGAATGCCTTCAGTTTTTCTCCATTCAGAATGATGCTAGCCTGAGGCTTAGCATAGATTGCTTTTACAATATTGAGGTATGTTCCTGTTATCCCTAGTTTTTCTAGAGTTTTGAACATAAAGGGATGCTGTACTTTGTCGAATGCTTTTTCCGCATCTATCGAGATGATCATATGGTTCTTATTTTTAAGTCTATTGATGTGGTGAATAACATTTATTGATTTCCGTATATTGAACCAGCCTTGCATCCCAGGGATGAATCCTACTTGATCATGGTGCACAATTTTTTTGATATGTTTTTGTATCCGATTCGCCAGAATTTTATTGAGGATTTTTGCATCTAGGTTCATTAGAGATATTGGTCTGTAGTTTTCTTTCTTTGAAGTGTCTTTGTCTGGTTTAGGTATCAGGGTGATGTTGGCCTCATAGAATGAATTTGGAAGTTCTCCCTCCTTTTCTATTTCCTGAAGTAGCTTGAAAAGTATTGGTATTAGTTCTTCTTTAAAGGTTTTGTAAAATTCTGCTGTATACCCATCCGGTCCTGGGCTTTTCTTAGTTGGTAGTCTTTTGATGGTTTCTTCTATTTCCTCAATTGATATTGGTCTGTTTAGGTTGTCTATATCCTCCTGACTCAATCTGGGCAGATCATATGACTTAAGAAATTTATCTATGCCTTCACTATCTTCTAATTTATTGGAGTATAAGGATTCAAAATAGTTTTTGATTATCTTCTGTATTTCTGAAGTGTCTGTTGTGATATTGCCTTTTTCATCCCGTATGCTAGTAATTTGAGTTCTCTCTCTTCTTCTCTTCGCTAGCATGGCTAAGGGTCTGTCGATTTTGTTTATTTTTTCAAAGAACCAACTTTTAGTTTTGTCAATTTTTTCAATTGTTTCTTTTGTTTCGATTTCATTAATTTCAGCTCTGATTTTAATTATTTCTTGCCTTCTACTTCTTTTGCTGTTGTTTTGCTCTTCTTTTTCTAGGATTTTGAGATGAAGTATGAGATCATTTATTTGTTGGTTTTTTCTTTTTTTAAGGAATGAACTCCAAGCAATGAATTTTCCTCTTAGAACTGCTTTCAATGTGTCCCATAGATTCCGATATGTTGTGTCTGTGTTTTCATTTATCTCTAAGAATTTTTTAATTTCCTCCTTGATGTCTTCTATAACCCATTGATCATTCAGTAACCTATTGTTCATTCTCCAAGTGATGTATGCTTTTTCCTTCCTTCTTTTATCGTTGATTTTCAGTTTCATTCCATTATGATCAGATAAGATGCATGGTATTATCTCTACTCCTTTATATTGTCTAAGAGTTGCCCTGTGACATAATATATGATCTATTTTTGAGAAGGATCCATGTGCTGCTGAGAAAAAAGTGTAACTGCTTGATGTTGGGTGGTATACTCTATATATGTCAATTAGGTCTAGGTTATTAATAGTGTTATTGAGTTCTATAGTTTCCTTATTCAACTTTTGTTTGGAAGATCTGTCCAGTGGCGAGAGAGGTGTGTTGAAGTCTCCCATGATTATGGTATGGTGGTCTATTAGACTCTTGAACTTGAGAAGAGTTTGTTTGACGAACATAGCTGCACCATTGTTTGGGGCATAAATATTTATGATTGTTATGTCTTGTTGGTGTATGGTTCCCTTAAGCAGTATGTAGTGTCCCTCTTTATCCCTTTTGATTAACTTTGGCTTGAAATCTATTTTATTTGATATGAGTATGGACACTCCTGCTTGTTTCCGAAGTCCATATGAGTGATATGATTTTTCCCAACCTTTCACCTTCAGCCTATGTATGTCTTTTCCTATCAAATGCGTCTCCTGTAGGCAGCATATTGTTGGGTCTTGTTTTGTGATCCATTCTACTAGCCTGTGTCTCTTAATTGGTGAGTTTAAGCCATTAACATTTAGGGTTATTATTGAGATATGGGTTGTTCTTCCAGCCATATTTGTTTATTTCTGTTACTAAACATGGTTTGTTTTCCTCTTTGATTATTTCCCCCCCCTTTACTGTCCTACCTCCCACTGTTGGTTTTCATTGTTATTTTCCATTTCCTCTTCCTGTAATGTTTTGGCGAGGATGTTTTGAAGAGATGGTTTTCTAGCTGCGAATTCTTTAAACTTTTGTTTATCGTGGAAGGTTTTAATTTCATCTTCCATCCTGAAGCTTAATTTCGCTGGATACACAATTCTTGGTTGGAACCCATTTTCTTTCAGTGTTTGAAATATGTTATTCCAGGATCTTCTAGCTTTCAGAGTCTGTGTTGAAAGATCAGCTGTTATCCTGATTGGCTTACCCCTAAATGTAATCTGCTTCCTTTCTCTTGTAGCTTTTAAAATTCTCTCCTTATTCTGTATGTTGGGCATCTTCATTATAATGTGTCTAGGTGTGGATCTCTTATGATTTTGCACATTCGGCGTCCTGTAGGCTTCTAGGATTTGGGATTCTGTCTCATTCTTCAAGTCTGGGAAGTTTTCTCGTATTATTTCATTGAATAGACTGCTCATTCCTTTGGTTTGGAGCTCTGTACCTTCCTGTATCCCAATGACTCTTAAGTTTGGTCTCTTAATGTTATCCCATATTTCTTGGATGTTCTGCTCATGGTTTCTTAACAGTCTTGCTGAGCTGTCTATGTTCTTTTCCAGTTGAAATACTTTGTCTTCATTGTCTGATGTTCTATCTTCTAAGTGTTCTACTCTGCTGGTAGTATTCTCCATTGAGTTTTTAAGTTGGTTTATTGCTTCCTGCATTTCTAGGATTTCTGTTTGTTTGTTTTTTATAACCTCTATCTCCCTGTATAGTTGATCCTTTGCTTCCTGGATTTGTTTGCGTAATTCATTGTCGAAGTGATCTTTCATTGTCTGATTTTGCTGTTTAATGTCTTCCTTGATACTCCAGATCATCTGAAGCATGTATATCCTGAATTCTTTATCTGACATTCCATCTGCTGCAGCTGTTACCTCTTCTAAAGTTGCGTTGACCTGCATTGCTTGTGGTCCTTTCTTTCCTTGTCTTTTCATACTGCTTGCGTATCTTTCCTGCAGGTGCGGGCGGCGGCTCTGCTCTCTCCTTATTCCAATTGGGGTGTCGTGGCTACCACGCCGGCAGGTCACTGGGCCTGTTCTGGGAGCTGGCGGCGGCTCTGTTCTGCCCCTACTCCAATTGGGGTGACGAGTGTACCACGCCGGCAGGCCACCGGGCCTGATCCGCCGGTCGGTTGCAGGTTTGCCTACCCTGCAGGCGCGGGCGGCGGCTCTACTCTGCCCCTACTCCAAATGGGGTGACGTGTCTGTCGTACCGGCAGGCCACTGGGCCTGTCCCGCTGGTCGGTCGCAGATCTGCCCACCTTTCGGGCACGGGTGGAGGCTCTGCTCTGCCCCTACTCCAATTGGGGTGTCGTGACTACCCCGCCTGCAGGACGCTGGGCCTGTTCCTGGCACGGGCGGCGACTCTGCTCTGCCACTACTCCAATTAGGGTGGTGTTTGTACCACG
The DNA here is from genome assembly GCF_001458135.2 of Marmota marmota marmota. Taxonomy (NCBI): domain Eukaryota; kingdom Metazoa; phylum Chordata; class Mammalia; order Rodentia; family Sciuridae; genus Marmota; species Marmota marmota. The sequence goes on from NW_026000101.1 coordinate 23,228,815, forward strand.
CCGGCAGGCTCCTGGGCCTGATCCGCCGGTCTGTTGTAGGTCTGCCTACCTTGGAGGCGCGGGCAGCGGATCTGCCCTGCCCCTCCTACCACGCCTGCGGACCCCTGGGTCTGATCTGCAGTTTGATCACTGGTCTGCTCACCCTGCGGGCACGGGTGGCGGTTCCGCTCCGCCCCCACTCCAATTGGGGTCACGTGACCACCACACCGGCAGGGCCTGATCCGGGCGTGGGAGAAGGATCTGCTCTGCCCCTACTCCAGTTGGGGTGACATGTGTACCACACTGGCAGGCCACTGGGCCTGACCCGCCCGGCTGTCACAGGTCTGTTTACCTTGCAAGCGCGAACGGCGGCTCTGCCCTGCCCCTCCTACCACGCCCATGTACCACTGGGTCGCGGGTCTGCCCACCTTGCGGGTGCGAGTGGCGGCTCCGCTCCGCCCCCTCTCCAATTGGGGTCACGCGGTCACCACGCTGGCGAGCCGCTGGGCCTGCTCCGGGCGCTGGCGGCGGCCCGGCTTCTCCCCTCTGGCTCAACGACAAATTGAGGAGACTCGGGTGACTGTGCCTCACCCCCCCTACCAGGAGACCAACTGCTTATGTCACCGCTGGTATTGATGAAGTTCTCTCCTCCGCCGCTTTCTGCTGACATCAGATCTCTGCCATGTTGGTATCCTATGCGAATGGCAGCATTTCGTTCCCCTTGCCGGGCAACCAAAGCAACGGGTGAGTCCTGACCGGCCCTCAGCAGGACCCGGACCGAGAAACAGTTTCCATGGGCTCCTAGCCCTGGGCCAGGGCAGTTCCGGGAGCCGGAACTCGGCCGCTCCGTGCTCGGTGTAAGCTCCGATAAGAGTAGGCTCCAAGAAGCAGTCCCCCTGGTCAGGTCTTTATGACCATTTTTACTCCCTTAACATATACCTTTATTGCTTTAAGGTACATTTTAAGTAATAAAATGGTAAAAAATGACTTGACCACATTTATCACCTGTTAATGATTTTCCTATTTGCCATACAATTCTTAAATATGTGCTTTTCAATGACTGCTGTAGTCCCCACCCTCATTCACAATAACCTGATTTTAGGTCATTCACATATTTACTCAACAAGTATTTTGACAGGAGCCTGTTTTATGTCAGCTATTGTTCTACAGGCTGAGGTTATAGCAATGAACAAAATAAATACAAATCTCATCAGAATACAGAACAAAAATAAAGTTATTAAAACTGATCTTGAGACAATGGTGTTTATGCTTTTTGTTTTGTTTCTGGTATAGGGAATGAATCCAGGGATGCTTTACTGCTGATCTATATCCTGATCCTTTTCACTTTTTTTTTTTTTAATTTTAAGATAGGTATTACTAAGTCCTAAGGCTGGCTAGAACTTGCAATCCTCCCACCTAGCTTCCTGAGTTGCTGAGATTACAGGTGTGCATCACTGTGCCCAGCTTATTTTGTTTCTTGATGGCAGAAAAACGAACAAATTTCTCTCTTCCAATCTCACTTCAGAGCACATCCACAGTTCAGGTTGTGTATCTCCTGCATACAGGGCATTGTACTACGTTCTATGGAGCTCTCAGGTTAAAGAAAGCATGTCTTGCCTTCCAATAGCAAGTGCAGGAATTCTGTGCTTCCAGGAATTTGATTTTTCTAAGATTCTTTCTAGGTCTCATTCTCTATAATCTATTAATGCCTTGGCAAATCATTTTTAATAGTTCACTGAGTCCTGTGTTTTACCAAGGTGTTCTATGGCATAGGTCTTCGGGGAATAGTAATTTCCACTTGCCAGTGTCAAGCCTAGCAAGATCTGATGCAAAAATCTTTTCCCCAACATGCCAATTGGCAAAGGCACCAGGTTAGGTTTTGTTCAGGCAAACAGATTAGCCCTCTAAGGGTTAATTAGGAAGCAAGCCCCTGTCAGGGCCTGGAATTGTTTACTTCAATTGTTTTCATGCAAACTGCCATGTTTCACTTGGGTACTAATTGTGCCTGATGGACCCATTATTTTGTAATCAGAGCAGTTCCTTGGCTAACTCTCTGGGGGTTAATTAAATGGATGAGGTAGTGCCCAGGATATTACTAGGCAGACAGGATCACTTGAATAGTTCACCAACCATATTGGAGAAAGTCCCATTACTATGAACAATCCAGTTTCTCAGCATCGGTGGCGCCTTTCACAGTTGGAGTTTATTAGGTTAGTGTACCAAGACGAGCCCGGCTGATCCATCAATGCAGTCCTGCCCAGCTTGGCCCTGTTTCTGCTCAGTGAAGACTTGTGCCAGTGGACTCTGGAAACCCAACCTAATATAGGCAGCCCTGTTTACTGCAGAAGATGATTCCTGCCCCAGGTTAAATGTGTGTACCTCGTGGAAATGTTGGTGCCTTCAACCCGAAGGCACTTAAGAGCTAGGAAAGCTGCAATCTGCCCTGAAACACACTGTACTAAACACAGCAAGAGAGCACTATGATGGGTAAGGTGATTAGTCATTTCTTTGATATTGTTATGCCACTGCTGCTGCAGATGGGGGCTGACCTTGTAATCATCAGTTTTTTCCCCCTCATTTCTTTTCCTCCTCATTATTGAGTTTCTAGTTCAAGATTCTTTGTGTAAAATGATCACACATTATTTTTTGTATTTTTTTTTTCAGTTTGCAACAAGCCCACTGGGATTTAATAGCCAAGAGAGAGTATTGGGTATTGAGGCATGAATGAGGAGAATGATAAATTCTAGCTAAACTCTTCTGCATTAGGGACAATGGGAGGAAGAACAAACTAGGAGAGGGATTTTGTGCATGAGGCTTTGTGCCCAGACCTACAATATTAATTATAGTAAGGTGATCCTGTTGCATATAGAAGTGTCTAGACTGTAATCATAGGTACTTTAGGAAAATGGTCTTAGAGAAGCAGAAATCATTTTTATGGTGTTAACTCTTGTGCAGAGTCTTTATAAAAGGTCAACTGGTTGCTCAAAAGTGCAAAATGTAACATGATGGAGTGAGCACAAAATAGAAGTAAAAAAAAAACCTAAATTCAAATTTTATACCTTCTATGTATGGGTTGTGTTGGACAAGGGTCTCTCAATTTTCTTATCTTAAAACAGAAATAATAATATAACCCTACTTTTCTGACACAGAATTGTTAGAAGTTGAACATAGTGTCTGATACACATTACATGGCTCAATTAATATGTAATTGAAAGACTGGATAAAATAATAATTAAGTATCAAGCACAATAATGTATAAGACAAAAATCTATAAGACAATGTATCAAGACAATAATATATAAGACAAAATGGATGATTTTTTTGTTCTTCTATTTCTGCAACACACACAGAAACCATGAACTGTTCCTAGCTATGTTCTGCAACTTCTGGATTATTCCATAAACTAGTCTACAACTTAGGTCTTTTTGCCTTGGTTCTATTATTTCTTTCTTTGAGAGAGAAGTTGTTACATCCTTCAAAGCCAAGTAGACTTTGCAATGTAAAGTATGGAATAAATGTACTAATTAAAATACACTGGGTATGTGAAATGTCCAGAATAGGGAAATATTACATAGAGATAAAAAGTAGATCTGTGGTTGTGTAAGGCTGGAGATGGGGGTAGGAGGAGAGTGCCAGACTTTTGGAGAAATTGATGAAAATGTGATGATGGTTTGAATATAGTGAAAAAATCATATAATAGGTAGATTATATTATTTGTAAATTATATCTCAATAAACCTGCCATACAAAAAAGTACCTTTAGAAAATACAATTCACATTTATAGGTATGCACATAAATATAGTAAAAGATGAATAAGGAATAAATGCAATAAAATATATTAGGTATATGTCTATATCTTAGGGCACACAATGATACTGATTAGATATTGATGAATGTATGACTCTAAATGGAAAATATTGACTCCTTAATGAAATATTCTGCTGAAAAAGGGGAAGTCTGTATATACATTTCAGAAGATGGTCATCACCAATTCTGTGACAACCTGTAGTAATGCTAGTGAGGACTGCGCTCCCTGGGAAGCTGGTGAGGCAGTCAAAATTGGATGTGAATCTGAAGCCCATTTCACATTTCTCTTTCTTTTTCTAGTCTTGGGTTCTTTCACCCATCTGTTTCTGTAATATCAGGACTTGATCAATCCTGGCAATGAGATAGGATAACTTTCATATCCCAAAGCCATCCCATTTATTCCCACTGGAAAAATATACGGTTGTATATAATAAGATACACACATGCGAATACATATTTTTTTCCATCATTAGTAGAAATAGTAATGTCTGGCACTGTGGGTGGGGGGACTCATTGAATGGTTCTTCTCATTTCATTTTAAATATTATACCAACATTATTAGTAAGTTGTTTTATTATCCCATTTTACAGTTGTGAAAAACAGGCTTGGAGAGATTAGTTCAAGCCGGGATTAAAATCTAGGCAGCGTATTCTCTTAATCATTTGCTATCCTGTCTCATATTATTTTCCTTAATTTCCTTGACTGTGCTTTCAGCAAGCATGAACAAAGAGAAATTCTAGTGTTCAAGAGATGGGACTCTGGTTTGTTGTGATTAGCTTCTGAGGAGAACTGGTATCCATGGTGCACGTGGGCACTGTGGTCATTATTTTCTTTTATCATTAGAGGTCTCACTACCTGTATGGTTTTCTTTATGCCCACAAGTCATGCCTTAGAATTCTTTTCATTCTTTCAGAGAACCTACTAGATTCTGAGAATATGACATAAAGCAGATAAACAAAAAGAATGTAAAGCTTATGCTCTGGAAGAAAAGAATAATTTTAAAACTAACCACAGCAAATATTTGCAAGTATAATAATTATTCCAAGGAGAATGGCAAGTCATAATAAGAACATGCAACTATAGGTTCTTCCATAATCTTGGGAGGAATGAGAAGGAAAAGCTCTTTAAGAAAGTGCGTAAAGTTGGCAACTGAAGGGTGCTGGGGGTTGTATACCAGTAAGAAAAAACAGCATGTCTGTAAGCCCTAAAGAAGGAGGGCATTTCCTCAAGAAAAGAGGTGAACCTAGCTGAGAGCAGAAACTAACTTCATGATTAGGACAGGTTTTCCCCCCAGTCCAAAATCCCAGTTATACATTTCCTTTTGAACTTGAATCTTAAATTTGCATAAGTTGGCCCTGAAGATTTGCTGTTTTATTTGATCTCCTTTCAGGGGCTGGTGTCATGTCTCAGCTCAATTACATTTCTGCTGTACTGTCTCTGCATATTGGGCTCATAGAGGGTACCTCTCCTCTAGACAGATGTGTACAGTGGCAATCGCCTCAAGCTCTGGAATAAGACAGCCTAGGTTCAAATCTGAGATCTACTTATTTCCTGGCTTTGTACTTTGTCCTCTCACTTGATCTCTCAGTACCCATTTTCCTCATTTGTAAACTGAGGATAGTAGTTTTTTGTCTTTTGAAAATGTATAAATACTATGTGAGACACTTGGAAGAGTACCCAGCACATAATAAGGAATCAAAGCATTAGCATTAATTATATGTGTATAATTATATGTGTAGTGTATATTAGAAGCTTAATAAATGTTTTCTCATAAGGTATTGATAATTATAACAATATCAATGATGATAGAATTTCCACCAACCAAAAAAATTTGAAGATACTTTTGAGTATTTAGGTTTAAAATTCAATTGTTCCTAACTCCTAGACTATCATAATGAAAATTTTTTGTAAATAGTAAGTGAAAACTTTTGGTAAAGTAGTCACATTGTAAGTTTTCATTTTAACTGGTTCTCTGTAACATACCAATTAAGAATTTTAATTTTTTTAATATTAGTAGCAATAATCATTGAAACCATTCCCCCAAATTTATGATAAATATTTTAATTAATTTTATAACCAAAGAAACTGACACTAAGAAAGGATCATGAAGCTTCCAGAGGCACAGATAGTACAAAGCACATCTATGTTTTGCATCCAGATCTTTAAGTTCAAAGCCCTCTATTTGGTGGTAGTGGGAGTGTCGATGGCCAATGTCTCATTGGGGATTCTTCCTCCTGCCCGGAAGGCTGTAAGCCACCCTAGAAGTTAAAATGTCAAATAACAAAACACAAATATTCAAAAATATATTACAAAAGGCAAAGTCCTTGGTAGATTTAGTAGTCCACATGGGTTCTGGAAGTAGACAAAGAAAAATTGGCTTTCGTGGTTTATTTAAGGAGGTACATTAAAGGCAGGGATAAGGTTTCAAGGGTGGAGTCTTGCTTTGATATCTTGCAGTTAGCAGGTTGATTGACATCTTGGAAGGTCGCACCCATCTCAAGTGCTGTGTGGGATCTTTGGCAGAGCTTGAGGGGGAAGTTCACCTGCATCAGGCGGTCAATCTCTGGAGGAAGGGTGCCATGGGAAGTTCCAATGTCAGACTTATCCCCTCACAAGGCTACTATGCGCAACAATCCTTACACTGCCCACAGATGGCTCGTGACAGCCCTCCACTTTTCTTCTCATACCCATTCTTCTATTTCCATGTAGGTAGGGCCCATGCAATTGGTTCTGGCCAAAGCACTATTGAGAACAGTCAACACAATATCCCTCTATTAAAATAATATCATTATAAACAACATTATTAGCTATATAATTTTGATGAATTGAACTTTTTAAAGTCAACATGATGGGTATAGGACTTTTCAAATATACTGTTTATAATTGAATTTTCTTGTTCAAATTTGTTCCACAATTGCAAGCTCCCATGAATGTTGTTATTGATAAGAAACTAATTTTTCAAAAATTAGTCTATGATTAAGAAAACATAAGCCTAATGGTTCTTTTATTATCTGTTCTCTACTCACATTTATGAGGACTAAGACTGGTTACATGGCATCCCCTGGTTATCCCCTGTGCCAAGAGAAGGTAGAATTCTATAGAAATGCATTGCCTGATTACTGGCATTCTTATTGGCCAGTAAAATACTTAGTACCATTGAAGTGTAAACTCCAAACTGTTTTTCTGATGTATGCCCTTATAAGAAGGAAGGAAGCATGAACATGCACACTAATGTATATATAACTATTTATAAATTATGTAAATATACTATTATTCATATCTAGAAAGAAATATAGATTTTAACAGTAGATCAGAGCAAGTTGGAATAAACTATATTGTTAATGTCTTAGAAATTCCAGTATCCTCATACCATCATTAACTAATGCCAGCTAATGTAAGTAAAGTCTATATGTCAAAGTTTCTTGGTAAGTTTTGAATTTCATTAATTTTTTTCTCTGATTAAACTGTAACCATATTTAGCACATAAATTGGCTGAAAGTTTAAACTAGGAATTGAAGGAAGATAGTTCTTCAACTTTCTCAGTCATTTGTGCTTGCATTTTATATATTTTGCTTTATCTTCAAACTGGAAAGAAACTTGTTAAAGTCATTTGTCTACTTAGTGACATTTAGTTTAAACCCCATGATAGAAACTATGAATTTATTTAACCAACCAATGTTGAAAAGGAAGAAATAAGTTAGGCCAATTTTATACCTACATGTTATAGTCTTCCTTCTATTGTGTAAAAATTACTTTAAGTACTTGATACAATATGTGTCCTGTGGGTGACAATGATTAAATATCCATAAAGATTGAAGTTTTCCTTAGTAAAAATATATATAAGTAGAAGTACTGATATCTTTCAATATGCTAGTTATTACATCTTACCCCCCACTTTGATGAAACATCTCATTTTAAAGACTACCATACCAAAAAAATTTAGAGACCATGAAATATTTTAACCCATTAAGCCTTTTAGTTTCAACTAGCAACTGGAGTTCTTCATAAGCAAGTGTAGCAGCCAAGAGGAAAACTCTCCAATTGGCACAATTATTTATTGAGAATTTCTAAATGCCAGGCACTTTGACCCCAAGAATATGAAATGATCAGATCATGTTTTTGGTTTTAAAGTAACTCAAAGTTTAATGGGGAACAATAATCAATAAAAGGAAAGCTATGGTGCAGTGTGGTTTGGTGCAATAATACACAGCAACATAGCGGATATTAGGGAACATGGCAATGCTTGAGATGTTTTTTGTTTTTTTGTTTGTTTGTTTTGTTTTAAGAATATGGTGGTGCTGGTCATGGTGGTGTACACCTATAATCCCAGTGGCTCTAGAGACTGAGGCAAGAGGATCATGAATTTGAGGCCAGCCTCAGCAACTTCATGAGGCCCTGAGAAATTTAGTGAGACCCTGTATTCAAATAAAAAGGGCTGGGGATGTGGATCAGTGGTAGAGCACCCCTGGGTTCAATCCCTGATTTAAAAAAAAATACATGGTGGGTTATCTATACAAATAAGTAGAAGAAGAGTAGCCTAGGCAGAGAGAAGATACTATTTTATTTTCACCAAAAACCCTAGAAGGTAATGGCATTAAAAAGCAGTAGTAAGGGGCTGAGGTTGTGGCTCAGTGGTAGAGCACTTGTCTACCATGCACGAGGCACTGGGTTTGATCCTCAGCACCTCAGAAAAATTAATAATAAATGTCCAACTACAACCAAAAGAAATTTTTTAATAAAAGGCAGCTAGTAAGTAAAAGAAGTGGAATTCACAGGTATATTCTTGATAACACCACCACACTACCTTTCAAAATGGATAGAGATATCTTCCTTACTTGGGCAATTATTTTACATGCATTAGTGACTGAAAAGTACCATATATGAAGCCTGTTTTAACAACATGGACATGAATTTTTCAAGTTGTATCTCAGAACATTAGTCCTCAAAAACTGCTTAGTCACAAATGGTTCCTTGATTAAATAAGCTTGAAAATGTCTGAATATATAGTTTATTTCAGGGTTTTGAAAAAAATGCAAATAAATAAATAAATAAACTTTGACTTTGCTTAACATAGTGGTTCCCAAATGAGTTCAACATGGAATATATTTCAGCCTAAATCAATTAGAATACCATGAAAAAAATTAATACAGCCGAGTATCTTAAGAGAGCTGACATGGACATCTTGGTTTAAGTTGATTTTTTTTGATAATAGATCATGTATTATTTCATTTATAAGTGTAACAGTTGCAACTTCAAAAATAGAATAACAAGCATATCATCAGGTGGATTTTTTTCATTTTTATGGTGTTTCTTAGTTATTTTATATGGGACCATCTATGGAAGGCACTTCTGAGATTAACCCAAATTAAGATACTCTCTTAAAACTCAGTATAATAATTCTGTAAAAACTATGTAGCATGCTTAATCTAAGGTCAAATCAATTATTGTCATTCTTATTTTTTAAAAGGCTAGACTGAGTTTGCATATCTCAAACTATGACATTTCATTCTAAAAGATATGCCAACACCTTAGCCTCTTTCTACATAGACCAAGATTCTTTGACATTACAAATGGCAAAAACATAACACCAGCTCAAATCACAACACTGTTCTTATGCTCCATCTACTAGCAGAATGGCTGGCGACAGCTCCCAGGTCATTCTGAGAGTTGTAGATCCCCAAGTGCATTTTTCTTGATAGCTCCTACCAGGACCTGATTGGTTTGGGCCAATGACTATGTCAAACTGTTCTATTCAGTCCTGTGTTGTTCACAAATCACTGGATCACCCCTGGGATGTGAATGGGGCAGTGTTAGAGATGAAATGAACCACATGAACTCTGCACATTGATTAAAGAATATAGGAAAAGTAGTTTTCCCATGGGAAGAAAGCTGAGACAGGGCAAGAACATTGGCTCTTAACATTTGCTATATACCTGCCCCCAATCCCATGCAAGTTGTGACCCAAACTATGCAATAAGACTAACTCTACTTTTGCATCAAATTATATCCATAGGCTTCAAATAGAAATAAACAAAGTTAAATTTTTTCAATAACATAGCAGATGGTTAACAAAGAATTTTGTTCATTCTTTTTTCCATGAAAAAATTTTATCTCAAAAGTAAGCCATGCAAGTCCATAATAGAGATAAAAGTTTTTGAAAAACTGCACTGAAGGCCTTGACTTTTCTGATGAGTTCCATTCAGTGTGGAAGTCACAAGGTCAGTCTATGAAAAGTACTTCACACTATACTAAAGTTAAATCTTTCATAAGTTCTTAAACTTTATGCAGATAGATGGCTGAAAATGCCATTATGCACAACAGATACAACATTGGGTAGGACAGAAGTGTTCAAGGCCTAAAATGCTCCAGCTATTCAGATGCCAGGGTTGGGATATGTCTGCAGCCTATCCGAGCAACGATTTCCCCGCCACAGGTTCCTGTCCTGTCAAGGTACTACTATGACACGCCAAAACACAAGATCACTCAAGGAAAAAGCATACAAGTTCAAGGCCTCCTTCTTTTTCACAGGTCCTCTTCATTCATAAGGAATTAAGCTTGCAAGAATGTAAGAGATTAAGGCAATTCTTACATAAGAATAAATCACAAGGAATAGAAGAAAAATATTTTTAGCAGTTTGCTTTGAAATGTTCTTTGTAAGTAAAGCATTCTATGGTTTCCACAAATTCTTGATTACAAATCCTAGTCTTTCTCTGGGAGGCTATATATTTGATTGTATGTTTGTGTGTTTTGTTTTAATCTGAAAGCAATTAAATTTTGGTAAAGGCCTAGTGAATGATGCTCACATTTTAGAAGAAGGGAGAGAATACTGTCATTTATATAGTGTTAGGTATGTAAAACCGATTGGCACGTGTGAAAGTACTGCTTGGGTATTTGAAAAAGTTTTATTTCTAAAACTGTAGCATAAAAACCCAAAATGTAGGTTCAGTATAAATATCTAAGGAAATATTAAAAGTTAAAGATCCTCAATGGTTATAGCCTGGGATATTATTATTTCTGCATTTGGGAGGTTTTAATCTATAAACACACTATAATTTCCTAATAAGGAGGAGGAGTACCTATTAGCCAAAGGAAAGACAAATTCAAATTAATGCTTGTTTTGTATTTTGCTTATGTTTGAAATAGGTAAAAGGGTAGTGATGTAAAAATTTAAGTTTCTTCTAAAACTTAAAAAAAATACACATTAGGGAACTTTAGACTTCACTCAATAAATATAATACATATTTTCTTCTTAAAATCCTTAATACATACCATTAGTTAGGCTATAGAAAAGAAGAAATCTGTGTGTATAGCAATAACAGGTGAAGACCGCAGGCTGTGTCAAATGGCCCATCTCACTTTTTAACTACTGCTGACCTTTCCAGACTCTTCACAGCCAGTAGGTAAAATAGCTAAGCCAAGCAAAATGCAAAGTCATGTCGAAAATTAAGATGCAACCACAACTTCTCCTGGTTGAACTGAATAAAAGAACAGGAGAGAATGTGAGAGAAGGTCCCAGGCCTTCCATGCATTTGTCTGATACTGTTTCTTTGCTTGTGGTCAAGATTTCACTTACTATCTGAAGATAAGTACATGAGGGGTTAAGATCCCTAATGTCCCTTTGAGACCAAACACCTTGATTTCCATATTAGGCTTCCCCCCACCTCCTATCACAGCATCCTAGGCCACATCCCTCTTATGCACAGTTTTACTCCATCAACAAATTCTCACAGGATTTTGTTTCTTTCATCTGTGCTACAACCTATTTTCCCTCTATAGGGACTGCTGGGTCACCAGAAAAAGGTGGACTCAGGTTGCCCTATAGAAAAAATGAGACCTGACTGCTTTGGAAATTGCCCAAGCATATAATAGATGCTAAATGCATGTTGAATTGACTATTTGGATACAAAAAATTTTATTTGCCCACAGAAACAGTAGTTGGCAATTATCTAGATATCTCAAGTCTGAATAACTTTCACATAAAATGTCCAAATACTTGGTCATTTCCTCATGAGGAAACTCATGTCATGTTTCATGCATTTGAGAACTAAAATAGATATTCCTTTTTTCTTACTAGATTTTATTCCTTAAGAAAGTCTTTCTTTGGAACAAATAAAACTAATAAAAATATTATTTTTGCCTCCTTGGGCTTTGATATGTAATGGTGAGAACCTACCTACATGCCAGAAAGCTTGGGAATTAATAGCACTGGTTCTTTCTACCTCTAAAAGCTATGATTTCCTGATTCCCATCCTGAAGGCTCAATGACACAAATTCACTGGAGACATTCATGCTGTCAAGTTAGGTGTCTGCTGTTTCCAGGTAAAGGACTGCCTGGGCTGTGCGGTGTCCTCTCTAGGAGATGGTGTTAGTGCCTTTCATTGTTGTATATTTGGGAAATGTGTTCAGAGGCAAGAACCAGTAACCCCAGAACTCTGCTCTTTAGCTCCTCAGGTACCCCCAAATTCCCACAGTGGATCCTGCTGTCCATGTATGAGGTATGAACCATGCGATTTGTGTTGAAGTGGAAATAAAGTTGTTCAAATGATAGCCTAATAAACTAGTCATTACTTCTAATTGCACTTTAAATTTCCATTCTCCAGGATTATTGTTGTTCTCATTAAGCAGCTCTCAAACTTGCAGCACTTTTCTACTTCGTCAAAGATCAAGTTGCCGTAGGAATATATTTGGACTGTCTTTTTCAGAATCCATAATTTTTGTTGCTGAATTCATTACAGAGAACTCTGTGCTTCTTTAATGAATTAAAATTTAAATCTGGGACACTGGCTGGGCCCAATTCACCCACTGCTGATTCAAAGCTTCTTAGCATATCAAAGTGATAAGAGCTGAGTGCAGGAGACAACCCCAACTGTATAATGAGAGATAGGACACATGGCATTGGAGGCAGTGCCACAGCGCCCAGGGCAATTGTGATTTTGAATATTCTGTATTTATTTTTATTGTTGGGTATGAAAAATGCCAACATTTTGCTGTACAAACTGTGTCTGAGACCCACATGCATATTCTTGGATGGAATGCACATCTTGTTTTTTACTGTTTTTTTTAATGAATTATTTTATTCTTGATCAAATCTCTGTTTAATCACATCATCTTCAAAGTTCCTCAAATTTCAGTGATGAGTTAGTGGGAGAAAAAGGATAATATGAAAAAAAAAATCTGTGCCTTGAAACACACTTGTAAGAGTATGGTTGAAGTTGAACAGGAGGGTTTGAAATCTCATCAAGTCTCCCTTTTAGCATTACTGTGAAGACTGAATGAGATCATAAGGGAAGTTTGAATGAGATCATTTGGATGTAATCAGCTCCAAGAGGGAGGGATTTATATCTACTCTGTCTCCAGTCCTTGAATAGTGTCTGTTATAAAGTATTCACTCAGTAGATGCTTTTTTGATAAATTAATATCATATATACCATAATATTAGGTGCATAGGAGTATTCAATAAATGGAAGTAGCAAGAATTTCTTCCGGAACCAATGGGAGTGGGAAAAATCTACTCAACAGACAAGATTGGTGAATGTAGAATGCTATGGAGAAACACTTTGAAAACAGATGAATTTTTCTGCTAGAGATGGGGGGATTTGTCATATGGTTTGTGAATTTGTTGCAATCCTGGTCTAAGTACATCCTTTCTCATGGGTTCAGTCTTCCCCGTGGAAAAAGCTTTCTATACTGGCTGATTGTGTCACAGTTATGAAATCTTGTGCTTTGGCAATGACATCAATAGTTGCTGTTTCTACAACAATGGGAAGTGGCTCAATTCGCCATCACATATACTATTATTCTGAAAATGAGATTCCCCATATTTAATGGGGGAAAATCAAAATATAAAGATGATATTGGAGCAAAGGATTAGCCAAACCCTAGAATTGAGAAAGGGGTTAGCTAAAGATATAAACTTTGTTTTGTCTTTGTTATGTATCTGAACAGTCTGTTGATCCCACCTGTCATAACATATACTTCACTAATTTTTTCCATGTTTTTTTTTTTATACTGAGGAATGAACTCAGGGCACTTAGCCACTGAGCCACATCCCCAGCCCTTTATTGTATTTTACTTAGAGACAAGGTCTCACTGAGTTGCTTACCCCCTCTTTGTTACTAAGGCTGGCTTTTGAACTCGAGATCCTCCAGCCTCAGCCTTCTTAGCTGCTGGAGTTACAGGCATGTGACACCACGCACGGCTCCATTTTTTTTTAATTTGGAAAAAACTCAAATCTGATTTAATGGAAAAAGCAATAAACAAATACGTAAATGCATGTCATATAAAATCACCATATTGAACATTTTGCAACATTCACATGTTCTCTCTCTCTCTCTCTCTCTAGTTGTTCATAATATCTATATACATAAAATATATACATATTTATAAATTACAGACATAATGGCAGTCTACCCCAAATATTTAAGTATTTTAGCATGTATATTTGACTAGCTAAGGCTCTCCTACACGATATTAGCACTGGTACAGGCAGCTAAGACATCTAACGGCAATGTGATAGAATTGTTTTACTTTTGGTCCATACTCAACTTTTCCCAGTATCATAGTTCATGTCCTTTTAACAGTTCTCTGGGAGTTGGGTGGGAAGATTAGCATCTAATCAATGATTGTACATTGCATTAAGTTATCATGTCTTATTAGTGCCTTTAGTATCGATCTCCCAATGTTTTTGTCTTTCATTACATTGATATTATCAGAGGCTACCTTGCCTTGAAGTATACCCCTTAATTGGGATATGTATGATTTTTTTTTCATGATAGCATATGGTTTGGGGCAAGAATGCAGATAGGTAATTTTTTAAAAAACAAGCTGTATTTTATTTGCTTATTTTTAATGTCTTCCCTACCAGCACACAAACTCCTTACAGACTGGGCTGTGTCATTCATCTTTGTAACTCAGAACTCAGCATAATACCTACCACATGGTACCCAATAACTCAGTGTCTCTCCTTAAATTGTTGCTCCTTTTCAATTATCATTTCAGCTGTTCTGCTCCCATCCACTCAACTACCCATACTAGAAAGCTAGTAATGCTTGATAGCTCACTCTCTTCTCTGCTCCTGCTCTGCTTTATAATCACAAAGCCTTGCTGTTTTCCAATGTGAACATTTCTGGAAGCAATCCTCCATTCCATTCCTATCTCAAGCCCTCATCACCCCCCTCTGTTAGAGCTGCCTACGGACTGACCTCCTTGTTACAGTCTTAGTCCCATCAATCCAACTTGAAGCCAGTTTTCAGAGTGATCTATCAAAAAGCAGCCCTGGCCACACTGCTCTCCCGATTAAAAACTTCCAGAGCTTTCAGTGATTTATGGGATGAAGTCCAAGTTCTTTAGCCTGCTATAGAAGCCCTACAGGATTTGATTGTCCCCTACCTCTCACTTCATCCAATCTTGTACTTTTTGTTCTAAAACATTCTGGCTTCTCAGCCTTTTAGGCTAATATCAAGCTTTCTTTACTATCAAAACTTTTAAAATAGTCTGGAGTAGCCTCTATTTGTTGATGGCCTCCCTTGTGTCAGGCATGGCAGTACCTCCTTTACACACAGTATCTCATTTAATCCTTTCATCAGTTTGTGAGGTAAGTAGAATCATTTGCATCTTACACATGAGGAAGTGTTTTGAATTGTTCCACAATAAGTGCTAGAAGCCAAACTCCTTGCCTTTTCCACCTCTCCAGGTTTCCTCTACTTACCACACTATTCCCTACCATCATGCCTCCTCTACACCCGAAGCCTTTCCCCTAAATACTTGTCTTTTTCCCTAACTCCTCCTAACCCTGTATCTTTCATTAACTCTTATGTTGAATAAATACCACCTTGGTTCTTCAAAAATATCCTAGCATAACTCTGGTATTATACCTGCTAAATTCTAATTTAATGATTTTATATACTTGTATGTCAGTCTTCCTCATTAGACCATCAGGGCTGAGATCATATTATGTTCTCCTTGTACGTTTTCCTTGCAGAGTCAGAGTATAAATTTGATAAATATTTGCTGAATGAGTTCTTATAATGATTCAAAAACTGTGCTCCTCCTCTAATAATATTGTTAGTACCTTTTGCATTTTACATGCACATGGTATTCACTTCATTACATTCGGGATGGAATTCATCCCACATGCATGTAAAATGCAAAATACAAACATATATGTATAAAAATGCATGTTGCTATTTTCCTTGAATATGGTATTTTATTCATTTCTATACAACCTACATAATAATCCTTTTATTGACTGCCCTGTAGATGCCTGAGTTGATCTTATTAAATCTATTCCTTTAATCTAGAACATTTGTACAGTTTATTGTCTTTTGGAATCACATGTTATTTTGTGCATATATATTTTTTTGTTGAATCATTTCATTAAAAATTCTAGAGTAAAATTCCTAAACCAAAGACGATGAATATCTTTACTATTCTTAATGTGTGGTCTACTCCCTTTGGAAAATAAATCCATATGATCATTAGAAATAAATTGATAGATTCTTTAAACCTCAGAAATGAATGTAATATTTTTTAGTTTAGTAGTTACATGAAGAGGTCATGAAAATTATCTTAAGGTTCCATTGAGGATACTCTTTTTCTGTGTGGCTTAATTATTAATTTTTTTATATAATCTTTGTGTTCATATGTCAGTTGTTGATGCAGTTTTTTTAAACTTTAAAATTTTCTCCTGAATTTGAATGTACTCTTCATATATTATAAATGTTAATTTTTCTGGCATTTTAGTACAAATAGTGTTTAATCAGTTATATAAAAACTTTATAATGACATTTTTCACTTAGAGGCTTTTAATTTTAACATATTTAGTAATGGCAATGTGTGTTTAAATTTTTTTCTATGAGTTATTGAATAAGGCATACCTTTAATTCCTTTGTTTTCTAAATTGCTTTATTTTAATACTATGTATTAAATAAGCCTTCTTTATCCTTTTACTAGGCAGAGCTGACTCTGTTCATATGTTTTGGGCTTATTTCTAATCTTTCTACTCTTTCCTGTTGATATCTTTAAATGTTTGATCCAGTACCACAGAGTTTTAAATTCCAATCCTTAAGTTCAATGTCTGATACCGTTAGATTTCCTTCATTTCAGATTTTCTATTATAGTCTTACCCTAAGTTTTCTCACATTTTTCATGGAAATGTTATTGAGTGCTGAAAAATTATATGGTTATTTTGATTGAAATTCCATTCAATCTGTAAATTCCTTAGCATAAGCGGAGAGATCTACAATCTGTAGTCTCACTGAAGCAAACATTATACCTGTCTTTTATTTTATTAAAAAATAAAGTTACTATAAGGATTTATGTTTCTGTAGGACTTGGCTCATGTTCCATGCAAACCTGTCTTAGACTTCTTTTAATAAAATAATAATAGCTTACATTTATACCCGTCATTGAGCTAATTTTCTAATCAAGTTATCTATGCAAGAGCCCTGTGAGGTAACTGCTGTTATCATCACAATAATGCCTATGAATAAACTGAAGTTTGGATTGATCATGTAAACTCTCCAAGCCACATGACTGTTGAGTGGTGGAACTATGGTCTATACCTAACAAGGTCAGACTTCAAAAGCCAAGCTCTTAATGTACCATCTTGCCCTTATTAAACTGAAGTTATGAGCTATTAAGATAATGAAATTTAGTGAAAATAGAAGGGAGATTTAGTGAAAATAAAAGAAAAATTCTTGTGCTAAGGTCAATATTTTAATTTTACAAACAGGGGAAGGCCAATATCTATTTAGAATATGAAATAGAGCACAATGTTCATGATACTTTTTCTACTGGTATGAACCAATAACATGACTGGCTGTTGGGAAAGCTCTCTGCCAGAACCAAGAACCACCCTCCATAAGCTGAAGATAACCTTTGATCAAAAAAAGAGGCATATCACTCCAGGCTTCTAGGTAGACAAGTATTTAATTAGGAGAAATGATTGAGGCAATTTCAGGTGGCAGTAAGAGGAGGTAGGGGGTGCTTACAATGCATACTTCTCTAGCCTTTATACCAGCAAAAGGAAAAAAAGTGTCACTGATGGCATGTTAAGCCATCTGGTGGCTTGTAAGTCAGTTTACTCTCTGCTTAAAGGGATTGTTTGGGTTCCCTGCAATCTGGCGAAGACTCCCAAAAGGGGCTGTAGGTTCTGAACTGCTGCAGTTGCTTTGGCACCGTCTACTCTCTCCAGTCACGGTGTCCTACAACTAACTTGTTTCTGTGTCACATACCTGGAACAGATTTTTCACATGAATTGCTTTAAACCAAGCAATGAAATCCAGTTCTGTGTTAATAGATATGTGGTGTCAGTTGATGAAAGCATGTAGTCCCAGTGGCTTAACATCTAGAATATGACCTCGTCGGCCCCACATTTTGAATATCTTATACAACTGGATAGTTCTCATCCTGGCAGATTAAGAGGAGTTATGTGGAACAACTGGTTGAGGATGAGAACTTTAAACATGGTTAAAAGAAGACATCGGAAGAACTGTTATGTCAGAATAGAATAAGCGTATATGTGAATAGAAGTTTTAAATAGACAGATTTAGTCTGGGGTGAGAACTTTCAGAATTAACATGTCCAACAGTGAAACTGGCTTCCTTGCAATTTTTTACCTCATTTTTTTGAAGTCCTTAAGCAGATAACAAAGACCACAAAAAATAGATTCCTAAACGGCAAAGGAAATTAACCTAGATTAGTGTTCTTAAAACTGCAGGTCCAGGACCAGTAGCATCAGCCAGAACCTACAGCTGTAAGAAATACCAATTAGAGGACCTCATCTCAAACTATTCAGAACTGAAGGTGGGACCCAGAAATCTCTCCTTTTACAGGCATACAGGTATTTTCTGATACACACTAAAGTTTGAGAACTACTGTACCTAGATAAATGCCTAAGTCCCTTAAAATTGTTAAATCTTCTCTTTGTCATGTAGTACATGTTCATATCAGATTACACAATATAGTGTATCAAATCTAAGGGAAGATAGTAATTGAAATAGGAAAAAGATCTCATTATATTATCCAGTAAATTTCTTCATGGTGTGAACCCTGAAATAGTGTTCAACTGAACTTCGGGTGTTCCACTACAAGGCTGGAGGTCTCTCCACACACCAAGCTGTGTCCACTAGTGAAGGCTTGAATCATCCTCATTATGTCTAATTTCCCCCCAGAGGACACAGGAAGAAATTTTTAAAACCTAATATTGTAATTTTACTCTCTTCTTTTCCACATCATCAAACTGAATTGAAATGTTCCAGAGGTGAGTTAAGATAGATGGGAAGAGCATTGTATTATAGCAGGGACACAATGGATGATGAGTTCCCTTGCCACTTACCCATCTGTTATTCCTGCCATGCTGCAAAAAGTTCCTCTGGCATTGAGGCCATGTCTCATCCATCTGTGTCTCTTCCACAGTGCTTAGGACAGTGCCTGAGAAACATTCGTGTTCAATCATTGCTCATTAAATGCAATGTATTTAATTTCATCTGTTTTCCAGGTTTAGATGCTTCTATTAAAGTATTATGATGAAATGAAACAAAAGAGTAGAAGATCATCCCCTAGACTCCCATAGCCAAACACAAACAAGATTTACATTTCAGAATACTAACCAGATCTTTCTCACATACTCTAAAGCTTTGTTTGTTTTACATGGTTATAATCATACAATGCACAAAATTCTGAATTCTGCTTCTTCCCCTTGGACCAGTGTGTATTGGGGAATCAAATTACACAAAACACTCAGATGTGCAAAGAGAATACAGCTTTTTAAGCTAACTTGATTCTTCTCATTAGCTGGTTAGGTAATGGGAAATCTAAAACTTGACACTCAGTATCTCAGTCTCTCCGTTTAACCATTTCATGTTTGTGAAATATAAAGTTCAACTCTCTCATGTCAGGGTGTGTTGAATAATCTGTTGTATTTCAAATAAATGCTCAGTTTCAGATTTTCTTCCTTCCTGCTGCTTGTTTATAAGATGGAACCTGTATGCATTTTGTTTTGGATTTTTTTTATGTTTTTTGAGGGATGTGGTGAAAATGAGCCTATAAATGGCTTATATGGAATCTTGGTAAGGGAAAAGAAGACTCAGTTTTTCCCTGTTCCAGCAGTAGGCCTTTGTTAGTTCACTGGCTTCTTAGAGCCTACAAGCCCTCTCTTGGCCCACTAGCATGTAGGGGCATGCACACTAGAATGCACACTCAGGATTTGCAGGGAGTTAGAACTGTCTTACACTCATCTCTTTAGCCATCTTCAACCAGTTTGATATTATCATTCCTACATTGCTTTAGTTATGGTCTTGAGGGGAGGATTTTTCCAAGTGAAGAAGGGGAAGTAGGCCAGTATGGTTTTAGCTTTCTTTCAACCTCTGGAAAAATCTCCCTAATCCTAACACATCTGCCTGAGGGGGAAAGTCATCACACCTGTACTTCCCATCTGCTTCCCTGATTCTTCCCCTTCTTCTTTGGATTTCTTGGTCATCTCACTGCTTGTCTGGACTGTGCCCTGTAGCATAGCACTATGGATAGAATGGTTTCCTTTTATCAGATTAGAGATTCATACATACTATTTATCTTGTGCCTCCTGTACACCAAAGAAAGAAAGAAACCAAATCAAAAAAATATTTTTTATAAGTCCAAGATCTTGATATGAAAAAGCAACCCAGGCTGCTGCTCCACAAACCTAGATTTTAGGTTTTTTTGTGTTCTTAGAGGTTGATTTGAAATGTAAAGCTGTTCCATGATAAGTAGGACAATATCTACTGCCTGCTTCCCTGAAGGAGACCTAGCTATAACCTAATATGATTTAAGGAGAAACTGAAATGTCTATTCAAAATATTTAAATATTATACATGTTAAAATTACATCAAAACACTCCTGCATGCTACCATGTTATATACTGAGCACTGTGATAGGAAATGTAATCTTAATTTACTTAATCCATCAATTGGTATCATTATTCACATTTTACAAATGATACATTAGGGCTCAAATATAACTTTCCCTAGGTTTAACAAAGAGGGTGTTCATTAAACTACATCATGGGCAATATTTAGCTAAATGTATGTACTATAGTTGATTTAGCCATTCTTCCTTATGTGACATTTAAGTTGTCTCAAGTTGCTATAAAGACAGATTTATAAACCCCTGTACAAAGTCCTAAAGATTCAAAGGATATTTCAAATCAAATGGGGAAAATAATTTGGATAAAAAAAAAAACTAAAAGTTTCTAACAACCAATTACAATATAATGACCTTCATTTGATCTTGATTCAAACACAATGTAAAACAGAAAACATAAATAATAATAATTAGGAAAATTTGAACATTGAAGGGACATTTGATAATTATAAGGAATTATTTATTTCATAAATATCATAGGTTTTTGAAGATAGAATATCTTTAGGTTTTTTTTATTGTTGCTAGAATAATTACTATCTAAAATAGTATATTTTTCATAGGTATCATAGGTTTGAGATATATGCTGAATTATTATAGATGAAATAAAGCCAAGCCACATTTGTTTTAATCTAATAAGGAATGGAAGATTTGGGGAGGGCGAGAGGAACAAAAGGAATGAAATTGTCCGTAATTTGATCATTGTCAAGCTGGGTGATAGATTCCTAGTCACATTGTTTTGTGTATATTTGAGACTTTCCATAAAAAATAGTTTGTAAAATGGTAAAACTAGAACAGCATTCGCTTTGCTGTCAGAATTCTGAATAGGAAAGTATTCTTTTTCTGATGTTATTAGGCAACCACATTTGCCTGCTTGCAGTTCCAGCCCCTAAGCCTTCAACCCCTCTCCTCCCCCAACTGCAGCAACTTCCAGGTTCCTCTCACATCTTAGTCCTCACCTGAAAAATTCCTTTTGGATGAGCCTTGTGGGATGAAATTATTTCTTGAGTGTGTAGTAAAAAAGAGGTGGTCCTTTCTCTGAAGTGGTGGGGAGTGGGTTTGCAATGGGATTGTGGTTGATGGGCTAGTGAGCACAAATGATTCTCTGAAATAGGTCTTTCCAGAGCCTCGTTATCCCACTTCTTGTTGCAGTTTTATCATGTGTCTGAGGTAGTTCTTCCCTTGCCAGGCAGGAAGGAAATCTGAAAATTAGTGTCAGCTTTCAATGCCCAGGAGGCACACACTGACATCTTCTACCTGTCTCCTTGGTAAAGCCAGGCTGTCCTGCAGTGTCTGATTAACACCAGGGGCTTGACACAGGCAGGGGGCCCCAATTTGCATGTGCATGCTATATAAGCAAGATTTTTATTCAACCCATGAAATGTACTAGACACATTGCGTTAGAACCCCCAAAGAGTACTTGTTTTCTGTAGAAATGTTACCCTGTTTTCTCTCCTTCCTTCTCTTTCATGCTACCATGTTTGTCAAGCACAGAAATGAAAGATGGCAATGTTTCCTTAGTAACTCTTTTCCTCTCAGTATTATTCACAGTTATCATTCATATAATTATTAACATGCTAAAGAGGAGAAGAAAAGGGACAAAGCTAACATACATGGGGAAGAAATAGTAAAGAATGTAAGATATTATTTATTATAGAATATGAAGCAAATAAGTTATCTTCTTGAGATTCTAGTGGGACTCTGAAATGGAGACAAAACACTGAAAAATAGATTAAAGATGTGAAGTTTTCCATAAGGCATATGATGAAATTTAAACTGTAGGGCAAAATATCTCCTAGAATTTTATAGATTTCTTTCACATCATGAATTAACTAGCTAATGCCAGGATTCAGGATGGAAGGTGGTAGCCTTTGGCTATGTCACTCCCTTTTCCATGACTTCTCTTCAAAAGTCAAAGAAAATAGGTATGTCATTAAAAAAATATCAACAACATCGGATATAGCTTATAATCAAATTCCCAGCATATACCAGTGTTGTCTCCCCAACTTAGTTTTATACAACTAGATTAATTCAGTACAGAGCAGATTGATCTACTCAGGGTAGAGCAAAAGGGGGCAAATTGTAGGTGGTGCTGACAGTCGAGATAGCAAGTATTTATGGGATAAATATTCTACCCTTCTCCTTTTCAGAACAGGCATTGTCAGGAAATGCTTCAGAGTATTAAAATGAAAGCAAATGGAAATTGGCAGTCTGTAGATTCAGTCTCTGTGCATCTCCCATTCTTACTGGTCTTGAACAGGAGCTGATACTTGTACTAGTATGAAGCGAGGTGCTCCACACATTTTGTTTAATTAAATCCTTAGAAACACAGGTGGAGGTAATTTTATTCTCTATTTTACAGATGAAGAAACTGGAAATTTAGAATTCACTAACTCATAGTCATTCAGTCAGGAAGCACAGGGCTAAGCTTCAAAACCAGCTCTGAGTCTAACATCTGTTTTCTTTTTATTGCATCTTATTGGCTATGTTACTATATAGGATATGGTACCAAAGTAGTTTGCAGATTTTAAAAGAATTATTTTAGGCACTTTAGAGTTATTGACTTTTCAACTTGCAATAACCATTAAGTACAAACTCACATTTTGTAGGATAAGATGCATGGAAAAGGAAAAAAATATATATATCATACAATGTTACTAGCTATTTGTGTGGCTCTGAATAAAGGCCTTAATTCTCTGGGCCCAAATCATCTCTGCCAAATATAAAGTGACTTGGTTAAATAAAACATAAATTATTTTCTTCTGTGATTTTCTATTTGTGGTTGATGGACTATAAATCTCAATAATTCAGAACTGAGACTTTAAAAAATCGAACTGCTCAGAAGGGCTTGATTTTTTTTTCTAATATTTTAAATAAGCTTTTCAAGCTAGCTAATATCTCTCTCTTCTCACTCTCCCTCACAGACAGTACCCCTATGGAGTGCCTTCTAACACTATTGTTTTTACTCAAGGAAGGGCAACTCAGAGTAGGTCGCACAGGTTGGGAGTAGTTGTAAGCAATTCAGTTTCTCAGCTCAGGTTGAACGCTGAAGCTTAAGACAGCAGTCCACCCTCTGTCTTCTACCACTCTCTGTAAACCCATGGAAGGATGTTGATTGAACCCAACTCTGGCTGCTCTGGTATGAGTCTTCACTTTCTCTACCTCCAATCTTTGAGAAAACAAAGTTTATGGGTACAGTAGAAAGAGAATAGATGCCAGGTCAGACACCACTGGTCTTAGATATCTTTTGAGGGACATTTTTCATCCAACAATAGTGGTAACATTTTGACCTTCCACTTCATTTATACTCTGGGTTGCATGGAGGAAATGTCAGCAGCAATGCTATGGCATGATCACACCTAGAGAGAGAAGATGATTTTACCTCATGACACCTGCCACAGGCACTATCAATATTTGACTTAACTTTCCTGCCACACTGATAGCTCCAAGGACCAAATGTGTACCAGAGACTAATCCCTTTATCACTACAGCACCGAGCTAAGTGCCTAATATGAACTGGTCAATATAGTAAGAAAGTGGTAAGAGTATTTTGTGTTAGGGGAAGGGAACATAAATTTGGGATCAGACATTCCTTGGTTCAAAGTACTGTATAGGCTAATTTGCCTGTGTGTTTTGTGAAAAGTCCATTGAATTCTCTGAAACTCAGTTTCCTTATTAGTAAAAGAGGAATAACAAAACTTATGTTTAGGACTGTTGTTTAGGTTTCAAACAGTCTACACAACTATTGAATAATGGGCACTTAATGGGTTGTAGCCAACAGCAGAAGAATTTGAAGTAGGCAGCACTCAATATATGTTGAAACAATAGAATTATAATAAATAGCTAGATTATGAGCCATGTCATAATAGAGAATGAAACTGCTATAAATCTATCAAGAAAAGGGAATTTTATTCAAAATACAAAGAAAACTGATTTAAACTATTTAGAGTGAATCTATCTTTTGAGATAGTACAATCTCTGACAAAAAAACAAAAACGTAAATCAAGGTTTCAATAGGTCTTTGAATGACCATTTAAAAAGATGGAAGGAAAGTTTCAATGTACCATTGATAGGAAATTTCCAGTTCAGCAGTTTTTGAAGTTCAGGTTCATTTTTGGTGATAAAGATTTTCCAGCCAAACACTGAGCCACATTGTTCAAGACAAACTACTAGTAATGTGCCTTTGCTGTAATCATATAAATTTTGAGGGGAAATTGAAGAGATCATATCTAACTTTTAATGAATCAACCTGCTTTGCCAACATTAACAACAACAAAAAATAAGAAAGAAGGCCCAATGTAATTTGTAAGGAAGAGAGTGATAATCGCCCAAAACTTGATTTACCCTGTAAATTCAGTGAATGAAGCAAAATGGTTTTGAAAAATCGCCCAGGGCCAAAATAAAATAGCATACCTTATCTCATGCTGATTAGCCCGTGGGCTCTAGCTTAACGTGTGTTTTAATTAAGTTCTCGTTTTTTTTGAGTGTAGAAAAGTTGTAAAGGAAATAATGTTAAACCCATCTACAAAATATGGAGCTGATGCTCCAGTAAAATGGCTTGTTGTCAGAGGGGGAGCCTTTCAAAGAAAAGAGCAGAAATGGGCCTTCTGAGGAGGCTGGGACCACTGATGGAAATAATTTTAATTAGGAGACTATGTAAAGACTGAATTTTGATATCTTCTCAAAAAGCTCAGGAGACTTTGCTATGACTGAGTTAACCCCCCTTGGGGTGTATTCCATGAAGGCACAAAGATCTTCACCCCTCCCTTCTTTGGGGTCAACAGTAGTTATGTGATACTGTTCATAGACGATGCAAAAGTCATATATATATATATATATATATATATATAT
>NW_026000101.1:23254742-23308613 GCF_001458135.2 Marmota marmota marmota
TATATATAATATATATGTATATATTTAAAGGAATTGTAAGAGATACCACTGTTATTGTATTTATTTTACACACAAACACAAATGTATACCCTCTCCCTCTTAATACCTATCCTGCCCAGCCATCTAGGGGCATTTCCTCAGCTAAGTTTATTTCCCCTCCTCCCCATTTTTAATTGTGTCCCTTTTGTAAGAATTTGTATGCTGTGATGTGTTTTCCATATTTTGCCCAAAAGAAAATTTAAGATTCTCTTCATACTTAGATTTTATAGGTAGAATTTTTAAAACTTTAAAAATGACTTAGTCAAATTTATTGGTCATTTCCTCTGTAAGTCCAATTTTTTTATAAATTAAAGGCAAAGCCCCGTTACTTTAAGAAACTTTATAGAAAACTGGACTCCATAAACACACCATTTTCAGAGCCCCACAGGCAGCTTATTCTTGTTTTTATCAATTCTGTGAGGTGGAGAAACTATTTTGAATAGAAACATGTCCTCTCCTGCAAGGCTCTGGCTTTGCATTAAATGTCTCCCTCTCCCTCACCCTCTGAGAATGGTCTTTATATGCCAAAGTCCTTCTTTGAGACTTCATGCTGTGAAACCAAGAAGAATGGTGGCCCCAGAGGAGGAAATTTGGATTTTTTTCAGAAGAGATTTAGAGAGACATTATAGGGAACAAGCAACTATGGTGTCTAAGGGGAGTGATTACAGAAAACAAATAAGATTTTTAAAAATATTTTTGTGGTTTGTGAATGTCCTTCATAGTGTTTAAGAGCTACATGTGAAAAATCTGCATTTTTAAAAAATACATTTTGTTGTTATTGGAGTATTTTTCTTTGGTTTTAACAGTACTGTGGTTATTCTATGTATTATAATCTTATAAGTAGTACTTTTTAACTTTATGAATATGAGCACATTTCTACAATTTTCTACAATATACATTTCCAATACCTCAAATTCTTGGTTTCCCCGATCATCATCTTTTTCTCATTAGAGGCCCCTTCTGGTCTCAGTGGTTTTCTTTTCCTTGGCCACTTAATGAACAGTTACTTAAGTGAACCATGATAAATGTCTGTCCTGGCATGGTATCAAATTAAATCCATTATAATTGTTAGGTTACTTACGATAAAAATCCCTCTTATCATCTCAGAAAATGAAATTACAGGCTCATTTTTTCAGAATGAGCTAAGAAGAGCCTGCATTCTTAAATCCTCTTATTGAAAGGTGGTGTGGCCTGGTGGTTAAGAGCTCAACTCTGAAACTCACTACCATGGTTCAAATCCCAGTTCACCTATTATTATTGCTGGCATGAACTGGGAGAGTTACTTAACTTTTATTTTTTTATTTATTCTTTTAAGAGAGAGAGAGAGAAGAGGGAGAGAGAAAGAGAGAATTTTTTAATATTTATTTTTCAGTTTTCGGTGGACACAACATCTTTATTTTATTTTATGTGGTGCTGAGGATCGAACCCAGCGCCCCACGCATGCCAGGCGAGCATGTTACCGCTTGAGCCACATCCCCAGCCCAAGTTACTTAACTTTTATATGCCTGTCTCCTCACTTAGCATTATTATTATTATTATTATTATTTTTTCTAACCTCACATGGATGTCGTGACCCTGTGAGTTAGTTCCTACAATAGGACTTATAGAGTGGCTTGCAACTAACATAGCTACCACTCCCAAATAGGAGATATTTTGAGAGCCATCTTATAGACATTGCATGAAACATTGACAGAATGATAGTAACCAGATATTTGAGTTCCTGGGTTCTAATTCAGCCATTAACTCATTCAGTGGTTGCTCTGGTTTGAATGTGTTCAACAAAGTTCATGTGCAGGAAGCTTCACCCCCAGTGCAACTTTGTTGGAAGGTGGGGTGAAGTAAGAGGTGGCTAAGTCTCAAGGGTTCTGCCTTGTGCATGAGTTAACATCTCATTGCAGGAGTTGGTTAGTTAGCACCTTGTTATAAAGGTGACTCTAGCTACTCTCTTGCTCACCTGCACTCTCTCACCCTTTTTTCCCCTCTTCCTTCAACCTTTTTGCCATGGGGTAAGAATGCCCTCACCAGGTACAGGCCCCTTGAACTTGGACCTCCTGGCTTGTAGGAATTATCAGAAGTAAAGTCTTTTCCTTTATAGATAACCCAGTCTCTGGTATTCCATTATAGCAACACAAACAGACTAAAACAGTGATGCTTCAGTGATCCCCTTCCATGGTATTTCTGGCATTATACCATGCTCCAAAGAAGAGACGCAGTTGTTTCTCCCAAAGAGTTCACAGACTGCAGGGAAAACAGCACATAGCAAACAAATGAAAATGTAATAGGAAAGTTCAAGAATTAAAAGTGTATAAGAGACAAAACCATTGAAAAGGAAAGAGCAATTAAGACTATCTGAGGGCTCTGAGAAGACTTCCTAAACAAGATGGAGGATTAGTTGAATTGTTGATACATGAGTAAGAACTGACCAAGCACAAAAAAGGAGAAGCAATAAATTCTAAGCAAAGTAATTAGTCTGCAAATTTCTAATATAGTAAGGAGTTGAGTTGTATTGGAGTATAAAATTAGTCAAGGAATGGGGGCTGGGGTTGTGGCTCAGTGGTAGAGCATTTGCCTAGCGTGTATGAAGACTGGGTTCGATCCCCAGCACCACATTAAAAAAAAGGAGAAAACTAAACAAAATAAACGTGTTGTGTCCATCTACAACTAAAAACAATATTAAAAATAAAAAGTGAGTCAAGGAATGGAGCTAGAGCAGTAGACATGAAGACTGCAGTTCCCCCTAAAAAGAGGGATCTAAGTTGGTTGTTGGAGGGTCCTTGACTAGTGTTTGTATAAATAGGCATCCAACTCAGAGTTCCCACCATACCCTGGGAAAACACAGGTTGTGACCAGGCAATTATTTAGTTCTACCCAGAAATAGATTTACCTGCATTAACATTTGAACAGAGTCCTTGAGTTTAGACTCAAAACAGGAATTCATTCAGGATTATCCAAGCAGCAGCATGAACGCATTACACTCAAGCCTTGCTATAACTATTTGCAGTAAGCACCACATCCTTCCCATCCAAACACTGACCTTTCAGTTGTAGGGATGGGTAACTTTCTATTTTCCTGGAGTTCTCTTAGAATCTCTTGTTCAGGCTGAGCAAGTCATAATTTTCTGTGTCTAGAAATAGTCTAGCTTCTCCCACTCCTTAATTTTCTTCATCTAAATTAATAAGAAGTCATTTCTCCTAACTTGGTTTTAATCTTTCATATGTGTCTATTTGCATTTATCCTTCCATGACATTTTACCACAACACTAAAATGGAGTGGCCGTCTTCCATCTAATCATGCACCCATGATTAGATGGTTTAATTTAGGTTGTACTAATCTTTGGCCTAAAGTCCTTTGCCTTGAATCTCATTATTTTATTTTTTTTCAAAGTAGTACTTTGCCTTTCAACCATATATTTTACCAAAGTATTATTGCCTGTCTTGGTTAAAAATTCTGCCCTCTAGACAGAGTAATACCTTCACCCATAAGTCTACTAGAACTAAATTGATCATTTCCATCTCTGTGGTTTCCCTGGCAACCATGTTTGGCCATCCAGGAGTCACAATAAAGAACTGGTACCCTGGGAAAACTAGCCCTACCCTAAATCACTTTTGCCTGTCCTATCCTGGTGATCCCCTTCCTTTCCCTTGATCTGCAGAACTCTTATATCCTTTTGCTCTCTGTAAAAAGGAATTACTAGGAAGCCAATTTCTGATAAGATTGTCTAGCTAAGAACAGCAGATTTTTTTCTACCTTCCAAAATCTTCCCTCTTCATCTATAAATGGTGAGCACAAAGCAAAATAGTCCTACTCAATAGTGTGATGTTTTGGCTTCTCTTGTAATTGCTGCCTTACCAATGGAAAATCCCCTTGGGTCTCATTTAAATTCCTTAACTCTTCCATGGAAGGCTATAGAGAGATTTCCTAAGTCTCAAAGTAGACTGAAAAACTATTCCTTTATTTGTCACTGCCCCGACAATAATCAGTGTTCAATATTGAGGGATAGGTTTTGAATGACCACATCAAGTCAACTACCTGATGAGTCAGTATTATATTAGTATTATTTGTGCATTGTTTAATTTCTCTTTGTTTCTTCTTATTTTAAATAATAAGCAAAGCAATAAAATGTTCAAAAACTTGCAATCATAGACTTTTATATTCATATAGACCCCTCTAAAAATATGTAACAACACATTTTCAACATACAGACCCCTACTGTGATATCAGCTCTGCATGTTCAAAAGATGGATTTCATTTTAATTCTAATGCTCCAAGACATTCTTAGAATTTTAAAAATAATGTTGCCCTGGAAATATGTATAGTCATTAAGGGGAAATTCAATTAGATACATTTAAGTATACATTTAAGTATACATTTAAGTATACATTTAAGCATTTAAGCTTCTATTGAAGATAGACTTGAATTACATTTTTCAGTTGTACAAATGTGCAACAGATAGTAGCATGTGTGCTAATTATTAAACTATGTTGAATTTAATAGGAATTTTACTATTTTAGGTCATAGGCACTAGGTTCTGTTATATACAGTTGCATACTTGTCTAAAGTTAGTTGAATTAAATGTAAAAGCCTGTCATAAGTGTGACTCTGCCCTTGAAATTATTTATTGTTTTGAAAAAGGCATTGATACCCAGAATGAGAACACAGATTCTGAATTCAAAGTAATGTTATTTAAAATATGTTCTATAAGGAAATTTATGACTTTATCCATTTTGCCTATACAAATCCCTCTGAAGCATAAATCATAAACAGAGAAAGAACATGCATAAACTGAATAGCTGTATGCTGACAAGAACTAGGAAAATAAAAGCAATTTCAGACCATTGTACCAAAATACCCTGAGGGCTGGATTTTCTGGAGTGCAGATGTACAAGTTAATATATAAATTTTACTTTTTTTGTAGAAAACGTGCAAATATCAAAACAGGTACATTATTCAAAGTGTTGCATCAATGTTGTTACTTCTGCAATGTGAAACAGCTGTGGATAGGTGGGTCTTCAGTGATAGATACCCCTCATCTATACAGTGCTCATGGGTAGCCACACTCACTTTATACGTGCAAAATCCATAATTCATACTTGTTAGCAATTCCCAACTGACCTACCTGAAATGGTACTTTGGTTCTGCTTCTACAGACTAGAACCAAACAAGTGAAAGAAAATAAAAGTGTCTGTAAAGATGAGAAGATAGCAATTATTAGCTTAAATATCACTTTTTAATCTATCACAGACAAATTGTTAGTCACTAGCTATTATCCCTCAGAACTTGTTCTCCAAGTTAAACCTTTGTTCTCCTAGCCGGAATGAGATGAACTTTCTTTCTTTATTCTAGAGCCAAGAAATACTATCCTGTTTTCTAGGATGACTTGCAAAGTTCTACTCTTCAGGTACCACACATAAGGATACTTATGTTCAGTGGCTAAAAGTCTGGGATTGTAGGTCACAAAGAAAAGCCATGCTGAGCTTTCCTACCTAGAATATATGTAAAATCTCCAACTAACTAACTGCCTGGGATATATGCATTTTGGAAAATTGACAGAAAATGCTCCCTAGCAAGATAGCTAAATAGAATGGGCTTCTGGGGAAACATTCTAAGTAGGAACAAGATCCCAAAGCAGAATTTCCAAAAGGAAGAAAATGAATAATCAGCTTTCTTCTGCCCTTCACAGCTGCCCCTCTGCCTATTCAACAACCAGCAAAGGAGCTGTGATGTTACAAGATGTAAGCTAGGGAGCAGAGCAGCAGCTGGTGTACAGGCAGCTGAATGCCCCAGCAAGCTCTTGCTCTGGGAAACAAACACCTCACAGGTTTAAGGTAGAGCAGAAGGGGAGATGAAGCTAATTCACTCAGGGGGACCATCCTAGCCTTGGGAAGGGCTGGAGACCTCCAGAGCAAATGAAGCTTCAGCAATGCATCTCTTAGAAGGAAGACCTGCATACGTTCATTAAAATGAACTTTCCCTTCTTAGAGTAACTGATATTTGAAGTTGTGTTTACAAGAAAAGAACATAGAAGATCCCAGAGGAAAGTGATAAACTGAGGCAGGGTTGGCATCCCTCTCTACCCGCAGGGACAGGCAAAATCATTATTTGCAGAAAATATGTCTTTCAAGGAGACTACACACATGATTTGGGCTGAGTTCATGTCAAACTAACTAGATGAAGTAGGCAATATCTTCTGCTGTCTTTCTAGTAAATTTCACAGCTGATACTGGCCAATTTTTTAAGGGACTTAATATTTCACAGATGACACTGGGATTAATCCTGAGCAGAATGGAAATGCTTCAAATATTTTTGAGTAATGTTTTTGCCATAATAAAAATAATGTACCCTAAAATATTTTGAAAAATTAGGAGAAAAAAATCAGTGCATGATGAAATTACCCAATTGACATTTTGTTGAATTTACCTTCTAGGAGCCTTTCAAAGCTATTCCATGTTAGCTTCTATCCCTACTTCTCTGTCTTCCTCTATCACCAGCTAAAGCTGATGATGGGTCCCTCCTATATGGGATTCGGTGAGGCAGAGCTTGAGCAGATGGGCAAGACCTTTGATGACTACTAATGAGTGATCTCCCTCCTAGAATTGCCTCAGTGTCGCCAACATTGGGGGGGGGGGCACTGACCCTTACTTTACCCCTATCTTTCCTTCATCATTGGAATTCTTTCAGTTACAAGAATGTAATATGCATATCTTTGAGGACCTACTTGGAACTCAATGAGCATTCTTTAAAAGAATTCATAAACACCTATTTGGTATAACACACACTGAGTTGGGCTCAGTAAATATGTGCAAAGAGAATGAAAGACACAATTCACAAACACAACTAACACAACACATACCTGAAGAGATCCTGGGAGCAAATGTAGAATGGGGCAGGCTTTGTATTAGTTGCCATGGTATTGACCTCTATTTAAGCCCTGTTTTCTACTTTTCTATCTCATTTCTCATCTCATTTGGGAACCACAAGAATTCATTTTGGATAACTGTCATAGAAAGAATGAGGCCAACCAGGATGTTCTCTCCTAAAATTTTCAGACTTAAATGTGACAAGAGCAGGCAAAAACTTGATTTGCACCCTTTTCCTGTATACTTCCCCTGACATGGCACAACTGACTGGCTCTATTAGGACTCAAGTAAACCAGAGCAGAATTTTGGATGGCATAGCATTTATTGTTACATTATATAAATGTGGAGAGTATTTCTGGCAGGATCTGTCTATGTCAATATATGTTTCATAATAGATTGTGGGTCCTCATTCCAGGATTCCAGTTCTGCCACCAGCTGGTTCTATTACCTTGAACAGTTTTCTTGACTCAAACTCTCAGAGTTTTCATTGTAAAAGGGGCTAAGAAACTCCGTTCTGTTTGTTTCACCCAACTTCTTTCAGTATTGAATGGGAGTGCCCAAAGGCATTGAGAGATGAAAGATATTTCTGATACTTGCCTCTCCATAAGCTGTTACCAGATTCACAGAGTTGAATGCCTGGAATCACAAGGCAGGGACACTTAGTGATGGAAATCGTATTTACTGTTGACAAGGGCAGCATCTGCTCATCTCCAGTGGGAGCCATTCTGTGGTCAGTATTCCTGCAGTCCCGGAGCCTGAAGGAGGCTGGCTAGTGAGAGAGGGCAATTGTGCACTTTCATAATATAAATACAGCCACAAATCCTTTCTCAAACAGAATACCAAGAGAAAACAGACTGCATCTGGACCTGGGTTTTATCATGTTGTGTGGGTGTGTGTGTTTAAGAATTGCATCAGGCCCTAGGTGGATTTGTGAATGCCCATACACCTACTTCATGACAGGACAGCAGAGTAATATGTTTTCAAAGACCAAAGCTGTTTTTGTTTCCCCCCAGCTCTGAGGTTTTCCTCTCCTCTCTTCATCCCAGTGAGGCTTTTCTTTTCTTTTTTTTTTTCTTTCATTATTTTGAGTCAGCAGCCTGCCGGTAACAAAGGTACCCAGCTGTTCTCTGAGTCCTAATCTCCAAACAACTTTTAATAGGTACTGCCTGCCTTCCACACAGTTGGCTGCCACAATAACATGCCAGATTGCTAAAGTATTTTAAGGAGGGTTTGGAGGATTATGGTGAAGTGTGGTTTTGCCCAGTGGTTTAAGAATAGAATTGCTAATATCTCTCTATAATGATTTGTTTTCCTCTGGTAGATGCATGTGTATGCCAAACAGCTTGTGGCTGCACATTAATGAAAGGGAACTCGCAAGGTTTTCCCAGATAAACCCAGTCATCCCTGCACAGACAGTAGTCACAACCAACACCAAAGGCACATAATCTTTTCAGCTAATCCCACCCCAATGACAGTGCCATTTGGCAGACACCTCATTGTCCCCATCATATAGGTGAGGAAACTGAGGGTTTTTATTTTTTTTTGTTTTGTTTGATTGAACTCAGGGGCACTTAACCTATTTAGAGATAAGGTCTCACTGAGTGGCTGAGGCTGGCTTTGAACTCATGATCCTCCTGCCACAACCTCCCAGGCTGCTGGGATTATATGTGTGTGCAAAGGTGTCTGTCTGGAAACTGAGTTTTTGAGACGCTAAGTAACTAAGGTAACAGGATAGACACAGTTCAACTTCTGCAAAATAAATCAAAGCAAAACATGGTGGACAGGCTAATTTTATTAAATATTTCCAATGTGGACAGTGTTCCTGTAGTCCCAGAGACTGAAGGGACTATTGCTACTTTGGATATTGCTACTTTGGATATATTAGAGAAATTATGTCCTCTACATGGCCTTGGTCTTCAGAAGTTATTGCTTTTTCCATCTTAATGTCACATTATAGCCCAGAATAAGAGGAGAATTTGCCTAACACCATAAAGCCTTGTGAAAACAGGCTCCATTCATTGTTATAGAATTGATATCAAAATTAGAAGAGTATGACAGTGATCGTATGACCTTATCCCTATCTCACAGACTACATTTGTTACTATATGGTATAAATCCTTATTTCCTAGAAATCTTCATCTCTACTTCTTTCTCTGCTGTCTATGTCCATCTCCATTCTCTCCCTCCACCCCTCAAAGTGCAATATGGCCCTGGGGATTTGTCAATTTATCAAAGGTGTGCAAATAAATACAGAATTCAGAATTTGTGCTGATCAGGACAGAAGAGTAGGCTGAAGTTTAGCTTTATACCCACTAAGAAAGTAATGTTTGTTAAGCAAATTAGCAGGATAAACACTCTTGCAATGGAATAGTTAAGCTGCTTAAGAGAATAAATTGCTTTCAAGCATTCATTTTCATGCAAATGATTGACATACTAATTATGAGTCATTCTTATCTTTTCATTAAAGCCTGCTCCCTGGGGACCTTTATTAGGTATAACTTTATTAAGTCACTATTCCTGAATATTTAGAACAGCATCTCTATCTTAGGAAAGCACAGTATTTTAACAAAGGTTTTTGTTAGTTCATTTTGCCCAATTAAAAATTTCACCAAGAAATTTCTATTGAGTGCATTCCCCATGCTTGGCACCATGCTAGGCGTTGGTAATCCAAAGGTGAGTGGCATCTGATCCCTGTTTAAGAAAGACCCACAGAGGATTAATTCTATTCTTTTCTTCTCATGAGGTCTCAAGTTTTCCATATGAATGTTTAAACAGAGGCTGAAGCCCACATGGACAGCACAGAGGTGGGGAAGGAGATTAAAGAATCTACAGATGAAGTCTGAATAAAGTGACTCCAGGGTAATCTTTATTATGCAAAACCAATGGGTTTGTCACCAGCCATGCAAATGTTAATAATTTCAGATATTAAGAAAACGATTTTTAATTTCCATGAATATCTTTGCCATTCAATAAAAATAAATAAATAAATAGAAAGACCCAGTAGCTTTTAAAGAAAAAAGAATGGGCCTAATTTTGAAGGGCATGAGTCTCTTCTGGTCAGCAATGTTGGGGAGTGAGAGGATCCTATTAGAGTTTTCCAATTATCAGAATCCACAGTCTTTTAAGAATCAAACTTAGTTTTTTTTGGCATCCATTCTGAGCAGACATCACTCAAGAAAGGTGTTTTCTCACCTCCCAGTTTGTGTTGAACTCAAGTCATTTGTGCCCAAGTGCTTACCCACTGTTTTGTCACTGCGACAAATACCTGAGAAAAACAACTTAGAAGAGGAAAGATGTATTTAGCTCATGATTTCAAAGGATTCAGCCCATGGTCAGATAGCTGCATTGCTTTGGGCTTGAGTCAAGGCAGAACATAATGGTGGAAGGGCATGGCTGAGGAAAGCTGCTCCTAGCAGCCAGAAAGCAGAGAACAAGAGCAAGAGAGCGAGACCAGACAGGACAAGATAAACCCTTCCAGGGCATGCGCCCGGTACCTACTTTCTCCAGCTAGGTCCCACCTCCTATAATTTCCATCACCTTCCAAACAATTTATTCAAATTATTAACCTGTCTAATGGATTAAGATACTGATGAGGTTAGCTCCTTCATGAAACAATCACTTCCTAAAAGCCCTACCTCTAGACCTTGCTGCATTGGGGACCAAGCCATTAAGTACATGAGTCTTTAGGGAGGATTCCAGATCCAAACCATAAAACCCACCACTAGTATTCAACCTTCTGGCTTGACCTGAACCTTCAAAGACAGCCAGTTATTGCCTAAAGTATAAGGAGGCTCCTACAGGACAGACTGCCTTTTCC
The DNA here is from genome assembly GCF_001458135.2 of Marmota marmota marmota. Classification (NCBI taxonomy): domain Eukaryota; kingdom Metazoa; phylum Chordata; class Mammalia; order Rodentia; family Sciuridae; genus Marmota; species Marmota marmota. The sequence continues at coordinate 23,265,456 of NW_026000101.1, forward strand.
TTGGGATCGGGTTTACTTCTATCTTTTTATCTCTGATGATCTTGCATCATCCCTTCTAATTTCTAGGATTCCAGATTCATTCCTGTTAGGTCCCTAGATATCAGTAACTTCATTTTGGTTCTGGGGCTCCATCTTGACCCAAAACCAAAACTTATAAACTGACATGAAAAAGAAACTTAAGATACTCTGTTCTTGTAACCCCCACCCCTTAAGGTCCCTATATACAAAAAACTCTTATTACCCAACCACCTGTACCCAAGGTCAATTATAGCTTGCTCTTGTTCCTTGTTCAAAAGATATATAAGCTTCTATTGAAGTGACACTGGCCACTGCACCTTGCAAAAGGGCAGTCTAACAGCTATTCTCTGTCAATAAACCTTTGCTTGAACTCAGATCTGTGACTCTCCTGGATGTTTGTGCCAGCTACCCTAACAATTCTCTTGTGCTTCTTACTGGAGATTTGTCCTCACTCTCAATAGGAACCTGGCTACTTCTCTAGGGACTCTGAAACTATTGTGGCTTTTAGCTTTGCTCTCTGACCTGCAACCTTGCCCCAACCAACAGGAAATGCTCTCAAAGTCATAAAATTGCACATTAATTATTAAGAGTAATAAGTATAATTTATTGAACAATATGGACATGCCAGGAATTGTTCTCAGAGCTTCCCACACATAATTCTATTTAATCTTCAGAGCACGCCATGAAATTTGTCCTTAATTTCTAAACCAGCTAATAATTCCTACAGTCGGTGATGAAATCAATGTGAAATCTGTATGAACACGCATATGTGTGTATGTGTATTCATGAAAACACAAGACTTGTTTAAACCATAGGAAACAATATTCTAACTGCTTTTAAATAAGAAGATAACCCCTTCAGAGAATATTAAAAAGAAACAATATAAATAATCTAGTACCTGTTTACCAATTATTATGAGCTTTGAATATCTCAATGTGTACTTTTAAAATTTCTCTTATTACTGCCTACATCAGGCCACTTGTGATACCTCCTGACATCATCTCCTTCATCTTCCTATTGTAAATGTGGTTTCTTTCATAGCTCCCCCTATTGCTGGCACCTGGGTGCTATGTTTCCCTAACTGCCTCTCAATTATGCAGTCTTTTAACCACTTCTCCTGCAGACCAGCTTTGCATCTTTTTCCTCCTTTATTTTGTGAGTAGCTATGAAGGCGATCCTACCTGCTTTTAATTTACACCTTAGTGTTTCTCATTGTGTTGGCCATAGATCAGAGGCAGCAGAACAGTCAGGATGCTTGTTAAAATTCAGATTCCTGGATCCTGCCCTCAAAAGATGAATCAGTGCATCTGACCCGGCATTTTTACAGCAGTCCTTAGTGATGATAACAATATACACCAAAGTTTGAAAATCTCTGTACTAGAAGAAAAATTGTCTCATCACTTGCATTCTTAAAGGGGCCTTAGTTTGGAATAAATACCATCAAATAAAATATGAGTTAAAGAGATTTCTTCATAAAGAGAAAGATGCAGTGCTAGTAATTTTTTTTACATAGAGGGCCTTTTATGTATTCTCATCTAGGTCTGCCAGTCCTATTTCCGGAAGCGTCTATGAACCTTCCTAGTAAGCACCTAATAAGTACTTGTCTGTGCAGAGTTTGATGGTTGCCTTGGGGCCTGCTGCACCAAGATTAAATTGGTCTCATAGGCTCAGAAGTGGTAAATTTTGAATGATTACAAATGTGTGCCTGTGAGTGTGTCTTTGTGCGAATACACACACACACACACAGAGGCAGGCACACATTCTTCACATATATTAAATATGTTACTTTCAATGACTCTATGGGTGTGATACTTACAACTTCTATATGAATAAATATATATATAAAACAAAATCCTACATTAATTTTTCATATTTTAAATATCCAAAATATTCTCTTCACCTCTCATGACATAACTCTATTGTGTGATAGGCAGACTAGCTCAAAATGCTGAACAAGTGAAAGATAAGAAAAGTTGAAATGCAAATTCATTACGGCTGCATCATACCCGCCTAGTTGTTGAAAGGTGATGCTAAGAGCCTGCTCAACCAAGCTTTCTATTTCTGTTCAAGTGCCAGGACTTTGGTTTGTTTTCTGAACAAGCCTAAATTTAACCTCAATCATTTTTAACACAGGGATCAAGGGGAGCAACAACAGAAGCTTGAATACCGCAGGGGTGCTTAAAGCAGTTTGGAGGTGGGGGGAAAAAAAAAAACCAAAAAACTTGTTCTCTGGACTCCTGGTGCCAGCACAGTTTCTGAAACCCAGGTGCTTAAGAAATAACAAATAAGTGAGTGCTCAGAAAAGCTTACTTGTTAATAGTTTTATGAGTATTCTTCTTTCACTGAATATTACCCACCCTTACCATATTTGGTATTCCATCTTGGATATATTGAGACAACTGCTTATAGCAGCTAAATTCTTAATCCAAGAGGATCACTTCTAGTTCCTGTCTTGTGACTACACAGGAGGATGGGTGGTGGGGGGGAGGAAAAAAACTCTACTATCTCTACTAAAGAGGTGTGCTGTGATTGCTATTGTGCTAAATGCTTTACATACACATTAGCATTAATCCTAGCAGAAACCATGTGACGTATGTTTCCCCCATTTTAAATGTGAGAAACAATATAGAAAGATTGAGTAACTTTTCTGAGGTCACATAGCTAAGAAAGAGGTAGAACATGGGTTGTACTACTCCACTTATAGGACTAGACAGCCTCATGCTATATTTTATACCTGTTTGCCTCCTCAGTATCTATCATAGCTCTCTACACATAAAAGGCGCAGAAACAACAGATTCTTACTACACCAGGTAATATTATGCATTATTTGGGTCACACCTCAGTGCAGCATGATAGGTAAGATCACAAACTCTAACAGCCAAATTCCTGGGTTTGAATCTTTGTATCACCACTGTGAGACAGCAGAAAAGTCCTTTAAGTTCTGTACCTCAATTTTCTTATCTGTAAAATAGGGATGCTTAGTATAAGTATTGAATAAATTGTTGTGTATAAAGTGATTGGAAGAATTCTGTCAGAATAGCTCCAGTTAAGTGTTTTCTAGAACTGTTATTGTCCAGGAGGGAGAACTAGTGTTCAGTGACTTTTATCTGTCTAGTAATGTTTGATGATGCAATAATGATGGGTCAAATTTATGTAAGGTAGACAGAATTGACATGGTACTTGCCCTCTATGCAGTTGGCAGCCTGCCAGGAAAGATGGACATTTAGGTAAATGCAATAAGCTATGAGTAACTGCATACTGAATTTGGGATAGGTGAGAACCACCCACAGCAGGAGGTCCAGATTGTAAAAAGTCTTGAATGTTAAGATCCCCAACAAAATGGTAGATGAAGGCAAGGCATCATCGTAACAGTATCTTAGGCACATAAAAATGTCAATAAAGTAAATAAAGGATTTTCAAAGAGCAGAGAATAGGGATCAAGAAAATGATAAGGATGTAGTTATAGTAATTCAAATGTAAGGTTATAACATTCCCAAATGTAAACATGGCAGAGGGGGAGGAATGAGTAGGTACAACAGATACCTCCATGAAATAAGCAATATGTTGCACTGACTGACCAGAGAAAAAACATATAAGGTCTTGTTTAAGGACTTCCAGAATGTGAATCTTCTAACTTTGGGTCCTCACAATCAGAATTCACTGATTATTATTAATTCACTTCCTATTATTAACTTTGTGGTATCAGAGTATGGTCTCAGTACCATTTGGGAACTCATTAGAAACAAAAAATTCTTGGGCCCCAACCCCATGAATCAAACTCTAGGGCCTTGGAAGTGTGTATTTTAACAAGCCATCCAGATGATTCTGATGACCAAAATGTTGGAGAATCACTGCTCTAATTCATTCGCTCATTTAACAACCCTTTAGAGGGTTTATCATGCCCTAAGTAGATCGTCTGTAAACTAGAGTCCAGGGACACTTAAGGGACTTAGTCAGTGGGAGAACACAAGCATCATTATATAAATAATAAAAAGTCTCATGGAAGCAAAAAAAAAATGTGAGCACATTTAATTGGGGGATCTAATAAATACGAAAAATATCTGAAGAAGTGACATTTAAGATGAATCCTGAACTAAGAGCAGGAGTTTCTGGGGTAAAAGCATGTGGTTGTAGAAAGGTGAGGAAGGCAGGCCTAACAGCTGGGGCACAGTAGGGAAGGACATCAGAAGCTTGATGAGAGACTCACTAGGAGAGACCCACCTGATCAACCACACAGCTTCCTCAGCCTTTGTCCCAAATGAAACAGAAATCCATTGAAGAATTCTGAGGAGCAGCTTGAAGAGGTTTGCATTTTAAAAGACCACTTGGATTCTACTTATATAGAATATATTTCCTATCACTGTAATCTACATGGGTATAAATTCAGCCATCCTAAGTAGTGGCCCCAATATCCTCAGAAATCTCATTTGTCTGTCCCTCTGCCTTCTGGGTAGAAAGCCCAGCCCTGATGCCTCCCTTCAAATCTGTGTGCTTTTTGACCTTACAGTTCTCCTGGCTAGTTCAAAAGCAGTTATTAGAGTTTGAGTTTTAAACTGGCCTCCAACCATGAAACCACCAAGAGTTTCAATTTAATTTCCTTTTCATGCCCATTCACACCTTGACTCCTTTTGAGAAAAACCAACTATTGATACTGATAATAAGCTCATTTTATGCTTTGGAAGTAAAAAAAAAAATGCTCAGCTGAATTCGCCATTAAATACACTCCTCTCATGATGAAGTCTACATTTAAGTCAGGCTCCTATTAGCTGAGAAAAGAGTGTCCACTGAGGTATGAAATGTTTATTGTAGCTAGCTCCTGCAAGCACTGCCAAAAGAGAGATAGTATTTTCAATGTCCAAAAGCCGCAATGCACAAGACATGAATTATGTATGCCTATCTTCTTAGAGCAAATCAGCATAAATTACCCCACAGGGCAGACTGTAGGAATTGGGGGACCCTGAAAGGAATATCTTGTCTTGGTCTTCTCAACATTAGAAACTTTGGGATGTGAACGTGGTCACTGAAGAAGATTCCAAATCACAACCTTCAATATTTGGGGCTGATGGGGGGTGCAGGCAGGAATGAGCTGTGACCTGCATTTCTGAGCGTCATCAGTCAAGATACCAGTAATCAACACATGATTATTATTCTCATCAGCCCAAAGCATGAAAGTAATTGAGTGAAAAAAATCCTCACATTATGTGAAATGATTACTGCCTTTGAGCCATAATAAACAATGATCTCGCCCCAGTGCTAGGCAGCAAAATAAATGAGGGCTGCCTGCTGCCCGCACAGGCCAGAACCATTACCAGATTCTATGGCTACCAACCACAGAAGGACTGAATGTCATTTTCAGGGCTGGGGAGAGATGCAGCTCAAATGCCCCTCTTGGTTGCAACACCAACATTTGGCTCCATGTAGAAGAAGCTCTCTGCCTTTGCACAAGCCTACTCTCTTGTTCTCAAGCTCACATTTACCACTTCCAGGGCATCCATTAAGAGGGAGTGATTGTGGACCATGGGGACTCACTTGTTGCTTTCAAATGGAAGTTGTCAAACCAAACAGCTAGGCAAGCAGGGGGCAGGATAAAGTCATCCTAAAGGAAGCCCTGGTGTTCCCAGAGGGACTGCAGATTAATGCAGGATCTGAAAGGGCATTCTGCTTGGACCCTGTTCTATCAAGCCTCAACGGGGTGGAGGAATTCAGGGGGCAGAGGTGGATGTCCTCCTCAAAGTAAGCTGGGAAAATCCAGTGGATAGCTTTGTAGGAAGGTTGTAATTGATACGCTCAGGCTTCAGTCTCTCTTGCCTTACCTTGCAATGCAGGGTCAGCTGTTAGCCTACTGGGAATCTTTCCATAAGTTAGATGCCACACCTTTCTTGTCTCCTAGGCTGGTTGCCCTTGTGCAGAGGAACAGCCTTCACAACCATAGGCAGTAGCTCAGAAAACATAACTTTAAAACCGTGCAGGGTCACTCAAAGATATCCAGAAATACATAGTTATAAAAGGAAAGGGCCATTTGTGATTTCATTTGCAACATTTAAAGAACTTGGAAGTGGTTACCTCTGTTCTTACAACTAGAAAAAGCTGAGCAAACTGGAAATCAATGGCTTCTTTCGGACCCATTAGAGAATTGAGGATGCAAGGCAAACTGCTACTCCAAACTCTATAGAGAGAACAGAATCCAGAGAGGCATGCTAAGAATTGCTTACCTGAACAGAAGCTACCAAAGCCATAAACTGGTAGGAAGATTTTAATGGTATATATGATAAATTTCTGGAGGCCAAGAAATGCAGGTTCACTATAAGTCTGAGATTCATTCATAAGATTAAAGAACATTCCTTCTTCCTCTGCCCACCTCTTACCAACACACCATGGTGTTCTGGTACACTAACAGTGGGTTACAGTTGGAAGAAACTATAAAAAGCAGGCTCTGTTTAAGACAATGAAACAAAGGTACTGGAAGAATTTAAAGCTTCTGGTATCTAAAATATAACAAGCATCAGTACAGACTATAGGAAAAGTGAGAAATTCTTGAGTGCTATAGTCTGGGGAGGCCCCTAACTTTGGTAGGTTTTACTTCTAAGAACCTCACCAGGTTCTCAAAATGAAGAGGCAGGAAAGTTCTCTTTTTGGTTTTAAAAGGAAGAAGAAGAAACATTAAAAGATATGCCCTGACATTTTTTATAACAGATGTTCACTATCAAGAGAAAGAGCTGTTGGAGTCTTATCCCGTTTATTTCTCTAACTCTAGCACAATTGAACTTTCCTGTTTTGCCTGGATGTGGGGAAGCTAAAAAATACTTATAAAAAAGCCATAGCCAAGAAATGCAGGTTCACTATAAGTCTGAGATTCATTCATAAGATTAAAGAACATTTCTTCTTCCTCTGCCCACATCTTACCAACACACCATGGTGTTCTGGTACACTAACAGTGGGTTACAGTTGAAAAAAAATATAAAAAGCAGGCTCCATTTAAGAGAATGAAAACAAGGATACTGGAAGAATTTAAAGCTTCTGGTATCTAAAATATAACAAGCATCAGATACACTTCAACTCCTGGCCAGATAAACACTAGATGCATAGGTGAAGATTTATTTATCTCAGCTTCGATTGACTAATTTGTTATATCCAGCTTTCAGCAAAAAATTCAAGTTGGTAAAATGCAAGAAAAACAGTCTGAAGAAACAAAGCAAACACAACACCCAAATTAGATTCAGATATGACACATTTTGGAATTATAGGATAAGAATTGAAAATAACTATAATTAACTTGTTAAAGGTCCCAGTGGAGATGGGAGAAATCATGCAAGAACAGATAGGTAAAGTAACCAAATGGAAATGCTAAGAATCAAAGGAAATGCTAGAAATCAAAAGTGGAAGTGAAGACTGTCTTTAATGATTTCATTAATCAACCAGAAATAAAAAGGAAAGAAAAAAATGAGCTTAAAGATAAGTCTATAGAGGGCTGGGCATGGTGGCATATGCCTGTAATTCCAGTGACTTGGTAGGCTAAGGCAGGAGGATGACAATTTTGAGGCCAGCCTCAGCAATTTAGCAAAGTCCTGTCCCAAATTTTAAAAACAGGGTTGAGATGTTGCTCAGTAATAAGCACTCCTGGGTTCAATCCCCAGTATCCAAAGGAAAAGTCAATAAAAATTTCCCCAATATCCCAAACAGAAATGCGCAGAGGAGGGAAAAAATATGAAAAAGTAGAACTGAATACCCAAGAATTGTGAGACAATTTCAAAAGGCATAATGTAAGCATAATTGGAAGAGAAAGGAGAAGAGAAAGCAAAACAGAGGAAATATAGAAGTAATAATGACCAGTACTTCCCCAAATTAAAGATGGTTAGCAAACTACAGATCCAGGAAGCTCAGAAAACACCAAGCAGGATAAACATTTAAAAAAATTCCTATAACCACCATCAGAATTATCTCAGGTGGACCCTTTATGGTCAGACTCTCCCAACATATAATTGCCCTGTGACCCAACTATCCGACTTCTAGGAATTTATCCTGAAGACATGAAAACTTATGTTCATTTGAAAACCAGTCGATGAATATTTATAACTGCACTATTCAAAATGGTCAGGAAATTTAAAAATAAAATGTTATAATGAACTAAATGTTACTATTGTTATATACTGCTTCTTTTATCCCAGGATAAAACCATTTTATAGCACATAAGTTGGAAGCTGCTTATCATTTATCTTATTCTCAGCATTTACTAATAGTAGAATGGTTAAGAGTGCCATTGAACTGATCTCATTCGAGGCACTTGAGTATAGTTAGATAATATTCTTACATTCTGTTTTCTAGTCTAGGTACTTCAGTAAATATGGAGGGGCCCAATGGATCAGTGGCAAGAATCATCAAAACAATGAGTAGCACTTGTATCAAGAGACTATTATGCAATTATAATTAAAAACCATTAATGATTGCAATTTTTGTTACTTTTTCCCTTTTGGTGAGTTTTCTTCCAGCTCAGTAGGATTATTCTAAAGAATAATTTAGTTTTCCAAATGCTCAAGCACACCGACTGTGTTCCTATGTTTCTAAAGATGATTGAATAAGGCCTGTAGATTAACTTACTATAATTTCTGAGTGGTAACCACATCCAACACAGTGGTGGTGAAAAGGCTGCACATGCTAAAATGATGATTGACAAGTGGGCTTGTAAGATGTCAAGGCCTGAAGAACTTCATTGCAGAAATACTAGAGCAGACTGCCGGAGCATGCACCTCTTCACCTTAGAGATGTAACTAGTTTCAGTTCTTTCTAAGGCCTGAAAAATAATTGAAAAGAAAATAAGGGTCATGAAAGCCCCATTTTTCAGCTAGAAATATCCTTTCACCTAACAATCTAACAACTAGTTAAAATCCTGTCATCTCCCAATTTGCTGTGCTAAGAGGATAAAGGTAATAAATGTCCTTGAACTTATTGATTTTTCAACTCCAAGCTGAAGTCCCCGTACAGAAAAAGAGGAATCAGAAATCCCTTCTTTGTGGGAAGCCTCTGCTTCCTAATAGCAAGTTAGGACCGTGCCACAAAGCAAAGCACAGGCTTCAAAACGGAAAGCCAGTGTAGACATTAAGAAACTAAAGGTAGAACTACCATCCGTCTTTTTTTAAACAAAGCTCTACCCATCTTACACATTCCTCCACACAGATAATTTGATAGTTGTTGAAAATACTGATAAAAGCATCAAGTCAAATGTTCACAGCATGTTTGGATGATTCTTGAATTACTAGGTTAGAGGAAGTACTGACCATAGTAGCAACAACAGAGCAAATAGAGAGCAGACTTATTTGCCCTGGTAGTTGGTTCTCATACCACTCCTATTGTTCCTTCCTGTCATTTGGCACATGGGGCTCTTTTGACTGAGGCTTGGGGAAGGAGGAAAGGGAACATGAAGAGCTAAAGAAAGAGGGAGGAGGAGGATCTTCAGTGGGAGACAGAAATAGGAAATTATATGTATAAACATGTTTTATCTGTTGTTATCTCTAAAAATGTGACCAGAGGCTCAGTGTTTGGAAAGGACAACAGATGTATCTTATGCTAAACTATAATGTAACTAGTTTCAGTTCTTTCTAAGGCCTGAAAAATAATTGAAAAGAAAATAAGGGTCATGAAAGCCCCATTGTTCAGCTAGAAATATCCTTTCACCTAACCAACCAACTAGTTAAAATCCTGTCTAGACCTAGAACTTAGAAGACTGTAGCTCATGCTAACCCTACACCACCAACAAGATTTTCCTGGAGAACTTGTTGGCAAAGCAAATTCTCAGGCAAGATTCTTGACATGATTAGGCAACCAGGGTCAGGATGGAGCTGAGAAGTCTGTTTTAACAAGCCCTATAGGGCTAGCGATGCCTTTCAAACACTGAGAACTGCAGGAAAACAAAGGTTACTACATCTTCTTAGAGAAGATGGTATTTCTTTTAACAGTCAATTTCAAATTGACAGCTGTTCATGATGGAGATATACAAAAGGGAATAAAGGAAACTAAATTCCTTCGGAATATAACTAGGTGTTGCCCAGGGAGGTGGTAGCTAGGAGCAAATGTTCATCTTGGGAAAACTGCAAACCCCAACTAAAATATCACTGAACTGGCTTTTGAAGAATGTCTTGTAGGTTGAAGTGGCTTGGAAGGTAGTGTGGAGGAGTTGTCAAGCAGAGGAGTTGGGCAACAATAAAGAGGAGCTGGTGCCTTGGAGGAATCTTTCAGGAACACAAAATCAGGATAAATAAGCCATGTGGAAGTACGTGACCTGAATCACACTTTTCTTGCTGCCCTTGAATGGACCTTGGTAAAGACAGTTGAGAAAGCTCAAACTGAGAACATCCTGACTTTGATACTTTGATGAATAAATATACCCCCCCCCTATTTTTTACTGATGGGTAGTAAATCATGAAGAAACTATAGTTCTTTTGATCATATGCCCCCAAAAAATGTAAACCAGAATTTTAAAAACTCTCTATTCTCTCAGGATTAGGAAGGACATAAAATTAACATGAGACCAACTCTTCCCCACTTTCACATCCTCTCCATGTATGAACTTACATGTATGAGAACGTACATATTCATTTCAAAATTTTTTTCCCCTGTGTTCCTCCCCCAAACATTACTCTACCATGGGCAAAAAGAAGAAAATATGCTTTATTTTACCCTGTGGCAAGAGGAGTCTAATTTCTTTTTCTGATGTTCTAAACCAACTCACTATGAAAAAAAAAAGTTAGGGGAAAAATTAGGGGTAAGATTTGCACAGAAATCTGGTAAAAGAAAATAATAACCCCTTTCCACAGGTTCCTAGAATAAAAAGTTCGTTTCATAATCCTCTGATCATAAGAGTGCCCCAAATGGGGACGTTATTTTTTCTAAGAGACTTGGATTACCAGTGGAGACCAACATCACCCTGGACATGCAGCCCAGATGCTCATGCACATGAGCTTTCTCGGATCTGAATTCATGCCCTGAGTCTCCTTGTCCAACCTGGTCATTTCTCCATCAGGCCCCTTCTGTGCTAGGACTGCAGGGTATTTAAACTTTCCAGTAAAATGACAATATACAGAGCACACCAATCCCAATGGTCATGAACCTTCTAACCAACAAATAAGTTAAATAAAATTCCATCAAGGCTAATACAGAGGATAGAACTATATAACTTCATTCATTTGCCTTCTACTGTTGAAGCTCTCAGCATTTGTGTGTGCAACAAATGTTGAGATTTGATTTATTTCATTACAGAAATGCAAATTTCACTCTGTTCTTAAAGGCTGTCAGCTATTCTTCCTCATTCCCAAGTCAGGCATTTTTATTCTTTGCCCTGCATCTTGCTATTCTCCAATGCAGAACAATGTGCACTGTGTTGGATTCATTTTCTACAAATACTTATGCCTGAAGGGTCTCACATTCTACTACTTAAGGACATGTAAAAGATTTTTTCTAAGCAAAGGTACTTCCTGTTGTTTTGGATGCAGATTCATGTTTTCAAAGCTTGTTTTCCAGAGTGATGACGTGAGAAATAGTGAAACTTTTAAAAGGTGGGCCTAGTGGTAGGTCATTAAGTCAATGTGCCATTGCCTTCAGAAGGAATTAATGTTAGTTTCATGGAGTCAGTTCTTATAAGTGCAAGTTGTTATAAAAGAACAAGAATGGCTTCTCATTGGTCTTTACCTTCCTTCCTGTCAATCCATATGATCTCTCAATCTTCCACAAGTTCCCATTAAGATAATATCTTTAGGAAGCTTTCACCAGAGCCAAGCAGAAGTAGGCACCCTGCTCTTAAACATCCAGAACTGTGAGCTAAATAAACCTCTTTCCTTTATAAAATACTCAGCCTCAGGTATCCTGTTATAGCAATAGAAAACAGACTAATACATTTCCCTAAGAATAATTCTGGTACCAGATGCTGATTCTTTTTTATGCCACAAAAATCTAGTCCTGTTCCTTATGGCTAATTTAAAAATTAATTTGATCTGATGTATTTTTGTGGTTGTTGTTGTTGTTGTTACTGTGACCCAAATACCTGACCAGAAAACTTAGAGGAAGAAAAGCTTATTTTGGCTCACATCTTGAGTTTCAGTCCCTGGTCAGTTGAATCCATTGCTCCAGGTCAATGATGAGATAAAAGATCATAGCAGAAAGATGTGGCAGAGGGAAGCTACTCCTCTCATGGCAGCCAGGAAGCAGAGAGGGGAAGGGAAAGAGGCATCAAGCAAGATGGACCCTTACAGGGCACAATTCTAGTGACCAACCTCCTCCTTCCACACTGCCTACAGTTATCACCCACTTAGTTCATTCAAACTAGGATGGACTGATTAGGTTACAGCTATTATAATCTAAATATTTCACTTATGAATATATTGTATTAACTCAGGAGCTCTTGGGGGCACCTCATATTCAAACCATAACACTCTGCCCCTGGTCCTAAAGCTCACATCCATCTCACAATGCAAAATGCATGTAGTCCATCGTCTCCAAGAGTCCCATGGTCTTATCAGTTTTAGCATTGCCCCAAAGTCCAAGTACAAAATCTCATCTGAGACTCAAGGCAAATTCTTTGTTGTGAGCCCCCATAAAAATCAAAAGCAAGTTATGTATATCCAATATACAATGGCAAAAGTAAACATACCCTCTTTCAAAAGGGAGAAAGAGGCTCATAGAAGGGATGGGTCCAAAATAGGACTGAAACCCAGGTAGCAAACAGATCCTGTAACTGCACACAGCATCTAGGATACATGACAGTGAGATGTGCTATCCAAGATTGCCCTTTGTCCTTCCTGATTGCAACACAAATAGCCTTTCTAGCCTGGCTTTCTGTGCAGCAAGCAGCCTTCTTCTGCAGATAGTCCAGATTACTGTCATCTCTTCAATTCCTTGGATTTCCATTCCAGCTTTGGCTTCACCTTCATAGCTCCATGCATTACCCTCTCAGGCACTGCCAGCAGGGATTCTACCCCTGCTATATTTTGAATGGCCTCCTGGACTTCTTTGAAATCTCAGTGGAAGCCTCCTTGACCCTTTAACTCCAGCATCCTACATTCCTGTGAACCAGAACCATGTAGATGATGCCAAGGTCTACAGCCAGCTCAAGCAGTAACTAGGCCCCTTTGAATCCTGGCTGCAGTGACTCTGAATTCCTGGTAGGCCCTCTGTGCAAGCAGGGTGCCCCTAGGATCTCTTCTCAAAGAATTTCCCCTTCTACATCCAGCCTGAAGTAGGTGTGGTCTTACAAATACCTGAGATGCCCTCAAGCCATCTTTTCTATAGTCTCTGAACAAAATTCTTAACATCTCTTTAGGGGATATTATCTCTTCAACCCTACCTTTCTTAGCCCATTTTATATGCACTTTTCTGGTCACACTGCGAGTTTTTAAAATCCTCCAGCTTGCTTTCTGTTCATAATTCCCACAGTAAATCTGCCTAAAAGCTGCCAGCAAAATCTGTCCTACTTCCTGAATGCTATGCTTCCTTGAAATTTCCTCCAGTAGATTAATTAATCTATCACTTTTAAATTCATCCTCTCACAAAGTCTCAGGAAATGGGCACAATATAGATAAGTTTTTTTTTTTGTTTGTTTGTTTTGTTTTTTGCCAGAATGCAACATGAATGACCTCCAGTCCATTTTCCAACAAAAGCCCCACTTCCATCTGAAACCTTAGGAGCATAGTCTTTGCTGTCTGCATTACTCTCTGCATTATGGTCAACTGAGCTTCCACCAGAACTGCTCATTAAGCTGTGCTTTTCCAAGCTATTCCTGCAAACCAGTTCCAAAGACTTCTAAACCACGTGGTCAGATTAGTCAAATCAACAGCCCTATTCCTGGTACCAGTTTCTGTGTAGATCAGTGTTGTGTCACTGTGATCAAAATACCTGACCAGACCAACTTACAGGAAGACAAGTTTATTTTGGCTCCTGGTTTCAAAGTTTCAATCCATGGTTGGCTGAGACCATTGTTAGAGGCCTGCCCAAGGTGAGGCACAAAATCATAGCATAATGGCATGGTAAAGGCAGCTGCTTCTGTTGTGACAATCAGGAAGCATAAAGAGGGAGAGGAGGGGCCATAGGCAAGTTGAACCATTCTTAATGGTCATGCTCCCAGTGACACACCTCTTCCAGCCACACCCCACCTGCCATTCAAACTAGGATGGACAGTTGGGTTACAGCTCTTATAATCTAAATATCTCACCTCTGAATATTCCCCAAATAGGAACTTTGGGGCGGGGGAGGAGGATGACACCTCATCTCCAAATCATAACAACTTGTTCCTTATTTATTTTATTCCTTATTATCTTGAATCCCTCTCTACTCCCCAGACAAGTTCACTAATTTATTCCCTTATTTTTACCCAGGTCTTACATCACACATTGTACCTGCTTTAGGACTAAAACTACATGGTAACAGGCAATGGACACTATATTGTCAAGAGTGGAAGGTAACTTTGAGTCCATTTAGATTAGTTTTATACAGTTTTCTGTGTCAAGTCTGAGTGTTCTGTGGCTACTTGGGGGTGCAGCTGGGACAAACTCAGAGAAATCACCTGTGTGGTTGAAATTCAGAATCTCCACCCATTTGAACCAGAGAAACTCAGCTTTTCTTCACTTTGCACATTGAGTTTCCATGAAAATTTTATTTGAGGAAAAGGAGGCCATACTGCTAGAAAAACAATCACCTAGTATACTATTGGTGAGGAAACTGAGACCCAGAGGAGCAAGATCTATGTGCCCATGTGTCAAGTTACAAACTATTATAGAAGAGTCTTGCTGATAAAATGCTGTTACAACTCAGATAAACTACCTCCCTATAAATCAATTATATTTAACTTTTCTTTTTAGTTACAACAATTGCCAAAATTTGCTGAATATATATATTTTTTCAGCAAATTTTGGCATTTAATATATATATATTAAAGTGTACAATTCAGTGGTTTTGAGAATACTACAGAGATTTGTAATCAATGACACAAATGGATTAAAACACATCCCCTAAAGAAATTGCATATGCTTAGCATGACTGTTTTATCTGCTTCATGCCTTAGCCCCTGAGGACCACTAGTCTTCTTTCTGAATCTGTGGACACTTGATATAAATGGAATCATACAATATATGCTATTTTGTGAGTTATTTCTTTTGCTTTGTATAATGCTATCTAGGTTCATATTATAGCGTGTATCATCTCTTTATTCCCAAAGAATTACCCTTTTTATAGATATGGATAAAACATTTTGTTTATTCCTTCATCAGGTGATGGGCATTTTGGTCATTTCTTTTCAGACTATAATGAAAAACAGCACAATGAATATTCACATCAGATTTTTGTAGGAATAGAATTACTGGGTCATACAGCAAATCTATGTTACCATGACTTTGAGGAACAGTCAATCTCTTTTTCCAAAGAGGCTACTTCTGTTTTACATTCCCACCAGAAAAAAAAAATGAGGTTCGTATGTCTCTAGGTCATTGACAACACTTATTATTGTCTTGTTTTTATTATGGCCATTCAAGAGATTTGTCAAGGCTGTTTGTTTTATTTTCTTTCAATTAATAATATCAACAGTCTTCATATGCTTACTGGTCGTTTTTATATTTTATTTGGAGAAGTGTGTTTTCAGATCATTTGCCTATTTTTTAATTGGGTTGTTATTTTATTATTGAGTTATATGATTTCTGTATATATGAGAATTATGTGAAATCTGTAGATCACTTTGGGGAATATTACCATCTTAACAATATTAATCCTTTCTATCAATGAATATGAACTGTCTTTCCATCTCTCTACATCATTACTTTCTTTCAACAGTGTTTTATAATTTTGCATTTCTTTTGTTAAAATTATTCTTAAGTGTTCTATTTGTCTTGATGCTATTGTAAATGACATTAGTTTTTTGTAGTTTGACTTTCAGATTGTTCACTGAAATACATTCGATAGTTACATATTTACGATGCTCTCATATCCTGAATCCTTACCAAATTCATTTATTAGTTCTAATAGTTTCTAAGTAGATTTTTTCTCTATATAAAAAAATCAGTATTATCAAAGAGAATTATTTTTATTTTTTTCTTTGTAATCTATAAACCTTTCATTTCTTTTCCACCCCTAATGATTTACCCTAAAATTTCCAGTACAATTTTGAATAGAAGTAGTAAGAGTACGATTATTCTTTTTCTATGTGTCCACTGTGAGTTAAGGGGTTTATAGCTATTCCTTCCTGGTTATATTCACATGACATATATTATGCCTATAATTATACACTATATGTATAATTTAGAAGATAGGTTGTATCTTAGAGGCTGTGTATAAGATAGATTGATAAATATATATTTTCCAAGGCACACAATGATATAAAGACCAAAAAGCTGAGAAATATCATAAGGGAATTAGACTGGCATATTGATGGAGTATATTAAAATCAATTCAGTGAAACAATCGTTGAGTTTATTCCTACTCTGCCACTTTTCACAAAGGACCAGCTTACCTTTGTAGGCCTCTCCTGAAAGGAATGTGAGGCTATTCTGAGAAATGAAGTAAGATGGGAATTCTATCAGAACATGTAACAAGAGCCCCTGATTTCAACAAATACTATTCAAGCTCTAAGGGCAATTTTGTGTGAATGTTCCCATAAGTAGAGAAAGAGCGTACCTGCTGATGTTTTGAGTTATGAGGATTTTTGTTGTTGTTGTTGTTGTTACCAGGGATTGAACCCAGGGGCGCTTAACCACTGAACCACATCCCCAGCCCTTTTTAAAATATTTTATTTAGAGACAGGTTCTCACTGAGTTGCTAAATGCCTCAATAATCTGCTGAGGCTGGCTTTGAACCCACGATCCTCCTGCCTCAACCTCCCAAGTTGTTGGGATTACAGGTGTGTGCCACAGCACCTGGCTCATGAGGTTTGTGAGTGGTATCTTGATAAAATGTAAAGAAAACTAAACCAGGAGTGAGAAAAACCTAGTCAATAATCTTGATTTCTTTTGTGACTTTGATTAAGGCACCTATGTGTTTTCACTACTAATTTATAACTTGGTGTTGTTGCCCATCCAATTGTTATGGAAATAAAGGTAATAATACTTAGGAACCCATAAATTACCCTGCAATTCTTGTTTAAGACTGTTTCAATTATACAGATTCTTCACAGGGGCAGGGTCTCCCTGAGTTGCTTATCATTGTGTTTTTGCTGAAGCTAGCTTTGAATTCATGATCCTCCTGTCTCAACCTCCTGAGCTGCTGGGATTACAGGGGTGCACCACCACACCCAGCTCAGTCCTTTTTATTTTTTATGTTGAGACTGGGTCTCACTAAATTGCTGAGGTTGACTTTGAACTTTCAATCCTCCTGCCTCAGCCTCCCAAGTTGCTGGGTTTACAGGCATGTGCTACCATGCTTGACTCCAGTGTTTTCTTCTATTCATAAGGCTATCTTGTGACTCAGAGAGGGGCTACCAGGAGAATTCATTTTAACTCTCAATAGAGCTATTTTACTGCTCCTGAAATAAATATAAGTGGGGTTATCTTTGTGAAGAAAAAGTGATGGAAAGTATGTTTTCACAGTGACGTTTACTCCTCCTCTTTGGAATAGTAATCTGAAGGCTCTATTTGGTATTGGATCATTTCTTGGTTGGTTGGTATGTTTGCTTGCTTTTCCAGCTCTTCTCTCCTGTTCTGCAATCATTATCTTCTATAAAGGATTCTCTTGGCTTTCAGATATCACTGTGCATACCACCACTTCCTGAGTCATAGGCCTTTTTGTGACTGACTGTGAGCCCCTGCTACATACTGTGAGTCTATATTTTCAGTAAAATTTAATTCAGGAGTTGGGCTAGATGACCTGTCTCTGAATTTCTAAGGTCCTTTTTATGTCCATAAGTCTTATATTCTATGGTTCATAAATGATTCTGTTTTAAAAATGAGTTGGTGGCTTTAAAATGGTTTAAATACAAACTAACAGACTAGTGAAATATAAGATTGCCCTATTAAAAGACATAAGAGAGCAGGTGGTATCTGTTTTTTTCACTTCAGCATCCCCAGTACTTAAGCCAATGTCTAACATATCTTACTTAGGTGTTCGGTAAATAATGGTTGCATGAATGAATGAGTGAAGGAATAAAATAAATGAGACTAGCTCAGTACATATGAATTAGGTG
The DNA here is from genome assembly GCF_001458135.2 of Marmota marmota marmota. Lineage (NCBI taxonomy): Eukaryota > Metazoa > Chordata > Mammalia > Rodentia > Sciuridae > Marmota > Marmota marmota. The sequence goes on from NW_026000101.1 coordinate 23,283,619, forward strand.
TTCACAAAATTGGTTCAATCATAAATATTTGTTAGGCATTGCTGTTCAGTTTTAGTGGAAGGCATTTCTGAGACAGGAAACCATGCATGATGTATAATAAATCACTTCAGTATTCCTTAGTCTGCTAGGTAGCTCCTGAGTTGGTTCACTCCTTGAAATTTTTATTTCAGTGAGAATGCCTTAAGAATGCATTGTGGGAAGTGATTCCTAATAGAGTTTTCCTCTTTCCACCAGAGATCATTGTAGTCCTATCAGGGCAAAAGATACCATGGCTATGAGGATTTGTTTGGAATTAATATGCATCATCCTCAAGTTCATGATTAAAATTGCATTTCATGGATAACTTGAATTTTCTAATGAAAGAATCTTCTGCATCCCTGGAGTTGAGCCTGTGTTCTATTTTTTATAGTTCTGATCTAATGCAGGTCATTTTATATAGTTCTATAAATTTTCCATCTTGCTCTCAATGACTGAATTCAAGCTGTATAAATTATTTCAGTCCAAAATCATTTGTAAAAGCGATCTTCCCTCTTTCTTCCTCTTATAAGCCCTCTCTATTTTGATCTGTGGTAAGGATTTGTTTTTAAAAATCTTAGGTAGGTAAGAGTTTCTTCTTAGTAATCCTCAGAAGGTCCATGTTTTGTGTGGCTTTCACCCCCATTTAAAATTGACATTTTGATTGTGTTTCAATTTTACATTCAGAGTTTCTTGTTTTTACTGATAAATGTTTGAAAGAAATATAATCTCTTCTTATACTTTTCTTTTTTTCCCTCCCTGAAAGAGCTTTGCATGGGCAGCAAATCTCCTCTGATAACAGTGGAAATAAATCTTAATGTCTTTGCCCTATGATAGGCCTAGACATTATCATTCTTCTTTTTGCCCCAGTGATAATTGCTTATCGGTGTATACAGTCTTTATTTTTATGATTCTGATGCCACCAGGGTTAACATCTCTAGGAAGATAGACAGGAAGTGCAGTTCTCTGAATCCATTAATGGCTTTAATACAAACCAGACAAAGAAAAAATAATGGCCAAGTTGACTATCTCAAAATGATAAGGCCATCTCTTCATTTTTTGATACTTTCCTCAAAAGGAAAAAAAATCCCCTTTGCTTTGATTTGGCTGCCCTGGAAAGAGGGGAGTTGCAAACTGCATTTCTGTCAAAACTGCACTCAAAATAAAAGATTACATGTTAAAATATATCCACACTTGCTGCTATTCTTACTTCCCTGGGTAACTGAAATGAATCTCAGACTGAAACCACCTAACAACATACATCCACAATAAACAGTCCTTCAGTCCAGCAGAATGCTTAGAAGTAGTTGCATTCTTTAAACAAGACTTTTTAAAAATTGAGCTTTCTACATACAGAATAAGCACATCAGTTTGGAACACTGAACAGCAAATGTCCTAGGATATGTGGTGAATTATACATAAACAATAAGAAAGAAAGGAAGAGGGAAACAGTACTAGCAAGAAGGAGGAGGAGGAGGAAATAAAGGGAACTTGGGAAGTTTTTTAATCCTGTATCACTTGTTCTCCAATCAGCTCAGAGGAGTTGGGAAGCACATATATGGTCATTCCCTCATCAGACCAGTGTCAAAAACAAGGTAAATAAATTGCCTAAGTTTAAAACAGGCCTATTCATTCTAAACTTCTAAAACATCTATGGTGGGCCCAGAACATTGTAGAACAGTGGGCATGACCATGTGACTCAGGACCACTGAATTTATATGGTCTCATCTGATTACATCCTCTGGGAAGTAAAAGGTATACCCAGTTGAGAGTCGTGTGCTACTGGCAAAACTGGTTAAATATTTTTCTTTTTCCAGGAGATGAAAACAAAAATAACCTTTCAGAATCACTGCCTAATTAAGTGCATCATGGAAATTTCCTCTTGCATAATGGAGGCATTATTAGGATGTACCCAAAAAATAGAAGAAAAGAAAGAAGAAAGAAGGAAAGACAGACCTCATGCCCCAGGTTTCTTGATCATTTTTAAAATAATGTCAGATAAAAACACAAGTCCATTTCTTGATTGAACTCCCAAAATTTATACCTTCACCAAAACACAGAGATCCCTGCATACTTGGTACAATCCCTTAGAGATCTTTACCAATATTTCTACTTTCCAATTCCCTGTTTCAAACCGCATCCTATTTGGTATTTGTTTCTCATTCTGGTGGATACGTTCTCTCACTTATCTTCAAAACCAGCTTAAACTCTGCCTTCTTTAGAACGTCATTAATTTGTTCAGGTGCTTAGTATCCACTATCGGCCAGAATGTAGAGATAAAACAGTACACAAACAAACCTGCCCTGCTCTCGTGATCTTTACAGAATCCAAAGGAGAGGTACATTAACCAATAACCACACAAATATATAATTAGAGACTGGAAAAGTGTTATTTAGGAGTGAGCCCTATAAGTGAATAAAGAAGGACATGTGATCTAATCTGCACTTCTTTTCTGACTTGGTATTACATAATACATGCTTTTCATACTGTAAATGAATATGTGAACTCAAAGTGAATTCAAACAAAGTGACAAGATGCAAAAGGTCACATGTTCAAAATCCTCCTGAAATCAGAAACTATTTAAGCCACAACTGAAATGACAAAATTACTCAAATAGCTTTTCAAATTCTTAGGGTGGATGTTCCACCAGCACAGTTGAATGATTCACCCAGTAAGTGTCAGGACCTAGGTTGCAGACTGGCTTAGATTTGTTGTCAGAAAGACATGTCCCTGGAAACTGATTATTTTGAAGCTAAGATCAATTCAGCTCAACAAACTTTTATTGAACACATACTTTTTATACAACACTGTGGTACAAGCTGAAGGAAACAAAACAGATCAAAGTCCATACCCTAAAAGAACCAATAGTCTATTGTCTGCTTTTAAAACATTGTAAATAATGCACTTTTATTCTGCCTAGAATTTTAAATTAAAGTATATGAGGAAAACACATTATGTGTGCCTTTATGGAAACTTCCCAGAATAGGAAGTGATTAATTCCTATTAGAGAATATTAAGTAAATACTGAAAAGACAACATCCTGCATCAAAAAAACTAGCTTAATAAGGAGCTCATGATCTAGTTGTTCCAAGGTGGAATCATATAAATTGTTTGTCTTTTACTGAAGGCCAGTTCAGCTATCTCATTGTTTTAAAAATGAAACATGCTTCCCATAAGTTAAATTATGTAGTCAAAGGGTTCAAATTCACTTTTTTTTTGAGTGGCAAATTTTAAAAAATATTTTCAAACAAGTAACATTTGTATCTACTCAGCATTGGTACATAGTGGTGTTCAAATGAGAATCAAGATGACGAGTTTTTAAGTACTTACATTTCTCCAAGGATGCCACCTTGAATGTTCATCCCTGATAAAGAGACTAGGTAGTTGCATGTACCTATACTTAATTATGCAACATGACCAAAAGAGATGCAAAATTACCTGCCAGATCACTATTTCAATTATTTTAGAAATATATGAGAATGCAAAGATAGAATGAATGAGAACACAGACAACTGGAAAAAGTTGTAATACAAAGACAAGGAGGACTTTTTTTTCCTTTCTGTAAAATTATTCCTTTAATTATTATAGTAGTTTTTAATAGTAGAAAAGTGAATTGGCAGACTTAGTGGTTTCTTTCTTGGCAGTCATGCTAATTTAGAACCACTTGATAATGGCTTTTCTAGAATGGATTTGTCATTGTCTTATATGTGAGTAGAAATTTGAATCCTACTTTTTAAAAATTAGGAAAAAAAATCAGATTCTGTTTAGTTTCTGATTTTACAAACACACATAAACATATGAAACAAGTTGAAGTATAAAAGGGAAGGAAAAAAGTAATGAAGAGAAGAGAGGGAGAAGGAATTTATGTGTGTTGAGAACTGACTGAGGTCAGATTGAACAGAGACAATGCTGCCTACACCACACCTCCGGGACTCATTTATCTATTTCATGGGTGTATGTATGTATTGCTCACTCTGTAATATACCATTTGATGGATTGGGATATCTGTGCCATCACTGAGCTCTGTGACTTTTCAAAGCAGTAAGTGCCTTGTCTTAAAGTTCATTCAAGTTTTTTATAGGGCACCTATTGTGAACTTGATTGCCCAATCATGGCCTGTGTTACCTTTTCTTTGTTCTGACCAAAGTAACCGTCAAGAACAACTCAGAGAAGGAAAGTTTATTTTGCTCAGGATTCCCAGATGTTTAGCCCATGGTGCACTCAGTCCATTGTTTGGGGCCCAAAGTGAGAAAGAACATCACAGTGGAAGGGCATGGTGAAAGTGTGTTGCTCCATTCATGGCAGCCAGGAAACAGAGAAGGAAGGATAAAGGGGCTGCTCAGAAGGTTTTCAGTACATGCCTCCAGTGATCCACCTCCTCCAGCTATACCCCACCTCCCTACAGTTTTCACCCAGTCTATTCAAACAAGGATGCGCTGATCAGGTTATGGCTTTCCTTAGTCTAATCATTTCACCTCTGAATGTTTCCACGTTAACACAGGAGGTTTGGGGGATACCTCATGTCCAAACCATAACAGGGTCTAAACTTTAAATTTTAACCTTATAACTATGGTGCAGCAAGTTTCCTTCATATGTCTGTGTAACGTCTGGTTTAACAGTTGTCATGATGTTGTTGAGTTGTAGTCATTGCTTAGAGTTACAGAAATTATAAATATTCTCTTGCATCACGCTTCCTTCGTTTTCTTAAGTAGATTGTAAGCTCTTATGAGGATTGGGTTGTACTACTTTTGAACTTGGGAGAAGCTGGAAATAGTTAAGAACTATTCATCTATTTCTTTTTCTTCTGACCCCTATTTTCTCTTCTTTTTAAATTTTTTTTTTAAAAATTATTATATATGACAGCAGAATGCACTACAATTCATATTACACATAGAGAGCACAGTTTTTCATATTTCTGGTTGTACACAAAATAGAGTCACACCATTCATGTCTTCATACACATATTTAAGGTAATGATGGTCATCTCATTCCACCATCTTTCCTACCCCCTACCTTCTCCTTCCTCCCCTTTGCCCTATCTAGAGTTCATTTAATCCTCCCATGACCCTCCCACCACATTATAAATTAGCATCCTTAAGTTAGTGAAAACATTTGACATTTGGTTTTGGGGGATTGGCTTAATTCACTTAGCAATATATTCTACAACTCCATCCATTTATCTGCAAATGCCATGATTTTATTCTCTTTTAATGCTGAATAATATTCCATTGTGTATATATACCACATTTTCTTTATCCATTCATCTACTGAAGAGAATCTAGGTTGGTTCCACAGTTTAGCTACTGTGAATTGTGCTGCTATAAACATTGATGTGGCTGTGTCCCTGTAGTATGCTATTTTTAACTCCTTTGGGTATAGACCAAGAAGTGGGATAGCTAGGTCAAATGGTGGTCCATTCCCAGATTTCCAAGGAATCTCCATACTGCTTTCCAGATTGGTTGAATGTGCCTTTTCCCCCCACATCCTCAGCAATACTTACTATTATTTGTATTCTTAATAGCTGCCATTCTGACTGGAGTGAGATGAAATCATAAAGTAGTTTTGATTTGCATTTCTCTAATTGCTAGAGACACTGAACACGTTTTCATACATTTGTTGATTGATTGTATATCCTCTTCTGAGAAGTGTCTGTTCAGTTCCTTGGCCCATTTATTGATTGGGTTATTTGTTTTTTTGATGTTAAGATTTTTTAGTTCTTTATATAACCTAGAGATTAGTGCTCTATCTAATGTGCGTGTGGTAAAAATTTGTCCCCAAATTGTAGGCTCTCTATTCACCTCTATGTTTCTTTGGCTGAGAAGAAGCTTTTTAGTTTGAATCCATCCCATTTATTGATTCTTGATATTAATTCTTGTGCTATAGGAATCTTATTAAGGACATGGGGGCTTAATCCGACATGATGGAGATTTCAGCCTACTTTTTCTTCTAAGAGACGCAGTGCCTCTGGTTTAATTCCTAGGTCTTTATCCACTTTGGGTTGAGTTTTGTGCATTGCAAGAGATAGGGGTTTAGTTTCATTTTGTTGCATATGGATTTCCAGTTTTCCCAGTACCATTTGTTGAAGAGGCTATTTTTTCTCCAATGTATGTTTTTGACACCTTTATTTAACATAAGATAACTGTAATTATGTGGGTTAGTCTCTGTGTCCTCTATTTTGTACCACTGGTCTACGAGTCTGTTTTGGTGCCAATACTGTTTTTGTTACTATAGCTCTGTAGTATAGTTTAAGGTCTGGTATAATGATGCCACCTGCTTCATTCTTCTTGCTAAGTATTGCTTTAGCTATTCTGGGTCTCTTATTTTTCCAGATGAATTTTGTGACTGCTTTTCCTATTTCTATGAGGAATGTCATTGGCATTTTGATTGGAATTGTATTCAATCTGTATAGTAATTTTGACAGTATAGTCATTTTGACAATATTAATTCTGCCTATCCAAGAATAAAGGAGATCTTTCTATCTTCCAAGGTCTTCTTTAATTTCTTTCTTTAGTGTTCTTTAGTTTTCATTGTAGAGGTCTTTCACCTCTTTCGTTGATTCCTAAGTATTTTATTTTTCTTGAGGCTGTTGTAAATGGGGTAGTTTTTCTCATTTCCCTCACAGAGGATTTGTCAGTGATATACAGAAACGCCTTTGATTTATGGGTGTTGATTTTGAATCCTGCTACTTTGCTGAATTCATTTACTAGTTCTAGAAGTTTTCTGGTGGAATTTTTGGGTCTTCTAGGTATAGAATCATATACTCCGCAAATAGTGCTAATTTGAATTCTTCTTTACCTATCTGTATCCCATTAATTTCTTTTGTCTGTCTAATTGCTCTGGCCAGTGTTTCAATAACTATGTTAAATAAAAGTGGTGAAAGAGGGCATTTCTATTTTGTTCCAGTTTTTAGAGGGAATGCTTTCAATTTTTTCTCCATTTAGAATGATGATGGCCTGAGGCTTAGCATAGATAGCTTTGATGATGTTGAGATGTTCCTATTAATCCTAGTTTTTCTAGTGTTTTTGAACATGAAGCAGTGCTGTATTTTGTTGAATGCTTTTGAGATGATCATATGGTTCTTATCTTTAAGTCTATTGATGTGATGCATTACATTTATTGATTTCTGTAAGTTGAACCAAACTTGCATCCCTGAGATGAACCCCACTTGATCATGATGTACTATCTTTTTGATATGTTTTTGTATTTGATTTGCCAGAATTTTATTGAGAATTTTTACATCTATGTTCATTAGAGATATTGGTCTGAAGTTTTCTTTCTTTGATGTGTCTTTGCCTGGTTTTGGAATCAGGGTGATATTGGCCTTCTAGAATGAGTTTGGAAGTGATCCCTCTTTTTCTATTTCCTGAAATAAATTGAAGAGTATTGGTATTAGTTTTGTTTTGTTGTTTTTTGGTTTTTTTTTTTTTTAAAAAAAGGTCTTGTAGAACTCAGCTGTGTATACATCCTGTCCGGGGCTTTTCTTGATTGGTAGGCTTCTGATAGCATCTTCTATTTCATCACTTGAAACGAATCTGCTTAAATTGTGTATAACATTCTGATTCAATCTGGGCAAATCATATGACTCCAGACATTTGTCGATGCCTTCAATATTTTCTATTTTATTAAGTACATGTTTTCAAAATAATTTCTAATTATCTTCTGTATTTCTGTAGTATCTGTTGTGATATTTCCTTTTTCATCACATATGTTAGTAATTTGAGTGTTCTCTCTCCTTCTCTTTGTTAACATGGCTAAGGGTCTATCAATTTTATTAATTTTTTCAAAGAACCAATTTTTTATTTTGTCAATTTTTTCAATTGTTTCTTTTGTTTCAATTTCATTGATTTCAGCTCTGATTTTAATTATTTCTTGTCTTCTGCTTTTGTTGTGAGTTGTTCTTTTTCTAGGGCTTTGAAATGTAATGTTAAGTCTTTTATTTGTTGACTTTTTATTCCTTTAAGGAATGAACTCCATGCAATGAACTTTCCTGTTAGTACTGCCTTCATAGTATCCAAGAGATTTTGATATTTTGTTCTCATTTACCTCTAAGAATTTTTTAATCTTCTCCTTGATGTCTTTTGCAACCCATTGTTCATTCAGTAGCATATTATTTAGTCTCCAGGTGTTGGAGTAGCTTTTGTATTTTATTTTATCATTGACTTCTAATTTCACTTTATTATGATCTTTTAGAATGCAGGGTAGTATCTCTATGTTTTTATATGTGCTAAGAATTGCTTTGTGGCATAATATATTATCTATTTTAGAGAAGGATTCATGTGCTGCTGAGGAGAAAGTATTTTTGCTCGTTGAAGGATGAAATAGACTATATATGACAGTTAAGTCTAAGTTATTGAATGTATTATTGAGTTTTGTAGTTTCTTTGTTCAGCTTTTGTTTGGAAGATCTATTCAGTGGTGAAAGAGGTGTATAAATGTCACCCAGAATTATTGTGTTGTAGTCTGTTTGACTCTTGAACTTGAGCAGAGTTTGTTTGATGAACATAGATGCTCCATTGTTTGGGGCATATATATTTATTATTATTATGTCTTATTGATGAGTGGTTCCCTTACACAGTATGAAATATCCTTCTTTATCCCTTTTGATTAACTTTAGCTTGAAGACTACTTTATTTGATATGAGTATGGAAACCCCTGCTTGCTTCCACAGTCCATGTGAGTGGTATGATTTTTCCCAACCTTTCACCTTCAGTCTGTAGATGTCTTTTCCTATGAGACAAGTCTCTTGAAGGCAGCATATTGTTGGGTCTTTTTTTTTTTTAATCCAATCTGCCAGTCTATGTCTTTTGATTGGTGAGTTAAGGCTATTAACATTGAGGGGTATTATTGATACATGTTTTGTGTTCCTAGCCATTTTTGCTTATTTTTGGTTTAACTTGACTTGGTTTTTCCTTTGATTAATTTTTCATTTAGTGTAATACCTCCATTTGCTGATTTTTATTTTTGCTTTTCAATTCCTCTTCATGGAATATTGTGCCAAGACATTCTGTAGTGCAGGCTTTCTAGTTGTAAATTCTTTTAACTTTTGTTTATCATGAAAGGTTTTTATTTCATCATCAAATCTAAAGCTTAATTTTGCTAGATATAAGATTCTTGACTGGCATCCATTTTCCTTCAGAGCCTGGTATATGCAGTAACAGGATCTCCTGGCTTTGAGAGTCTGAGTTGAAAAATCTATTGAGATATAAATTGGTCTCCCCTTATATGTAATCTGATTACTCTCTGTTAAGAGTCTATCCTTATTCTGTGTGCTAGGCATTTTCATTATAATGGGTGCCTTGTAATTGTGTACATTTCATGTCCTGTAAGATCTGTTGTAATTGTGTACATTTCATGTCCTGTAAGCTTCTTGTATTTGATTTTCCAATTCATTCTTCATGTTTGGGAAATTTTCTGATATTATCTCATTGAAGAGATTGTGAATTCCTTTGGTTTGAAACTCTGTCTTCCTATAGCCCAGTAATCCTCAGATTTGATATTTTGTTGCTATCCCATAATTCTTAGATGTTTTATTCGTGGTTCCTTACCATCTTCACTGTGGGGTCAACTTTATTTTCCAAGTTATATATGTTGTCTTCATTTTCTAATGTTCTGTTTTCCAAGTGGTCTAGTCTGTTGGTGATGCTTTCTATTGAGTTTTTTATTTTGTTTATTGTTTCCTTCATTTCAAGGATTTCTTTCTTTCTTTTTTCAGAATCTCTATCTCTTTCTTGAAATAATCTTTTTCTACCTATATTTTCTCCCTTATCTCTTTGAGGGTGTGATGAATGGATGCTTGTATTTGATCCCTTATCTCTTTATTGGTGTCATCAATGGCTGCCTGTATTTACTCTCTTATCTATTTGTTGGAATGATCAATATTTTTCCTGTATTTGCTCATTTAGGCAATTCTTTAATTCACAGATCATTTTAATTATGAATGTTTTGTACTCCTTCTCTGACATTTTATCAACTGCACTGTCCATGGGTTCTGTTATTGTAGTATCCTGGTTTTGGGGGGACACTTTCCTCCCTTGTTTTTTTTTTTTTTTTCATGTAGTCTATGTGATTTTCTTGCTTGCAGTGAGGATCTGAGGTTTCTACCCCATTATCTTGTAGTATCTGTGCAGATTATCTGCACCTCACCTTGGTGTTGAGCTTCCAGACCCTGCCAGTGTCCCAGGATGGATGCTACTGCAACTATAGGAGGTGGCAGCAATAGCAGGAGATAACTCAAGATAGCAGTGGAGGTTTCCCAAGATGGATGCAATGTCTTTCAGAGATGGGCCTGGAAGGGTGAGCCTTACATTGGCTTTGGGATGCCTGATCCAAGATGCAGCTGCTTCTAGGTCCTGTCTATTGTCCCAAGGTAGAGGCTACTGTATAGGAAAGGCTATGGGGATGGCTGTGGTGTCTCAAGATGGAAGTGAGTTAGACCTGGGCTCTGAGGTTGGGGGTGGAGTGGACCCAAGGTCTCCCTAGACCCTGACTCCCGCTGAGGTCTCCAAAGCAGGTCTGGAGTAGGCCTGAGCTCTGGTGGGACTCTGCCAGTGGCAGGATGGACCCGGGCCTAGGGCCCTGACTCTTGCACAGGTCAGGAGGCAGGTCTGAGATGAGCCTGACTCTGGCAGGTGTCTGCCAGTGACAGGATGGACCTGGCCCTACCCTTGCCTGATCTCCCCTGTGGGTCAGCGAGGCAGGTCTCTGCTTTCTTTCTCTGAACACTTTTTCTGCTTTAAATGATTTCTTTTACAAATCTTCCTATCATTTTCTTTCTACGTATACATTGCCTCCAAAAGACTTTCAATAATGTAGAAAAGGCTTTGAACTTAGACAAAAGAATCTTGATTTTTCAGTCATGTGTTTGCCACTAAGTAGCAATGAATGTCACCCTGGAAGGATACTTTGGAACCATTCTGAGCTTCAGTTTTCTTATCTGAGAATTGAGTTGAGCTAACCAGTTGATCTTTAAGGTCCTTTCTGCTTTGCTATTCCTTAATATGTGATGGTTTCTAAGATATCTCCTGACTTGTGAATTCCACGCTTCTATGATTCTGTTAGATGAGTGTTGTTCAGGTCTGCCCTGTGGGTCTCTGGAGGTTTTTGTGGAGGTGCCTTGGGGGTTCCTGTGCTCTGTTGGAGAGGGGTGAGGGGAATCAAGCAGACTGCTTCAATCAGAACAGCTCACTTTGATCTATTTTAGATATTGGTCTTCCTGAGTAAGATTTTGTTTGAAGAAAGAATTCTATGGCTTAACAAAAAAGTTTTGAAAACCTCTGTAATAGATTTAAAAGTTTCCTTTAAAAATATGTAAAAGTATGTTGGTGGTGAATATGGATCCCAAACAGATAAAGCCTAGAAATGGGACTGAATTTCTGTGTAATGATCAGTTAATCTAAAATATTTTATAAAAGTAATTTGGAATTGTCTCGAAGGAAATACCAGATTTTTTGTTATTGTTCAAGTAAGAATTAAGCTAACATGTCAGGGAAAGGAGACTAGGCAGATAGAAATACATTTTATATTATTTTTTAGATACTTTACAGTGCAGCAACCCCCAAAGGAGAGTCTGAGTGAAGTTACTACCAGGCTACAGTGAAGAAAACTAGACAGCAGTTGTTTTCTTTTATGTGTGCTTCTTGGCAATTAAAATAACAACAACAACAACAACAAAACTCCTGTCAACTTTATGATAGTGTCACCACTTTTAAAAGTTCTGCAGGTCTGCCAAGTCCAAACCTGTCAAAATTGCACTATAGCACTTAGCTCAGTGTTAGGCATATGGGAAGGGGGGTGCTTGATAAATGTTTGTTTGATTGAATAGGATGTCAGATGTCAGGAATGCGGAGGTAGTATTTTAGAAAATAAAGTCAGTCATTTGGTAAGCACAGAGCCATGTGAAAGTTTAGTGTCCAAAGAAAGAATTTTTTGTGGTATTTTTATTAATATTTTAATCAAACCTAACTGACATGGATTTTTTAAAATTTATAATAATGAAGAAACCAGAAAGAAAATAACCCCCAATCTTCCCTTTTCTTCCTGTTTTGTTCTCCTCCTCCTGTTAGGACACTCTGTGGCTCTATGATATGTTGAGTCAATTTTCCAAAGGCTGCCCTGTACAGATAGCATCCTTCATGATGTTGTTTCAATGGGAAAACACCTTGGAAGTTATAAAAACAAATGCTCACAAGTTGATTTTGGAATCTTGCCATTCTGTAACTTGAGCAATGCTCCACTTCTCACAGTTGAACTTGGGGGCCTTCCAAACACTTCAGTGAACTTGTGCCATCAGGTTTCCTACTCACTCACATCTGATTTTTTTTTTTTATTGAGCTTATCCAGTTAAGTATCCAAAATCAATATCACATCATTGTTGCATATCAGAAAAGTAGTTTTAGAAAACATTCCAGTCTCATCCAAAGCTCATATCAAGTACTGTAACAATAATCATTATTATAATCATAAAGTTCTATCTTTTCTGATATTCTGAGTTTAGTGCATTTTAAAAATTATACTGTGTGGCATAACAAACCACCCCAAAATATACAAGTTTAAAGCAATTATTTATTATTCTCTGTACTCCCTCAAGTACTCATAGAACTAAAGTCAGATGGTGGTTAAACCTAGAGTCATCTGGAGGTTTCCTCACTGATGCTAGGGTTGGGATGGCTGGGCCAGCTGAGGATGAGTCAGGCATCTCTCTGTGAAGCTTCTTAGCTTGGGCTGCTCCACATCATGAGGACCTCATAATACATTGGTCATTTTACATTGGCAGTTGTCCCATCTCCACAAAGTTAGCATTCTAAAAGACCCAGGTATAATAGGGAAGGCTTTATAGGGCCCAGCCAGACATCATGACACCAATTTCTCTGTATTGGGTTGGTCACCAGCCATGCCAGAATCAAATGAGAAGAACAGACCTTACCTTTTAAAGGCAGAATGACCTGTGTGTACAGGGAAGAGAATAATTAATGGGCATAACCTTGGAGACAAGCCACCAGAGTGGGTAACAAGTAAGTTTAGTATAAAATTAACATGTTATAATCTTCAAAACAGTAACTGAAGCACAGATTGATGTCAGTCTCAGACAAAAAGAAAAAGATGGGCACAGTGGTACACACCTCTAGTCCTAGAAGCTTGGGAGGCTGAGGCAGGAGGATATCAAGTTCAAAGCAAACCTCCGCAAAAGGAAGATACTAAGTAAGACCCTGTCTCTAGATAAAATACAAAATATGGATGGAGATGTGGCTCAGTGGTTGAGTGCTCTTGAGTTCGATCTACACACAAAAAAAGAGCTGTGTGAACCCAATTCCTGAAACTCATTTAGAAAATAAACCTAGGAAGCCTACTGTTGGAAAAGGATGTTGACTGCTCTACAAAATACATTTTGGAAATGACTGACTCGCTTAGTGCTGGAAATTGAGTGCTTTGAGGTAATATCCAACTTGTTTTAAGGCCATTAGATCTGAAAGAAAGAATAAGCCAGACTTACCAGTAGCTCTCTGATGAGACAAAAGATACAATTTCACAAAGATATTTCCATTGTGGTTAAGCCCAGAATGGCTTAATTTCAGCTTGATATACAGTGCAAAATTATCAAAGCAATTGCCTCATGTATAGTAAGTACACAATAAAAACTAGCTCTTAGTATTCAATTAAATAATAGAGAATCATAGTCTGAGAGAAATTGGTACTTAATGATCCATTAGTAAAAGTACCTTATGTATAGGCAGAAGTCTGAGGCTTAGCAAGGAGTCTGCCCGAGGTCACAGAGCTTTTAGAAGCAAAGCTAGGATTGGAGCTCACCTGGACTTAGGTTCTCTCACTTATGACAAAAAGAATCACATATCAAAGTGCCTAATGATCTTGGAATTTTACCTCAAAATGAATGCCATTATAATTCACCTGGACTTTTGCTGAATTCTACAAAGTACAGTTTGACCCTCAATTAACAAGCACATGCACTGCTTAAATCTTTCACATCTACCAGGTGGGTGTAACTATAGATAATTAGCCCTGACCCTGAGTAGACTTTGTGTTTCACCCATTTATAGGTTGCAGAATATTGTCCTGGGTTTTGTTAAAATTTGGCACACAACCAGCAAGAACCATTATATATCAACTTAACATGATTTTTCAGACAATTTTGCTGTGTGTTTGTGTGTGTGTGTGTGTGTGTGTGTGTTAAACACTTCTTTGGGATATTAATAATTCAGTTTGACATATTTCTATATGAGAGGTCCTTGTGTGTGACTAAAGCTGAAAATAATAGGAGTGTGTGTATATAAAATTAATGTCTTTTTTAAAAAATCATGTATTAAGCTCTTTGTATGTTTTTAGTCATATGTTAGATACTGGGAGTTAGTGGTAAAATGTAGAATTACCTCTCTTTAAGGATTTTATAATTAAGTAAAGTAGTGAAGTCTAGCCCACAATTTTTTAGACACATATTTTTAGACACATAAACAACTAATTTGTAAGCTATGCTTAAAGAAGCAGAAATTAAGTTGGGGGCATCCATTTAAGGTCTATTGTTGATAGGAAAAAATTTGTGGAGTAGGAACTTGATATAGGCTTTAATGATAAATAGGATTTTGACAGATAAAATTTGAAATTTATTGATATTATTGTTCATAAAAAGTCAATTATAATATTAAAATGTATCCACAGTTTATCCTAAAAATATTACCTCTACCAACCACAACAACAAAAAGCTACTTCTTAACTTAGGATACATGTGAAATGACAATGAGAAAGAAGAAAAAAAAAATCACCCAATACAATCTATGACAATTAAAGAACCCTGAATTCAACTAATTCAAGTGCAAACTTCTACTAAGTCCATAAATATAGCATATCAGTCAATAAGTCTTTTGCATTAACCCATGGTTAAGTGAAAAAAAAAATTCATCAGACTGATGGTGAGTTATTGGGGCCACAGCCTACTGTGTTATCATTAACACCTTTGCCAGCAACTTGACAGAAGCAGAAAAGCCAGAGAAATCAATCTGAATACCCAGGGTGGGAATTTCCCAGAGTCAGGATGTGGTTTAGCAGAAGAAGAAGTGAAAATGAGTTTATGGTTTTGGTGACAACTGGAACCTTGAGGAAATTGAGAGGCAGGTAGAAGAAGGTGAGGAACAAAGACAGCTTTTAAATGGAAGATAGTTCAGCTGAATAATGGCAGGCACTGAAACACATAATATTGCAATAATTGCCCGCCATACAAAATAAGGCAAATACCTGAAATGACTTCCTTTGACACAAAGAAAATATGTATTCCTAGTTTTTTGTCTCATACAATGTTTTATTATGCAGAGAACTACTGTGATGTGAGAAAGAAAACTAATGGCAATGTCGGTCAAATGTGAAATTATATGGTCCCTGTGTTTGCATAATCAATATGTTAGTTATGTTCCTATGTGTTTGGAGTTGCCCTTGACATTGTCTACTCCTCTCTTTCTGTCTATATCCTTTTCATGGGCAACCAGCTCCAGTGTTCTAAAAATAAGGACACCTCGACACCTGGCATCTGCAGGGTCTTGAGAGAACTATGCCAATTATGGTTGTCAGTAAAGCTCTGAATTCTTCATTTTGATTTATCATCTGAACACAGATCTTGAGGGCTTTGGGGGTAACCTTGGGAGGTCACCTAGTCTGTTTGTTCACTCTGATGTAAAAAGACCAAGGACCCAAGTGGTTCATCCCATAGGAAAAAACTTACACTCTAAGCTTCAGAGAAAGCAATAGACACCCTAATAACTCATCTCAGAAACCTCCATTGTTGCTCATTGTGTTTACCCAGATGCCTTACTCAGTGAGGAGAGTACCTGAATATAAGTACTTTGTGGAAGAAAAGCAGAGCTCAATAGTTTAATATTATTTTTCTTTCTTATTTTATTTTATTTTTGATGTTGGCATTTTCACTACTCCCACTTTTGTCACTGCCCTGTGTAGGGTGGTCCATCTGCCATGGCCCTGAGCTTCCCTGGTTGTATTTAGTAAGAAGCAGGCTAACTGGTCACCTACTCTATGGAAAGTGGCTTTTAACCCAGGATCCTGAATTCTGTGGCTGCTTCAGCAGAGCAAATTGACTTCTTGCTTTCAAGAACAATACTTCAGATGCCAGATAAATGGTAGAATGAGCATGTGACCTCTGGTTCCAGGACACCTAAATGACTTCTCACAGAGCACTTGGTGTTATTTGGCGGAGATGATAGTGTGTTGGGTGGCTACACAGGCAGACTGTCAGTCAGAACTGGGGTTTACTTCTGACTCTTCCACTACTAGTCTTGTAACATTGGTCAAGTTACTCCACCGTGGAATGCTTCATTTCCTCTGTTAGGAAGTGAGGGCATTATTCTTCTATACAGTGTTGCTAGGAGGACTTACTATGATAATATACATAAAGTGCTCAGCATCCTGTCTGGAACAATGTGAGTGGCAGTTATTTAAATGTCTTTGCTTCAACTTTTTAAATTTGCTACTTCATACATACATTGGGTTGGAAGTTTCGGTGAATGAAGTTCTCTATTGAAATAAAGAAATAGGGAGAGTAAAACCATTGATGTGATTCTTTGCAGAGGTACATAAACCCAGTGTCATCTGCAAAATATATTCAGTGTACTGAGAAATGGAGACCATTGCCTCTGTCCTCCATCTATTTACCAGAGGGGCATGTGTATCTGCTGTCATTAGTCAGAAACTAGTAGAAGCAAGGGGACATTAGATGTGGGCCCTACATTCAAGGAATGCTCATTTTATTGTTGGATCATTCGGAATTGCTATTTTTATAGATCAAAAATGGTAGAATATCAGCAATTTCAGAAGACTTGACCTAGTACTTGAAGGATGCACATGCACTAAATCAGTAAGTGAAAAGGAAGTTTACAAACACACTGTTCCCAAATAAGAACTGAGGATACATTCAAGGGAATGACTACTTAACACATGCTGGTGCAGTAAAGGAGAATTCATACAAAAGCATGGTTTGACTGAGGCCCCTAAAACTAGGACCTCCCCCTTCTCATTTCTCTCTCCTACTCCCCTTCTTCTTCTTTTTTTTTCTGTCCTTCTGTTGAGCTTTCTTAGCATTTGTAACAACATAGGAGCAACAGGTATTTTGGAGAAAAAAGCAAGAGATCTGAAGTCATAAGACCTAGATTGAAATTCCAGTGCCACCAGTTTGATTGAATTTTGCCAAGTGACTTACCTTTCCTCATTTGTTCTTAAAAAAAGAAAAGAAATACCAATTTTGTTTGAGTAAGAACTAAATGAGACAATGTTTATGACACTGTGTAGCAGTGCTTAACTCATTTTTATCTGTGTCCTTTTCTTGTGGATATAGGTCTTTTGTTCCAGCTGTTCATAGTAATAATGCATTTACTGAAAAAATGATGATGATTTGGAATGACCTCCAGTCTGCCCAAAGTATTTCATTTCTCATATCTTCCAGAACCTTCTTTTCATGGTATAGTTCCTTCCATGGTTCATGTGCACACACAAAGTTCACTCTGTCATTCATTTAACAAGTACTAATTTTGAACACAAACTATAAGCTTTGAGAAGAGTCAATGAATGGAATAAAGTTCCCATCTAGATCAAGTTTACATTCTACGGGAAACCAGGGTATAACAAGGGAGCAAATAAATGTATGATAAAGTTCCAGTTTGTGAGAGGATCTTTGAACAATAAATCAGGGAGGCAAGAGAAGAGTAAGCAAACCCTTGATGGGAGTGCTGAACTCAGAAAGCTGGCCACACAGAAATCTTGGCAAGTATTTTTCAGGCAGAAGGAAGAGAGATTGCAGATGTCTCAAGGTAAGAAACAATATCAACAAAGTATAACAATATCAACAAAGCTGGAAATTTTCAAAATTATCAATAGAGCTGAGTGACCTGGTTGCTCTGTGTGTTGTGTGGAAAGCAGAAGGCCCAGGGGCTCAGCAACTGCAGAGAAAGAGGACTGCTGTCATCTGGGCAACAGAATTATGGCTTTGGCCAGGGTGGTAGCAATGGGAATTATAAGAAATAGTTGCATTTTTAAAATTTTTTGGTAAAACATTAAACCCAGTTGCTGCTGAGGATCAATTAGATTGGATGAGAGGAATGTGAGAAAGAGAGGAAGTAAGGAGAACTCCTCACTTCACCCTGAGAAACTAGCTGAATGGCAATACCATTTAGAGGAATGGGAAGAGTTGAGAAAGAGTGGATTTGTGGGAAGTCAGTTGATGTCTTATTCTATTTTGTGTTGCTGTAACAGAATACCTGAGGTTTATCAAGCTCATAGTTTAGAAGCTGGAAGTCCAAGATTGGGGGTGTCCCATCTGGTCAACCTCAGGTGAGGGCTTTTTGACTACATCATAACATGGCAAATGGCATCAAATGATGAGGGTGTAGGCAAGAGGGATAAGTGGCCCATGTGGAAGAGTTCACATGGCTGGAGGAAGCAAGAGACCAGAGAGGGTGAGCCTCACTCTTTTATTACTAGGTCCCACTTCGTAAAGAGCTGTCACCTCCCAATACCATCACCCTGGAGACCAAGCTTCTAGCACGTGAACCTGTGGGGAACAAACAATACCCAAAAGTTTGAGGGATTCTTTATTATTACAAGCCATAATTAAAGCCAGGGTCACATTCCATTGTCATTAAGTTTTATAGTTCGACATGATTGTACTGGATCCCTGCAAGGTTTGTAGCCTGAGCAACAGGTAGCATTCATATGAGACCAGAGAGTTGATCACATATGTAATGCCACTTATCCCATGGTTGAGTGATGTATTTGACATATAAATTGAATTTTAAGTCAAATATCTTGTTTGATTTAATGCAATACTGACATAGAGCTATTATCTCAGCTGCTTTGGGCATGATACTTACCAAGCTGAAAATGAGGGTCTAATCCATACTTAGAGAAACTATTCTCTGATTGTAGACATACTAAGTCACCCGTAACTATTTATCATTTAGATCCAAAATTAATAACTGCCAATTAATAAGATCTGGAGAAAAAATAAGCTCCATTTTTAAAGGAATTACATCCTCCTCAGTCCCCATTAGGATGTGTTGCTGATCTCCATTTTTTTTTTTAGTGGAAGAATGAAATGCAGCAAGATTAATAATTGCCCAATCTCACAAAACAGGTCAACTCTAAGTAACATTGTACGAAAATAAAAATTACTACTCCCCACCCTCTTCTCTGTAGACAGCAGTGCAAAGAGTGGAGAGTGACATTGAGGGGACCCTCTTTCATGCCCTCCATCCTCTTGGACAGTGAAGAAACATCTCAGAAAAGGTGCCACACAGTTTTCTTTTCTACATATCCCATCATCCTCTAGCTCCTTTCACTACAGTCTTCAAAAGTGTGTCGCAAAGGATCTTCAACATGCTGGTTTTAGAATACGTGCTTCTACATCATTTGGAGAATAATTCTAGCGTCATTGTGTAGAACTTGCTCAAGGAGGAACCTCTCCTCCATGCTGCAGCCACAGAAGGCTCTACCTTCCCCTCCAAGTCAAGCCCAAATTCCTCTTCTCTGCTGTGCATTCTTGGATAAAAGCAGAGAGAAGCCTGCCCACAGCCTTTCTGGCCTGTCATAGACCCTTATATTTACTATCAGAAATATCCCACCCTTTCTAAACTCTGTGAATAAATCATGCCCAAACCCTCAATAAAAGACCTCAGAGGATTAAACTCATTGCAATGTCTGGGAAAGAACTTCTCTCCTACACCAGCTTCCAGGGGTCACAGGAACTGGTTTCAAAAATACTCAGTCCCTTTTCCCTCATCCGACATTTCTTACTTGTTTCCTGCCTCTCTCTGCTCCTCTCTGCTTCTTCTGTTTTCTATAGGATGCTACTAAAGACTGACTGGCTGAGGACAGAGTGTAGGGGCAGATGTTCCTAAGAGATGTCACTGGAAGCTTTGCATTCTATTGTCTTTGGCTGCTTTCTCTCTCTCCTTCTCCCTCTCCAGGAGCCAGCTCTATCCCAAAGCTTATGCATAATTTTACCCAAACCACTTTCCTCGGTGTCTCACCATCTACCACGCAGACACAATGCTTTCCCCAACAATGCAGTTTCCTTTTTTAGAGGAATTCCTGAGAGTAAAAATCTCTCTCCTCTGTTATAACTATGCTTGTGAGTTTCCCAGTGGGAAGAAGTTTCTTGGTTTTGAGAGGGAATCAGGAATTCTCAGTTCCCATCAGTCAGAATGATAAACAACCAGTTCGGTTTGATTTCACCATCAGTATCTCACTATTGCAATTTTCACCTCACTGCAATCCTGTCTGCACTTGATATCCTATCCAGCCTCTTGCACACATCCTGGAATATTCAGGATGACTCAAGTGATGTTGGTAAATTTACAAGGAGATTCTGTATATGCAGACTACCACATTAGCTCAGCCAATAGAATAATAGTAATATCATAAGAGTAATAATTATAATCACTAATTGAAAACGATAAATAAGTGTCTGCTTTATGTTTTGCTAAACTTTTTCTCATGTTTTACCAATTAATACCAGTAATACTCCTAAAAGTTAGGTACTATCATCCTCAAATTACAATTAAGGAAATAAAGTCTCAGTAAGTTGTATTATTAGTTCAGCCAAAGATACAAAGCTAACTATTCAGGATGGGATTCATGTGAAGGTTTTCCTGGGGCCAAACGTAGTGTTTTATCTGTATATGAAGACAAGAAAAAAAAATTGTGGCTTTTTATGTTGAATTCATAGTGTGGACTTGGTTAGATGGTTTACTAAATTTTGAAATACTGTATTTTTTTTCAAAACATCCTGTTTTTATTACTAGATTCAACCAATATAAAGTTATACACACACACACACACACACACAAATAAATAAACATACTTTAAGGAAACAGAATAGAACTGTAAAATCTACATAAATCATCCACTGAAATTATGTAATAGATGACTGATATGTATATCCATAGCTGGTTTTTTTGAATTTATAACAAAAATAAGAAAAAAAATATAATTATGTGTATTAAATGCCTATATGCACCATTTGAATGAATTCTATTGAAATACTATTTTGGCTGACTAAAATTATTGTGCATTCACATCAAAGCAGGTTCAGAACCGAAAAGTACAAGAAAAATAAATACATGTTATATCCACATGATGCCCGTGCATGATATGTTATGACACTCATCTTGAAGTGCGAGAAGCTGCTGGTAGACACACCCTCTCTCTCATTCAGAAAGAACATCATAACAAAAATTCTGCCTTCTCATTTCCATGTTTTCAAATCACAGCTAAAGTGTCAAACTAAAATAATTTAAATAGACTCATGTGTTTAATTTCTTTATTTTTTAAATCAGAAATACTTACTCCAGTTCTTTTCTCTCCCAAAACCCTCCACTGTTTCCAACATGTATCTTATAATGAAAAACTCCACGGTTTTCTTCTTCCCTTATATCTGTAATAAATACAAGAGACCTTGGGCAAGTCATTTAAACTAAGAAGTCCCTTTTTTGTAAAATGGACATAATGCTAATACTACCAAATAGGGTGTTTATAAGGATATTTTTTTTAAAGAGAGAGAGAAGAGAGAGAGAGAGAGTGAATTTTTTTTTTTTAGTTTTCGGTGGACACAACATCTTTATTTTATTTTTATGTGGTGCTGAGGATCGAGCCTAGCGTCCCACGCATGCCAGGCAAGCACGCTACTGCTTGAGCCACATCCCCAGCCCTATAAGAATATTTTTAAAACAGCAGACGATGAATATAAACTGGTTGGCAAATAGTAAATGCCAATTTCCTTGACCTGTTCTGTTTCTAGAATGTAAAACCCTAAAAGGTGAAAGCTAGCTTTGACCTCTACTTCAGAGATAGGAGCACAAGCAGTGATTTATATCTTGCTGCTTATGTTACTACTGTCTAGGGGCGCTGAGTTTGTTGTCTCTGTTCAGCAAAGAATTGAAGAACAGGACACAGAGATAGCAAGCAGGAAGTAGGATTATTGCAAAAGTGCCAGAGATACAGAGGTAGACTTCTCCAAAGAGAAGGGACCTCAGAGCTGGGAATCCAGTGAGGGACTTTTGGCCTGCTCTTTTTATGATCTCTGGAATTTCCTCCTCTCCTTATCACCTCCCCTGTCCATGATATACTCCTCAATATTATTGATTGGTGCCTCCTCTGTCCATGAGTCTGTTTTATTTTTTCTGTTGCATCTCCCACTTAGGAGCACAAGTATGGAAGCATCTATCTGATTGGGTTGCCCGCTTGTGTCCATGAGCACTTTTGTCCACCAGGAAGTTGACCTCATCAGAAGACCCTCTCCTTGCTCCTTTGTTCTGTCCCTGCCCTCGACCTCCTGGCTCTCCATCTTTCCCTGACTGCCTAAGCCTTTTTATATCTCCCTCAGTGTCAGTGTTCTATAGAATTCCATCTCTGGTTAAAAAAAAAAAAATCAATATTTTTCATATTCCTCACAGACCTCAATGTAAAGACCAAAGCCCACATTTATTGTTTGCTAGTTCTAAGCCCCAGATGATATGGAAACGGATAAACAGTAGGTGTTTCCCTTCAAACTCGGGTCTTACAGGAAGTTTTGAAGTAGGTACTTAGCAAGACAGTGTTCAGAAACCCAATTCCATTTGCTAATATTGTCCTCCTAGATTTTAGCCAGCCATGCTACTACAGCTCATTACTTATCTACTAAAGTTTGGTTCCCATTTAAGAAGCACTGGGAAGGAACATGTGCAGTCGTCCCCTGGTAAGATATGGCCAGTAGTTGTAAGGCTTGTAAACCTGTGACTCTCATAGATCAATTTTAGAGCAATATTGCGCTTGAATTACCCCAGTCCAAGCAACCAAGAATGACTTCAAAACAGCTCAAACTAGCATTATTCAATACTGTGAAGGGCATACAATGTCCTGGGCAATAAGCCCTTTTGGGGTTCTTTCCAATCCATAGCCCCACACAGTACAGCTTCCCTCCTCAAACTGTGAGAACTCTATAGTCCTTGCATTTGCTTCCTCCTGGTGTCCTCTACTCTGTCCTGCCTTGTTAAAATAACCTTTTCTTTGCACACCCCAAGAATTGTCCCATATTGGGAAGAGAAGACTCTGCTGTAGACCTTGCCAGAAATCTCTAGTGGGAAAGCAGAGAGAAAAAAAATCTGGGTAATTCAAAAATTAATAACTAATATCTTAGCATCCTCACATAGGTCAAGATTTAATTTCAAAGATTACTGGGATATACTCAATGAGAAATTATTTGAAAATGTGCATTTTTGTGTGTTCAGTCCCTTGAGAGCACGGTGCATGGGGCAATAGGGTAATATAACCCAGTAAAGCAGTGTCCAATGTGCACTACATGTACCACTTGTCGACGGCATGTATATACCATGTCATAATTTACAAAACACCTTTACGTAAATTTTCTCACTAGGTCTGATCAGCCATCATGTAGGGTTGCTATTATTAACCAGACTTTACTGATAGGAAGCTGAGGCTAAGCATCATCTAAGTGACTTATCCAAGATCACAAAGCCAAAACTGAGATTCATATCCAGATTCTCTGCTCTCAGTATAAATGTTGATCCAGGACTGCTAAATAGTTAAGGGTCTCTTTTACCCAGATTATTCAGCATTGGCATCACAATTTTGCTACTTATTTAGTTATGTGAGCAAATTACTTAACCTTTATATATCTCAGCTTCCCATTCACAAAATATGACAAAGCTTAATATATATGGTGATTGGCAGAATCGAGTTAATTCATGCAAAGTTCTTAGAATAGAACAGGCATGTAGGAAGCACTAACTATTGTTCTTGGGTTTTCTGTTGTTGTTCTGGTGTGTGTATATGTGTGTGCATGAGTTTCACTACAATGAACTGTTTCTCACATTTCTGGAAATGTCTGGCACATTAGTCCCCAAAGCACATTTCCTTTTCTTTATCCAAAGAGCTCACTCCTAGCAGCTGCCTGGTTTTAAATTATGTGTGATGTATTTATGAGTAGATTGAGAGCATGCACCAGACCAAGCATTAGGGAACGGAGTCCCAATGTGTAGAGGAGGAACAGGGCAAAACTCTGACCTCTCATGGAGTCTTCATTGAAATACTTCTGAGATAAAAATCCCTCCACTTCAGGAGGTGATTGCTGCAGTAGCCCTACAGCCCGCTGAACATAATGCAAGCTGTAATTTAAAATTTCATGCAGGAAGGAAGTTTCAATTTTCTTGGAGACTCGAGATCAAACACTAGAGGAGACTCTGTGTCTGCCTAGTGCATGAAGTAAGAATTCAGGCAATGTGGCTTTTGACTTCTTTCCCAGTCAATTTTATTGATTAAACCTGAAACTGTCTAATGTGACCCATGTTACTTGGATGCCTAAAAGCAGCCTTTGAACAAAGCGAGGACACTCAATCCAAAGAGAGTAGAAAACTTCGATAAACTGTTGTGTTTGTTCTATAGCCACTTAAAAAACAAAGGACTGATCTAAATCTTAGAGGGTTTTTCAGGTCACATTTGCTAAATTCCATCACTTGACTTGGAGGGTCCACATTTGAACTTTCTGTGCCTTCACTAATCTAGATGGACAGGAGGTTCTGCTCTCTGAGCAAGGCAAGAGCAGCAGCCCCAGGGCCCTCCTGGGTGGGTAGGGACAGCTCCTAGGATGTCATCTTCCTTGTCATCTTCAACATATATCCTGTCTGATCATCTTCATTTAAACAAGGTCATGCTACAAAATAACCCTCATTCTGCCTCTAGGAAACAGTGGGATTGCATAAATAACAGGATTTATGAGTCAGAGAAAATAAGTGAGTACATGTTTTTCTTTTTCTTACCTGTGTCAATAGGCAAGTTTACTTAGCCTCTCTCTCTGCTTCAATTTCCTTCTCAGTGTTTGACACATAGTGGGCACTTAAATGTTAATTCTGAGGGGAAGGAGAGAGAGAGAGAGAGAGAGAGAGAGAGAGAGAGAGAGAGAGAGAGAGAGAGAGAGAGAGA
>NW_026000101.1:23308781-23403850 GCF_001458135.2 Marmota marmota marmota
AGAGAGAGAGAGAGAGAGAGAGAGAGAGAGAGAGAGAGAAAGAAATGGAAGGCAAGAGGATTGAGTGGCTTTTAGAGTAAGTGTAACTTCTGGAAAAATACAGATGGGTGTCTGACTTGTTAATAAAATTTTAATTTGACTGAGATCAATGAAAAACCCCATGTGTTGACTACAAATACATACTCATCAGCAATCCCAAGGAAAACCTATCAGGGTTATTTCCTTTCATTAAAGAGCAATATAAATATTGATCAACTCTCCTAATTGACCCGTGGTTTGCTTTCATACATTAAACTTCTGTTCTGCACAGAGGGCACAAATCTTCCAATTACCTTTAGTTCATAATTCATTATGTCACATTAGAAGCTAAGCATGAACACAGGATCCTCATTGAGAAAAAGTAGCACTCAACGAGCACTTCTCCTATTGCCTCCTTATCCCCAATCTGTCTGAGCCTCACACATGACCTGTGTAAAGGCCAAGGGAATATCTTTACCCATCCCAAATAGGCCAATCTTTCACATCTGAAATTCTAGCAACTGCAGGCGGGGTTGAGAAACAGCCCCCTCACTGAAAACCAAAAATGAATAGCACATCAACTAATGAAAAGGGAATATTAGGCTTAATGACACAAGGAAGACTGGAAAAATGCCAAGGCAAACATCTGTTGTTGCATAAAGATGGCTAAAGGCATGCTAATCATCTTGTTAATGGTGGTCAAAACATTGAAGATATTCTCTTTAAAGGCAATGGCAATACACTGTCTTTTGAACTCAGGAGAAAAAAATATTTTTAAATATAACCCTGGATGCCCAAAATGCTAGGCAGCTTGCCTATAGTGGCTGTCTTTCTATCTCTCTCTGGAAAAGCAGTTCCTCCTTTGATTTAACCTGTAACATGGATTATTAATTAAATATTTCCTTGCTAGTTAATTGCCAAGGAATTCAATGAATGACTGGCATAGAAAGGCTCTTAATGTCCTGAAAGCTTGAGGTCCTTACAGCTGGGCTTGAACCTTTCTTGATCTGTTTCAGATTGGTTTCATGACTACACATTATATTGTTTCTCCTGAATAAATAGGAACTCATACTTTGTCTCTTTGCCTCTCAATATCCAGGCGAAATCCTTGTGAATTCAACTGAAGTATAAACTAAAGCATTCCAAATAGCTGGTGTTGGAGATAGTTACTCTACCTGCTTCATATGTCAACACAGATTGGGACTGGAATCCAGCCTCCCTGCTTAGGGAGAGACAGTGACTTCTCATAGGAGATGTGATTCCTCCTCTTTATAACATAAAATAACACTGATTTTCATCTCTCTTCATTCACATTAAATTCAGTTTGCCTAATCCTGAGCCAAAATTAATTTTTTCTCCTTTGTAAGCCTTTCTCCTTTAATATGTGACAATTCCATTTCTCATGACAGAAAAGCTTTTGTTTTCATTAGTGCAATTGATATCAAAGGATCAGAGCAGAATGCACTTCAAATTTTTGGAGCATTGCTTTATATTATTATATCTCTATGTATTTTTTCATTTGGGTAGATTTTTAGGAGGATAATATTAAACTATAAAATAGGATTCACAAAATAATTTTAAAACTGCTTAGTATCTAAAACTATACATTATTTCTAAAATTATTTAATCCCATAGACTACCCAATTTAATTCCTTCAGGTCACATATATTTAAAAAGAGGGATAATAGCTACCCCAGGATCATCAGATTAAATAATGACCAGCAATATACTAACCCTAGTTCTTTCCACTTTACTGTATTTTCTTCCCACATACATTAAACTATTAGGAAACTAACAGATAAAGGCAAGTGACCAGGGTACAGTAAAATGGAAGTAAGAATGGCAAATCTTCACAGGAGGGCTGCCACTAGCCCTGTGATCTGATCATTATCTGCAGAGCCTTAGAAGCCCCCTCCACTACTGTACCAATTAGAGTCGGTACACAATGTGAAGCATATTTCCTATTTCTTGTTTAGCAATTAAGTGCATAAAGTTTAGAATAAAATTGAACAACTTTTCAAATTCCAGGTCTACCACTTCCTACCACTAATTGAACAAGTGACTTCTCTAAAACTCAGATTCCTCTGAAAAAACAGAGATAATTCTAATTTTCTCTAAAGATTGTTCTATGATGTATATAAAATGCTTAACACTGTGTGTGCAACATAATAAATTCTCGATCGATGATGTTGATCCAGTGGCCCAAAAGAATCAACCACTTTTCTGTATTTTTCATTTTTCAACCTTGCAGGATTAGATAAAGCGAAGTATCTGTGGGGAGAGGTTTTTAGAGATGATGGGGACTTGTGTTTGGTGTTAGATTTTATATTAAAGATAAGTGCAAATCAGTGCAGATGGTACCTTATTCATTTGACTCAGTGTAACAAAATACCACAGGCTGGGTGGTTATGAACAATAGAAACTTACTTCTTACTGTCTTATAGGCTGAGAAATCCAAGATGGAAGCACCGATAGATAATGTTTGGAAAGGGCCGACTTTATGATTCATGAATGACATCTTCTCCCTGTGTCCTCACCTGGTGGAAAGGGGAGAGGGAATTCTCTGGAGCTTCTTTTTCATGAACACTAATCTCATTCATAAGGAGTTCTCCATCATGACTGTATTGCCTCCCACAGGCCCTGCCTCCTACTACCATCATATTGAGAGTTAGGATTTAACATGTGATTTTGGGGGTGGGACAAACAACCACACAGTGTAGGTAGCCAGGTCCGAGAGGCTCTTTTATTACATGGCTTTTCCAGGGACACCAACCAGGAAGAGGGAGCTAACAATAGGCAAGCACACACTCAACAAAGCCCAAGATGATGTTTTCATCAAAGCCCACCAGGGCTTGTTTGCAGAGGCAGAATCTGGGACAAATGGCTTACTGAATCTCTTAATGCCTAGTCTTTACACTTATTTAATTTGAGATCTATCTCTTCCCTATTAAAAATAAGAAGAGTTACAGACACTCTTTGGTATGAATTGTTTTTCTCTGGAAAGTACAGTGCCACCATGAAATTGTCTGACAGTTGTATTGGATTGTGACACATTCAGGCTCCCATGTGATAGGGGGAGCAGTTCAGATAATCGCTTTAAATATTTTACTAACATGGTAGTGAAATATTTAAAAATTGTACAGTGATAGTGCTGTTTATTATACTCACACTCCCTTTTTATTTCCAATAAAGCTCGTCTTCTGAGGATATGCATTCAAGAGCTCTCCCTAGAATATTGTCATTTGTAATAGAAGCTCCTGAATAGTTTATTCTTATTTATACGAGTAGCCAGGGAGTCATGGTAACCTGGGAAGAGCAAAAGCAAAAAATAATTTTCTTTTGAAGAGATAAGGGTAAGCCACAGGGTGGGGAGAACTCGGGAGCCCTTCAAGTTCTCTATTTCCTAAAATAATGAATTAGTCATCCAGAAGGATGTGACTGTTCCCAGCAATTGAAGCCTTCCTCGTTGACTGGGGGCTTAATTCTCAGATACTTACCATTGGAGTGACTGTGAAATGCCTCCTCCTGACTTCGTTTCTATGGTCTCTGGTTGTGAGCATCTTTTCTCCCTTCTGCTCTTTCACTTTTTGAATGAAAAACAAAAAAAGAATGTAGATAAAGTCCAAATTTTAGCATGATGCCTAAAGTCTATTTCCATGAATATTGCATAATTATTGAGGAATAGCATCTTATGAATTTTCAGGTGTTTGCTTCTGGTTCATTTTTTGCTACATTTACATTAAAAAGTCGATTGAAACAGAAGTCTTTGTTGCTTCCTTAGTGGAATCTTCTCCCGGGATTTCTCACAGAGATTTATGTACTTGGAACAAAACTTAGATCAAAAAATATACAGAATGTTCTGCAAAATATCATGGGAGTGGTCCAGCTCATAGTATATTCCTGTCACACAAAAGAAGAATTATTTAATTCTTTTCTCTCTAGGCAGATGGCTGGCCCAGCATCTACTCAGCTGAGAATGATACAAAGGGTGTAAATGCTTGAATTTGCACCTTTATATAACTTAATGAATCACCTACTTAAAACTTAATCCTTTAAAAAAAAAAGGTGAAATTTTTGAATAGTCACCTTTCAGAGAAATGAATATATATGATACAGTAGATAAAAGTACAGATGATGGAGCCAGACCTGTTTCTTGTGTGTGACATAAGGCACATTCCTTAGAGGCTTTGGGAATAGTTGCCTCATCTACAAATCAAGGGCATCAGCAGTACTTCATAAAGCTGTTGTGAGGAATAAATGATATGAGAACCCAGAAAGAATCTTGGCCCATGAGTTATAGCTATTATTTTATTCCACTGAATATCAAAAATTATAACATGGTACCTTATTATTTGTACAAAAGAGTAGTTTGATTTAAGAACAGTACAACAAGTCCATTGCAAAGAAGAGAAGTAGACTCTGAGCACAAATCCTCTTTCCTCCCCAAAAGGCCGACTTTCAGGCAGAGACGTTGATGACCTCACCCTGTATGCGCAAACTGAGCAACTCTCTGAGTATCATGCAAACTCAGGGGCTGCTTCACCACCAGAACATCAATGAGGCAAAAAAGTGCTCCCCTATGCTAATTTCATTGCTCAAGCCATGACCCCATTTACTTCCCTCTTACTGTGGGTAGGTTCATATGTGGCAATCTTAACAACCTGTGGGAAGGTAATAATTATTCAGACAAATTGATCTATAGTGGCTTTGCCCAAAGAAAACCATGTACTTTAAGTCAAATATATCCAGTTCTGTCGAAATAATGAACTCATTCATAGCATTAGAGACACTTTAAACTCCACAAAGTTTTTACAACTTTATGGGATTAAAGACAGGAAATTAAGCTCCTCTGCATTTTCTTATCAGAGGAAATAGATTTTTTTAGACATTAGTTTTGTCCAATTTTTAAATAACTTAGACACACTTGTCCCATTTCCAGTATGAGACAACCATCCTAACAAAATCTGAAATGTCATTTAAATGTCATAAATGTGTAATCAATCTATCAGAGCCAGATTTAATTATGTTTTACATTAGCTTTGTGCTTTAGAGATGGTTTTATATCTTGTCCCATTTGACCCAGTGAGGTTAGTAAGACAGTTATTAAAGTTTCCATTTGAGGGATAAGAACAGAAAGACAGATTATTACACAGAGCTACCCAGTTAGTGAAAGGGTCAGATTAGAATATAAGCCTCCTACCCCATAGTGGCAGTAATGTCCCATATGTGAAGATTTTCCAAGTGCCATAAGCCATAATAATGCCTTTCCTCAGTATTATGTCCCATCTATGAGGACCTCTTCATGGTCCAAGAAAGAGCACAATTTCAGCTATGTCAAGCCATCAGCAGACTTGCTGATTTCTGCTCATGTTCCTTTATGATAAGCAAGGCAACCATGTGGAGATTCTGGAATTATTTCACATGGATTCTGATTTGGCAGATTCTATTCTGGGCTCTGATTAAGCATGCTTTGGATATAACCCACAGATAAGACCTTTTTTTTTAACCTATAATTCTATATTTATAGTATACCTTAATTTCAATATTTAAACATTTTAAGTTACTGTGCTTCAAAATTTATTTTAATTTTTTTAAATTCATTTTAAGATACACATGATAGTATAATGTATTTTGACATATTATGAAGAAATGGAGTATAACTTATTTTAATTAGGATCCCATCCTTGTGGTTATACATGATGTAGTCTTTCACTGGTGGTGTATTCATATATGAACATAGGAAAGCTGTGTCAGAGGAAACACAGTAGCATGAATCTTTCTATCCTACCTCCCTTCCCTTCATTTACCTTTGTCTAATCCACTGACCTGTTCTTCCTTCCCCACCCCCTTGTTATATATTAGCATCCACATATCAAAGAGAACATTTAACCTTTGTTTTTCTGGGATTGGCTTATTTCACTTAGCATATTAGTGTCCAGTTCCATCCATTTACAGGTAAAATTCAGTCATTCTTTATATGGCTGAGTAATATTCCATTGTGTATACATACCACATTTTATTTATCCACTCATCTGTTGAATGGAAACTAGGTTGGTTCCATAGCTTAGCTATTATGAATTGAGCTGCTGTAAACATTGATGTGGCTGCATCATTGTAGTACACTGATTTTAAGTCTTCTGAGTATATGACAAGTATTGGGATAATTAAGCCAAATGATGGCTCCATTCCAAGTTTTCTGAGGATGTCATTCAAAATTTAAAAGAGACAGAAATAGATAAAATTTTCTTTCCTTTTTATTTCCCTTGGATAATACATTATCTTTGTATTCTTCCAAAGCTATTCATATATAGGCAGTGACATGCTTAACTATTATTTCATTTTAAACAATTCTACAGATGATTCTGGTAGCAGCAATCTTCAGATGATTGATTAACTCCTCTGGGAAGAACAAAGGAATAGCTGGAGATCATCTCAGTGATTCTCAAACTTTAGGTCCACCATATTTACCAGCAGAGTTTGTTACATACAGCTTTATGGATCTCCCTATTTTGAGAATCACTAATTTAATTTAAGGCAATATTTCTTAAATTCTATACTCAAGACTTAATTTAATTGCCTTCCCCAAATACATTATCAGTGGCCACAAAAGAGGAAGCAAAGCTGTTCTAAGCACCATATATGTGTGTGTACCACACACACTCTTATATGTATATTTGCCTAAACCTGCAGCAAACCTGTAAGACAGGAATTTTTAGCACATTTTACAGAAGGAAAATTGAGTCCCTGTCTCCAAATAAAATATGAAAAAGGTCTAGGAACGTGGCTCAGTGATTAAGCACCCCTGGATTCCATCCCCAGTACAAAAAAAAGAAAAAAGAAAAAACTTTGATATTCTTCTAGCTTTTTGAAAAGTATAGTCCATTATTTTATCTATGGTCACCCTACTATGCAACAGAACACCAGAACTTCCTGTTCCTATGTATATAACTTATTACCCATTGATCAACCTTTCTCTACCACTCACTCCAGTTTATTTTTCCCAGTTTCTGCTTGCTACCATTCTACTTAATTTCTTTGTTTTGGGGGGTATGGTATACCAGAGATTGAACTGAAGTCTATTAAATAATTTTTTTAGCTTCCGTGTATCAGTGAGAACATGTAGTACTTGCCTTTCTATACCCATTTTGTTTCAATTAACATGATCTCGCCGGGTGTGGTGGCACATGCCTATAATCCTAGCAGCTCAAGAGGCTAAGTCAGGAGGATTGCAAGTTCAAAGCCAGCTTCAGCAACAGTGAGGCACTAAGCAACTCAGTGAGACCCTGTCTCTAAATAAAATACAAAATGAGGTTGGGGATGTGTGTCAGTAGTCAAGTGCCCCTGAGTTCATTCCCCAGTAACAACAACAACAACAAACTAACATAATCTCTAGTTCCATCTATGTTGCATGTTGTTACAAATGATAGAATTTCATTATTTTGTATGGCTGAATGGTATTCAATTGTGTATGTATGCCTTTTACTTATCCATTCTTTAGTTGATTGATGGTTTGTTCCCATTTCTTTGCTATTGTGAGTAGTGCTGCTATAAATATGGGAATACAAAAGTCTCTTAGACATTCTGATCTTATTTCCTCTTATTATGTACCTAGTAGTAGGATTGCTGGATCATATGGCAGTTTAGTTTTTTGTTTGTTTGTTTTTGAGGCACCTTTACACTCTTTTCTATAATGGCTTTTATCATTCCTATCAACAGTGTGCACGGGTTCCCCTTACTCAACATCCTCATTAGCGACTTAAGTTATCTTTGAACTCTGGCCTGTGTAGTGGGCCTTCAGGTTCTACATGGTACTGGGTCTCACAGTAGCAGGCCTTGTACTGGGCTCCAAGACAAAGCCCTGACCCTCATTTTCATGCCCTGCTATGCAGAAGGAAATTTGGTCCTCGAGCTGCAACCCAAGTTTGGATGAGGCTCAGCCCATGAGTATTGACCTAGCAGTTGGGGTCAGGGGACTTTGCCCCATACTGGGTTTCATCATGTCAAGCTTGGTACTGGTTCTAAGCCTAAGGCCTGGACCTTATTTTCTCCCTGAAGTGGGAAGCATCTCTTTCCATGCCGAAATGCTTAGCGGAACCTCTTCCTTGCTGCCTTCTTCAGTATGTCTTTTAATTTTGTTACACTAATACCAAGGCATTGTGATCTTTCCTCTGATTTTCTAAGTTCTTGTGAAGACAGTTTGGTGTATGATTGCTGTTCAATTTGGTGTTTCTGAGGGGAGATGATCCCTGGAGAATTTTACTCAAGGTCCATCTTTCTACCACTTGAGAAATTTTCAATTAATTTACAGATTTTCGGAAACACGTAATTTTACAAAATGAGGCATACCAGTATTTTGAACCCAATGATAAGTTTTTTTAAAAAAATACAGATTTGTTAATGCATTTCATCCCACAATTTTTATACACAAATATTTTCAATACACAAAATATTACCTTAGTGCATACAAAGCTATTTAAAGTGGTAGGGTCCAGTTCCTGTGTGCTGGATTCAACTCCTTCCAGTTTGCAAGAGTCAGCTGAGAATTTTTCACGTACTTTACAAAAATGTCATACATGTTGTTATAATGTCAGCAGGCACATATTGTTCATGGTGGGAGTACTTAACATGATGGAAAACAGGGCTCTCTCAACCCTTTGGAAAGCTAGTCATTAAACATTTAGAGGCATTCCACCATTTCAGTAGGTCTTGAATCCCAGACCAAAAACAAGCATGCTTAGTAGGGATTTTTAAAAAGAAAGGTATTTTAAAGAGTACATTACTAAGACTTGCACATTAAATAGAATGTTAATCACTATATTGACTTCTTAACTTTAATCACTGAATTTTAGCCAGTTAAGAAAAAATGTGGATTAGACACAGAATTTATCTCATCCCTTTGCTGTAAAGTACCTAAATCATTATTTCTGCAAAGACTTTAAGGCTCAACATGATGAAAAGATGCCCCCCTGTCTCTCCTCTGATAGTCCTAGAATGCAAATCAGAAGTTTATATTTCTACTAACTTCTATGGCAACAAAATGAGTAACATGGAGTGTAGTCATCTGTAGCAGCAGTTTTGATGAGTTAACAGCTTCAAAACCTCCTGTCTTCGACTCTTGTAGTAAAATTTCCTAACATCAAGTAGCATTTTGAAATCTTCCTGCATAAATAGGCTTGGAATCCCCCCAATTAGGTTGAGATTATTCTTAAATTTTCCCTGAACTTAAAAAAATAATTCAGCTTAGTGGTGGCTACAGTTTTAACTTTCAAGATAATTAAATGCCTTTAATGGCATTTTAATTGCCTGCTCCTTGTTCTTTAAACCCAATTGCTGATGGTCAAAATTTCAATTTAGTCATCAGAAAGAATATTGGTTTTGCTCTGAGAGTTCTGAATGGTATGATCAACCCTGGAGATCAGCATGCAGTACCTAGTGGTAACCAGCCCAGGCACCAGGCACCAGGCATGGTGACTAGCATGGTATAGACTGTTAAACAAGGCATTGCACAGAATCCCAGCAGGGTCAGCAGGCCTCTGGTGACTCTTGTCTGTTTTTCACACATTCCTATCATTCTTCAAAACTATACCTGCACATTATCACTCAAAAACCTTCTCTAAAGAACTTTTATAACTCCTAAGAAGACCATGCAGAGAAATAAAAGACCTTGAGTTAAAACAGTTTTCCTCCATCCCAAGAAAGGTGGAGGGGACTCAGATGGGCACATCTTAGAGAATAATAGCTTGGGGCAACCTCTCCCCTGAATTTTCACCAGGGCAGCAGGTGACCTTCATCCTCTCAGATCTACCAGAGCCACTCTCTCATCTCAGTTCTTCACTGTCTTTTCCCAAAGCCATTGTGAGGAATATCACAGGTGTGGAAGTCCGTCAAGGATACACCCTGTTAACAGTGTGTCAATGACTTTGGATATAACGGCATCATTTTTCTTACTCAGAAGTCCATTTGTACTTTTCACTAGAAGTGAAAAAAGGTGGAGTTACTTCAGTATATTTTAAGTGTGGCACAGGAATGTCCTTCATATATAAATGTCATTGGTCCTCCACTTAGGGAACTGAAGTTCTATCTTGTTCTTAATAAAGCACTAATAAAAACCAAGAATGATGATGAAAGAACTAGCATGTCCTTTGATCACTTTAAGGGACTATTCTTTCCAACAATAGCATAAAAGGGTCTATCTTCAAGGGCACTCGGCCTCTCCAGAACCACCTGAAGTCCATGCTTAGCTAGGAGTGACTGTCCCCACCCCACCTCACTCACTGAGTCCCTTCCCTAGCCAATGTACTGACCAGATTGGTCCCACTGTGGTTTTCCTGTTGGTTCATTTCTTTCCTTGAATGATTTGGAGCTCCCGTCTCACAGCTATTCTCATAAGTCAGAGTGAGAATTCAGCCTGTTCTCATGTCATACAAATTTCTTTAGTTTCTATTGTACATTCTTCCATTGAAAGAGTAGTCTATTCATCATCTGAATTAGAATAAGCTGAAAGTACTTCTTAAAAAATGAACATTCATTCAGGGGACTCTTCCTGGACCTCATGAATCAGAATATCTTTCCCAATTATATTGCTACAGGTGATTCCTTGGTACGCTAATGTTGGAGAACCTACTGCTCTCAGCCAACTCTGGTGATTCTTTAAGGTGTCTGTATTACACAGGATTCTCAAAAAAAGAAACAGATTTAAGAGAATATGAAAATATGCACATATGTAAAAAGAAAGATTTATAATGGGAATTGGTTTGTGTAATTATGGAGGCAGAGAAGTTCCCCCATTGGCAAGATGGAGATCCAGGAAAGCCAAAGGCATAATTCAGTATGCCAGGAGCTGCCATACTGAACAGCATAAGATGGATGGTTCAACTGAAAGTTCAGACTTTTTGTTCTCCCAGGACTCTCAAACAACAGAATGATGCCCACTCCCCATATTAACAAGGATGGATCTTCTTTACATAGTCTTCTCATTCAAATGCCAATGGGCATCCTTTAGCCTAGTCAAGTTGACATATAAAATTAACCATCTCAGTGTCCTTTAAGGTGTAACAATGTGAGAGAGAAACCATATGGAAAAATCAAGGAAGAGCATCCCAGGTGGAAAACTGCTTTTACCACTGCCAAAAGCCTCTATGCCACCCTGTATGAAATACCTACTAACTTCTACTTCCTTGAAAAAGACAGTAAAGCCTTTTATTCTTTAAACTGGCCTCCCCAGTAAATAGATTTAGGATTGGTGGAGGTGATAAGCCAAGACCAATCACCAGGTCCCACTGCTGCAAAGGTCAGTCCTCTCCCAGATCCTGATCCAGATCCAATGACTTGTTCTGTCAGAGAGGACTTTTAGGGAAGCAGGGTTGGGCTGATGAGGGGAAATTGTTTCTTTGCAGAAAGTCTAGCTTTCTTGGATCCCAGGTTTCCAAAATGTTGCTATTCTCCTCAGACAATTTTATCT
Organism: Marmota marmota marmota; assembly: GCF_001458135.2. Lineage (NCBI taxonomy): Eukaryota > Metazoa > Chordata > Mammalia > Rodentia > Sciuridae > Marmota > Marmota marmota. Next base: position 23,320,261 of record NW_026000101.1, read on the forward strand.
AATTAACATCTATTTTTCACTCCTTTACATAGTAATCAGCTTTCAATTACAGGAACCCAGCTGCTGATGCTAAAAAGTACTGGAAAATCAAATTCATACAATAAATCCTTAGATGCCCTTACTGTCTCCTAAAACAAGACAAAGGAATTTGGTTCCTTCACTACTTCTTCTTCCCGTTACCTACATACTTTTCGGTTCCCTTTTCAGAAATCATCTTATGACCTTGATTCCATGGTAGGACCTGTTACTGAGGGTCATAAGGAGAGAGTCAAAACAAGAACATAAACAAATATGAACACCAACAAGGTTATTTATTAAATAAGGGCCTTAAATATTTCCATATTATAATATTTATTTGACTCTAGGAAATAATTTTGAAGAGTGTTCTACCTAAAGATAATATTCATGTATCAACAGAGAACTTTATCCTCTACAAAATCCTCTAGAAAAAAAACCATGGGTAGCAGTTTGCAAATTCCTTAAGTGTTGTAATCATTTGGTCTCTTAAACAAATCTGACTCATGCTTAAGTATATGACTAATGATTTGGGATAATAATGATTGATATTAAAAGGGTTAAATTTCTGATTCTACCAAATTATTTTGTAATTTTTTTTTTTTTATTTTTTGGCAGTGCGGCAAGTGCTTTTTACCACTGAGCCACATCCCCAGCCTATTTTGTAATTTTATAATGCTTTGTCCACCTTCTTTTCATTAAACAAAGGAACAGAGGGAATAAAGCAGAATAAGGAAAAGAGAGGTAAGACAAAAGAAGGCACAAAGTAAGGAAAATGGAGGGAGGGATGAGGATTATGACTTTTTATATGATTAATGTGAAAAATACAAGTACAGCTACAGAACTCGGGGTGTGATTGTGCTATTTTAAATGAAAATTAAGGTGAGAAAAAAAGATTTGATAAGGGCTTCCTCTGTGCTAACTACCTCAACTCTCAGTAAATCCTTGAAAGATGCAGGTATTTACATTGGGGAACTGAGGTTCTATGAGTTTGCATGTGATTAGCAGAGTAAGCACCAGATGCAAATCTGGAATTGAATAGACATGGCCATCCAACATGTCTTGTCCCCTTTTTGTGTTATTTTTGGTTGTATCTCAAGACGTACCTTTATGTCTATGATTTCTTGATAAATAATTTCTGATTTTAGTCTTTCATCATGAATTCAGCCCCAATTTATAACATTGTTGGTACCAAAAATACATCTACTATACAAAAAAAATTCTCACACCAGAGTGCAGAACAACTACTGAAAGTCAAAGGCGACGCATCTCCTGAGGCATTAATATAATTCATAAGCATCGTTCTTCCCACAGCAAAAATGGGACATAAAAATCAATGTTGTTTACTCAGGGTTAAAATGCAAACTCCTTACTGTTAGTCTTCTGTCTGCCATGTTGGCAAAGCCCCCAAGACTCAGGAGAAAGCTACTTAATTCTCATCACAAATTTCCTACTTAATCTTAGATATTTTTCCCTAAACTAGATTAATCAATTAGGATCAAAGAAAGAAATTTTTCTTCAGACTAATGTTGAAAGTACTCAACTCGTTTTGAGAGCAACTTCTAGAACAAGAACATTTATAATGGAACTGCTGAGGCCAAGGAAAACACCAGCCTAGGACTGTCAGGAGACAGTGTCTATCTGGCCCAGAATGGTGATCATAAGTCCTCCTTTGCCTGGAAGAGTCCCTGTGCTCAGCAATTTTACAAATAGGGGCCCAGTCCGAGTGACATATTTTTCTTTTATTTTATGTATTCTAATTTGGTTTATGTGATAGCAGAATGCAATTCAATTCATATTACAAAAATAGAGCACAATTTTTTATGTCTCTGGTTGAACACAAAGTACAGTCACACCATTCATGTTTTCATACATGTACTTAGGGTAATGATGTCCATCTCATTCCACTGTCTTTCCTACCCTCATGCCCTCTCTCTTCCCTCCCTCCCCTTTGCTCTATCTAAAGTTCGTCTTTTCATCCCCTGCTCATTCCTCATCCCCATTATGAATCAGCATCGTTGTATCAGAGAAAACATTTGGCATTTGGTTCTTTGGGTTTGGCTAACTTCACTTAGCATTATATTCTCCAACTCCATCTATTTACCTGCAGATGCCATGATTTTATTCTCTTTTATTGCTGAGTAACATTCTATTGTGTATATATACCACATTTTCTTTATCCATTCATCTACTGAAGGGCATCTAGGTTGGTTCCACAGTGGAGCTATTGTGAATTGTGCTGCTATAAACATTGATGGCTTAAAATTAATTTACAACTAAACTGTCTTTGGTGCAAGATTAGGACACATAGAATGCTTATGAATATGTTAAAATTTAATAGTCCAAATCAAAATATGTCATTTATATCAGTTTAGTAATATTTTTCCAGTCTGAAAACTGAAGCTAACATTTTAGTTTTGATTTGTACATTGTACTTTAACTATTACAGTTGAGAAAGTTCATGATAGTGTTGCAAAGTATGGATTCAACAAAATTAAAATTTCGGGGCCCTACATTCATTTCTTTTTCTTTTCTTTTTTGTGCCAGGGATTGAACCCAGAGGCACTTAACCACTGAGCCACATTCCCAGGCCTTTTTATTTTTATTTTTTAAAAATTTTGATACAGGATCCCTCTAAGTTGCATAAGGCCTCACTATGTTGCCAATCCTGTCTTTGAATTTATAACACCTCCTGTCTGAACTTCTGAAGCTGCTGAGATTACAGGCAAGCACCACCACACTCAGCCACCATTTCTTCATCTGATGTGCTGTCTTCATTGTCATTCATTTAAGATTTGTTTGCTAATAGTACTGTAGTGCTCAATAAAAACCACAACAAGTCACCTTTTGAAAATGTACTGACAGAATAGCCAAAGCAATCCTTAGTAATAAGAGTAAAGCAGGAAGCACCATAATACTAGACCTTAAACTATACTACAGAGCTATAATATCAAAAATACCATGGCATTTGCACCAAAATAGATTTGTAGACCAATGGTACAGAATAGAGGACACAGAGACAAACCCACATAAATACAGTTATCTCATATTAGACAAAGGCACCAAAAACATATATTGGAGAAAAGATAGCCTCTTCAACAAATGATGTTGGGAAAACTGGAAATCCACATGTAACAAAATGAAATTAAACCTCTATCTCTCACCATGCACAAAACTCAAAGTAGATAAAGGACCTAGGAATTAAACCAGAGACACTGTGTCTATTAGAAGAAAAAGTAGACCCAAATCTTCATCATGTCCAATTAGGCCCCAACATCCTTAATAATACTCCTATAGGATACGAATTACAATCAAGAATCAATAAATGAGATGGATTCAAATTCAAAAGCTTCTCAGCAAAAGAAACAATCAGTGAAGTGAATAGAGAGCCTACAGAATGGGAGCAAATTTTTACCACATGCATATCTGATAGAGCACTAATCTCTAGGTTATATAAAGAACTAAAAAAAAATCTTTACACATACATACACACACACACACACACACAATCCAATCAATAAATGGGCCAAGGAATTGAACAAGAAGGTGATATACAATCAATCAACAAATATATGAAAAAATGTTCAATATCTCTAGCAATTAGAGAAATGCAAATCAAAACTACTCTAAGATTTTATTTTATTCCAGTCAGAATGGCAGCTATTAAGAATATAAACAACAATAAGTGTTGGCAAGGATGTGGGGAAAAGGGCATACTCTTAAATTTGTTGCACCAATTTGCAGTCCCACCAGCAATCTGGAAAGCAGTATGGAGATTCCTTTGAAAATTGGGAATGGAACCACCATTTGACCCAGCTATCCCACTCCTTGGTTTGTACCCAAAGAATTTAAAAACAGCAAACTACAGGGTGACATATTCTTTGGTCATTCTATCTGTAAAACACAAGAGCAGACACAAATGTAGCTCTCTCCCAACTTCAGTTGTCCATGATTAGAACATGGGATATTAATAAAATATAATAAGACCTTAATAAAGCTAGAGCTGATAAATATGGTTATGTAATTTACAAAGTATTGAGACAGCACTCATTTTTCTTTGTTTCTCTTATATGGAAGATCTTCAGTTTTCAAAGTGAGGTACAGGAGTTCAGCAAAGCAATAACAGACCTGGGTTAGTTGGAATCCTAGCTCTGTCCTTTACTATCTCAATGACCTTGAACTAGTTGCAATGACCTCCTGAGACTCAATTGCATAACCTGTTAAGGAGAGTGAAATAAAACCAACTTAGAACCCAGGGTTGTTTTTACTAGAATTACTATGACTTGAGAGCCAAAAAACTCTGAGTTTTCTTTTTTTTTTTTTTTGGTACTGGGGATTTGAACTCAGGGGCACTTGACAACTGAGCCACATCCCCAGCCCTATTTTGTATTTTATTTAGAGACAGGATCTAACCAAATTGCTTAGTGCTTTGCTTTTGCTAAGACTGGCTTTGAACTCTCTATCCTCCTGCCTCAGCCTCCCTAACCATTGGGATTATAAGTGTGCGCCACCACACCTGGCTCTTCTTTCACTTCTTTACAGTATGACCTTGAACAAATAAATTTAATCCAGAGACTTGGTTTTTCCATCTATAAAATAGTAACAAGAACACTTGCTATCTCAGGGGAGGTTGTTTTGAGGACTGAAAAGGAATATAACTATGTTGTTTCAGTCAGTTTTTGTGTCCCTGGGACCAAAATACTTGAGGAGAACAATTTAGAGGAAGAAAAGTTTATTTGGGGCTCAAGGTTTCAAAGGTCTCAGTCCATAGATGGCCAACTCCTTTGATCTGGGACCAACCTGAGGCAGCACATCATTGGGGAAGGGCCCAGTGTAGGAAAGCTGGTCAGCTCGTGGTGGGGTAAAGAAGCCGGGGTGGGGGCACAAGGAAGATGTGCTCTTCTAGGGCATGCCCCAGGTGACACACCACCTCTAGCCACACTCCATCTGACTACAGTTACTACCCAGTCAGTCCATTCAAACTAGGATGAAAAGATAAGATTATAGCTCTCACAATCTAATAATTTTATCTCTGAATATTTCTGTATTAACAGTTTTGTGGGGGAACACCTCATATTCACTATAACACATATCATAAATGTTGTCATTATTATAATCATTTTGAAACAGTGGAAAATATGTAATAATGCCTATAAATAATTTGTGCCAAAAAATTTAAAAAATTTAAAAAGGAAAAATATGATAATAATTTGATCCAGGAATTATTAGTTTATATTGCCTTTTCTTCTAGGCATAAACTGTTAGGAGTTAAGAGGCCTAGTTTAAAAATCAGTTTACTCAACAATAACTGCTGGCAAGGATGTGGGGAAAAGGGTACACTTGTACATTGCTGGTGGGACTGCAAATTGGTGCGGCCAATTTGGAAAGCAGTATGGAGATTTCTTGGAAAGCTGGGAATGGAGCCACCATTTGACCCAGCTATTCCCCTTCTCGGTCTATTCCCTAAAGACCTAAAAAGAGCATGCTACAGGGACACTGCTACATCGATGTTCATAGCAGCACAATTCACAATAGCTAGACTGTGGAACCAACCTAGATGCCCTTCAATAGATGAATGGATAAAAAAAATGTGGCATTTATACACAATGGAGTATTACGCAGCACTAAAAAATGACAAAATCATGGAATTTGCAGGGAAATGGATGGCATTAGAGCAGATTATGCTAAGTGAAGCTAGCCAATCCTTAAAAAACAAATGCCAAATGTCTTCTTGGATATAAGGAGAGCAACTAAGAACAGAGCAGGGAGGAAGAGCATGAGGAAAAGATTAACATTAAACAGAGACGAGTGGTGGGAGGGAAAGGGAGAGAGAAGGGAAATTGTATGGAAATGGAAGGAGACCCTCAATGTTACAGCAAAATTACATATAAGAGGTTATGACGGGAAGGGGGGGGGGAAACAAGGGAGAGAATTGAACAACAGCAGATGAGGTAGAGAGGGAAGATGGGAGGGGAGGGGGGATAGTAGAGGATAGGAAAGGTAGCAGAATACAACAGTCACTAATATGGCATTATGTAAAAATGTGAATGTGTAACCGATGTGATTCTGCAATTTGTATTTGGGGTAAAAATGGGAGTTCATAACTCACTTGAATCAAATGTATGAAAGATGATATGTCATGAGCTTTGTAATGTTTTGAACAACCAATAAAAAATAAATAAATAAATAAATAAATAAATAAAATAAAATAAAATTTTTCTGGAAAAATATAATACTTATCTGAAAGCCAAACTAAGACTTCACGTGGCTTTAAATTCAAGTGAAGTTTTCACACAAACATGATCTATGAATTATACTCCTAAAGTGGCTGGGTGAAAGCCTCAAATGACATTGGTTTCTATGACACCATGTTAAATTGCCAGGATTCATTTCTTGATATATGCTGTCTTGTAGGCTCTGAGTTCTTTCATACTTCATCTGTTTTTCACCTTCATTTTTAATCATGAGAACCTGTTGGCTGAGCCATGTAATGGTTTTCTTTCAAGACAATTTATCCAGATATGGATGATTAGCAAGTATACTATATGAAGGTAAATATAACATTTATGATAATGTGATTCCCTGGGATTCCAGAAATGTTTATCAAAATATAAACAAACTGAAAAATACTAAAAATACTTATATTTGAACTTCCCTCCCCTATACATATATAAATAGAATATCTTGGTCTTATGTATATATTTTCAACTAAAAGAAACCATGAAATCAATGAAAATATGATTTATTACCTCAATAACTTAGAGTATCAACACATTTTCCTTCTTTCATCTATCTATAGCAATTGATTTGAAAGAACGAAATGAAAAGACATGCCAAAACTACATGAAAAAAAGTATTGGTATAGTCATATATGTACATAGAGTGATAATGTATGGTTCATTCTATTGTCCTTCCTATCCCCATACCCCTCCCCTCTCTTCACTCCCCTCTACCTAATCCAAGGTACCTCTATTTTTCTATAGCCTCCCCTCTTATTGTGAATTAGCCTCCGCATATCAGAGAAAACATTTGGCCTTTGGATTTTGGGAATTGGCTTATTTCACTTAGCATGATATTTTCCAGATCCATCCATTTACCTGCAAATGCCATAATTTCATTCTTCTTTAAGGCTGAGCAATATTCCATTGTGTATATATTCCACATTTTCTTTATTAATTCATTATCACCCTATGTGCATACATGCCTACACAACTGGTGTGATTCTACATCATGTACAACCAGAAGAATGAGAAGTTATACTCCATTTATGTACGATGTGTCAAAATGCATTCTACGGTCATGTATAACTAATTAGAACAAATATAAAAGAAAAACAGTGTTGGGAGAAGATGGGAGTTGTAGAATGCTCAGGGCAGAAGGCTTGGATATAAATTCACATTCCTGCATATGTTAAATATTTGACCCGAAGAAGTTGAGTAAATAAAGCATCATAAGTGAATAAAGCAATGCCTGTGTAACCTAAAGTATGAGATGCATTCCTGTGTAGTGATTTGGTATTAGAAAGCAAAGTATTCAGTAACTGATTTTGTGAGGACAGAGCTATTCCCTTTTATGTATACAATTGATCTTCTGATTATAATGAGAAAGATTTAATTTTAACACCTTTCTGACCCTGAATATTCTTCCAAATAGAGAGCAGGTCTCTTGAAAGATAAGAAGTTTTAGTTAGACTATAACATCATTTTGTTCCTATTGTGGGTCTGTGTGTGTATATGTATATGTATAATTTTTTTACTTCCTAATTATTATTTTTACATTTGGGTTTTCCATTTGAATTATACATTTTTATTTTTAGTGTAAGTTTTCAAAATGTGTTCATTTTAAAAATATGTTAAAGTAAATAATAGTGCAAGTGAAAAACAGATTTGACAAAGCCATGTATTAGTAAGAAAGAACTGGTATTTGGAAACATTGTGTTCTATTTTTATTACCTCAATAGGCACTTATCATGCATTTTGTGTAGGGCACTGAGTTTAGCTTAAGATCACTGCCCGTCATTTTTATTCCTTTGAGGCACAAATGAGCACAGAAAATCAGATTTATGTATGAAAAGGGCTTCTGCACACATCAGATAGACTGAGGCAAAGGTGCAGCTCTCTTTGGATCAGTTATGGCCTGAGCCTTTTCTTTCCCACTGACTCATGCTATATTTGCAGTTTGGAGACACCACTATTGAGAACTGCTATTCATTGTCTACTTGGACATCATATATGGTGGGAAATCAGAAGGTAGTGGATGATAACTCACTAACAGAGAAAACAGAAATAGTAACCTAAAGATTTGCTGTTTAACTTTATAATGTGGCCAGTGAAGTAACATATCTATATTACCGGTTAATCATTCAGAAGAAAAGATTCTGTGATTAAATTTTGAAACTTTAATTATAGTTTTATGTTCCTAATATTAGAGTTTTCAAGACTTGTGTAATATGATGCACATTGAAAGCATTTCTTAACTGATAAATATTTCTTCTGTAATAATCTTAGTACTTACCATTTTGGTGTATTACCTTCCAGTCTTTGTTTGATTAAGAATATTTCTCCTTATTTATATTCAGTCTAGGGTTATAAATTTGTTTCTTTTCACTTAGCATTCTTTATATACACACTTTTACAAGTTATTAAATATCTCCCATAGCCATCATTTTAATTCCTAAATAAGACAATTAAAAGAATCATAGCAATGTATTTTTCTACAGCTGTACATTAGTTTTGCAATATTTTAGTATATTAAATAATGTAATAAAGTACATATTTGATGTTTAAAATTATACATTGATTCCAATATGGAAATCAAATTCATATCATTAATGTGCTACCAGTCAGTGTTTCCTTACTAGACTATATGCTGTTGGAGAAAATGAATTGCATTTACTCAGCTCTATGTGTGCTGCTTGCCTTGCACACAGAAGGCACCCAGTATGTGTTTATAGATTTCAACTAAATATACTTACTTCTTTGATATATTTTTCAGTCCTGTGGAGGGAATATAAGCAATTAGTTTACAACCGTCAGTTGCTCAAACAAGGGAGAGTTCCCAAATATCTGCCAATGTTAGAGGCAAAAATCTGAGTCTTAAAATGTAAAGAATTTTAATGTATTCCTGAGCTTGATTGCTATGCAGTTTTTAAAAATAGAATGCATTTGGCCTTCATTCTTATCCAGAAAACAGCTTTAAAAATAATATTTGATATGAATTAATATGTATATAAATGGGAATTTGGACACAGTACTCTATCTGACAAAGATTATTACATCAATGAAGGCCAAGTCAGATAGACTGAGGCAAATGTGCAGCTCTCTTTGGATCAGTTATGGCCTGAGCCTTTTCTTTCCCACTGACTCACTCTATATTTGCAGTTTGGAGACACCACAGTTGAGATAAAATATGGTCTTTTAGATAAAATATAGGAAATTTTCCAGATGACTAAGTACTTTCTAGAACAATTTTTAAACAAAATATAAGCCAAAATATATATATATACTAGATTAATATTTAATATAATTTTATATTTATTTTGCCATAGAAAGGCTACATACTTTCCAAACTTATTACCTCTTACTCATAGCCATGTAGATAAACTACATTTCCCAGTCTCCTTGCTATTAGGTATAGCCATAGGACTGAGTTCTGGCTAATGAAGTACAAATAGAAATTATGGGTGCAAGTGTCACATCTGGTTCATGAAAACTCTTATTTGTGATACTTTATGACTTTCTCCATGTCAAATGAAAAGGACTTCAAAAACTTAGAAAAGGGTAGAATTGTAAAATAGAGCCCAAGTCCCTCCATGTCTTTGTGGAGTACAACTAATAAACTTCTGCAGTGTACACTACTGAGATTTCGGGATTTATCAGTTTCCGAAGCTGGTAGAAATTTATATTTGTTTCATTTTCAGAGTGTTCCAGGAGGGATTTAAGACACCTATCTTATCTGAACAGCTTTGAACAAGAAAAAAGCTAAAATATCTTGGTGCCTTCAGCACCAACTAATTAAAATCAGGTAATCTCCAGAGAGACTCTCCTTTGTTCATGAATATCCACACTTCAAAGAGTCCAGTTTTTCATGGAACAATATATAAAATTCAAGACTCTGAAAGGAAACTACTTAACAGAATTCTTTTCTATTTGATCTTATTTTCTCTAGTAAAATTTAATAACCTTATGAAGGAGGTTATTAACCTCTGTGGTCACACACTTCATACAGATTGGCCTGGGTGGATCTTGAAGGCTGAGTAATTATCACAGAAAGGTAGCCAGACAACCTTTTAATTTTTTTTTCACTCCAGTTAAAGTGAGGCACATATTTCATAGCTCTAAATATATTTAAAGGGATTTAAGTAATTTCTTCACAGAAATTTGTGCTCTGAGTTAATTTTTGGATCTCCAATATGAAATACTAAATAGATGTAAATATCTACCTTAATATATTAATCCAGTAACTCCAGATTATCTATTCTGTAGGCAACTGTTTACATGAAAAAAGGTTTTTAGTACTCTCTCAAATGAGGGGATCTGTGTTTGACACCTTTTCCCTTTCTCTAAATAATAATAAAGGATGAAAATCTGACTTGGGCTCCACTCTCACTTTTGATTCTCACAATAACCAGCTAGGATAGTTACTATTGTTCCTGTGTTTGAAGTAAGAACACTGAGAATAAGAGAGGGTTTAGTTCTGCTGCATATTTACACTCTTAGCCATTACCTAATATTGCCTTATAGGTTGGGAACATTTTACAACACATCTGTGAGGCCATCAGGAATCTTAAGCCAACTACTCTTTAACTAGTAGCATTAATTTCAAAGAGAAAACCCTCAAAGCTAGACAAAAACCACTTTTATCTTTAAAAGTTTCCAGAAAAGTAGGCATACCCTACATGTCCCAAGTAATTCTATGTAGGCCAAAAGGAGATTCAGAAAGAAACTGTAAGAGAAGAGCAAATAATTTACATTTCAAAGAGATAAAAATAAACACCAGAACAGAGGGTACTCCAGTTGCAACAAAGATTAAACAGAAACTATTAATTAATGACTTTGGACAAGCTTTGCTAATTGTTCACCAGTCACTTGAATACAAGATGAACTCATGTTTTGAAATACCAGTCCAGTAGAAAATTGATTCAGAACCATAGAAAAAGATACAAAAGCACAGCCCAGAGATAAATGAGGAAATGGTACGTTTTCTCTAGTTTTAAAAGTGTTACTGTAAAAAAATCTGTTTTTTTTTTTTAATTAGTTCTATTAATTGGAATGAACTATATACAGAAAAAGAGTAGAACAAAAGGGCCCTAAAAATTCTGGATGGAAATTTTGGCTCCAATACTAAGACTATAACCTTAGGCAAATGACACACCAAGCAAGAAGGGTGCTTTCCCCTCCTCCTGAAATAAGGAGATAAGAGCTTTCACAGGATTATATGGAATCTTCAATCGTCTTCTGCTATGGCTAAACGTACAGCATGCTTTCAGCCTAACCCTTTTCTGGCAAATTTTGAAAACAAATATTAAGTAGATTACTCTGTCACAAAAGAGAATAAGGAAGTTGCTGCTGCATGAGGATTGTTTTGCATTTTTGAGGCAGTTGGGACCACTATGGGGACAAAGGGCATATACATTCCCAAGTAACTCATGATCCATTAAAAGTACCACAAAAACGAGGAGCTTGAGTCACAATTGTAGTCGGGACTTAGAGAGGCTGCCTTTGCTAAAAGCATCAACTCTTCACTTGGGCCTGCTGATGCCTGATGAGTAACTTAAAGAAAGATAAGGGGATGCCATCTCTAGCTTCATTTTGTATCTGTCCTCTTGGCCTGAAACTTTGGGTCACATTCTTCCACAACTCTGTACGTAGAGGAGTGTTTACCTAATGCTGATAATCCATCCCCTTAAAGGCTGAAGATGTCAAAATAAGAATAAGTCAGGTCCTTCAAGATTTAGAGTCACATTCAACTGCCTGCTTCACAACAACCTGCCCTGGATCCCCCCGGAATATCATTTACACATCTTTGACCTTTGCCCTACACCTTCCACAAGCAACAGAGCCTTGTAGGCAGATCACCCCATGATGAGATTGCCCCAACCCCAAGCAGAAACAATCATCTCATGGGAACCAAATTACCCCAACAGGTCTAATAAACTTCCTACGGAACAAATGGAAATTCTCCCCTCAAGCAAAAGTACTTTTACAGAATCAGATGGCAAAAATGGACCCTAGCCTATCCCAGCAATCCAACAAAAGGCTTGTGCCCTAATTAAAGTTTCACCTTGTGTGTTCATACTCCTGGCCAACTTAGTTTCTTTTTTTTTTTTTAAATTTTTTATTGTTGGTTGTTCAAAACATTACATAGTTCTTGATATATCATATTTCACACTTTGATTCAAGTGGGTTATGAGCTCCCATTTTTACCCCATATACAGATTGCAGAATCACATCAGTTACACATCCATTGATTTACATATTGCCATACTAGTGTCTGTTGTGTTCTGCTGCCTTTCCTATCCTCTACTATCCCCCCTCCCCTCCCCTCCCCTCCCCTCTTCTCTCTCTGCCCCCTCTACTGACATTCATTTGTCCCCCTTGTATTATTTTTCCCTTTCCCCTCACTTCCTCTTGTATGTACTTTTGTATAACTCTGAGGGTCTCCTTCCATTTCCATGCAATTTCCCTTCTCTCTCCCTTTCCCTCCCACCTCTCATCCCTGTTTAATGTTAATCTTCTTCTCATGCTCTTCGACCCTACTCTGTTCTTAGTTACTCTCCTTATATCAAAGAAGACATTTGGCATTTGTTTTTTAGGGATTGGCTAGCTTCACTTAGCATAATCTGCTCTAATGCCATCCATTTCCCTGCAAATTCTATGATTTTGTCATTTTTTAATGCAGAGTAATACTCCATTGTGTATAAATGCCACATTTTTTTTATCCATTCATCTATTGAAGGGCATCTAGGTTGGTTCCACAGTCTAGCTATTGTGAATTGTGCTGCTATGAATATCGTTGTAGCAGTATCCCTATAGTATGCTCTTTTAAGGTCTTTAGGAAATAGTCCAAAAAGGGGAATAGCTGGGTCAAATGGTGGTTCCATTCCCAGCTTTCCCAGGAATCTCCATATTGCTTTCCAAATTGGCGGCACCAATTTGCAGCCCCACCAGCAATGTACAAGTGTACCCTTTTCCCCACATCCTCGCCAGCACTTGTTGTTGTTTGACTTCATAATGGCTGCCAATCTAACTGGAGTGAGATGGTATCTTAGGGTGGTTTTGATTTGCATTTCTCTGACTGCTAGAGATGGTGAGCATTTTTTCATGTACTTGTTGATTGATTGTATGTCCTCCTCTGAGAAGTGTCTGTTCAGGTCCTTGGCCCATTTGTTGATTGGGTTGTTTGTTCTCTTATTGTCTAATTCCCATCTCTGGCATCACTTCCAGCTTCTCTCTGGGCAAATGAGTTTTTCCCATGTCCTTGAAGGCAATATGCATGACAGAGCCAGAACCAGTATTATATCCTTTACAATAAGGCCACATAGGAAGGTAATATGGTCTCAGCATATTCAGTGTTCCCATGGACTGTGGAATGACTATTTCAACAAGCCAGACAGAGATTCACTCATCCAAATCAGAGGGAGCTGTGCATGAGATATCCCTTGATTGTGGATCCTGAAAAGCCCTAGAAATTGCCACATGAAAAATGTCAACTTTAAAATCTACCAGCCTCAGAGGACACTATTACCAATGACAGTTCCAGTTAAATAAAAACTTTCTTAATCTCCTTACATATCCTAAACGAATTATAAAATGACAACAGAGGGAAAAAATAAAGATGTTATCTGATTTCATGTTCAATTTACTATTTGTATGCCCACTTTACATCAAGTTATATAGACTTCATTGCGTTAAATCATATTAACAGCTGATTTCCATACAGATAGAATCTTACATTATCTATATGGGCTTCAAACCAAATGATAATTGCAATCATCTAATATTTTCTAGCCAAGTAACTGGAGTTCAAAATGCTATCTTCAATTCTTAGCAGAATTGGTAATCCTAATATAGTTAATTGAGAAATATTTACAACATAACTGCTTTTTCTTCTGCCTAAACCACTGAGTAATTTTGTCATTGACACAGATAAGTTTTGGTTTAAAAATTATCTTACAATATAAAACATGTTGGATGTTCTCCAAGTCTGTTTTTCATAGTAGCTGTTACCATTTCCCCTCCAAATTTCTGCAAGTTGACCCTTAATATTGAAACTTTCTTCCTTACCAAGAATGAGTAATGAGAAAGGTAAAAATACAATACTTTGGAGGATAATTGGAGATCATGGAGAAGGATAAATTTTTTTCTTTTCTGTAGAAAGAGTACAAATCCATTGGTTCCTGCCAGGGTTGGGACTTCCTGCTTCAAGCTCAAGTTCACTTATGTCCTTCAAAGAACTTGGGCAACCCCTGGTGAGTTTCAAGTCCTGCTCACACTGAAATTTATTTCTGTTAGTTTTCAAATGTTTTATAGGACATTCACAACTCTTTCATATCTGATTTTTGACACAGACCAGTCTTTCTGATTTACAGTTTTAGATACCTGGAAACTTTAAATCTCAGTTTTATGACTTCAGATGTGTTTCGGATGGCTTTATTCATTAAATCCTTTGCTTGCTTTTCTTCCCCACCTGGCTCTTCTTGTCACATATCTCTCTCCATTTGGAAAGTAGTTATACTGGGGAAAAAAATCCTATCATTAGCCAATGTGGAGATTTACAGGGATTTCTGCACTATCCATTTATTGCATTTATTGTTTTGTGCCCTTGTTCAGTTGCCAGGGAACTAAATTAATCATAAAATTCCCAGGCTCAGCAATTTATCATTACTATATCATCTATCAAAGAAGCTGTATCCCTTCTAAATTTTCTTTTTAAACAATGAAGAACTGTCACCCTGTTCTTATGTTTGAAAAGATGATGATGTTTGAAATTCTCCATTTTTCTTTCTCCATTCTACTGATCTGTCCACTTTTCCTGAACATTGTATCATCCATTTGAGGACCTCTTTCTGCAGTGTTCTCCTGTCCTCAGAAGAAATCCATCTCCTTCTGTGGCTTGGTTTTCATCTTGATAGAATCTGCTTCAACAAACCAAAACATTCTACCAAAAAAAAATGATGATAATGACAGTTATGAAAGTGCTAAGCACTTTATATATATCATCTTTAGTGCTCACATTTATTCTGTTTTATTATCATGAATTAACCAAGGAGAGATAAGAATCATAGCTATTATTATCCATGTTTCATAGCTAACATATGTCACAATCAGAATTTGAGCCAGGGGTAAATAAGCCCAAATTTTTGCTGTTTTGAAAGTACACTCCCTGATGTTTTCATTTGTGTTTTTTTAGTTAATAGAAGAGGTAGGAAATAAGTACCCAGCATATGAGAAATGTGAGTATGAACATATCCAGCTTCACACACTAAGCTTCAAAGGGAACTAATCACTGTGCTGGAGAGTCTCTTTGATTGGAATTAGTAGAAAAGCCCTCGTAAGCTCTCTATAGATTTTAGTTTCCTGCTTTATTCTTAATGAAACAAAGTTCATCTTATCAAACATTGGTCACAGTTGGACATTATGAGCAAACTTTGATTGTAAGATTTCTGATGACAGCAGAGCTAAATGGAGTCAGCAGTCTGCCCTTCTAGACTAAACCTGAGAAACACTTATGGTTGGAATGATAAAGCAGAACCTTCCTCCACAGTTTTCCAAGCTACATCAAAGAAAATTCATGAGAACCGGCTCCAAATTGTCTAGTTCTGCCAGTGGAACCAATAAGATAGTCCAGATCTGAAGCAACTTTGCCTGCTTGCTGAGTACTAATCCTTTTGACAATCCTTCATTTTGACCAGAGCCAAAATAACCATTTAAAAAAAAAATTAGATGTAACCCCCCTTAATTGAATTCCTTTCTGCTATATTTCTTGGTAGATACCCATAGAAAAGTATTCAAAAAGCCCTTTCCCTAAACTATTACAGAAAAAAAAATCATAAATAACATGCCAATTATCCCCTTCTCTAACTGTTGATGTGTACATTGAGCAAACTCTGCCGATGACAACAGTATTCTCCAGTGGAATTTATGAAAAAAAAAATGACTCAGTCATCACTATTAATTCAAAATAAACTGGAAAGTATAAATAATATAATGGAGGCTTTATCTTGCAAATATTAATAGCCACATAATTTTAAAAGAAAATACATTTCCCTGCCCTACTAAGAAATACTAGAATATATTTGAAGAATATTTTCAAGAAGTGAAAAATCATTAATTTACCCAAGGACCCCAGACCTCTTGGTCCAGGAATGTATACCATCAAGGAAACAAGAATTCCTCCACATGTTACTGCTTTAAGTTCCTCATCTTATCCAAGTCCTCCTCAGTTGTTAAGAGAATGGAAATCATCTTTACCTCTTCTTCTCCAACATATTCTGAAGACAGTCCATAAGTAGAGCATTTCTGCTCTGCATCAGAATATGTCTCAAATCTGCTCCTGTAACCCATGTTGACTCCCACAGCCCTTATTGTAGTCACTACCATTTTTATCTTGGATGAATACAGGAGTCGTTGAATTTCCAGATTCAGGTCTTTCCCCCCTACAAGTCTCTTTTCTGCTTTCCAAAATGCAAATCTGATCATATTATTCTTTTGCACAAAACACGTGCATGGCTTGCTATTACCCTCAGGATAAAGTACAAATAGCTTATCACAGTTTATAAGCACCATATAAATTCACTCCTTTACTTACTCCTGTAAGTAAAGCCTTTTCTCTCCTTAGTATTCCAGCCATTCTGAACTATTTTAAGTTCACTATCACAGAGTATTCCTTGCCTTCACACACCCTTGCCACTATGCCTAGAGCTCATTATGCTTCTCTCCACCAAAGATGGGGAGATATAAATGGAAACATACTATTATAAGGCTTCTATGTCTTTCTGAAGCCAGTTTATATTGTGTTAGTTGACTTTCTGTCACTGACAAAACAGCTGAGATAACTTACAAGGAGTAAAGAGTTTGACTCAGATCCTGGACATGATCACTTGCCCCTGTTTGGAGCTTGAAGCAGCACACTGCATCACAGCAGGAATGAGTAGCATAGGAGGTCTGCTCACCTAATGACAGCTAGGATGCAAAAAATAGGGAAGAAATCAAGTCCCTAATACCTCCTTCAAGGAAAGGTCCAGCAATGATCTAACTTTGTTCCATTAGGTCCCACTCCCTAAATGTTTCAACACACCCAAAAAATACCACAGGATGGTGTTCAGGGCTTTATTACCTTCGTAGTTAAGGATTTTAACACATCTCTCTCTGTATTATTAGAGCAACTTTCAAAAAGTTTAGGATTTAGAAGATCTAAACATAATCAACATTAATCATAATGACTTTTAGAGAACAATGCACATCAAAACGTAAATGACATTCATTTCAAGTGAACAGTCACCAAGATTGATCATACTCTGATCTAGTTAAATGATAGATTTCAAAAGATTAAACATCTTTTTTTAGATTAAACATTAAACATTCTGTTTTTATGAATTAAACATTCATAAAAACAGAATTAAATTAGAAATTTGAAATAAGACATCTAGAAAAGATCAGAATATTTGTAAATAAACCAACTAAATCCTATAGCATTCATGGGTAATAGAAGGAAGCATAAAATAAATTAGAAAACAATTTGATCAGTTTTTTAAAGAATTAAAATTTATGAACTGCAACTATAGTAAAACATACGAGGGGGGAGTATTTATAGTTTCAAAAACTTATGTTAGAGAATAAGAATGTCCAAAATGATTTGTCTAAGTTTCCATCTTAGGAAGCCAAAAATTAAATAAATAAAAGAGCAAACTAAACCCAAAGGTCAAAAATAATAAGGATAAGAAAATAAATTAATAAAATAGCAAGGACACACAACAGAGAAAATCAATATAAGCAAAAGTTCCTTGAAAAATTCTAGCTAGATTTATCAAGAACAAAGAAAAGTACAACCTACCAGTGTCAGAACTAAAAGAGACAATTTTCAGATCTTATGAACATTAGAAAACTAACAAATTTATGACGTCAGACAATTAAATTTGATAGCTTAGATGAAATAGGAAAATGTCTTTAAAAACAAACTATCAAAACTGACACAAAAATAAAAGAGAAAATCTAAGTATTCCAGCATCTACTAAGAAAATTAATTTGTAGTCCAAAGAATGCCTAAAAAGAAAATTCTAGACTCTTGGTTTCACTGATATTTTTTGTTTAAATATTTCAGAAAGAAATAACAATCTTACACAAACACTGAGAAATACTTTTCAACTGGTTTTATTAGACATATATTATTTTGATATTAAACGTACCCAAACACATGACAAAGAAAATAAAAACTAGAGGAAAAAATTCTCCTGAACTACAAAAATTAACCAAGTATTAACAAAAGAAATCCAACAAAACATAAAAGTACAGTGTATTTAAAAATGGCAAAGTAATGTGTATCCCAAGAGTGCAAGTTTGGTTTGATGTTAATAATCAGTATTATTTACTGCCTAAAATGAATAAGGGAGAAAAAAGCAGATCATCTTCATAGATACACAATAGCACCTTCAAATTTAATATTTATTTTTGTTATAAATTCTTAGTTAACTGAGAAAAGAACTGCCTCAACCTAATGAAGAACATTTATGAAAAATCCACTGTTAAATTTCATGGTAGAAAAAATGATTTTCCTCCAAGTTTATGAATGAAGTAAGGAAAATAGTTCTCGGCATTTGTATTCAACATTGTGTTGAAGGTACTATCAAATGCAAAAAGACACAAGAAAAGTATAAAAATTGGAAAAGAAACACTGTCTTTGTGAAAGACAAAACATTTGCTGAAAGAAATCTAAAAAGACCTAAGTAAATGAAGAGATTACCACATTTATGGGCTGGAAACTCAATATTTTCACACAGATTTATCTAAAGTCAACACAGTATCAATATCTCAGAAGACTTCTTTAGAAATTAACGAGATGATACCAAAATCCATATGGAAATTTAAATGACCTCAAAGAACCGAAAGGTTCTTTGAAGATAATTTTTTGGAGGACCAAGAGTAGCTGATTTCAAGACAAAGTTAACATACATAGCAATAGTAACCAAGACCGTTGTGGTTTTGGTGAAAGTATAGACATAAATCAATAGATAATACAATTCAGACACATACATATATATGATCAAATGATTTTTAAAAAATTCCCCAGGGTAACTCAATAGGGAAAAGAAAATCCTAAGAAATAACACTCCAAAAACTGGATACTGTAGGGGAAAATCTCCATCTCACCTCCAACTCAACACAAAAATCAATACAGAATGGATCATAGGCCTAAATGTAAGTGATGAAGCTACAAACTTCCTAGAAGAATGCATAGAGACATTGAAATAGGCAAAGATCTTGGGAGAACCCAAAAAGTAGAAATCATAAGATAGAAAAATTTTGAAATGTACTTAGGTTTTAAAACCTGTGTTCTTTATGAAACACCAATTAGAAAATGAAAAGGTAAACTATAGATAGCAGAAAATATTCACAATACTTACATATTCTAAATACTCTTTCTTTATTTGATATAACTTTTACATCTCAGTAAAATACAACCTGATTTAAAATGACCAAAATATTGAAGATAAAATATATCAAATAATCTGTATAAATGAACAGTAAACATAAAAAGATGTTCAGCTTCATAGGTTATTAGGAAAATGTAGTGATAATACTACATACCCATCAGAATGGCTAAAATATGAAAGACTGAGAGTACTCATGATGAAGTGTATGTAGAGCTCCTGAAACTCTTATGCAGTGCCAGTGGGGGTTGTCAAAAGGCACAGTCACTTTGGAAAAAGATCTGATTCTTATAAATACTAAACATATTCCTATCTTGTGACACATGATTTTAATATACATATGTTCATACACACAAACGGGAGTATATGTCATAATTTCATCTTTAGGTAAATAAGTATAGAACTAAACTTTGTGGTGTATTGGATACATACTTGCTTTGCAACTCTAATATTATAAAATAATCAAATTTTCTTGTACATTTTTTTTCTTCTATTTTAATCATTTCAAGTGAATTCACTTGAAATTTGTTGTAGTAGAAATAGTGAAAAGAAAATGCAACTCTTCCAACTAACCAATTACTTATATTTTTCTCACTGAATTAAAATGCCATCTTCAAAATAAACTGACTGTTCAGATACATTTAGATATTATTCCTTACTCTGTTGATTTTGTGTTTTATGTCAATATCATAATTTATTATAATTTTACATCTTATGTTTAAATATATGGTAGAGTCTTTATTATTTTTATTTGATGTTTCTGATTATTCTCATGTGTCTATTCTTCCAAACATAAATCTATGGTAGTGTTTTCTTGTATGGGTGTAATTTATGTAACAACTTTTACTATTACACACTTTCATTTTCTTTCTATTGTAGACGAACCAGATTAAACTTGACAAGAAACACAAAACTAATATGACAGCTGAGGAATCAAAACTTAATAAGTTGTCTTTCAAATATCTATGTATATTAGTTCAAAAATTTCAAATTTAAAAATGATTTTTCAAGTTTAAACTATCTTTATTAATGTGTTTTATTATAATACTAAATCTTTCAACCTAAATATACAACTTATCCCTCTATTTAGTAAGTTTTATTTTGATTCCTCAGTAGGTTTTAATAGTTGTCAGTTCTATGTGTTTTGAAAGTTATTCATAGGAATTGAATATTTTTCAGAAATGCTGGTGACAAATTTTACAATGTTTTCTATAAGGCTTTTTTTTTTTTAAGAGAGAGAGAGAGAGAGAGAGAATTTTTTTAATATTTATTTTTTAGTTTTCGGTAGACACAACATCTTTATTTTTATGTGGTGCTGAGGATCAAACCCAGCGTCCCGTGCATGCCATGCAAGCGCGCTACTGCTTGAGCCATATCCCCAGCCCAAAGGCTTATTTTTATATTCAAGAAAATAACTATATACATTTTTCAATGTGAATTTACTTATGTGTTCCAATGGTTTTTCAGCAGGTTTTCATGACATATTAATTTGGTCTGTACATAATGATAATTCTGCCACAGAACTATCTTTTTTATGTCTAACTGATTTGGACAGCACTTTCTGAGTCTTCAACTTTTTTTCTACATTTTGGGGGGAATTTTTATAGTCATCTAGTTATTCACCATTAAGTCAGATCATACTTGTTTTTTATGTATAACTTTCTTTTGGATAGCCATAGATATAATGTTTACATATATAGCTATACTTACAACAAAATTATTCTCTAATTCTTCTTTTACAATTCAGAAATAAATTATGATGTTTCCACATACGCTTCTGTCCAAAATCTTGTTTTAAACTATATAATCTTGCATAAAATATGGTGTTTATGAATGAATAATGTTCTCCAGGGGACCTTAGATTGAGGAGTACAGTTCAACAACATACCTTTTGCTATTCAGTTGAGCAGTAAGGTCAGTATTTGCCTAACACATTTAAGGCATACTTATTTCCAATTTTTAGTTGTCACCTATTTAATTTCACTTTAACAGATCCACTTGGTTTGAATATAGAAGAATGATAGTTTATAGATTGTTATTCAAAGTTTTTTTCTCTTAAAATTGCAATTCTTCTATTCCTCAATATTTAATCCCAAATCATAAAGGAAGCACATTTACCAGATCCATTACGATAACTCAATTCTATCTCATCTTTTTATAAGAAACAGAAAAACTATACAGAGAGATAATGCAGGCAAACGCAGAATGCCTTCATAAATGAGAATTCACTGAATTCTGGCAAAGGTTTACCTTAAAAGACAAAGTTCATTTTTAATAGAAATATATATGAATGAATAAAAATAATCTTGAAATCTTGCACTGGCTTTAACTTTCTTTGTATATTGGATGCTGGGACTTGATGTTGAATGGAACTTCTATTAGTTTTATTTTGAATGGTAGAAAATATCCTAAACATTAGAGGTATAGGCACTCATTCACTCAGAACTGGTTTCCTCTTAGTCACTGACCTCTCATTTGAATTCAAGGTAGAGTCGTTGAGTGTGAATTGCATACTGTCTGGCCTCATAGTCTGTGTCAGACACTGAATTTGTCTCTTCATAGTTGTCAAACACTGAACTTATCATAAGAACTCCAGGAAACTACAACAATGAATTACTACCTCCATTATCCCCATTCTGTAGCTAAGAACACTGAAGTCTATAGAGTGATCTTATCCAAGATCATGCAGATAAGAATGGCAGCCCTCAGATATCATCCTAGATCTGATTGATTCCAACTCCAGTGTTCTTTCCATTATACTTGCTGCCTTATGTATGCCCCTTCACCTGTCTGTGCCATACCTTAACTTCTCTTCCCTCTTCTGCCCCATCCATGCAGGCCTGTGACCAAGGTGTAGACTAAGAAGTGGAGTCATGCTTCACACGGCCGTATCATGCTGGCAGCCATTCCTGGGTCTGGCTGTGGTGTTAATCTTCATGGGATCCACCATTGGCTGCCCTGCTCGCTGTGAGTGCTCTGCCCAGAACAAATCTGTTAGCTGCCATAGAAGGCGGTTGATTGCCATCCCAGAGGGTATTCCCATCGAGACCAAAATCTTGGACCTGAGCAAAAACAGGTTGAAAAGCGTCAACCCCGAAGAATTCATATCATACCCCCTTCTAGAGGAGATAGACTTGAGCGACAACGTCATCGCCAATGTGGAACCAGGAGCATTTAACAATCTCTTTAACCTGCGTTCCCTCCGTCTGAAAGGCAATCGCCTGAAGTTGGTTCCTTTAGGAGTATTCACAGGACTGTCCAACCTCACTAAGCTGGACATTAGTGAGAATAAGATCGTCATTTTACTGGACTACATGTTTCAGGATCTGCATAACCTAAAGTCTCTAGAAGTAGGGGACAATGATTTGGTTTATATATCACACAGGGCCTTCAGCGGGCTTCTCAGCTTGGAGCAGCTCACCCTGGAGAAGTGCAACCTAACAGCAGTACCAACAGAAGCCCTTTCCCACCTCCGCAGCCTCATCAGCCTCCATCTGAAGCATCTGAATATCAACAATATTCCTGTGTATGCCTTTAAAAGATTATTCCACCTGAAACACCTAGAGATTGACTATTGGCCTTTACTGGATATGATGCCTGCCAATAGCCTCTATGGCCTCAACCTCACATCCCTTTCCATTACTAACACCAATCTGTCCACTGTACCCTTCCTTGCCTTTAAACACCTGGTATACCTGACACACCTTAACCTCTCCTACAATCCCATCAGCACTATTGAAGCAGGCATGTTCTCTGACCTGATCCGCCTTCAAGAGCTTCATATAGTAGGGGCCCAGCTCCGCACCATTGAACCCCACTCCTTCCAAGGGCTCCGCTTTCTTCGCGTGCTCAATGTATCTCAGAACCTGCTGGAAACTTTGGAAGAGAATGTCTTCTCCTCCCCTAGGGCTTTGGAGGTCTTGAGCATTAATAACAACCCACTGGCCTGTGACTGCCGTCTCCTTTGGATCCTGCAGCGACAGCCCACCTTACAGTTTGGTGGCCAGCAGCCCATGTGTGCTGGCCCAGACACTATCCGTGAGAGGTCATTTAAGGATTTTCATAGCACTGCCCTTTCTTTTTACTTTACCTGCAAAAAACCCAAAATCCGTGAAAAGAAGTTGCAGCATCTGCTAGTGGATGAAGGGCAGACAGTCCAGTTAGAATGCAGTGCCGATGGAGACCCACAGCCTGCGATTTCCTGGGTGACACCCCGAAGGCGTTTTATCACTACCAAGTCCAATGGAAGAGCTACTGTGCTGGGCGATGGCACCCTAGAAATCCGCTTTGCCCAGGATCAGGACAGTGGGCTGTATGTTTGCATCGCTAGCAATGCCGCTGGGAATGACACCTTCACAGCCTCCTTGACTGTGAAAGGGTTTGCCTCAGACCGCTTTCTTTACGCAAACAGGACCCCTATGTACATGACTGACTCCAATGACACCATTTCCAATGGCACCAATGCCAATACTTTTTCCCTGGACCTTAAAACAATACTGGTATCCACAGCCATGGGCTGTTTCACATTCCTGGGAGTGGTTTTATTTTGTTTTCTCCTCCTCTTTGTGTGGAGCCGAGGGAAAGGCAAGCACAAAAACAGCATTGACCTTGAGTATGTGCCCCGAAAAAACAATGGTGCTGTTGTGGAAAGGGAAGTGGCTGGACCCAGGAGGTTCAACATGAAAATGATTTGAGGGTCTACCACTCACACTACTGTCTCTGTTATTGTTGGTAATCAGTAAGAGTCTGGCACAGTAAATCACTAGGTTAAGAGGGCAGCTTTGTACAGCTGCCCCTGTGTCAATGCAGGGTCCATGGAAATAGGAGGACTTCTTATGGAGCCTCTCCATCTAGAGGCAGGCAGGCATATGTCAGAACCCTTCACATGGTGGGATACTAATTGTTTGCATTGCAAATATTGGCATTCTGGGGATCTCAGTAATGAACCTGAACCTTTGGCTCATGCTCATGGACAATTATTCAGCATTTTCTACCACTGCAAAAACAAATGAAAAAATAAGAACAACCTACAGTGTAGGATTTACATATTAAAAAGACACATTTGTCTAAAACATAATCTACAGAAAAATTTGTATCTATGATTATCATTTGTTAAAAGCCTTGCATCATACCATATTGTTGGTTCAGCACCAAAAAGAGATCAATATATTCTTTACTTTTTTTTAAACATATATGCTGTATATGTTTTAAAGCAATATGAATGAGAGGTTGTGCTTTTAGTTACTCACCACTATAGATCCAAGTGTGATTTCACCTTCCTCTACCTACAGATAAGCCTGAGACTAGATCCCTGGAGTTATGGCGGAGATGTGTTGAGAGATGTGTTTGTCTGATGTAGGATGCCAACAAACAGGACCCAAGGCAAAACTGCTCAACTCTGTTAACTTCTGTTACTATAAATAAAGGCATGTGCCTAGTTTTGATACAGAATGGAATATTTTTTATACCTGTAATATCACACTGGACCAGTTTACTGTAACAATGCCCTTGCTTTCTCCACAAGGTGGTGTGCCACCAGATGTACCTGTAAAATGCAAGGTAGGTGTTATTAATGAAAATAATCCATTTAACCACCCCTTGATTTTACTTTCACCAGTCACTGCTAATGAATAGAAAATGAAAGAGGAAGTAAAGATTATATAAAATCATTGGGTAATATTTACCAGTAGCTGAGATCAATAGTTCTGTTGTTCAAAAGCTCTCTGGGTAAGGAGGTCTTTTCCAATGCCAACATAAACCAAGGTGATCCATGCATAACATGATGGTCATGCAACTAAAGATCTGCTTAAAATGTGATTGCTGCGTGAAGGCTGGACTGCTACTTTAAAGGGAACATCCAGCCACTGCCACTATGATGTTCTCTATTCAAATACCATACACATCACATTACCTTGACAACTTCAGAGTTTCACCCTGCTTCCCTAACAAGTAGATTTTCAAAAAATAATCTTGTGTAGACAAGAGGGATCTGTTTATTTTTAGAGGTGAGAAAATACAAGGTGGATTGGAAAACATTTTTTTTTCTCCACTAAGGAAAAACTAAGATTATATATGTGAAACTGTGCTGATTCTTTTATTTCCTGATCTAAGGATATTTGCCAGTTCAGTTGTATTAATGATTGTTACTCAAACATTTCCGTTTTTTAAAAATAGGATCATGTCATTCCCACCAGTGATCTATTTAAAGGAAGTATAGTTCCATTTAGATAAATGTTGAATGAATGACTTTCAAAACATATATTCATAGGATCTTAGAAGCCATTGAATATAGACTATTTCTGAAATGTCAGATCAGTATTAACAAATAGGAAATTTCCACATTTTAATATTTTAAGAGGAATCCGCAGCAAGGTCCCTGTTTGAATTGCACGTGAGCTGGCAAAGTTCTCTAGGATTTCCCACTTAGCATGTCAGCTGGGGGGTCTGACTTTCAAAGGTCTGGATTTTTTTTCAGTATTTGAAATTTTGAGGTACTTCAATAAAGTTAAACTGAACCCCCCACACCAAAAGTATCAAGTTCAGAAATTGTTTTTCCAATTGGATAGCAACACAGTAATACCCATTTCTCTTTTAATAAAGGGTGGAATGAGATAGAAAGACTGAAGAATTACCTGTTTGAGTCATATTTCATTGGCTTTCCTAGTGATCATAAAAAATCTTAGAAATTCTTTTTCCATTTGTGACAAAAATTCCCTGACTAGAGCTAACAATATAAATCAGATTGTGGGTTCTATCAAAATTCAACTTAAAACTCAGTGGGTCCTTTCAAATTAAAAAATAATAATAATAAAGTGGAGGGGTAGTCTTCCAAAAGAGAAACCACTTAATTTTAATTTTGCAACATTATATAAAGCAAATTCTTAACAAACTAGCGCGTGCAAGCAAAAACATTGAAAAAATTAATAAAAGGGCTTGTGATTTTGACTGCTATTTTTTGTCAAAAGCTGACCATAAAACACCTGAATGAAATAAAATTGGATTAAAGGTAGCCCATCGATGAGAAGATTTAGATATTAGTCCATTCAAAGAAGAGAAATTGAACTCTCTCAGGGATTTCCATACTCTGATCTGTAGAACAGTTACAATATTACTAAGCATTCTTCCAAAAGAGTCCCATGGACAAAGTTAGGCAAATGAGGTCCAACATCTATGTAAGCCTAATAAATACCCTATAAAGCCTATAAAAAGAATTATATTTAATAATTTTTACCTGGGGTAGGGATTAACTTATTTGAACCTGAAGGATTTCTTTTCCTGATTAACTGTTAACGTCTTCAAAACCTAGTTTCATGGAACCCCAAATGGTCAACATTCCAGTACTCCATTGAAATATTCCTAGGTCCAATGTTTCTAATAAGAGTAAAATTATAGTTTGAATTGGGCTTCAACTACAACAAATATATATGCCACCTGCCTAAGTGTTCAGACCATGGAAGTACATTGACCAATATTGCAGGAAAAAGGCTACTTTACTGCCTGAAGCATTGTTGCAATGAATTTATAAGTAACTGAATGGACACTTAACTTTTCTATATTCTCAATACTGGTACAAATCTTGGGTTCCTTTTTCTGCAAAGCTCTGGCATTCCATTGACTGTAACTCTGGGGCTTTATTATCCAGCTTTACAAAGGGATTGCATGATTTTTTTCCTTCATGGCTGCTGATTAACCCTTTGCTACATACTGGTAGAGAATAATTGCTTAGACCAGCATGTGGGCCAACTTTTCCCCTTTAGATATTATATCTGAGTTATTTTTCTTCCTAGAGGGTTTGTTTCAAAATAATTTATGAAGAAATACAGTTGTTTGGCTGGGCATTTTGTTCTAGATTTATCAGTACTCTATATGTAAGTAAGCCTTTCAGAGAAATATTTACTTTCTGTACCCATTAAATCTATAAAAGAAAAAAATTCCCTGACTAGAGCCCTAATGTTCTAAGAGACTTGACGCATGGGCCCAAATGTCTGACATACATATTACTTAAAGTAAGAGAAGCAAGTTTGCTTACTGTGTTCTTAGTAGGGAATTTCTACTTTTTCAAATTCTCATAATACTTGCTCTTCTAGCCTGTTTTCATCTTCATTGCATTTATAATCACATGCTTTTCAAATATTCTCAAAGTGTGAAAAATGTGAACCAGGACTCACTAAGACCTCGTACTTCCTAGTTCCTGAGGTCCTTCGTCAGAACTCTGATTTTGCTCAACTTTCTCAGAAAAGTTGCTTACCATCAACTCTCCAGTGGTACAAAGGCATTCCAGGTGTGTTCTGCAGTATTTAGGCTATATTATTTTCTCATTGTTCTGCCAAGAATTCTTTTTCTCAGTTCTCCCAGGATTCCAGAAGTGACAATCTTTTGTGACTCTTTTAAAAAGGACTATTTAAATCTCACCTGCATTGAAGGCTGCCTTTTGTCACTTTCCATTATTCAAATAGGAAGAAATGTATTTTTTATATTAGAAATACAAAAAAAGAAGATGAAGTAAGTAGAGCCCCATGTAAATTATCTTATACTTCCAGGGTCTCCCTTCATCTCTGAGTCAAGACGTTTGTTTTATCTTCAGGGGCTGTGCTCTGAAGCTGTTCAGCAACACAGAATGTGTCTTGAGGCTTCCTAGGAAATGAAAAAAAGAAGAAGAAGAAGAAGAAGAAGATCATTTTCAGCCTCTAAAGCTAAGCCCTGACAAAAATATCAGGAATTCAAAGAAACGATGGAAGGAGGCACTGGGATCTCTTTTACTCTAGCTCCTTTATTGCTAATTTTTATAGTTATCTTCTAAATGAAGAATCAGAGCTTATGCTCTTTTTTAAACTTTCATTGGTAGCTATTTTTATCCTCTATGTCCTGGCCACCTATACCTCACTTGAAATTCCAAATGGATTTTGAGGCATGTGAACTGGTCACAAAACCTTTAGGGCCAAAGCCATTCATCCTACTTGGTACTTAGGTAAAGATCTATCATCTTGATTATTGAAATTAACATTCCTCATTAGACTACTCCATCATGTGCCTGATTATTTCCATTGATAACTCTCCATTGACTTTGGGAGCTCTATTCAACTTCTTTTGGCTAAAGCCCTTGATATTTTCTCATTGAAGAGTTTTGGAGTTATTCTGCCTTTGTATATAAAAAAATCTTTAAGGGATGAAATATTATTTGACTTACTGATTTAGAATTTCATATTTTGGTTAGGCAACAGAGGTGTTTTCTTGTTATTTGGCAAACATTTGACATCTCTTGCTGACAATATCCTTTTCCCCTTCAAAGCCATTTCCAAGAGAGCCTTCTCATTTGTATTCCAGCAAAGTGTAACTCCTGGGAAAAGAGTTTTGCAACATAGTTCTGCAGGATGAAATGAGAGCTGGTTAGCTGTGATCTTTAGCGAGGTTTGCCTAATGAACACTGGATCCAAGAGCTGTTAAGTCTAGGTTTGCAAGGTTTAGCTAAGAAAATCAGTTGTAAATCAACAATGAATGGCAGGTTTTTAATTCTGAAGTCAGTTTTTGGAGCAGCAAAAGGAGCTGCATATTTTCTCAAAATCCATGAGGACTGGAAACTCCTTATCTTGAGTGAGCTTTTCAACAGATGGCCTATGGTAACATGTTGGCAAAAAAACAACAACAAAAGACAAGATTAAAATGTATGTTAAAGATTTATTTTTCTAAGAGGACTGGTGCTGATGTTCTTCTTTCCAAATATGGAAATCAGATCAGGATAAGCTTACATGTACCCCAATTGTCCTCTTTTAATTTGTCAAGGTCTTTAATACCCCTTCTCCTTCCCCACCCCCAGTTCCCTGGGAAAAGTCCTGAATGGGAAGAAGGCAATTATCAGGGACTACAGTAGATATCCTTATCCTTGAGAGACAGGTTCCAAGATACCTACCAGTGGATGCCTGAAGCCACACTATTGAATGCTCTCTGTATTGTGTTTATTTTTTCCTATATGTACCTGTTGACAAAATTTAATTTATAAACTAGGCTCAGTAGAAGTTTAACAGTGCTAATAATAAAACAGAACAATTATAACAATATACTGTAATAAAAGCTATAGGGATGTGCACTTTCTATGCATGTTCTACCACCCTACAAATATTCGTTCACTATTTTCAGACCAAGGTTGACCTTGGGTAACTGAAACTATCAAAAACCAAAACCAACCATGGATAAGGAGGAACCACTGTGCTAATTCCCCAGAGAGAGCCCAGAGAGAGGGGGGAGGGGGGGGAAGCTTTGTATTCCTGTCTCTCCTGATACCACAATTGAAATCATCCTTCATTCTCCAGCCTGCCTGCTCAACCTCCGCCACCTCTGAGCTGCTGTCATGCCTCATCAATGAGTGTTCTTCTAGGGATAAGTCTTCTTTCATTGGTACGAGGAAATTCTTGGGTAATTGTTAAACTGGAAATTGCTTTAAAAAAAAAAACCCTCCAGTCTATCTTCTATAACACTTTAAAAGTTAAGACTTACCATTCACATAATCACAAGCTGACAGCAATCTGCAGGTTGAGTGAATCTGATTTTTTCTCTTCCAGAAGCAGGTGGGTTGATATAATGCCAGCCTAAAATAGAAAGATTTATTTATAGCTTCAGCAGAATGAGAAAAGAGCTGGATTAATCAAGAGAGTACTTTTTTTTTTTTTTAAGGAAGCCTCTATGTTTAATATGCTAAATAGCCATTAGAAGAAAACAAAAATGCAAATTCATGTTCTCTAAATTGGTTAACTATTCTGATTCCAATAAAGTTCAAATGATAACTGTCCATATTGAAGATGGATCAAAGATTTTGTACCAGATCTAATAGGGAAAAGCGAAAAAAAGCAGAAATTTGGTTGCCTGAAAACTTTCTTCATTTATTGCACACCTCCTATTCTAAATTGCTTTAATATCTTTAATCTACATTGCAATATAATCAATACAATCTACAATGTAATCAATAAATAACAAGCAGATTAACTCAAACTTGCAAAAAATTCTCTCATCCCTTACAACCACGTATGTCCAACAAATACCAACTCATACATATCTGACAGCGAGAGATTGAAGCTGAATCATGAACGAATTGCATAGGTTAGAAGAAATCATGCTCTTTTCCTTCCCAGTTATAAATTCAGGTGCACCATACATACCTGGTCACTTCACACACAAGACAACTGTCTTCACATGTTTTCTCCATAAGGTATGGAATGCCCCAAATCATAACCAATTAAAAGGCTATTGTTTATATATACATATATAAATATGTGGGGGAGGGTGGTTTGATTTAAGTGTTTAAGATGTAGCTGTTTTAAAAGCTGATAAGTTTGAGCAGGAGGAAAAGAAAATATGCGTGTCTGTATTTTTCTTTAATGTTTTTATCAAAATCTTATTATGGGAATATCCCATGATTGGAAGTTTCTAACCAACAACCTAACAAAATTTTTCTTAAATGCCTGATAGCTTGTTTCTGGTCTCAAAAAAATGAGTGCTAAAGACAAAATATATTGATTTAGGATTATGTCTCATTGACTGTTATTGGGTAATTGTTGTGGGTATGTTGTTGGTTTTTTTTATTTTTTAACATGTAAAAACAAGTTGACTTATTAACATGTGAAACAGTTAGAAAACATGTTTTCTTTGCTGATGAAAAGGGCTTAAGCATCTGACATCTCAAATCTTTTGGGGTATTATTAAGAAATGAAATGTAATAAAAGGCAATTGGAGTCACATGGAACGATTTCCTTATTAAAAGAGATAGGTTATGTGAACTTCACAAGGAGCATGAAGTTATTTAATTGCTTTAGTGATTGATGAAATAATCTACAACACTATCAGAAGAGGCAGGTCCATTGCAATCCTGCTCTAAGTGTGGAGTGGAGACTACTCAAAGAGGAAGCAGAGGCTGGGCTATCAGTTTCTTTATCTGAAAAATTACAAAAGGGTCATGTTTTGACCTGCTGTATATTGAAATCTATGCAATATCAACCACATAATAAAGACATTCTACTTTAGAAGAAATAAATCCTGTATCACTTGCAAATTGTCCGACTTGGAAGGGTTCAGCAAGCCATACGTGTAACATCATCATCTATTTTTTTCTGAGTTAGCTTTCACTCTGCCAGATTTTCATGATTCAAGACATCATGCAAAATAGAAAGACAAAGAATTTAAAAGATAAATCTTTTGTCTTCAAGCACATTGGTAACAGGAGAAAGAGCAGGTTGTTTAATGTTAAAGAGGGAATGCATTGAAAATTTTAAAACTGCTCATGTGCATTCTTTCTGCTGAGAGTGAAGATGCTTTCTCTTTCCCCTGGCTCTTAGGGAATGGATTTTAGGAGATGTGCTCAGGTAGCTGTCATCAGCTATAGTATCATCTTCAGCCTCTATGGCTCATCTGATACCTTCCAGTGAAGGGGGCACCAGTGGAGGAGGAAGCAGAAAGCTGACAGTAATGGAACCTGCAAGTCATATTATTAGATGACAAGAAAGCCTGGGATTCCCCTCCAGGCAGTGGCAAACACATATTCTAAAGCTGCTAGTGAGAGATTCAGAAAAGGTTGCTTTGCTATTCCTTAATTGCAAATGGAGAGCTTGCCACCAGACAGGAACTTCCTTCTCCCTGGAGATTTCCTGGTAATGCTGGAACCGCTAGGGCAGCAGTCACATCTCCAACAGTGGATTTTAATTTTATACCACTAAACTAGTCCAACTAAACAATAATTTCCCAGAAAC
The DNA here is from genome assembly GCF_001458135.2 of Marmota marmota marmota. Lineage (NCBI taxonomy): Eukaryota > Metazoa > Chordata > Mammalia > Rodentia > Sciuridae > Marmota > Marmota marmota. The sequence continues at coordinate 23,352,658 of NW_026000101.1, forward strand.
ATAGTCTTGAATGTGTTCTGTACACATCTCTGCCAACTAATATCACAAGTTAGCCAGTCCAGGCATCTTAACTGATCAGGGATAAGATGGTCCCAATACTGCAGGACTTGTTTTTAAACTATGGGAAGGAAAGAATATAATGAATTCCTGTTATTAAACAAAAGCTAAGCATCCTTGTAACTCAGCATCTCGCTTCTGCTTCTGTACTTAGAAAGACTTCTTGGTCGTGTGCTACTTCATAAATTTAAAATCTTATCATAATTTTGTGTTTTTGTTTTGATTCTCTCATTTTCCTCAGTCATAAGCATACTGCTCCAGCTAGCTGGCTGTTGTTTCTGTGTTATTTGATACAGTCAAAATAAAAATTATGAGTTCCTACCCACTCCCTTTAAGGTGGATAACCTTATTGTACAGCCCTATGTTCTTAATTACCTCATTGTCCAACCCAAAACACAGGGCATGAAGATTAATGTGGAATAAAGCCAAGTTAAGGCAAAGATGGAGAAGCCTGAGTGGAAATCCACCTAGTATTTCTACCATTGACTGGTGGACAATCTGAAAACATTGGCTTGTAGGGCTTGTCACTCTAGTGCCTTCCATCAACCCTTATAAATAACTAAATGCAAAAATTATGACCCTTTATCAAAAAACCTGGGTTGAGAAAGAAATCCCTTACGCAGGCATTGTTTCATTTCATAGTACTCTGAACTGTGTAAATCAGGACATATCGATAAATCTCTCTAAATAATACAAGTATATTAATGCCAGATATACATACACATATATACTATATATTACCAAGTACCATCTGCAGAAAAGATAAGGAAAATGAAATGGCAGATGGAAAATAAATGGCCTATCTGCTGCTCTGTTCAGCCACCAATAAACTAAACACAATTAAATCATCCAGAAGTCAAGGTCTGAGATTTGAAAACCCAGCAAGAATCTCCACGAAAAACAGCACGTACAAGATAGGTAACTTCTTTGAAAGACCTAAATCTTGTATGTCATTGCAAAAGTTATAGTGAATAATTTTATAATTTTTATTGTCACATTAGGAGATAAATCTGTTTACCAAATCTCTCTCTAAGGATGAGGTAACATTTATGTGAACCTTTTTCTAACTGGAGTCTCACTAGTCATGTTATTCCTTAGCAGGAGAGATCAAGCATGCTAGTCCCGTTGCACAGAAGCAATTCACTACATCTAATCTATTCCTTTTGCCATGGGCTATTAGCTGGATGTACAAAAGACTAATAGGTTACATCCATTATATACATACAGGGCTCTCATGAAAGTTAAACAAATACTTCTTTAAACATACACACAGACACAAATCCATACTATGGCATCCAGAGATTTTTAAGTCTCACAGTGTATCAGTTCCAACACCTCACCCGGAATAAATTCACTGAGCACAGAACAAATGTGTAATGCAAAGAGATTACCAAGTCAACTCCACCACCTTGATTTATATAAGTTCTTCTATTTTAGCAATACCTGGAGAAGCCAGTTGCCTGTACTTCAGTGGTCTCAAGAGCTCTCCATGGCACTACGATAAGAAAGCTGCAGCGAGTGTTTAATGCAGAGTTGGTTTCAATATAAAGCACTGTTTTCTGCCCTGAGTCTTCTGGAGTTAAAAAAAAAAAATGGGTTCACAGAAATGAAAAGTAACTAAAAACTGTCCCCCGGATGGTAAGTGCAGAGAAGAGTAGTATGTTGTTTAGGTCATTCAATATCTTCAAAATAGCATTTGATAAGAGCTGCAGAATATGAGGTTTTTCAAGTAAATGGCAATGAGTAAACATATATGAGAGCATTTAATTACAGAGGAAATAGATGGTGCTCATGTAGCTTGCACTGCCTCTAATAGTGACCTTCATGGTTTAGATTCCAAACTGATAAGTAAACAAAGTCTATACTGGAAATTATTTTAAATGTTTTTGTATTTATATACTTTTAAATGCTGCCAATATTTAGTTCAAATAAATACCCACGGAAAATTCAGGAAATTACTTAATTCTTTCCTTCTCTGATTAGAAATTATAAAGCAGATTTCTCCAGGTTTTATTTTTTTAAAAAATGCAGAAAATATTCCACTTATCCAAGCACAATCTCCTTCATTCTTTCATTGAATCATGCAAGATCTACTAAGTATTCATAATCATAGTAACATCAATAAAGTCATTCTCAAATTGTGGTTCAAACATTAACCCCCATTAACTCCTTTGGTTTCCATATTGCTCACAAACTCTGTTTCACTCCATCATCCAAACCATGTGGTTTAAAGATGGGCCTTGGTGTCCACCTGGCCAGACATGAGTCTGGCATTAAGGACCTACCTGCTGTAATGATCCACTCTCAGGGAGTCAGAATAGTTATGTATTAAAAAGACAAGAGTCTGGAGCAAGAGTCCCTAAGGCTCTGTTACTGGATTCGTGTTTCTTTATGGGCAAAGTACGGAACATCTCTGCATCCCCATCTTTCAAAATGACCATAACACTACCTACCTCACAAGGGTGCTGTGAGGCTGTGGAAAGCATGAGGGAGTGATATGTAGAATTGGAAACCTATTACAAAGGTGCTACAGGATTTAGAGTGACTCAAAAAAAAATTGTGAGTTTGAACCCCTCTCCCCTGGGAGCCCCAGGTCATCCAGGATATTTCTACTCCCTTTATGGTTAGTCTCTAAAATGGTATTGTCTATTAATTGGTTTATCTTCACTATCACTGACTTCTACAAAATTCAAAACATATCCTCCTCTCTTTAAATGTTGCTAGATTGGAAAAATTAACTTTAACAATGGAGAACAGACATTATTCGCTTCCTGGTGCTGGGGGTGGGCAACACAGTTATTTATTTCAATATGAAATAAGAATTTGGATGGATATCTTCAAGGGGATGCATTTTATTGGAGAAACTTTTGCCTAGGGCTTTCTGTTGTTTTCAGACTGACTCCCCAGCTTTCTGTACCATTGTTTTAACATACATCCCCTTTTCTCTTATCAGAAGGGAAGATAAAAATCTTCCTCTGTTCATGATGATTATTTTCATTCAGTCTGCTTTGCTCAAAAGACAAATTCTTCCCAACAACTATTGTAATTCTTTTCTTAGAGGGCCATTTTTAATTGCCATATTGTTTAGCTAAGCCCTATTGTCTTGGTGTCCTTCAAAACTGTCAGTTGCTTTAAAATACAGGGTGGGAGGGGGGAGCTGATAAGCACATTGTTGTAATTGATTTGTATGTTTGAATTGTCTTATCAGAAAACAAGGTTATAAATTTCATCTGTTGAGACACAAAAAATAAAAATACTTTCCTAAAAAAATTTGCACGTGGTTTTTGAATGTTCTAAAACAGTATTTATTCTGTTGATCTTTTTAATGTTTCATTAATGCAGTCACATTATTAATCATAGAATAGAAGCTCCCACATTCTGCTACATTCATTGGCATAGCTCAGTCCTTTGTTATATGAACTTGAGAAACAGCAAAATAGAATTACTCAAGATGTAGATTTGAGATAAATTGAGAATATCCCATTCTGAGGGGTTACATTCAAGGCTAAACACGGCCTTACATAAAACAGATAGATGGGTATAAAGAAATGGGCCCTTTAAGGCACATAGTGAGTTTGTTTTTTTCTTTTGTATTTCCTCCAGTGGAAAATATCACCGCATGTGATTGGAAATGGCCAGGAAATATCATTTCTGTCAGGAAATTTTAAGATGAAGTGAAAACTGAGATTGATTTAAAAAAAAAAATCCTTTGAGCCAAGAATCTGCCATAGTAATTGAAAGAAAACTAAAACAATAACAAAGCCCCCCAACCCACAACAATGTTGGTGTTTTAGTCAACTCTGACTGCCATAACAAAATACGACTTGAACAAAAGAAATTTGTTTCCTTATAGTGAAGGAAACCAGTAAGTCCAGCAGGGTCAGAGTCTGGTGAGGGCTCTCCTTGGGCTGTACATGGATGCATTCTGTGGCCTCAGGTGGTCTTTCCCCATGTATACACATGCAGAATCAGCTCTTCTTCTTACAAAGCCACAATTCTATTAGATTAGGACCCTACTCTTGTGATCTCAGTTAACCTTCATCACTTCCTAACTGCCCTGTTTCTAAACACAATCACATTGGGGGTTAGGGCTTCAACACATGAATGGGTGAGGGCATGAGATTCACTCCATAGCGGTTGGTTTCTGCTCATTGATTCAAGTGCTCCATCACTTTATTTACCAAAAGTATAAGAGATGCTATCTAGAATTAGGAAGGCAAGCTAGGGAAGTCGATACAAACAAAGATGGAAAAGACAAGGATTTTCAACAACTTGTAAATATTCCTCTCCTTTGTTCACTTACTTTGCTGCTTCTTGACTCTTAGAGACTCTTAGTTGCACTTATTTTCTGTCCATTATACATGATTTCTCAATCTATGACTAAAGTTCTTAGAGAACCGAGTCTCCTGATTTCTTACAACACATTCCCAGAGGTTTATTACCATTACTCAAAAGTCTTAACCACTTTAATTTCTTTTGTTCTTATTTCACAAATAAGAACTCACTTTTTTTCTGGAATACCTGTCCCTCATCTGACATTCCTCCCAAACACATCAAGTTTTCTTTGGTTATGCCTCACTGCACCCTTCTAGCTAATGAGGGCATTATATAAGGGAAGAGATATGGCAGTCTGCCCTGTACTATCCAAATGAACTCACGATTCTAGTCAGTTGTGCCTGGGTTCAGCCACGTGAGCCAGATGATGGGCTATTTGTTTAGTTATTTTGGTATGGAAATGTTAATGAATGTGTTCAAGCACCATAGTATTTACTGGTGTACTAAGGCTACTTTCTAGTCCTGAAGAGTCCTATTGATTGAAAGACTCAGACTGTCTGTTTAAAGATAACTGCCTCCAGTAAAAGTTGTTGGAGATACAAGTTCCCCTGCAGCCATTCCTACTGGTTCTGCAGATAGTGCAGAGCCAGGGTGTCAGCCTTTGTGTCAGTCAGGGTTTGTCAAGTGCACTCATGATTACTAAGGTTCCCAGAGATCCAGAATGCTGTCAGAGGCTAGTCCATGAAGGCTTTGCCCTACACCCTAGAACATATGTTTGAGGATTTAGGTAAAGTTCAGAGAACATCAGAGTCTTCATGGAAAAGAGCTTTACTTTCTCAAAGATCAGATGTGTGTTTACTAAGTTAGACTCTCTCAAGAGACACTGCCCTGTACCTTTTTGAACACCGAAGAGGTAAGGTACTGTTGACCCTGGCTGTGATTTCTGAGGCTGGAACTTGAATTTATAAGATGCTCACATCCTATGTGTATATATCTGACCATTAGCCAGCTCCTCAGACATCACTCTTTCAAAGACCAATTAAAAGACATATGATACTAAAATAATTAATAAGGGTCCTATTTTATTTGCTTTTTCTAGTTATAAAGGCAATATATGCTTGCTCACAGTAAAAGGCTTAGAAAATACAGAGGCCAGAAAAAATCTTTTACACTCCCATCTTTCAAAGGCAATCACTATTATTATTATTATTATTGCAGTAGAATACCTTTTGTCTTTTTTGAAATTACCTAAGTTTTAAAATAGAGATATAAAATATTTTACTATCACTTCTAGAGCTCCTCCTGCTTCTGCTTTTTTCTCCCTTCACCCCTTCTCTTTTTCTTATTTCTCTCTTCATTAAACATTCCAGGGACTTTTACAAATTTCCCACAAATAACTTATACTTCCCAAGTAGAAACACCTATCTACTCTTATAAAGACCCTCAAAAAAAGGTACTGAGAAAATCTGCTATAGTGTTCATGATGAGAGCTCAATCCTTAAAAACTGATTGTTAAAAAAAAATTGCTCACACTCAGACTGGTCTATATGGTCCTCTTTGAAATTGATTGACCCTAGAGGCAATAAAGCTCCCAATTACTGAGCACCTGCACATCTGGCACCGTACAAAAGCAGGCTAATTAATCTCCCCAGGAGCCCTAGAAAGTAAAACCATCTTCGTTGTGTTATAGGATTTTCACCTAGAGCTGTCAATTCCAAAATCCATCCCCTTTCCACTCTACTATGCTACCCTTCACTCAGAAACTTTCCTAAGTAGAATTTAGAATCTAAAATCAGTCATTTCACAAAGAGGCTTCTAAGTATCAGTGCTGTACCCATTCAGATTCCAGAGTTCCCTTTGCAGTAAGTTGAGCTTCACCTCTTTCTTGTGCTTTTTTCTGACAGAGCAATTGTGGATCTTCTACTCATCATCCCTTTTATGTTCTTTGCAACAAAATCCATCCAGGTGTACTCTATTACTGCTACATGGGCCTAACAAGGGATGCTCTAAAAAATAATAATTCAGTATTGATTAAGAAATAAATGAGAAGACAGTATAGTCTTTGGTTACCTACTTATAAAAGTCTATTGACTATCTTAAAGGGCAAAGGAACATTTTTCCTTCCCTGAAATTATCTCGTGATTGCTATCATAGCCATCGCAGGGGGAAAGATTGTCACTCTTTGTCACCTTCAAAACACTCATGTTGCTAAAGTCCCCATTTTATTAACTAGTTTAGAAAATTTGTCATGTAGCTCAAATACAATAGAGTAGTCTGTTTTTCTTCTGACATACTTTTCTTGATGAGAATGATATTTTCCAGAAATTGAAATAAGTAAGAAAATATAACTAGATTGAACCATCCCTAGACAGAGGAAATCACATTCTTTTACATGGAATCACCTCTGTCCATTTAACAGAAATTTAGTTCCTCATAGAAGGAGGGAAAACATTGGGTACATGGAACAAAGGAGCACCTTTGCCTAATTAGGGAACATTTGTTATGAAATAAGGTGGGAAATTGCTATTAATTGGGGGGAAAAAAAGACAGAGACTGCTCACTCTTCACAGAGGTTAGTGATATAGACGGACACCGGGTGGCAACTCTAGCCCAAGCATCACAACTACCATCCCCAGGAAGATGGAAACTACCCTCCAATTACCAGGAGAGGAAAGATCATTAACAGAGGTTGCCTGCTGCTGTTGAATAAACAATCTAACATGCCACTGGAAATCACCTCATTCAGGGACAGATAAGCAGAAAGGCATAGAGTAATTCCAACACAGAAAGCTTAATATATTATTTAGTTTCCCAATTAAATGCCCGCATGTTAAGCAGAGACAAGGCTGACTGTCCTTGTGTGCTTGCGCAATCTTTACAGTGCAGCATGGATTATTTATGTTCCTTCTCATTGCTGTCATTTCACCATAGCATGCTTTCATTTGTCATAGTTATTACATGCAGAATACCCTTTCTAAGTTCCTTACATTTTGACATATCCTAGGGTTGGTACCCGGGGAAATTTAGAAAAACAGGCTCACTCTTGGGTTCTTTCAGAGAGATTAGAAACAAGTGAGCTGATATCTGACTTCCTTGTAAATCAGTCACTTGAGTACTTTTCGAGTACCTACTCTGGGTCAGCTAATTCACCAGGCATTGGGGATCCTGCGTGGCACTAGACACCTGAAAAAGCAGGCATCATGGTTCTTTAGCATGTTGCCTTTTATTCCAGACTCTGTCAGCTTTCTGAAGTGGAAAACAAGGATGGTGTCTCAGCTCTGCTATGGGAAGCTGGGCCAATCAAACAGCCCAGGGACACAGTGAGAAGACCTCACACAAAAACAGTGACAGGCTAAAAGCTCAGTTTGGCTACCAAGCACTTCTCCTGGCACAAAGTCTCCTTAGAATAGGCTATCCAAAACAAAAGCCTTGGGATTGGGCCCATGCAGAAACTTCGCATTTTGGAAATATCTTCCAGGAAAGAGAAAAAAATGATATGTGATAGAGTTCTTCCTCTGTATTGTAGAAATGCTTACCATGGTAGTAAAGGGCTATGTGGAGTCAAATCCCCAGGGTGAAAGGATACCTAACAGTTCTGAGTAAAGTAGGTATTCAAGGAGTGCGAGATGGATGAATGAGGTATGAACTAAAAAGACAGGACATACCACACTGAATCATATCCATAGACAAGGAATAGGGGCTTAATTGCATGAAGCTCTGTAATCAATTTTTCATTTTTATGGGATTCATTGCTGTGTATTTTTTTTAATTATACAAACTATACATATTTATTATAGAACCATCAGAAAACCAAATAAGAGGAAACAAGTAAAAAAAATTCTGAAAACTCCAGCATGAACAGAGACCATTGTTAACACTTAGGTGGTTAAATCAACATAAACACAGACCATATAGATATTTTATCATATAGATATTTTAAGTAGGTGCATGTTGTCTCTGGCATGTCTTTTTCACTTAGCATTTTACTATGAATCTCTTTCCATCATAAATATCTGCAGTCAATTCCACTGTTTAATTGAACTGTAATTTATCTTACCAAAGTCCTATTTAGGTTGTTTTCAATATTTTTTTCTTATTAAAAACGACTGTGTTCTAGAACATTTTGAAACTAAATCTTTATTCATGTTTAATTTCTTAAATTAATGGGAGTGCAGTTTCTAAATCAAAATTAATGTCATTTATTTTTATGCTTTGTAAGTAGTAATAGATTAACCTCCAGAGAAGTACCAATTTACACTTGAACTGGTAAGGTACAAAAGGGCTCTTCTCCTTGAACATCATGAGCTACACTAGATTTTGATAAAAACATCTAAAATAAAGATTGTTATCCAGGTGTGGTGATATAAACCTGCAATCCAAGCTACTTGGGGACTGAGGCAGGAAAATTACAAGTTTAAGGCCAGACTTGGCAATTTATGAAGACTGTGTCTCAAAATAAAATTTTAAAAAGTGTCTGGGGATATAGTTATGGGGTAGAGCACTTGCCTAGCATGTACAAGGCCTTGGATTCAATCCCCAGGACTGAAAAAAAAATTGTCCTTTTATGTGAAGTCATATATATCCCACTTGATCATACATCATTGTTCTGTTATGAAAGCAGACACTTTGTCTGCAATATCTTCATCACACGCTCTTATATTGAAGAGTTTAATAACTGGTCAAATCCAAATGTGACATCTCACTCAACAGCAGCAAGAAGATACATTCATTATTTTATTCAATTAACAAAAACCAAATAACTTTAATGAGTCAGGCACTCTTTCCGACTTTGCTATAAAAACATTGAATCTGACAAATAAAACTTCTAACCACAAGGAGCTTATATTTTTTAAAGAGAGAAAATAAACAAATTAATACACCATATAATATCAAGAAGCCATAGTACTACCTGGAGTTCTAGATAGGGCAGTCAGAGACACATCCTCTGAGTAGAGGCCTCATCAGATACCTGAATGAATTGAGGGAGCAAAGATACCTGCAGAGATTTCCCCCAAAGAAGGAAGAACATAGGCAAGGATCCTGAGGAGGAAGTGAGATTGATGTGTGCCAGAAACAGCAAGAATGGCTGCCTATATGACTAGGACAAAGTGGAAAAGACAGGCAGTGGTTAGAAATAAAATTGGAGATGGGGCCAAATCAAGTGGGCCGTGACAGGAATTTTCTTCTATATGAAGTAAGCATCTGAGGGTTTTGAGGAGGGATGCAATGTGACCTGATATGTTTCCAAAAGCTCATTCAGACTGTTACATGGACAATAGTCTGTAGGCCAAGAGTGGAAGTAGAAACATAGGTTAGAAAGATCGTGTAATAGTGTAAGCAGCTTTTGAATCCTGTTCTGAAAGAAGCCAAGAAATTAAGAAGGCATGTAAATACCTGGGATTAAATAGAGAGTCCATTACATCATTGGCTCAGAGCCTATGGGTGCCTTCTCTTCTCTTTATCATTGCTTCTACTATCCAATTGGTTTCCATGTGGAGGTGTCTGTAGAGCAAGTTATGAGAATTGCTAATTCACAAGGAACCTTTGAGCACAGACAATAATACATGCCCTAGGATTTTTAAGCACAAACTACCACAAAAGCCTGAATTATGTATCCTTCCAAGAAAGAAATCAAATAACTGAATGGGAATATGAGGGAATTGTGAGCAGTCCCTTCCCCTGAATATTTTAATGAACCGCATGGTCTTTACTCTGATCTGTGACCAAGCTAGACTCTAGAATAAGAACTGAGTTGAAAGCAGCATTATTAATATGAGAAAATTAGCTATTGTGCTAGCATAATCAAATTCCTATTAGAGAACATTATGGAAGAACTAAATTAAAAGTTTATTTCTACTTCTAGAAGCCAATTCACTAAATATCATTTAAGATTTGAGGGGTAGTAGGATTAACTTTATCATCTTAAAGCTGATTGGATTTTTATAGAATATAAAGATGGGACATACTAATTTCTTTTTGAAGTCACACACAAAAGTTAAAAGAACTACTGAATCCACAAGGATACACACTCAGCAAAAGTCTTGGGAAAACCAAAGTGTCTGGGTCTCAGTATGTATGCCTTTTTATTTTCAAGTTTCTCCTTTTAATTCCCTGACATGAATGTGTAATGCTGAGAATTTATGCTAATGAAGAATGTGTCCACAAGATGTATAATGCATGCCTTTTAATTAGTTCTGCTGCTATAATTGATTAACATTTTGCCTGTGCAGTACTATTACAAAGAATCAGCAGTGAAACACTGTATGCATCCAGTCCCCGTAGGAAAAAAAAAAAAAGAAGAAGAAGAAGCATTGAAGATTGCCATTGTATAACATCTGCACTGCCAAAGTGAGCCTTGGTATTCCTACCGAAAGTCTGTTGGGAGGAGCTTTAAGCGGCCTGGAAAGAAGCAGCAGGAATAAAACACAAAATGAAAGGCCAAAAGGCCCAGAGGAGTGAATACAGGAAATGTTATAAGGAGAGAGAGAGTTCAAAATGAACATGAAGAGTATGAAAATAACCATAAATCTATAAGGAATCTGGGGCAAATGGAGCAGATGGCAGCAAAAGCTGAGAAAATAGTGAATGCAAATTGTGTGTGCAAATGTGCATATAGACAAATGTGGGCATGCATGAATGCGTATATGAGCATATCTAATTGTGTGTAGAATAACACTAGCAATTAAATATAAAAATATAAGCCTCCACAGAGGCTTTGCTGATTTGGTAATGGCACCCAGGACTCAGTGGACCTGATGCAATATCTGAAGTAATCGTCTCCCACCCATGCAAAAGGAAGGTGCTGTAGTCACTCACCCTCCACCAGGTGGACTGTTATGTCAACTCTGTGCAAGGTGCTGGGCAGACAGCTCTAAAGAAGGAATGTTTCCTTGCTTCGGGTTGCTTATAGTCCAGTGCTAAAAAGAACCAGGAAAAGAGGGAGAGTTTTTGAGTATAAGAAAGGGATAGAGATGCAAATCTGGAATGATTTAAGGAAGGATTTGTGGCTTAAGTGGTTTCTATCTGGTGATAGGAAAAGCAGGTGGAAAAAAAGAAGGTTCCAGGCTAAGGATCCATCTCGGGCAATAGACATGACAAAAGAAGAAATATAAATTTGAAGAAATATAAATAGTGCAGGAGATTGAAGAAGAGGACAGAGGCTGGGGCACTGGCAATAACAAGGTCGTCAGGCAGAGGTCAAATCATGAAGAGAAGACCTCTCTTAGGGAATTGATTCAAACAAAATTCAGCAAGTGTCCTCATTTTAAGACTTCTCACAGACCATGCAGTACAATGAAGGGTATGAATTCCAAGCAAGGGAGAAAATAGGCAAAATCCCTTAGAATTGTTTCCCCCGTGCTATTCTTTTTAGTGAAATACCTATCTCACATCTGAAGTATTTAACAAAAGCTTGTTACACACAGCTGGAGACTTATATAAATGCAGTTGAACTTAGCTCTCAAGCCTCCATAAACTACCCTTGAGTCTGTTTAAATGCTATCAATTCATAATCACCATTACTAACCAGGAGTCCTACTGTTTTTCTTTTATTGGTCATCTCACACTTTCCCTTCTCCCTATCAGTGATTCCAGAACTTCTTTCACCTGTCCAGTCTTTTCCCCATTACTCTGTACTCTCAGTGGATAACTCCTAGTGTGCAGAGAAACTAGGAACCACCAAATGGCAATTCCTCAGTTCCCTGCTATCAAACACCCCAGTACTCACACATCCATATCCTCCTTCCTCTTATCACAGTAAGGGAGCTATCCAGACCCCCACTTATTTTAATTCTATTCTTCCATTATTTCTGTAAAGTTACACTAGCCAGCATCCCTTCTCACCAAAGTATCCCATTAAAAGAACACTATCTATGAACACACATTCCTGCCCAGCAACTCATCTCTCTGCCCCTTGTCACAGAAGAATTTCTCAAATATTTTGTTACCATCACTGGGTCTCTATTTTCTCACTTTCCATTCTTTATTCCACCCACATCCATCCACCAAAGTAGCTCTTGCTCAGATCACCAATGCGTCTCTGATGTGAAATTCAACATTTTTCAGTGTTCATCTTATTTATTTCTGCATTTTGCACTGTTGCCCACGCCGAACACTTGAAATGCTCTCTTCCCTTGGCTTCCATGACAAAGTCTCCTGTTTCCTCTTACCCTCTATGATTGCCTTATCTCTTCCTTCACAGCTTGATCCTCCTTCCTTTCACTGTTAAATGTTAAGTTCCTCAAGGCTCAAACCCAGTCCTTTCTTAGTCCTCACTCTATGCTCCCTCCTTGGGTAATTGAATCTGTTTCTACATCTTCAATTACATTCTAAAAGTCTTTTGAATTTTAAACAGGCCGAAGTCTTCATCACCACCAATTTACCACCATTTCTTCTCATACTATTGCTATACTCTCCTCCAACCAGTCTCCCTGAATGATTTTTGGGTCCCTTTCTGTATTTTCACTAAACCTTAACTAGAGTGAAAGTTTTATAGAATAAATCTGCTATGCCAACCTTTTTTTTTTCCTGCACAGCCCCTCCCCACCTCCACATTTTTAAAACATTGTTTATGGCTTCCTATTATTTTAAAGATAAATGCCAAAAATACTTAACATGGTTTATAAAACCCTCTATGCGTTTGTCCCCACCTATGTATTTACTCCCACTTCATTCCTCCCTGCTCCTTAATCTCTGAGGCTTTACTGTACTATTATTCAGTAGTAGGGTTTTCAGATCAATTATATTTTCTTCCACTGCAAGCTCAGTGCATACTCTATTCCATCTGCTTGGAACACAAATGCCCCTTCCTCATTTCATCCAGTAAATGTCTTCTCATAACTTAGCTTTGCACTTAACTCTAATTTCTTCAGTGAAGCCTTCTGCAAAAACCAAGCTCTCCATCCTAAACTCTGAAGTCAGAGGTGCTCACTAGTCTTAATATGCACCTTCTCATCCCAAAGCAGCTATATTGAAGAATACCAAGAGATCACTAAAAATGGATATAGTCTCAGCTTGGATAAAATATGTGATATCTTATAATATATGTATATGCCTAAACCAATGGTCAATAATAACATTTTTTCATTTACTACCAGAAAACTTCATCTAGGAACCCAGTAGTGGAGGAGTGGTTGGTACCTCTTGATATTACATTTAATAATCTATGCTCAAAATGTTTGCCCCTTTATTCCATACTTTGCACTCCACTGGTCCACAAGGTTAGGACCTGTGGGAGGGACATTTCTACTATGACACTAAGTGAAAACCAAGTTGCACTAGGGACATTTGGGCCATACCTTATGCAAAAAGGGGAGTCATGGGGTTGGCTTGGGGTAATTGACCCTGACAATAACAGGAAATGTGGTTGGCTTAATGGAGTTTGAACCCAGAGGATAGCCTAAACTACCTCCTACTTCTCACTCTGTTCACATTAAGGGCAGACTCTAAAACATACATCAGTGAGGCCACCATAAACTTAGACTTATATAGAGAAAAGGGGGATGTGGAGAGGTAATAACCAGGCATAAAAATAGTGAATACCAGTTATGGCTGCATCACATAAGCCAGTGTAATCATCTGTGTATCTCTGCTTGCTTCTCCTCCCCCCTTGCTTCCCCTTGATACCTGCAGTAGTATGTCAGTGGTGGTGAATTTCCCCTTTAGTCCATAGGTTGCAGAATACTGAGATGGATTCAGGACAGAACAAACAGTAACAGAGGCATTACTCAGAGATCCTGGATATGAAGAATAGAGACACCACATTATATCTGGATGCATTCTGGAGATGGACACTTCTGAGTTCATTTATTCATTGAATCAACAAAACATGACTAAAAAAGACACATATGTTTCTGTCACCATTCACAAACTGCTACGTCAGGAGAGGTGATTTGGGGGCTTGATTCCTGAGATTTCTCCACAAGTTATAGCAAGGCTTTTCACTACATAGGTGGGATATGGGAACTTTATGTTCACTGTGCCCTTGCGTAAGCAAGGACAAGAACTTCAGCAGCACATAATTATATTTCCTGTCTCTTAAATCACAACCATCTTTATATGAATGTCATACACTCTGTTTCAATTCTTGCATGTTTTATGGTTTGTGGTTATTTCTGTAAAGGGAGGGTAGCCTGGTGAGTCCATGATAAATTCCAGCAAAATTTTCTGCATATTTAATAAACAGTAGAAACTGAGCAGCAGACAAAGACACGAGAGGAACCAACTTCTGTGCTGTCCATGTGTGTAGAGACAATGCCATTTGGCTAACAGGGTTTTCTGCATGAAAGTTCTATCCTTGTAAGCTAACGCCAAATGTGGGTTGCTTAGCTGCTGTTATGTCTGGTTTCCAGAGGATTCAAAGGGAAAAGCATACATCTTAGATTTTTATACCAGTACTTTCACCATTCTCAAAGAAGTTGGAAATTAGAACCGAGGAGAAAATTCCTTTGTGATTGCAAATGTTCTTTTAGACCTTGTTTTTAATACAAGGAAGATGAGGAACTTGTATAGTGACCCAGATCATAAAGGTGCTCAAAAAATGTTTGGGAACAAATTCATGACATTTATTTAATGAACACCTATTATGAATCAAACAAGACCCTCAAATTCATCCTCAGAATATAACAAAACCAAAATGCTACACATTTGAAAATGCTAATTGTATCAGTGTGGTGAGAAATTAAAAATAATCATCATGCCCCAAAATAAAGGAATAGTTTATCAGCAAAAATAATATGTAACTAACAAAATGATAATTTTAAGGTTTATATATGTGCATAGATTTATTCATGATGATATTATTCATTATGATATGTTAAGGGGAAAAAAGATTCCAGAATGTTCTAAGCTATGTAGATCTACAATGAGATTAGGGACCAAAGAATGGTAGGTAAGGCAGTACTGGAAAATAAAAATAGTTTTTGGTGAAAGCTGATGAAGTAATTTTTTTCTAACTTTTTCCAATGTTAATTAAATATTGCTTCATAAGGTATTCAATTATAAAATTATAAACTATCCAATAATTACCAAGTACTTTTAGAGCCACAGAACACTGTGATTTGTTGGTAGGGGAACAGGAAGGTAAGAAGAATAGGGTAAAATCCTGCCCCTGTGGCATTCTTGATCTATAATAAATTAAACACATTAGAAACGTTAGTGAATAACACAAGACCCTTTGTTATGAAGTTCTGAGCTCATAAAAGAAAGTAATTGTACAATCAAGAATGGCAAAGAGATGAAGAAGGAGATAGGATGTCACTTGGACCTTGAAGAAAGAAGTCTGGATCAACAGAGGTGGGAAAGGAAGGCAGCTCAGACAGAGCTCATACACACAGAGTAAAGGCACTGACACAGAATTATGGTAGCACTGTTTTATCTTTATTTGCTCTGACAGGACATCGGCATAGATAATGGGAGAAGGAATAGCCTGATCAGAGAAGAGGATGAGGGATGTTGGAGATCAGGCTCTATTTTCAGTCCCACCTTAGGCACATAACTAACGGAACAAACTAGGGCTTCTGGGTTGTGCCTCTAATCTCCTTCCCAAGACCACGGTATCCTTCTCCCATAGACTTTCCAATCATTAACATCCAACAGGTGCTCAATTGATGTTGGCTGAAAGTGAGAAAAATTCTTTTCCAAAGATGATTCCTCTTGTGCAAAACCAGCTCTTTGGGGTACTATGGCATAGGATGCTAGTGCCTGCTGAGGCTGTCGGTTTGCTGAGGCCCACATCTCCCCCCAGCATCGGTAAATGCTGCCATAAAACTGGTGAGTTCCATGTAAAAAATAACCATTGGCCTGCGGACAAAGATGCTCTTCATCTTGCTAAAGTTAAAAATACCATGTGAAATAAAATTTAAAACCTATCTATTTCTGTTAGAAGCAGTGAAAACCAGGGCGGAACTCAAACAAACAAACAAAAACCCAGCCATTACCCAATATAAAGCCACATCAATCTGCCAAGACTAAAACCTGATTCCTTCTGCAACCTGAAATTACATTGACTTTGTATTTCTCAAGGCCTAGCCTTTTTCTCTCAGCTCAGTTGTCCACTAAAAAAAAATAGAAACAAAAAATCAAAGCATACAAGAGGCCAAAGTGCTACACTTTTGTTACTAAAAAGCAGCTATTGGAGAATGTGACTTACATTTGTCTGCAAAATAGTTTCCTAATAATTTGACCCAGATTCCAAGGATTTACCCACCAAGACTTTCTCTCCTGTACACACACATACAAATCATAGCATGGAGAGACAGAGTGGAGAGTGTGCCTTCTGCAGGAAGGCAGCACCCAAAAAGAAAAAAGTGCCCGAGGAGGGAATAATGGAGATGCACATGACTGTTTCAGCTTCCATGCTTACAAATCAGATGTGTCACTCCACTTGTCTTGGGGAGAAGTGAATGAAGGAGTAGGAAAAGTCCAGTGTTTTATGTTGGCAGGGATCAAACACTGTTAATATAGAAGAAAGGATTTCAACTATCTCCTAGAAGAGGTATATTAGCCCATTTTTCATTACTATAGTGAATAACTTGGGGCCGTCTACATATGAAGAAAAGTAAATTTATTCAGCTCAGTTTGGAAGCTGAAAATTCAAGCTGGATCTGATGAGGACCTCAGTGACCTCACGGTGGGAGCTCTTGTGAGAGGAGAGATCATGCAGCAAGAAGAAGCCAAAGTTCTGAATGAGACAGGCTGTCTTTTTTGTTTTGTTTTGTTTTGTACTAGGGGTTGAACCGAGAGGTGTTTTACCAATGAACTATATCCTTATCCCTTTTTATTTTTTTGAGACAGGCTCTTGCTCAGTTGCTTAAGGCCTTGTAACCTTGCTGAGGCTAGCCTGGAACTTGCAATTCTCCTGTATCAGCCTCCCAAATTGCTGGGATTATGGGCATGTGCCATCATGTCAAGTCCAGGCTACTCTTTTTCTAACAATGTCTTACAAAAACTAAACTAAAACTACCAAGGAGTCCCTTGGGAACTACTTTAATTCCTTTAATTCTTCTAGGGGCATTGCTCTCAACGACCTAACGACTTCCCACGAAGCCTCACCTCTTAAAATTTCCACACCATCTCCACTCAGTCCACACTTGGGACTGAGCTTCCAACACATGAGCCATTATGGGAAACCCAAACCATATCCAAGCCATAGCAATATGCCTTGGCAAAATTTCTTCAAGCATATCCATACAGCAAATAACTAGCAAAGGGACTGATAGATTGTATTTGTCTTCATAGCTATTGCTAAATTTCCCTCCAGAGAGGTTGCCCCAATTTTCTCCTGGAGACAAAATCTGAAGGTTTTTATTACCCACCCTCTCACCACCAGCTCTGTATATCATTAAACATTTTAATTCTCATCTGATGGGGAGGAAGGGGAATGATATCTCATCATTACTTTGGATTTGCATTTCATTAATTATGAATGAAATTGAGCTTCATTCCATGTTTGTTTATTTTTTAACTATTGCTTTGCTTTCTTTCTCTAAACCACCTTTTATGTGCTTTTCCCTGCATATTTAAGGTTGCCCACCTTTTTATTACTGATTTTTAGGAGTATTTAACTCCTAAAAATGTATTTAGTTAACCATTTCTTATATGTTGAGAACCTGTTCGCTTAAACTATTATTTACCTTTAACTTTTTTTGTCATTACACAATTTCAAAATTGTCAGTATTTTCTGATGCTTGGGGGAATATAATGTTGGTTTTATGGTGAGTGGCTCATTTAACTAAGGGATCACTGTATAATATGAACTGAACTGGATATTTCCCCAACCATGTCAGTGAGTAATCTTTGCTACCCATTTAGATTGTGTTCTGGGCTGCCACCAAAGGTAAGGAGCAGGTACCTGCTTTTTCTGTCTTCATGTTCAAATACTAAAAAACAGATTCAGAGGCAGTTTTTGTTGTTCTGCTTTTAGAAAGCACATCAGATTTTGTCTGTTTTGATAATGGTGTTCTAGTAACATTCATTACAGGGGAAATAAAAATGAATGCTTCTAAAATTAGGGGAAAAAAGTTGAAACTCACTTGTTTATTAATTTGTGATTTAGAAAAGCAAAAAAGGCTTCCTCCAGTCTACTTTACAGCCAAAGTAATATATGAGACCCGTCTGCTAGACATTGGTTCCCATTTCCTCCTCCAGTCCTGCCTAGCTTCCTACTACCAGGTCTAGCTGATGTTTACTTTCTTGAGAGAGGAAAGCACACTAACCCAAACCTGTGCTTTACACATACTCTTTCACCAATTGTTTGACGAAATGGTAGAGACGGTGGGGACAGAGTGCCAAATGATTTTAGCACCTGCCATTGGAGACTCTCCTCTGGTAGACAGATATGGCTGCAGGCGCTTACTGAAGCCAGACACCTGGACTGGAATCTCCTGTGGCAGGGATGCCCAGCTGCTGAGGGTACTACTCTTAACCTCCTGTTTGCCACTAACTGTAAGTTATGAGATTCCTAAGGAGAAACACACACTTTATTAACTTGTATGGAACTTGACAGTGAACACAGCACTTCCATATGCAGAATTTCACCAGAGTACAGTGATGATAAGCACTGAACACAAAGTCAGAAAAATGTGGCTTCCTCTATAACAGATGTATGCCACACAATAAAGGAAACAATAACCATAAAAGAAAAAAATGGTACATTAGCGTGGAAATTAGAAATGCCAGCTTATCAAAATAAATGAGTTGTCCTCTTTAAGATACATTGGAGTGAGTGAGTAAAGTTAAAATTATAACATCATGGAGGTTAAGTGGGTTTCCGCTACAATGCATTTGTTTAGGTACTTTCTACCTTCTATCTAATCAAATCATCTCTTTTAATTGGAATGATTGATCATGTACCTATAATTGTCAGTATCATTAAATATATATATATCTTCTTATTATTTGTTTTCTATTTCACCCATATGGGTTTTTTTTTAATGTTTTCATTAATTTTAATTGTACTTTGCACAGATACATACATATGCACAAATGCTTTTTTTTTTTTAAAGGAAATTTTCCAAGGAATCTCCATACCACTTTCCAGATTGGCTGCAACAATTTGCAGTCCCACCAGCAATATATGAGTATGCCTTTTTCCCCACAAAGATAAAATTCATGTTATTTTACAAAATTATCCCCCATTAAATAAAAGACAATCCCATTTAGGGAAAAGATGAATCTAAAAAACAGACATATTTATTCAAATGCCTTAAATATAAATATTTTACTATTCTATTTCTTTATCAATTAAAATATTTCCTTTATAAATTATTATCTACATAATATTTATAAACATAGTCTCATTTTTTCTGTCTTCATATTCAAATACTAAAAAACAGATTCAGAGGCAGTTTTGTTGTTCAAGAGAGTATTTTGGTTGTAGACACAGAACAAAAATAATATGATTATTGGCTTAAAATTAAACCATAATATGACTACTGGTTGTAAATAAGCCAGTAATCATATTATGACAATAATAATTCAGACTATAGGTTATATGTGTTTTTACCCCTTCAGGATTAGAAAAATATTTTCAATAGTCAGAATTGTTGAAATTTCAAAAGTAAATTGTTTTCACCTAGTATTACTAAAAATATATGATATGCTATAATTATACAGCAGTAAAGTTTAATCAGTCATTTTTATATTGAAACAGCTTTTTATTATTTATTTATTCTAATTTGTCATACATGATGGCAGAGTACAATTCATTTCATATTACACATATAGAGCACAATTTTTCAAGTCATTGATTGTACACAAAATATTTTCACATCATTCGTGTCTTCGTACATGTCCTTGGGGTAATGATGACCATCATATTCCACCATCATTCCTACCCCCTAGCCCCCTCCCTTCCCCTCCCTCCCCTTTGCCCTATCTAAAGTTCCTCCATTACTTTCATATTCCCTCTCCATCGCCATTATGAGTCAGCATCCTCATATCCAAGAAAACATTTGGCCTTTGGATTTTGGGGGATTGGCTTACTTCATTTAGCATTACATTCTCCAACTCCATCCCTTTACCTGCAAATGCCATGATTTTATTCTCTTTTATTGCTGAGTAACACTCCATTGTGTATATATATGAAAGTTCCCCTATCCATTCATCTACTGAAGGGCATCTCCCTTGGTTCCACAATTTAGCTATTGTGAATTGTGCTGCTATGAACATTGATATGGCTGTGTCCCTGTGGAATGCTGTTTTTAAATCCTTTGGGTATAAGCCAAGGAGTGAGATAGCTGGGTCAAATGGTGGTTCCATTCCAAGTTTTCCAAGGAATCTCCATACTGCTTTCCAGATTGGCTGCACCAATTTGCAGTCCCACCAGCAATGTATGAGTGTGCCTTTTTCCCCATATTCTCACCAACACTTATTGTTGTATGTATTCTTAATAGCTGCCATTCTGACTGGAGTGAGATGAAATCATACAGTAATTTTGATTTGCATTCTCTAATTGCTAGAGACGTGGAACACTTTTTCATATGTTTGTTGATTGATTGTATATCCTCTTCTGAGAAGTGTCTATTCAGTTCCTTGGCCCATTTATTTATTGGGTTATTTGGTTTTTTGGTGTTAAGGTTTTTGAATGCTTTATATATCCTAGAGATTAGTGCTGTATCTGATGTGCTTGTGGTAAAGATTTTCTCCCATTCTGTAGGCTCTCTATTCACTTCACTGATTGCAATCAAACAGATGAAAGAAATTAAGGGAATATGGATAGAAAAAGAACTCAAATTATCTCTATTTGCAGATGATATGATTCTATACCTAGAAAACCCAAAACATTCCACCCAAAATTTACTAGAACTAATAAAAGAATATATATATAAATCCATCTGTTTTTGATCTTTTTTGTTTCCTATTTTTTGCCTTCTTTTGGCTTAACTGAGCATTTCATAGGATTCTATTTCTCTGCTATGAATTCATCTCTTATGTTTCAATGTTTAGGCAATGTTTTACCAATTGCAACTCTACCATATCTCAATTTTACTTCAAATAATATAATCACGTAAAATATATGACCTCTCAAGTACTAATGCCATTTATACCTCATCCTTTGAACTGTTATTTTTTTACCTCATAGTATATTAACAAATTTGAAATGGATTACGTACCTAAATATGCATAAAACAATTAAAAATCTAAAATAAATTGGGACTACCACTTGGATGTAGAAAATATGTTTCAGTCGAAAATAATAACTGTAAAAGAAAATGATATATTAAACTTCATCAAAACATAACATTAAGTAAAAAAAAATAGGTGAGATACAGATTGTGAGAAAATATTCACAGAGCATATTTCTGACAAAGAATTGAGCCAAAGATAAATGATGAATTCCTATAACAATAATAAAAGACAAATAATTCAAAAATGGCCAAAAATCTTAAGCACAACCTGTGAAATGGAAATATAAAATGGCCAATAAGGACATTAAAATGTGCTCAGGATAGTTATTCTTCATAGAAATGTATAATAAAACTACATTGACTCACTACCATGCCCACTAAGATGGCTAAAATTAAAAAGACCAATAACAACTACAATTGTCGAAGATGTGTAGCAACTAGAATTCATATACATTGTAAATGTTAATCAAAGACACCTGAAGTTGTATGTGCCCAATAATTCTTGCAGAAGAATATTGATAGATTTATTGCACTAGCCATAAACTTGATGTAGCCCAGTGTCTATAAACAGAACTTATATATTTTAAACGATATCATATTCATGATCAATGAAATACTACTCAGTATTAACAAGGAATACACTTCAAAAATTATGTTGGATTAAAGAATCATTTCACAAGAGAGCATATAGTCTATGGTTCCATTGATGGGAAGTTCTGGAACAGACAGAACTAATCTATGATGAACAAAACACAAGGACGAGGATTACCTTAGGGGGAAACCTTGTGATTTGGAGGGGAACCAGGAAACTTACTGGGGCAATGGCAATATTCTGTATCTTGACTGTAGTTTGAGCTACACAAGTGAATACACTTGTCAAAAGTAAGAATAATATACTTAAGGTCTATACATTTCGCTAAATTTATCTAAAGAAAAGCACTGTAAAATATTGCCAGAAGTAGTGGTTCGTGCCTGTGTTCACATCAATTCAGAAGGCTGAGGGAGGAGGATTCCAAGTCTAGTCTCATGAGGCCCTAAGGCTTCTGAGAGGCTTAGTGAGACCACATCTCAAAATATATATTTTTTAAAAGGCTGGGGATGTAGCTTAGTGCTAAAGTGCCCCTGTGTCCAATCCCCAGTACCCCAATACTACATATATATATATATTACAGACACACACACACACACACCTTATATATAAGTGCGTATATGTGTGATGATATATAATCATTGCTAATGATTTGCATATTGACATTTAGAGATAATTTGTGCTAATATCTATAACTCCAAAATACACCAAAAATTAATTGATGAATTGCTAGAGAGATGGATAGATTGTTAGGTATATGATAAAGCAATTGTAGTAAAATATAATTGTCAAAATTCGGGGGATGAGAGTGTGTGGGAGGTTCACTGTATAACTCTTTCAAATTATTTTATATGTTAAATATTTCATAATACAATATTAGAAAAAAACAATGCATATATGAGCCTTCTATTAACTTCAAGGCCTATACAAAATGTGTAATTCTTATCATCTCATTTAATTCTTGTCACCTTCTAACACTGAGATCTAGATAACTAACTCCTACAAAAATACCCTGATTAGCCAATTAATGACATGGTACCATCATGAGTTCTTAGAGAAAATGCTTGAGGGCAAGGATGAAAGTAATGATCAGAAAGATTATTTTTTCCTAAAAACAGCAGAGCATCATATTGGGATAAAATGCTTCAAACCACTTAAATCAGATTCCTTCTATAGTACCAGTAATAAGAGATCCTAACAATCTCAGTTTAGTTCCTAATATGTGTCACTTTATAAGAATTTTTTAAATTTTTATTTTATTGAATACTCACAATTACTTTTTGAGATAGATGTTATTGTCCTACAACTGAGAGAATTGGGTTTCCTGAGATGAGCAAATTCTACAAGTCATACAACTGTCATGGGTTGATGCCATGATTTTAAACTAGGGCAGCCCATCTCCAAAAATTCAAAATCCATGTCATCAACAACTATGCTTCACTTTTTCCATTTGAACTTGCAGCCATGATAGAACTCTCAGTCTCCTGGGATAGCCTATCCCATAGTTGAGAAGCTCTGCTTGATCTATTTCTTTCCTTAATCTGTAATTGGACTCTGAAACTTCTACAAAATACACAGTCTACATTTTTGCCAAGGTATGTGTCTTTCTTGTCAGTTAGACACACCTTGTCCCTTTGAAGTCTTTGTTTCCTATGGACATCCCAGGAGAAAAACCTGTAAAAGAAAGAGCAGGCAGAAACAGAGTGAGATGAGACAGGGAGGTGATCCTAATGTTGGGAGAAAGCAGGTGTCTAACTGTTGGCCAAAATGTTAAATTACTAGAGCAATTCTCTTTCCCAATTTGCCATGATGCCAGCTACCAGAATTAACAAAGACCTGCATGTATCAGCAAACAGCTGAATATAATTTTCAGCAACACTGTGCCCAAAGCAAAGAAAGGCATTCTAAAGATCTCATTAAACCTTTCGAGCCTGAATGTTCATCTGATTTCATTGTAAGTCACAGACTTTGCCTCCTGCACTTTCCAAAGTCTCTGGCATCAACATTTTTCTGGGAAAGTGATGTGTCAGAGCGAGCAGGCCTGCTTGTCAGGTCTTGCAAAATCAAACTGTGCTATTCCTCTCTCAGTGACTTATGAGACATTTCTTTTTTTTTTTCTCTTGTTTTAAAGTTTGGTATTGTATGTTTTATGGTCTGCATTTCCCAAAAGGACCAAAATACAAAAAGATGGTTCTTTGTACATTATTTGCTATGTGTCATTTCTGAAATGAGTGAGGCCACTGACTTGGCCATTAAGGAATCAGTGGTGAAGAAGACCTCTCTCAGCTTATCTGTTTCCTATCTCTTTAATTACAACCTCTTCAGAAAGTTTTTAGATTTGGGGAAAACAATATGAATTTTTGGCCAGCAGAGTCTGTTCAATAATATGATACCTTTGAAACTATATTTTAAGAAGCTTGATGGTGTCCCCTTGCCTCATCCCATCAAAATTTCTTCACTGCATAAATAATTCATACACACACACCTCAGCAAGTATTAATTCTGACCCAAATAACTGGGTTCAGTAACAGAATATTCCTTCTAGGATTATTCCCTCCTATTGAATGAGCTCAGAGGTAGTAGTGAATCTAATCCAGGAGCACCTGCTTCCAATTCTCCAGACCACAGAACTGACGGAATTATTCTTCATTAAGTTAGAACTATCTTAGCTATGTGTGGTGACTTGTGCCTATAATCCCAGCTACTTGGGAGGCTGAGGCAGGAGGATGGCAAGATTGAAGCCAGCTTTGGAAATTTAGCAAGACTCTGTCACAAAAAATATAAAAAATAAATGACTGGGAGTACAGTTCAGTGTAGACCACCCTGGGTTCATCCTCCAGTACCACACACACACACACACACACACACAAGTGTTAAGATAACTATCTTTACTACTTGTTCTAAATAGTTCAAATAGGACCCAGATTAACCTTAAACTTATTGTATTTTTATACCAACATAACCAGAGGATGATGGGAATTAAACACTTTGATCCACTGTAAGCCTCCATTCAGCAATATGCATCTGCTGAAGCTCAACTTCCTTATCTAGGATATCTGCAGGATAGTTATAGTTAAATCTGCTTCTACCCAACCAATGACTTGCAGCTATGATAATATGAGTGCCAGATTAGCTCTTCCTTTCCCAGTTAACCATTACCTGTTAGCCATCAATCCAGAATGAAGTGCCATATTCAGTTAAAAAGACAGAATGTTTATATTAATTCAAAACAAGTAAACGAACAAACAAATGCAATCTGGAAATACAATGGTCACAGCCCTGTTTTAAAAAATGGTGGCAAAGAAGGAAAATGTGTCTCTAAAAGAATTTAAATGGCTTTTGAAGTAAATAACAGAAGATTTATTCATGGATGTATATTCTTGTAAAGTACTTATAAGGAAAGTCAGTTCTTGATTTCCATCAGTCATTTGTGAGACCAAGAAATAAAATTCTTAATTAGAATCAGAGGTTTTCTGCTTCTGTGTTGCATATTGTTTGCTTGCTGTTGTTTGTGAATACAGCAAGCAAAAAAATCAGACATTTTTCTTCATTCACAGTGGTGCCATCTTGATACCACCCTGAGGATTGTGACATCATAAAGGGAGAAATGCAACAGGAAATGTTGCAACTGCAATTGCCTCTGCTGTTGTCTGAACAAACACAACTTACAAGCACTATTAAAGATAAATTCACTTTAATATTCAGAGTACCTCCCCAATGCAACAAGAACCCTCAACAATATTAACCCGAAAGTCAAGAGCAACTTCTTCAGAGACCAAATTCTTTCCTTGAGTTTG
This sequence comes from Marmota marmota marmota, assembly GCF_001458135.2. NCBI lineage: Eukaryota > Metazoa > Chordata > Mammalia > Rodentia > Sciuridae > Marmota > Marmota marmota. Next base: position 23,378,502 of record NW_026000101.1, read on the forward strand.
ACTGACAGGAAACAGAAATTAGTAAGTCAGTATTCATATACGAATGGAAACATACTGGGAAACCAAAGACTGCTTGAATTAAGCTTCATGTCTTTTGCCTAGAGGGTAATATTCTGTATTTACCAAAACTCAGAATCATACCACTGAACATAATTCTCATCAAAATAAGTCGTATAAAATTCCTTAGTTTTAGAATTCCTAAGGAAGAAGTTTTGTTTTTTTTTAAAGTTTTCCGATTAGAAGAAAGATTAAAACTTTGATTTTTAAAGTTCATCTAGGTAGGAGAAAGCACACCCTTTCCATTTATAATAGCTGTCACAGACTTGGCAAAGGGAGTGTTCTGAATATTCCACCTAAGAATTATTTACAAGGCATCCTATCAGAGTTCAACCTTATTTATTTCTGACAAGACAAACACCCAGAAATAAAGGACATCTTTTTTTATGCCTTCTGAATCTGTCAATTCTATTACCTCTGTGTCAGGAGCATAAATGATTGGGAACTTCATTCTGTGTGTGACACTCAGAGGTTGGTACAGTCAGGGAATACAAAATGAACCTGGAGCAAGATGGTGAATTGCCAGCTACTTAAACTGAGGGTGTAGGCGACCTCTTCAGAAGAGGGGAGGTATGAAATACAAAGATCTCTGCACTGAAAGGATCGAGATTTAGATTCTGACCCACAATGTGAACCTGAAGCAAATTGCATTACCTTTCCAGGTCTTAGCTTCTTTCTATAAATAATGAAGTACATCAGTTAGGTATATGTCTTCTGCAAGTGATAGAAACTCAATTTAAAATCCTTTAAATGAAAAAAATAAATTTATTATTCCACATAATCCAAATTTCTAGGAAGTAAACCTGAGAAAAGACCAGATATAGATGTTTGAGGGACACAAGAGTCAACTGTTCCTCTTTACTCCGTATCTCTCTGTTCCTTTCTCTTGACTCACTCTCAAAGAGACCTTCATCAAGGGAAGACAAAGAAGGCCCAGCACTACAGATTCTATGGAAATTCACAATTAAAGAATTCTATGAACAGTTGTATGTCTACAAATTGGATAGCATAGATAAAATGGACCAATTCCTTGAAAGAGAGTCTGTCTTCTTGTGTGACAAAGCTCACACAAAAAGATATAGACAATCTGAATAGACCTAAATATATTAAAGAAATGGAATCAATAATTACCTAATTGCCTTCCAAAATAGAGAGCATCAGGTCCAAATTACTGGTGAATTCTACCCAATATTTAAGATATAGCAACATTCTTTCAGATTCTATAAGCAGAGAAAAATGCTTCCTCACTTATTCTATGAATCTAGTGTCACCTTAATACTAAAACCAGACAAAGACATTACAATAAAAGAAAACCACAGATCAATATCTCTTAGGAACATCAATGCAAAAATTCTCAACAATAATAGCAAATCAAATTCAATTGTGTTTAAAAATAATCAAACACCATGACTATGTGAAATTTTTCCTAGATATAACAACGATGGTTCAACATTCAAGTTAATTGACATAATCATCATACCAATAACAAAATAAGAAAAATGCAGGATCATATAAATAAATTCAGAAAAAGCATTTGACCAAATCCAACACTTATTCATAAAATTTTCAGTACACTAGGAATAGATGTAATCTTCCTCAACTTAATAAAGAATATTCACATATAAATTACAGCTGACATCACAATTAGTCACCCTCCATAAGGTGCCTGCCTATTAAGAGGATCACTTTGAGGGTTAGGATTTCCCAACATAATTTTGGGGAGACAAACATTCAGATTATAGCTGTTGTCAAGAAGTCAATTCTTCCCAGCTCAATCTATAGATTCAATGCCATTCCAAACAAAATTCCAGCAAGTTGTATTATGGATATTGATAAATTGATTCTAAAGTTTATAAACAGAGGCAAAAATATCTAGAATGGCTAACACAATATAGAAAGAGAAGAACAAACATGGAGGGCAGATAATACCTGACTCCAAGACTTACTATAAAACTATAGTAATCAAGGCAGCATGGCATTTTGAATGAATAGACAAATACATCAATGGGACAAAATACAGAGTACAGAAATAGACCAATATAAATATAGTTAACTGATCTTTGACAAAGGAGCAAAAACAATACAATGGAGAAAAGACAGCCTTTTCCACAAATTGTTCTGGAACAACTGGATATCCATGAGGAAAAAAAAATATAGACACACAGACTATTTACCTTTCATAAATATTAATTCAGAGTGTGTTGGAGACCTAAAAATAAAATGCAAAACTATAAAAACACATAGAAAGACAACATAGGAAAAACTATAGAGAACCTTGGGTTTAGCAATGACTTTTTAGATGCAACACCAAAGATCCATGAAAGAATGAATTAACAAATTGACTTCATTGAAATTTAAACTTTCTTCTCTACTAAGAAGACAGTGTCAAGTAAATCAAAAAATAGACTAGAAGAAAAAAATTGCAAAATATATATCAAACAACTGTTACCCAAACTACATAAAGAACTCTTAAAAATCAACAATAGGAACCAAACAATCTATTTTTAAAATAGGGCACAAACCTCAAAAGCCTCAAGAGAGACCCCACTAAAGACTATAGACAGATGACAGGCAAGTATATAAAAGAGTGCTCCACATCACCTGGCAAAGGCAAATTAAAACAACAGGGAGATACTACTGTACACCTATTAGAAAGAGCCAAATCCACCACACCAACACCACCAAATGTTGGCAAGAATGAGAGAAACAACAGGAACTCTCATCCATTGCTGCTGGGAAAACAAAAGGGTACAGTCACTTGGGAAGACAGTTGGGCAGTTTCTTACAAAACTGAACGTCTTCTTGCCATATGATTCAGCAATTTCACTCCTTGATATTCATCAAAGGAGTTGAAAATTTCCATTTACACAAGAACCTGCTGGTATTTACAGCAGCTTCATTTATATTTGCCCAAAATTGGAGGATACCAAGTTGAGCTTCGGCCAATGGATGGATAAGTAAAACATGGTTATCAAACAGTGGAGTGTCATTTAATTCTAAAAAGAAACGAACTATAAGAAATGAAAAGACATGGGGGAAATCTGAATACATATCTCTAAGTGAAAACTAATCAGCAAGGGGCTACATGCTGTATGGTTCCTATTATGTAACACTTTGGAGAAGGTGAAACTATGGAGACAATAAAAGGGTGAGTGCTGGCAGGAGTTCAGGGGTAAGAAAAGCGAATAGGTGGAACAGAGAGGATTCTCAGGGCAGTGTAACGACTATGTGTAATGTCATTACACATTGTCCAAACCCATAGAATGTAAAAGAGCAGGAGTAAAGCCTAATGTGCTGGGTGATAGTGATGTGTTTATGTACATTCATCAATTGTAACAAATGTCACAACCTGATGGGGGATTTTGATATTAAGGAAATCTCAGTATGTGTGAGGGAAGAGGATATGTGGGAAAGCTTTATATTTAAGACTCAATGTTGTTATACCTTAAAATACTTTAAAAACAACAAAGATAGCTCCAGCTTGCTACCTCCTCGGATCCCAAACCCCTAATCTCTGCCTGGCAGTGTATGTGCCAATCTCAGGATTCATAATGGAAGTGGTTTTTGATCCATAATTGCATCTTAATTTATGTAGCCTTTAAGGTTTAGCCTCATTTGTTTTATACTTAAAGTTCAGAAAAATTTCTCTGTTAGTCACTCCCCACTACCACAAATATTTTAACAGTATTTGGTACTTGGTGTGATTATCTGAATGGTTTCAATTTTAGGACTATTGAAAGAATGTCCTTGGTCCATGGAGTGAAGCTGCACTTCTTGACCAATAGCAAAAGCAGTTATGAAAAAAAAATGATTAAAAATATAATTTTCTCTTCTAGTAAATGTTACTGAGGATAAAAGGATAAATGTAAAATGATGTAGTGGTCACAATAACAATAGCCTAACATAAAGTTTGAAAGCCCCAAGAATGTGTTATTGCTCTGGGAAGGTGAGCATCTTTTTCAAATAAGAGCATTTTGAAAGTGAATAGACAGGTTTAGAACAGCACTAGAGCTGAAGGTGAATCAGAAGTCTCTCCCACTTTTTAATGCAGTAATTGAGACTCAGATTGGTTGAAAATTTTCCAAAGGCTTTGCTATGAACATGGGTTAAAGCCAAGATCAGAATAAAGTTCCTCCTTCTACTTTTCTTTCAATCCAAGTATTATAATAATAAGAATTCCAATTATATCCCAGTTCATATTTTTGCATAGCCCCTACTGATAGTGCAAAGGATTTATGAAGTTTGCATTAAAGAAGATGTTTAGGTCTCAAGGAAATTCTCATTCCTCATTAGGGTTGAAGAGTCCTCGTGGAACCTTCAGATAATCACCCACAAACTGCTTAAGATCTTAAATAAGGCTAACGAGATCATTTTGCAAGTTCAACAGAATTTGATTACCCATGGACTAGAGTGATCCTGTCCTAAGAGGAGAGCTGCCCAGAATTTTCTTTAAAAATCTTAGGTCAGGAAAATTTTATGAGACTCTAAACTTTTACTCTTTCCAGTTATTTTGGGAGGAAAATCTGACTCATCAAATACAAAATACAGAATTTTTTTAACAGAAACTTAGTTTTGGAGAAGTATTTTAAATTTTAAATATTCTTAATTGTTTAGCTTACCTATCTAAGCTAAATAAACAAAAGAGATACAAATTAAATCAGTATTTTTAAGCAAAAAAGATCTATTTCAATTTTGCCAATTATATTAATTAATTATACTAATTGAGAACATTAATTTCACAGGAAATGTTGTTAACTTTCCTAGGTGATATTAGCTTGGTTTCTGACTGTATCAGTGAAGGCCAAATATGTAAGATTTTATTGGATCTCAAAATAGTTATGAGAGAAAAAAGAGAAACCACTGGTAATTACTACGGTTTGGATATGGTTTGAACATGTCCTTCAAGGTTTTATGAGTTGAAGTTTAATTTTCATCATGATGTATTAAGATGGTGGAAATTTATTCTGACTATGGTGTCTATAGGTGGGACATTTGAGACATGATCATGATTAGATAGGATTGAGGTGGAACCCCATAATTTAATCCTGGGGCTTTATGAGAGACAGACCTGGAGACACATGCACACACATGCATCCTCCTTATCTCTTGCCATATGATTGCCCGACAGCACATTGGGTCTCTGTTACCTCTGTTACCAAGAAGGCCATTACCAGATATGGAACCTTCCCTTGGATCTCCAGGACCATGAACCAAAATAAACCTCTTATCTCTATAACTTACACAGTGAGTGGTATTTTGTTATTAGTGACAGAAGACAGACTAAGACAACATGAATTAAACTTACTTTACATATTATCTTGTTTGGTCCTCCAAACAACTATAAAAAGGCCATTATTAACACTCCATTTTGCAAGTAAAGAAACCCATGCTTAGTAATGTTACATAACTTTCCCAAGGTTACAAAGCTAGAAAATAGCTGGAACTTTAACCCCACATCTGACTGGATGTTCATTCTCAATCTATGTTAGACTGCATTCCCAGTGTCCACCTCCCTTCCCTGAAGTGGCATACTTTCCTTCTCTCTCTGTTAACCTTTGCCCTCTATCTTCTTTCTTTTTCTTCTCTTTCTTTCTTTCATTCATAAAAGTCCTTTTGATGGGGAGAGGAACTCATTTGTTCTCTCATTTCATCTTGAAGTCAATATAAATAGACAATATATAACAGACCTATTTTTGATTGACATCACAAATACTGTATTAGTTTTAAGAAGTTGGAATCTTTTAAGCACCTCCAATAGCAAGAAAGTCTTGATCCTGCTAAAGAAGTTCTGGAAGAACTACAGGGACAAGCCATAGCAAATGGAGCAGAATATACCCTTTGATCTAGGCTGATTTGCTTGTACTCATAGATAAACACAACCAGAATCAAAATAAAAGTCCAGAAACAACAAAGAATCCTACAAGGAAAGAAATCCTTTGATCACATTTACAAGTACAGAAACATAGCTACTACCAGCAAGTTTACAGATCTGTTTCATCTATTTTCCAAGTATATGCTCTAGATCAAATGCAGGACAGATTTCATGCCATTAAAACTAACTTGGAGTGAACTTGTCAATTACAAATAGTATCACAGGAGACTGATCAAAATGGACAAGTAGTATCCTAGAATATTAGATGAATTTCCCACTCTCTGAAGAGCTGGCCTAAAGATTATTCAGGCCTCTGTTCTCCTTGCTCTCTGTTTAGATTTACAATTCTATACTTCAAGAAAAGACATTATTTGAAACTTTTTTTAGTTTATTTATTTACTCTAATTTATTATACATGACAGCAGAATGCATTCCATTCATAGTACACATACAGAGCACAATTTTTTTCATGTCTCTGGTTGTTCACAAAGTAAAGTCACACTATTCATGTCTTCTTACATGTTCTTAGGGTAATGATTAGGGTAATCATTCTACCATCTTTCCTACACCCATGCCCCCTCCCTTCTTCTCCCTCCCCTTTGCCCTATCTAAAGCACCTCTATTCCTCCCATGCTACACCCCCATCCCAGTTATGGATCAGCATCCACATATCAGAGAAAACATTCGGCCTTTGGTTTTTTGAGATTGGCTTACTTCATTTAGCATAATATTCCATTTACCATCAAATGCCATAAATTTATTCTCTTTTAATGCTGAGTAATATTTCATTATGTGTATATATCACAGCTTATCCATTTATCTACTGAATGGCATCTAGTTTGGTTCCACAATTAAGCTATTGTAAACTGTGTGGCTATAAACATTGAAACTTCCTTAGTAGCTATAATGGAAGAGGAACCTGGAGGCACCTTAGACTTCACATTCTTAAAATAAATGATTTGATCTTTAGTTACCTTCCAACTTTGAAATATGGGCTAAATAAGATGTGAAATTATCAATTTTTTTCTCTAATTTTTACTATCAACTACACTTATAATTGCTTTAGTCCACAATATTTCAATCTGTCTCAGAAAAACAATTTCTCAATCTACACACACACACATAAACATACTTCTGTTGGCAGTTCAAACCAAATATAATTTTTATAATATTTAAATTTCCTGTGCAACCTTTCTTTCCTTGTGATTTTTGAAAGCATTCTTTACTGACATCCAATGAGATCACTCAGAATTTGTAGAATTTATATAAAGCCTCAGAAATGAATGCAACAAAAGAAGCAAGAGCCAGGTGCAGTGGTGCATACCTATAATCCCAGCAGCTCTGGAGGCTGAGGCAGGAGTATTGTGAGTTCAAAGCTAGCCTTAGCAACAGTGAGGTGCTAAGCAACTCAGTGAGACCCTGTCTCTAAATAAAACAGAAAATAGGGCTGGGGATGTGGCTCAGTGGCTGGGTGCTCCTGAGTTCAATCCCCAGTGCCCTCCTTACCTCCAAAAAAAAAAAAAAGAAGAAGTGGGAATACATGATCTGTGAGAAAAATATCAGTGCAAAGAAATGGTCTTAATATCATCTTCAGTATATGCAACTGGGTCAACTGTCTATGTGGATACAAAAATGAAAGTTGATTCCTACCTCACACCAGACACTCGTTCTAGGTGAGTTATGGATCCAGAGGTGAACAGCAAACCGGTAAGTTCCTAGAGGATAATATTACACAATATCTTCATGACATTTGTGTTGAAAAAGAATGTTCCTATATAAGAAAACACTTATAAAAACATCAAACAGTAAGCAAAAGAAAAAAAAACGAAAAAAAAAAAAAACAGAAAAAGTAAAATTGTCTTTTACCTGAACTCATACTATACTAAACCAAAAAGTAAATTGTATGGTACTTAACTAATTACCAACTGGTCATTTTTTTTCTAGGACTCTTTTTTTTTTCTTCAATTCCATATTTTTGGAGCTCATGATTTTGATCCTACACACCCAGGTTAATGATTTTCTGCTCAGTCCTATTTTTATTGAACTTTTCAAACATCTGTAACATTGCAATGAAGATTTGCCTACAAAAAGCTACAAGGCCTTTGCTATTGTGTTATGTGTGCACAGTTGTGTTATGTGTTGTATGTCTATATGTGTGTACGTCCGTATATCATGTACATGATATCCAAATTGGCAGATATAAAATGAGCACTCATAAATTAATAGAAATGGATCCTTTAATTCACATGATTTAAGAAGGTTCAATCTAAATTGGGTAAACAGATGAAAGTAAAGATGTCTTTAGAATTATTTACCTCATATCTCTCTCCAGGTGGTCAAAGAACTAATAAAATGTTGATGTCTATAAAATTTCAAAAAAAAAAAAAAAGAAAACACTTATGATTTATAGCATGTCTTGGTATCCAGTTGGGAAAATATCTAAATTTTTCAAAATGCTTTTGTTATGCTTGGACTTTTTCATATTAATTTTTGAAGCAGTATTGTCAATTTCCAAACACTAAAAATGAAGGTTTTGATTGGGATTTTATTGAAACTATAAATAAACTTAAGGAAACTTCTGTCTTTTCAATATTGAATTTATATTTAGGTACATCTTCTTTCATTTATTTTAATAAGGTCTTGTTATTCTGAGAAGTATTGAATATCTTACATTATATTTATTCCTAACTTGTGATGAGTTTTTGTACTACTATAAATGGTATAGATCTTTTAACTTTTGTTTTCTATTCATTGCCTAATAGAAAAAAATGCATATGCATATGCAAGTTAGGGCATAATCAGTAACCTTCCTAAATTTCTTTACTTCTAATAACTTATCTTCAGGTTTACTGGAGTGGGTGCTTTCTAAACAATTATAGCATCTGAGAAATGACATTTTATTTACTCTTTCAATTTTTACACCTTTATTTATATTTTGTTTTATTGCTCCAGCTACAATGTCCAGCAAAATGTTAAATAAAAATGATAGTGGTAATCTTTTTCCTGTTTTTCCATCTCAGAGGAAAATCTTTCCTAATTAATATGTTTTCTGCTATAGGTTTTTAGTAGATGTTCTCTATCAGATGGAGGAAGTTCCTTTCTGTTCCTGGTTGATGAGATTTTTTTTAATGTTAGTGAATGATAAATTTTATAAAATGCTTTTTCTACATCGGTTGAAACTATTATATAATTTTTCTCCATTATTCTGTTAATGCTATTAATTTCTTAGGTTCACTTGTCTATGGCATATTGCCATTGTTTTCCAAGAATAAATTTGTGATAAAATATTACCTTTTATATTGAGCTGGATTCAATTTCTTTTCTTAGTATTTTCCAACTATATTTAGAAGGGCATTGACCTGTAATTTTTATTTCTTCTCATGTTTTACAACAAAATTTTACATGAGATGAAAATTATAGCCTTTTATATTCTCTGCAAAATTTTTATGTTATTGTCATTATATTCTTCTGAAATGACTGATATTGGTGCCTACTAAAGGAAAATTTTAATTAATCTTCAATTTATTTAATAATTAGAGAATATTTTATATAATCTCTTTTGTGTTATTGTTCATAGGTTTCTTTATTCTAGGGATTTGTCCATTCTACTTAATATTTCAACTGTTAGCAAAAACTATTCACATTATCTTCTTACACTTCTACACTTCTTTAGGATCTATATTGAGTTCATTATTTCATTTTTCATATTTGTTTTTATGATGTCGTTCTTAAAATTTCACCAAGGATTTATAATCTTTGCTAGTTTTTTTTTAAATTTTTGGCTTTGTGGATTTCATTTTGGGTTTATTTTATATTCCATTAATTTGTATATTATTCTCTTTGTCTTTTAACTTAATCTATTTTTTTACTAACTTATTGAGATTGATGCCTAATTCCTTGCTTTCCAGCCTTTTAATAATGCGCACAATTAAGCCTACAATTTTTCTTATAAGCCCAGCTAAGGTATATCGCGGTATATGTCCTAGTATTGTTGCTATTTTCATTCAGTTGGAATGTTTTCTAGTTTCTTTTGTGATACAGAGGATATTGGAAAGTATCTTGATTAATTTCAAAAGATGAAAATTTCTTATTTTAGTTTTATTATTGACTTCTACTGAAATTTTAGTGACCTAAAAAGATATCTTTCATGACTCAACATCAAAATTTTTGATAACGCTTGATCAATATGGCTTTTAGTTGTTTCTGTGGTAAGAATCCAAAAATGAATAAGAAGGCCATCTACCTCGTACAACCACCATGACCAAAGCCTCCATTCATGGCTAGGGCTGAACAAACTTCCCATTCTTGCTCAACATCTACACACAGCCTCTGTTCTCATTAACATGTTAAATCTGAAAGATCCTTTATCCAGGTATCAGTGGCTGCCAAATGTACTAATGTACTCAAAAAGGGCTGAAATGACTGATCCTCATTTTGAGGACAGAGGAAAGGAAGAGATATCGATGCTCCCACAAGCCATCATATCTGATCCCTTCTGTATTTGCCATTTGGAAAAGATGCCCTTCTAAACACCAAGTCAACTCAAATGTCTTGAAATCATAGGCTTGTCCTATTCTTCCAACCCTGTACATTGATGTGCAAGGGATAAACAGCAGACTTACACTGACAACCAACTATCCAGCAGCTAGAGGTTACCTTTACAACAGAGAGAGGATACTGTTTCCTTGTGAATCTTATGTTCTGTGAAAAGGAGTTGTCCCAAATGTATTAATTATGCACATAAAATATCTAATATGGAAACTGAGCTTTGATTGGCAGAATAAGGAAAAACCTCTCTTTAACAAAGCATACCACTCCATAGAAAGCAGCCACAACAAGGCCATGCAATCATATATTGCTTTCTGCCTTGCATTTCCTGCTACACCAAGAGCTGTAGCCAGTGTTTTCACCAAGCTTTTTGCCAGAAAATGAAGAAGTGTTTTAAAGTTTTGGAAGAAAATATAGGAAATACCATCATGATCAAACTATATAAGAAACAATATCTCAAGTAAAATCCTAAAAATAACTGCAAAAAATTGATAAATCTGATTATACTAAAATTAAGGGATTCAGCTCAGCAAGAGAACCATTTGAGAAATTTTTAAAAAGCTATAATTGAGAGGAGATATTTACAACAAATTTCTGATAAAGTACTAGTATCTAGAATATATAAATATATTAAGAACTCTTAGAAAATAATGTGGAAATGGGCAAAATAGCAAGCACTTCACAGAATAGAAAAAAATATTTGTCATTAAAAAATATAAAATGATGCTCAACTTCATTAGTGCATAGGAGAATGGAAATTAAGACCAATGAGAAATAATATTGCACATTCATGGCACTGGCAAAATTTAAGAAATTTAACAGTATCAGCATAAATATGCAGTCGATGGGAATTCAGTGATGTTAAGAATATAAATTGGAAAAATCACTTCGTAAGACATTTTGGCAATATCTTTAAAGGTCAATATTCACAGACCCTTTACTGCATTATCCTTTTAAATATATGCCTTAGAAAACCTGTTGCATATGTGTACAAGGAGATGTGTATAAGAAGGGTCATAGCAGCCATATTCATAAATTTGATAAAGCTGAAATTGATAAATTGTGATATATAAACAATAACATATATATCATTGAATCTGACTTAACTTCAGCTCCATCTAATAATCTGAGAAATAGAACAGAATTAAAAAGCATTTTCTCCAATATTGCATATAGCACACAATTTTTATAAAGTCCAAACAAGTACAAATGAACAATGTACTGTTTAGGAAGATCTATGTCTATGTGACAAAATTATTTTTAAAAATTAAAGATATGATAAGCAAAATCCAGGTGGTAAGAAGGAGAGTTAGAATGGGAAGCATACAGGTATAAACATAAAGTTATGAGTAATGGTCCTCTTATAAAATTTGGGAGTAGATATATTTGGGTTGATTTGACTATTTTGTTAAAACTATGTTTTGCACAAAAGTCTTTGTGCATGCACAGATCTGTTTCATGGTAGCATATTTTTAGTTTCCAGAACTAAACCACATGCCTTTTCTCTAAAATGGCCCTATGCATCAAAAAGACTTCCCAAGTCTGTGAAAAACTTTTCCAAAGGTGAAATGGAGGACACAGTGTCCTGTGGCAGGGTGACCCCATCAGTGTCTGCTGCAAGCTTTTGTCAAATGAACTTAATGTTACAGCAAACAGAATAAGGTGGGAGATAAAGGAGGTGAGAAAGAAGTTTGAAAGTAAGGGGGGAAATTAAAAAAAAAAAGATAAACATGAATTTCACTAAAATTGTATTTGGGACTTACATCATAAAATGGATAAAAATGAAATTTCTGCCTTAGGTTTCTCACATGTAGATTTGAGAGCAGAGTTATGGAAATCCCTGATGCCTCTCCAAATTCAAATCAGTTTCTCTAGTGTGGTTGGACTTTCTTTTCATCAGTCACTACACAGGAGAAAGAAGAAAGAAAATGATGAATAAGCAACTGTCATCTTCTGTTTCTTCCTCTGAAAAAGTGGATTAGAAAATTTTGTCTGAGTTGCCAAATATTTGCCATAATTTAAGATAATATTCTTGCTCCTTATTTCTTTTGCAAGTATTTTCTGGGGCTGACTCAAAATTTTAGTGCTCCCATCCAGCTACAAACCACCATGGACACAGTGAACAGAGCTATATTTTGTACAAAATATAGTTTTAACAATATTTTGAAAGAAATATCTCTGCCATGGGCAGAGCAAGATGGTGGCCAAGGAAGATGCTCCCTACAGAAGCACCAAATTGAACAGTTAGCTCTTCATGAACCAATCTACTTTCACGAGAGCTACAGAAATCAGCAAGCACTTCACATAATAGAAAACAATATTTGGAATTAAAAAAAATATAAAATGATGCTCAACTTCATTAGTGCATAGGAGAATGGAAATTAAGACCTCTCCCAACTCGAGGCAGCCCAATGTGGAGAGATGCCTCCCACTTGAGCAAGTGAAGGAGAATTAAGTCCACTGGAAACCTGCTACCAGGCCTGTCAAACAAATCCAGTGCTAGAAAAAAAAACCTCCATGACCCCCACCAACAGGCTAATAACTGTTGATTTCTCCTCTAGAACTCCCTTTTGAATTTTGCAGAGTTTTCAGCTCAAGAATTTATTTGATTTAATGGTTTCCATCTCTTTGTTAAGTTTCTCAGTTAAAATATGGAAATATTTCTGTTTTCTTGAAGCTCATCGAGTTTCCTTTAAACAGCTGTTTTAAATTCCCTAAGAGTCCTCTCATACTGATTACTATCTGGTCAGTTTCTGGCACCTTATTTTGAGAATTAGGAGAGGTCATGCTCTCCTTAAAGCTCCTTCTGCTTATGTTTGTCAGCATATGCATATGCAAAGCTTATGTCCTTATGCTGGTTGGCATGTGATGTCATCTGGGCATTGAAGGAGTAGGCATTTATTTTTGTCTTCCAAACCTGGCTTTTGTTTATCCCCATCTTTCAGAAATAAGCAGGCTGCTTATTTTTTCTGAGCCTGCTGCTGTCACTTCCATTATTTCAGCACTGGATGGCACCCAGGTCCAGAGTTGCCAGGAGTTTACCATTGGTGTGTTGTCACTATTGTAGAGGGCAATCCAAGCCCAGGTGTGCCAAAAATACCCTGTTGGTATATTGTTCAGAAGGAACCTGAAGAGTACCTAGTAAGTGTAGTCTGTCTCCACAAGCTGCTGCCTGGGGCTGGCGTAGGCCCAAATGCATCATCTGCAATTATTCCCCTGAGATCGGGCACTGCAAGATTCTGCCCAGCTCTGGGCAAAGTCACCATGGATGGACATGCCCCAGGTTTCCATAGCACACCTGTGGCTGACAATATTGCCTAAGCCTACCTGTTGTCAAGACCGGCAAAAAAAATTGGGGTAGGACTGAGGTCCACACTGATATGGATTTCTTATTGCCTAGGTAGGCTACTGGCCCAAGATTGCTGCAACCAGCTACAGGTGATTCTCCCTGGAGTAAAAGTCACATGGGTGGGCCACATATTTCTTCCCCTATCACTGGAGCTTTTTCAGAGATTCATCCACAAGCATGCCAATTGGGCTGTTTGGGTCTGCGCAGTGATAGGTTTCACCAGCCCAGCAATAAGTTACACATCAAAGCTCTCTGCTTACTACCCTGTACTATTGTCAGAAAATGGGGTCTTGCATAATGTTATGCAACCCAATGTTGGGGTAGATGGTGAATTTAGTCCTTTGGCTACTTATGCCAAAGCTAAGTTGGATTAAACATGAGTCTCACAGTCACAATGACCTGCATAGTCTCAGAAGTACACTAACGTTCACACTGTAGCTGGCAGTGATGAAAGGTAAGCCATGAGTCCACTCAACTGAGACTCTCTGCCTGCTACCAGGGTAGTTTCAGATGTCCACACATGAGCTCCGACCTGGTAATACCTGTTAAGGTTGGGGGATAGGTTGTATAAACAGTATTTTAGTCATCAAGGCAGTTGCTAAGCTGGGTCACACCTGAATCTCACAGTCACAGGGACCTGCACAGTCTTAAGATAACAGCAGGTATTCCCCAAGTCCCTATGAGGTTGGAAATTATGCAGGCTGAACTTCAGTGTGTCCCACTGGCACAGAATAGGAATGAAGACGGTTTATGAGAAGTTTGGAATAGTATAAAAGAACAAATATCCAGGTTATTTGGTTCAAGGTGGATGTAAACATGCCAAAAGGGTAGAAAGCTTATTCAAAGAAATAATAACATAACATTTCCCACACCTAGAGAAGAAAACAAATACTCAAACACATGTAGGTCAAAGGTCAAATTGAACTCAACCCCAAGACATTTTATAATCAAGTACAGAGATGAATGATAAAGAGAAAATTCTCAAGAGTTCAAAAGAAAAGAAACAATACACAGGGGTTTCCCAATGCGCCTTACAGTAAAAGCCTTACCATTTGGGAACAATGGCATGAGATTTTCATATCACTTAAGGGAAGAAAACTCTCCCCAAGAAAAGTATCCAGCCAAGCCACCCTTTAGAAATTAGGGAGAGATAAAGATCTTCCCAAACAAAAGCTAAGAGAAGATCTAAAACTCACTGATAAGACTACTTATATAAATTAAGAACTCACCAATATTGTTAGCATTATGCATAAACCATTCATGAAAGCTAAAAAAAAATAACAATAACTCCATTAACATGCTGAGAGCAAATATAGAAAGATGTAAAATGAAATATCAAAAATTCAAAATGTGGGGAGAAATGGGGTGCAAATGTAGAGTTCTCTTATTGTATATTTTCTCTTGTTCTTTCTATTATTTAAGATCATATTAAATTGCTATCATTTCAAACAAACTTGTTATAATCCAAAGACGTATTTTGCAAGTCTCAATGTTACTGTAAAACGAAAGTCAACAGTAGACCAAAAACAATAAAGAAGGACCCAAAACACACTACAAGTATAAGTCACTTAATCACAAAGGAACACTCTAAGAAAAGAGGAAAGAAAGGAACAACCAAAAAAAGTAGAAAATAAGGTACATAGTGGCCACAGAAAGACCTAACCTACCAATTATTGCCTTGAGTGTAAGTGGATAAAATTCTCTAATTAAAAGGCATAAGATGACTGACTGGATTCAAAGATTGGAAGTGAAGGTATAAAGTAATATATTCTAAGCAAATGGAATCCATAAGAAAGCAGGAATAGTCTTACTTATATCCAATAAAATAGACTTCAAAAGAGACAAGGAAGATAATTATATAAAGATGAAGGTCATAGAAAGAGGAAAGATAAATTCTGAATATATGTCCAGGCAATATTGATTGGTGTACCCAAATATATAAAGTAAATATTAATAAACCTGGGCTGGGGGTAGAGCTCTTGCCTAGCATATATGAGGCACTGGGTTTGATTCTCAGCACCACATATAAATAAATAAAATAAAGGTGCACTGACAACTAAAAAAATATTTTTAAAATATTAATGGACCTAAAAGGAGACACAATAATTGAGAATTTTAATACTTTACGGTCAGCAGTGAACAGTTGGATCATCTAGAAAGAAGAACTGAAGAAACCTGAGCATTAAATTTCACCCTAGACCAAAGGAACCTAACAGATATTTATAGAATATTCTATCCAACAGCTGCTCAATACACATTTTTCTCATAAGCACATGGAAAATTCAGCATGACAGATTATATATTAGGCCATGAACCAGTCTCAGTATATTTTTCAAAATTGAAACCCATATTGAGTATCTCTTCTGACAACAATGCAATAAAATTTGAAATCAGTAACAAGAAAAGTTTTGGAATATATAAATACATGGAGATTAAAAAATTACTTTTGAACAACCAGTGGATCAACAAAGAATTTAAAAAAAAATTTTAAACAAATGAAACAGACACACTATACCAAAAGCATGGGATATAGCAAAAGCAATACTAAGATGGAAGATTATAATGAATAATACCCATATCAAAATACAGAGATACAGAATAGCACCTCAAGGCATCAAACTATACCCAATTACCATATTTCACCACATGATTATTGCTGATTATATGCCAATTTTTTTTTACAAAAAAGTGAGATAAAATCATTATGAAGCTATTTTTTAAAAATGTGCCAGTATTCCTATTATTATTGTTTTGTCCTGGAAATTGAACCCAGGAGAACTTTATCACTGAGCTGTATCCAGAGCCTTGTTTTTATTTTGAGACAGGGTCTCACTAAGTTGCTTAGGGGCCTCCCTGATTTGCTGAAGCTGGCCTCAAACTAGCAATTCACCTACCTCAGCTTCCCAAGTCACTCACATTATGGGTGTGAGCCACTATACCTAGCCCAGTATTGCTTAAAACTCATTTACAACTAAACTGTCTTTGGTGCAAGATTAGGACACATAGAATACTCATGAGTATGTGTTCAAATTCAATAGTCAAAATAAAAACAGTTCATTTATATCAGTTTAGTGATATTTTTTCAATCTGAAAAATGAAGCTAACATTTAGTTGTTTTTGATTTGTGCATTGAAGTTGAACTAATGCAGTTGAGAAAATTCAATATAGTGTTGTAAAGTATGGATTTAACAAAATTTAAATTTCAGGGCCCTATCGTTCATTTTTTTTTTTTTAATTAATGATCCAATCATATGACTTGCTGTTAATCTGTTCAGGTTTTCTATTCATGCTTCAGTACATGTCTAGAAATTTTTCCATTTCTTTTAGGTTATCAAACTTTGGAGCACAGTTTTTCCTAATATTCTTTAATGATCCATTGCATTTCTAGAGTATCAGTTGTAATATCTCTAATTTGTTTGCATCTTCTCTTTCATAGTTAGCCCAACTAAGCGCTTGTCTATTGGGTTCATCTATTTGATGAAACAGCTCTTTGTTTCCTTGATCTTCTGTATTTTTTTCAGTTCCTATTCAATGTTCNGGGGGGGGGGGGTACCAGGGATTGAACCCATAGGCACTTAACCACTGAGCCACATCCCCAGGCCTTATTTTTATTTATTTTTTAAAATAAAAAATAAGGTTCCTATAAGTGGCGTAGGGCCTAAGTTGCCAATGCTGTTTTTGAACTTGCAACACTCCTGCCTCAACTTATGAAGTGGCTGAGATTACAGGCATGCATCACCACACTCAGCCATCATTTGTGCATCTGATGTGTTGTCTTCATTGCCACTCATATAAGATTTGTTTGCTATTAGTACTGTAGTGCTCAATAAAAAAAAACTTTTGAAAATGTACTGACAGAATAGCCAAAACAATCCTTAGCAAGAAAAGAGAAGCAGGAGGCATCACAATACCAGAACTTAAACTATACTACCAAGGTATAGTAAAAAAAAAAATAGCATGGTATTGGCTCCAAAATAGACATCTAGACCAATGGTACAGAATAGAAGACACAGAGACAAACCCACCTAAATTCAGTTATCTCATATCTTGATAAAGGTGCCAAGAACATATACTGGAGAAAAGATATCCTCTTCAACAAATGGTTCTGGGAAAACTAGAAAGCCATATGAAACAAAATGAAACTAAACCCCTATCTCTCACAATGCACAAAACTCAACTCAAAGTGGATCAAGGATATAGGAATTAGACCAGGGACCCTGAGCCTAAAAGAAAAAAAAGTAAGCCAGAATCTTCCTCATGTGGGATTAGGCCCCAACCTCCTTAACAAGACTCCTAAAGTACAAGAAATAAAATCAAGAATCAATAAATGGGATGGATGCAAACTAAAAGGCTTCTTCCAAGCAAAGCAATCAATAGAGTGAAGAGAGTGCACATAGAGTGGGAGAACATCTTTACTACATGTACCTCAGATAGAGCACTGATCTCCAGGATATACAAAGAACTCAAAAAATTTAACACCAAAAAAAAAAAAAAAACCCAAAACAAAAATCAACCCAAGCAATAAATGGGCTAAGGAACGGAACAGACACTTCTCAGAAGAAGAAATACAATCGATCAAAAAATATATGAAAAAATGTTCAATATCTCTAGCAATTAGAGAAATGCAAATCAAAAGTACTCTAAGATTTCATCTCACTCCAGTCAAAATGGCAGTTATCAAGAATACAAGCAACAATAAGTGTTGGTGAGAATGAGGGGGAAAAGGCACAATCATATATTGCTGGTGGGATTGCAAATTGGTGCAGCCAATCTGGAAAGCAGTATGGAGATTCCTTGGAAAACTTGCAATGGAACCACCATTTGACCCAGTTATTCCACTCCTCAGTCTATACCCAAAGTACTTAAAAATAGCGTCCTAAGTAATGCAGCCACTTCAATGTTTATAGCAGCACCATTCACAATTGCTAAACTGTGGAACCAACCTAGATGTCCTTCAATAGATGAATGGATAAAGAAACTGTGGTGCATATACACAATGGAATATTACTCAGCATTAAAAGAGAATAAAATTATGGCATTTATAGGTAAATGGATGGAGTTAGAGAATATCATGCTAAGCAAAATAAGTCAATCTCAAAAAACCAGGGGCTCAATATTTTCTGTGATAAGTAGATGCTAATCCATTTGGGGAATATGGGATAAGTGGAGGAACTTTGAATGAGGTAAAGGGGATGGGAGAGGGGGGTAAGAGGGTAGTAAAGACAATAGAATGAGATGGACATCATTACTCTAGGTACATGTATGATTGCATGAATGGTGTGACTCTACTTCATGCACAATCAGAGAAGTGAAAAATTCGGCTCCATTTTGTACAATGAATCAAAGAGCTTTCTACTGATGAGAACTAATAAGGAAAGAAAAGAAAAGGAAATAAAGAAAAAGAAGATGTATTGACAATGGATATGTGCTGAGAATTCTAAGCTCAAGGCCCACAGTTTACAAGAAGACAATTATGTATGCCACTGGTGAATGCATTGCTACTCTGTTTCCCTTTTAAGCAGCATGGTGAAAAGAATTATAACATGCAACAATTATATGATAAAAGGTTACAAAGTGTTATGTTTTGGACATGAGATGTTCCCTAAAAGCCCCCGTTAGTGAAAGAATATTCAGAAAATTATTTTCTTATGACAGTAACCTAATCAGTCCATCCTATTTTGAATGGACTGACTGGGTGACTACCATAGCAGTCGGGCATGGTTGGAAGAGGTGGGTCACTGGGGGCATGTCCTAGAGTAGTGCATCTTCCCTGTGGACCCTTCTTCCTTTCTGCCCCCTCCCCCACCTCTGTTTCTGACCCTGCTATGAGCTGAACAGCTTTCCTCTGCAGGGCCCTTCCCCCATGATGTGCTGCCTCTCTTTGGGTCCAGAGCAATGGAATTAGTCATCTATGAACTGAGACCTCTGCAACCATGAGCCCCAAATAAACATTGTTTCCTCTAACTTTTTATTGTCAGGTATTTTGGCTACAGCTACTAAAAGCTAACTAAAATATAAACCAATTTCTGGACTGAAAAAAAAAAACAGATGTGACGATTCTGCAGTAGTGACAATTATTCACTGAAATATGTACTAGACAGAAATAATAAAAATAAGAGCATAAGAACATTGAATAGGAACTGAAAAAAATACAGAAGATCAAGGAAACAAAGAGCTGTTTCATCAAATAGATGAACCCAATAGACAAGCGCTTAGTTGGGCTAACTATGAAAGAGAAGATGCAAACAAATTAGAGATATTACAACTGATACTCTAGAAATGCAATGGATCATTAAAGAATATTAGGAAAAACTGTGCTCCAAAGTTTGATAACCTAAAAGAAATGGAAAAATTTCTAGACATGTACTGAAGCATGAATAGAAAACCTGAACAGATTAACAGCAAGTCATATGATTGGATCATTAATTAAAAAAAAAAAAATGAACTCTCATCAAAGAAAAGCCCAGGACCAGATGGCTTCACTGATGAATTCCACTAAACACTTAAAGAAGAAATAACAGATTTTCAAGATGGCAAAATAGAGAAGGTCACTTTCCTGGCTGCTCCATGGAATGAAACCAAGAAAGCAAATAGGCAGCATCTCAGCAAGATGAGTGAGCAGGGAAATACTTACTGGAATTTAATACTGAACTTACAAAGCAGTGCTTGGACTCAGAAGGTTGGATATAATAAAATAAGGAAGAAATTCTTATCACCAATGCTGCTGCTGCAGTGGAAGGCACCAGCCCAAATGGTCCCTCCATGAGTGAAGTAAACAGATAAGGGAATTAAAGGAACCCACATTTTTAGGAGGCCTGAGGCATGTCAGGGTATGGAGAGTTTAGAGATCAAAAATACTGCTGGGCTAAACTGAAAAGCATGATGCACAATATCCTTGTGCAGGAAAGAAGTTGCCATCTCTCCAAGCTACATGCAGAGGACAGAGGAAGGAAACATTTTGCAACCACAGCATGGGATCTGCTGCTGAGGGAGTCAAACCCTGGCAATCCTGAGTTTGGCCCAAAATACAGGCCTGGAAAACCCACACTACATGACATAGAGTGTGCCTATGTAACCATGAGAAAAATCAAACTTGGAGAGAGGTTTACACAGGGGACAACTAGTTATGGAAACCCATCCTGCTCTCCCCTCTAGCTCAAACCTGGCTACTTGAAGGACCAGCTGGGAGATATATGTATGGTCAGGAATGCCCAAAGGGGGAGAGCAGGAGAGACTGAGTTTAGAGACTGAACCTGAGACCAGGAAACATGTGGTCCATAGATTACACAGTGGACTAAGAATTGGCTTCTCCACACACAAGTGGAACCAAGGGGAAATCTCTGGTATGCAGCCTTCCAGGATGGACTATCAATTGCTGGGCCCTGAAGATGCACTGATTTAAAATCTCCAGACCAACTGGCATTTATGGAAGAACAGAGAGCCTACATAAGCTTAAACCCCATCTCCAGGAGTTTCACCTATAGGATTACTTCTCTCACCCCAGCAAACTCTCGTAACACTGCTGATAAGAGAAGCTGATGATCTATTAAACTCCAAAGAAAACAATTCTTTAGCTTTTCATTGAGATCCTTTTTTCTCCCCTGTTTCTTTATACTGTTTGTGTTTAATTGTGACATTTTTGGTTCATGAACATTTATATATACTCAATTTTTTTCTCACTTTTAGCATTTTTGAAGCCAGTTATTTTTTGTGGATCAGTATTCTGAAGACTAGGATGTTTGATTAGTATATTTCAGTGTTGTTTTGTATCTTTATTTTTTTAATTTTTACTTTATATATATTTTTTCCTCTCACTTATCAATTTCCCTTAATTCTCTTTCTGTCCTTTCTTCTGCTAACAGCCAATCTCTATTGTTCTCTTTTTCTTTAATTTTTTACTTCTATCTTCTCTCCTCCCCCCTCATAATCATCACATCCTAACCACTTCTGTTTCTCCATATTTACTATTCAAAATTATAAACCCCTTTGCAAACCTACTGCTTTTGCTGTGGACAGTAACTGATACTATCATGTATGTTTTTGTGACAATTAGAATTGTATATGTCCCAGCAAAAACAATTTAGTTTAATGCAGTATATTATTTGCATTGTTTCTTGTTATATTTATCTCCCCCTAAACAGTGAGGTACTGGAAACCTTCAGGGACACTATAAGTTCACAGGGTAGAAACTCTACTTCAAATCCATACTATTAGATGAACAGACAAACAAACAATATGAAAAAAACAAAGGAACAAATTGCTCCAAACACATCAAGATACTTCAGTAACAGAATGTATCAATACCACAATGGAAGAAATGTCAGAGAAGGAGTTTTTTAATATACATAGCTAAATTGATCTGTGAGGTAAAGTATGATATAAGGCATGAAATCAGAGAGTAAATACAGGAAGTGAAAGGTTACTTCAATAAGAAATTCTGAAAAAAAATATTAAGCAGAAATCCTCAAAATGAAGAATTCAATGAACCAAATTAAAATTTCAATAGAAAGCATCACCAACAGATTAAGACCGCTTGGAAGACAGAGTTTCAGGCAATAAAGACAAAATATATAATCTTAAAAATAAAATTGAGCATGGAGAAAAAAATGTTAAGAGATAATGAACATAACTTCCAAGAAAGATGGGATAACTGAAAAGGCAAAATTTAAGATTGATACAAAGCAAAGGAACACACAAAAAAAATTTCAATGAAATAATATTATAAAATTTTCCAATGCTAAAGAATGAAATAGAAAATCAAATACAGGAGGCTTATAGTACCCCAAATACAGAAAATTACAACAGACCCACACCAAGGCATATGATTATGAAAATTCCTAACATACAGACCAAGGATAAAATTTTAAAAGCTGCAAGAAAAAAATGACAAGTCACATTTAGGGGAAAACCAAATTGGATATCAGCTAATTTCTCAGCCCAAACCCTCAAAGCTAGGGGATTTTGGAATAATATACCAAGCTCTGAAAGAAAATGGATGACAGCCAAGAATATACCCAGAAAAATATATACCCAGAAATAATATACCCAGAAAAATTAACTTTCAGCTTTGATGATGAAATAAAAATGTTCCATGATAAACAAAAGTTAAAAAGAATTCACAACCAGAAAGCCTGCACTACAAAATATACTCAATAAAATATTTCATAAAGATGAAATAAAAACTAAAAGTGAAAATGAGCAAAAGGAAGAACTACAATAGAAGAATGGTCAGCCAAAAGAGAAACAAGTTCAAATTAAAAACAAATAAATCAAAATTACAAAAAATAAAAATCATTTCTCAGTGATAACATTGAATGTAAATAGCCTAAACTCACCAATCAAAAGACACAGATTGGCAGATTGGGTTAAAAAACACAACCCAACAATGCTGTCTCCATGAGACTCATCTCATAGGCAAAGACATATACAGACTGAAAGTGAAAGAATGGGGAAAAACAGATTCACATGATCTTGTAAACAAGCTGGGGTTTCTATCCTCGCATCAGATAAAGTGGACTTCAAGCCAGAGTTAATAATAGGGGACAAAGAAGGACATTTCATACTGCTTAAGGGAATTATACATCAGGATGACATAGCAATTGTAAATATTTATGACACCAAAACTGGAGCTTCTACATACATCAAACAAATCCTTCTCAGTTTTGAGAATCAAATAGACAACAATACAATAATACTGGGTGACTTTAACACACTTCTCTCACCACTGGAGGGATGCTCCCAACAAAAACTAAATAAAGAAGTTATAGAACTAACAAATACACTTAATAATTTAGACTCAACCTACATATATAGAACATTTCATCCATCAATGATTGAATACACATTCTTCTCAGCAGCACATATCTCTAAAAAGAACATATCCTAGGCCACAAAGCCACTCCTAAAAAATATAACAACAATAACAACAACAAAAACAGAGATAATAACTTGCATGCTAACAGATCATAATGAAAAGAAATTAGGAATTACTGATAAAACATAGAAACTACTCAAATACCTGGAGATTAAATAATAGGTATGGGATAACCAATAGATAGCTGAGGAAACCAGGGATGAAATTAAAAAATACTTAGAGATAAATGAGAATAAAAATATAAATATCAAAATCTCTGGGACACATATTAAGGCAATTCTAAGAGGAAAGTTTATTGCATTGAGTTTATTCATTAAAAGAATAGAAGTCATCAAATAAATATCCTGACATTACATGTCAAATCCCTAAAAAAGAACAAATCAACATCAAAAGCAGCAAAGTCGTGAGATGATTTGTTGAGAGCCACAGCCCAAGGGGCCACAGCAAACTTTCAGACTGCCAGCTGATGATTGGCTCACAGTGGCCCCAGCAACATCTAGCTGATTGGCTCCTCTGTGGTGATGCTCATCGGGCTGTTTCCCCGCCCTTTCAGACTACGGAGCTGCTCATTGGGGGACTTTTTTGGCTCTGCCCAGGCAACCCAGCCAATCGGCCTCAAGAGCACGGGGGGGGGGGGAGGTTGAGAGGCTTGTGGGAAGCCAGTGGTGGCAGTTGGGCTCTGAGGGTTTTTCCTGAGGAGCTGTTTTGTTTGGCATGTGTGGTTCTAAACATAAAGTTAGTTTCTTTTGACAAGTGGCTCCTGAATTGTGCCCAGCCAGACTGCGGCAATGATTAAAATCAGAGATGAAATCGATGAAATTGAAACCAAAAAAACTATTCAAAAAAATAAACAAAACAAAACATTAGTTCTTTGAAAATATTTTTTGAAATGATAAAAATTTAGCAAACTAATGAAGAAAACAAGAAAGAAAACTCAAATTACTAAAATTAATTATGAAAAAGCAAATGTCTTGAGGAAAATACTGAAATACAGATGATAATCAAAAACTATTTTAAAAATTTCTAGAGACATATAACCTACCCAAATTGAATCATGAGGACATAGAAAATTTAAACAGATCAAGTTCAAGCAATGAAATTGAGTACGCCTTCAAAGGCATACTTGCAAAGAAAAACCCAGGAACAGATGGATTCTCAGTAGAGTTCTACCAGATCTTCAAAAAAGAATTTACATCAATACTCATCAAATTATTCCATGAAATAGAAAAGGAGAAAATCTTCCAAACTCATTCTATGAAGTTAGTGTCATCCTGATATCAAAATCAAACAAAGACACATCAAGAAAAGAAAACTTCAAACCAATATCTTTGATGAAAACTGATGCAAATATTCTTAATAAAATACTGGAAAATTGCATACAAAAACATTAAAAAGATATTGCTTCATGGTCAAATGGGGTTCATTCCAGGGATGCAAGATTGGTTCAAGATCAAGGAGCTTGATATCAAATCAGAGACACGCCGTCTGATAGAAGAAAAAGTTGGCTACGATCTACATACTGTGGGGTCGGGCTCCAAATTCCTCAATAGGACACCCATAGCACAAAAGTTAATAACTAGAATCAACAAATGGGACTTACTCAAACTAAAAAGTTTTTTCTCAGCAAAAGAAACAATAAGAGAGGTAAA
>NW_026000101.1:23404317-23407931 GCF_001458135.2 Marmota marmota marmota
AAAAAAAAAAAAAGCAGAGTCATCACATCAATAGGCTTAAAAATAAGAACCATATGATTATCACAATGGTTCAAGAAAAGCATTTGACAGAATACAGCATTCATTCATATTTAATACACAAGAAAAACAAGGGATAGTAGAAACATATCTCAACATTGTAAAGACTTTCTATGATAAATTCAACATCATTCTAAATGGAGAAAAATTGAAAGCATTTCCTTTAAAAACTTGGACAAGGATTGCCTCTTTCATCATGTTTATTCAACATATTCCTTGAATATGTAGCCACAGTAGTCAGACAAAAGAATTTAATGGAATACAAATAGGAAAAGAAGAACTTAAACTATTCCTATTTGCTGATGGCATGATTCTATATTTATAAGACCCAAAAACTCCACCTGAAAATATCTAGAGCTCATAAATGAATTCATCAAAGCAGGATAAAAAATTAACCCATATAAATTAATTACATTCCTATATATTAGTAATGAATCAACTGAAAGAAAAAATTTTTTAAAACCCTCCCTTTAACAATAGCCCCCAAAAAAAGACAATTGGGAATCTATGTGACAAATGAGGTGAAAGACCTCTCTGCAACAAATTACAGAACACTAAAGAAAGAAATTGAAGATGATCTTAGAAGATGGAAAGATCTCCTATGTTCTTGGACAGGCAGAATTAATATTGTCAAAATGGCCATAGAAGTGAAAGCACAATGCAGATTTAATGCAATTCCTATTAGGATTCCATTGATGTTCATCATAGAAATAGAAAAGGTAGTCATGAAATTAATTTGGAAAATTAAAAGGTCCGGAATAGCCAAAGGATTCCTTAGCAAGAAGAGTGAAGCATCATACATTGGCGAAAAGATTGTCTCTTTGACAAATGGTGCTGGGAAAACTAAAAATCCATATTTAGCAAAATGGAATTAAGCTCCTCTCTCTTGCCCTGAACAAAACTCAACTCAAAGTGGATCAAGGACCTAGGCATTAGGACCAGAGACCTTGCACCTAGAAGAAAAAGTAGGCCCAACTGTCCATCATTTTGGCTTAGGAACTGAATTCCTTAAAAAGATTCCTAAAGCACAAGAAGTAAAATCAAGAATTAATAAATGGAATGTGATCAAACTAAACAGCTTCTTCATAGCAAAGTAAATAATCAAGAATATAAAAAGAGAGCCTACAGATTGGGAGAAAATCTCTGCCACCCATTCATCAGAGCATTAATTTCCAGGATATAAGAAGAACTCAAAAAACTTAACACTATAAAACCAAATAACCCAGTCAATAAATGGGCAAAGGAATTGAAGAGATACTACACAGAGAAAGAAATATGATTTGTCAAAAAAATATACAAAAACAATGTTCAACATCTTTAGCAATTAGAGAAATGCAAATCAAAACTACAGTAAGATTTTATCTCACTCCAGTCAGAATGGCAGTTATCAAGAATATAAGGAAAAATTGATATTGACAAGGATGTGGGGGGATAGGTTCACTTATACATTGGTGGTAAGATTAAAAATTGGTACAACCACTCTGGAAAGCAGTATGGATATTCCTTAGAACACTTGGAATGGAACCACCATTTGACCTAGTTATCCCACTCCTTGGTATGTATGCAAAGGATATAAAATAAGCATTTTGTAGTGACACATCCACATCAATGTTTATAGCAGCTAAATTCACAATAGTTAAACTATGAAATCAACCTAGGTACCCTTCAACAGATGAATGGATAAAGAAAAATTGGTATGTATACATAATGGAATATTATTCAGTCATAAAGAAGAATGAAATCATGACATTTGCCATAAATTGATGGAACTGGAGACTATCATGCTAAATGAAACAAACCAATCCCCCAAAAATCAAATACAAATGTTCTTTCTGATATTCAGATATTAACACACAGTAAGGTGGGGGGAGAGAAGAATAGAAGTTCACTGGATTAGACAAAGGGGAATGAAAGAAAGGGTTGAGGATGGGTATAGAAAAGACTGTAGAATGAATCAAACATAACTTTTCTATTTTCATACATGAAGACATTACCAGTGTAACACCATATCATGTACAACTACAAAAATGTAGACTGGGGTTGTGGTTCAGTGGCAGAGCGCTTGCCTAGCATGTGTGGAGGCACTGGGTTCAATTCTCAGCAGCACATATAAATAAATAAATAAATAAAAGTTCATCAACATATAAAAAAATTTTAAATGTGAATTTATACTCCATGTATGTATAATATGTCTAAATACACTATTATGTATATCTAAAAAGAAAAAAAAATTTAAATCACACACAAAAAAAGAAAGAACAGCAAATCTCCTGTCATTATTCCAAAAGTAAAAGAGGAAGGATCCTTCCAAACACATTCTATTAGGTCAGTATTATTCTAATACCAAATCCAGATAAGGACACACACACACACACACACACACACACACATACACACACAAAACTCAAAAATCTACAGGTCAGTATTCTTGATGAACACAGACACAAAAATCCTCAAAATAATAATAGCAAACCAAATTCAACATTTCTTTAAAAAGATTATTCACCACGATCAAGTGCTTTTCAATCCAAGGATGCAAGAATTATTCAATATATGCAAATCAAATGAGATATACCACATCAACAAAACAAGGAGTAAAAGCCATATGATCATTTCACTAAATGCAGGAAATGCATTTAATAAAATTCAGGATCACTTCATCAAAACAATGTTGAAGAAATTAGCTATAGAATACCTAATACCTCAAATGGCTCAAAGGCCATTTACAATAAGCCAACAGCTAACATTCTACTAAATGTGGAAAAGGTAAATTCCAAGATCTGGACAGACAAGAATGCCCATTTTCACTATTTTTACTCAATGTTGTTCTGTAAGTTCTAACCAGAGCAATCAAGAAATAGAATTAAAGGACATCCAAACTGAAAATAAAGATGCCATATATCTTGCTTACAGATGACATGATCTTACATAAAGAAAGCCCCAAAACACCACCAAAAAACTATTCATATTAGAATTAGAAATATATTTTAAATTCTGCTAGGAATTTCAATTTTATAAAAAAAAAATTCAGCAAAGTTGCAGTATACAAAATCAACTAGAAAAGCTTATAGCATTCAACATCCCAATAGTGGATTATCTGAACTACAAATCAAGAAAGCAATTCCATTTAAAATAACTACACAACTAAAGAAAACAAAACCCCAAAACTTACGAATAAATTTAACCAAAGAGCAGAAATATCTCTACAATTAAAAATGTAAAACATCGATGAAAACAATTGAAGAGCTCACAAAAAAAGTGGAAAGGCTTCCTGTATTTTGTATTGTTAAAATGTTCATACTGGAGAGAACATGGCGGCGAGAGGGGAGGCAGCGCTTTCAGTACCTCCTCAACAACGGGGTCAGAGAGACGCATGGATACGCTTAGATACGACCTGCTGAGAAACTCCTAGCAAAATTCCACTAAAGAGAGATCGGCCGGGAATCGGTAGGATTTTTGGAGGGACAGTCTGCGCTAGACGAGTGAACCTCCGCCAAGCAGCGCAGAGGTCCAGACCCGCCAGCCGCTGCCCGCGCGACTCGGCGACTGTCGGCTGC
>NW_026000101.1:23414919-23418252 GCF_001458135.2 Marmota marmota marmota
GGGGAGGGGGGATAGTAGAGATAGGAAAGGCAGCAGAACACAACAGACACTAGTATGGCAATATGTAAATCAATGGATGTGTAACTGATGTGATTCTGCAATCTGTATATGGGGTGAAGGTGGGAGATTCATAACCCACTTGAATCAAAGTGTCGAATAATAGTTATGTCAAGAAAATTTGTAATGTTTTGAACAAACCCACAATAAAAAATTAAAAAAAAAATAAATAAAAAATAAAAAAATAAAAAATAAAAACAATGTTTAAAAAAAAAAAAAAAAAAATGTTCATACTATCCAAAGCAATTTACAGACTAAATGCAATCCCTATCAAAACACCAGTGACATTCTTCACAGAACTAGAAAAAAACAATTCTAAAATGTATATGAAGCAACAAAAAATTCTGAATAACCAAAGCCATCTTGAGAAAAATAACAAAGCAGGAGGCATTATATTACCTGATTTCAAAATACAATATAAGGTGGTAGGAATCAAAACAGCATGGCATTGGCATAAAAGCAGATGCACAGACCATGGATCAGAATACGGAGCCTAGAAGTAAACCAACATATAAATAGTTAACTAACTTTCAACAAAGATAGGAGAAATTCATATTGGATAAAAGACTGTCTTTTCAAAAAATGGTGGGGAAAGTTGGATATCCACATGAAGAAAAATTAAAGTGATTCCTATCACTCATCAGTTACAAAAAAAATCAACCCTATGTGGATTGAAGATTTACAAGTAAGACATGAAACTACTAAAAGAAAACATAGGGGAAACACTTCAGTATATTAGAATGCATACAGATTATTTTTTTATGGGTAAGAAACCCCCAAACATATGAAACAAAAAGCAAAAGTACACAAAAGGGATTACAAGAAACTAAAAGTTTCTACATAGCAAAGGAAACAATTATCAGAATGAAGAAGGGTCAACCTACAATATGGGAGAAGATATATACAAACTATACATATGAAAATAAATTAATATCCAGAATATATATGGAACTTCAAAAACTGAGCAGCATAAATAAACAAATAAATAAATAAATCAAAATGAATTAATGAAAAATTCAATTTAGAGATGGGTAGGCAATAGATCTAAATAAACATTTCTCAAGTGTTGTTATAGAAATGTCCAACAGGTATATGAAAAATGCTTAACATTACTAATCATCAGGGAAATTAATATCATAATCACAATGGGGTGTCATCTCATCATAGTAAGAATGGCTATCATCAATAAGAGTAAAGATGGCAGGTGCTGGTTATAATGTGGAAAAAAGGGAACCCTTGCCTACTATTGGTTGGAATGTAAATCAGTATAGTATGGAGGTTTTTAAAACTATCATATGATCTAGCCACTTCACGACTGGGTACATATCCAAAGAAAATGAAAGCAGCATGTCAAAGGGACATTTTCATACTCTTGTTCACAGTAGCATGGTTCATAATAGCCAAGAAATAGAAAAGATCTAAATGTCCATCTATTGATAAGTGGCTAAAGAAAATGGGATACAAAAAAAATGGGATACGTGTAAACAATGCAATATTATCCATTGATTAAAAAATAACAAAATCCCAGTGGCAGGGGTGTGGCTCAGCAGTTAGAGTGCTTGCCTCCCACGTGGGAGGCACTGGGTTTGATCCTTAGCACCACATAAAAGTAAATAAAATAAAATAGACATTATTATTGCTGTGTATATATACGTGACTGTATGACCAATGTGATTCTGCAACCTGTACAATCAGAAAAATGAGAAATTATACCCCATTTGATTCAAATGTATGAAATGTCAAGGTCATTGTACTGTCATGTGTAACTAATAAAATTTTTTTTAAAAAGTAAATAAACAAAATAAAGAAACTGCATCCATAAATAACTCAAAAATATTTTTTAAAAATAATGAAATTCTGTCATTTACAACAACATGGAAGGAACTGAAGATCATAATATTAAATGAAATAAGCCAGGTATGGAAAGACAAATACCACAAGATCTTACTCATATATGACATCTTAAAAAGCTTATTTGAGGGTTGAGAATAGGATGGTGGTTATCTGAGGCTGGGAAGAGCATGAGCCGAGGGAGGGAAAAGGTTGAATAATAGTTTTTAAGTCATAATTAGAAAAGAGCAAGTTCTAGTTTTACTGCACAATAGGGTGACTGTAGATAACACTAATGTACTTACACACATCTCAAAAAGCTAGAGGAAACGATCTTGAAAGTTTCCACCATATAGAAATGATAAATGTTGAAATGCGTTTCAAAATTATACAATGTACACATGTATTAAAATGTAACATAGCATAACATATTTTATGTATCAGCTAAAAAATAAATTTAAAAAAAGTAATGAAATACCTCTATCATATCAAAAATTTTTCCCTTTGCTGTATTCCTGCATTTAAATGATATTTTCTGGATCATTCATGCTTAGAGTTTTATCTTCTTTAGGGAAAAATATTATGATACCAATGACACAGTACTATAAAAATAGGAGGCTATATTTTTTATAGATTTCTAAAAGGAGAAACTGAAACAGACTCATAGAAAACCGACAAATTGTTGTAAAACAAATCCTACAGGGAAGAATTTAAGAAAATAGACCTAATTCCAGAAAAGAAAAAGAAAAATCAAACAATTGCTGATCAGCTATTTATATTTCCTTATGCCTGAACAAAACAGACTAAAACTGTTCAAAATTCAATATTTTGACATACAGACTGTCTTCATATGTCTATTCTTATCTACTTAAGAGAATTATTTGCACTGTAAGCATCCATCTGCCTCTGTCCAAAGAGGTGACTTAGATACAGATTTAAATTTTTCCATAATTTATGTCTTTTTAAAGAACTGAAGATTCTTCTAAGTACCATAAGGAAATAAATTATTTTTTAAAAATGTGTTGGCTATTTCTAGTCATTTACTCTCTTGACTCCCCTTAAGGTAATCACCATCATTAAATTTTTTAAATCACTATATTTTCTTAATATAACATTTTTGTTGTGGTAAAATATACTTAGCATGAAATTTCCCATGCTAACTGATTTAAGTATAGCGTTCAGTGGTACTAATTGTATTCATATTGTTGTGTAATGACCACTACCATCCATCCCAGAAGTCTTTTCATTTTGCAAAACTGATATTCTAAAAATAATGCTCTATTTTTCGCTTCTGTATATAACTTCTATTTCTGTCTCTATGAGCTTGACTACTCATAGAAGTTACACGTCCAATCCAAGTAGAATCAAACACTCTGTGTCTTTTTGTGACTGGCCTAATTTCACTTAGCCTAATGTCCTCAAGGTATGTGTGTGTGTGTGTGGGGG
>NW_026000101.1:23418277-23441049 GCF_001458135.2 Marmota marmota marmota
GGGGGGGGGGGGTCTCTGTTGTATCATGTGTCTGAATTCCTTTCCTTTTTAAAGAGAATGATATTTCATTGTATGTATATACCACATGTGCTCATCCATTCATCTTTCAGGGAACATTTGTGTTGCTTCCACATTACAACTGATATGAAAATTGCTGCTATAAACATGGATTTACAAATATCTCTTCAAGACCTGATTGTAAACTTGAAAATGTTCATATATTTTGACCCAACAACTCTATTTATAGGAATAATCTGTAATAAATGTTATACACACACATACGTAAGAAATTATAGATTCAGTACTTTAAATAATGTTTTCAACAGGAATTTCATATATATACATATATATGAAAATATATCAATGCAGATAGATTATAGAATAAGAAAAATAAGTAGATTGAAGAAAATTATACTATGTATATGATATCTTTATACTAACTTCCAATAATATATACAAAAGTAACCCTAGATAGTTTTATATGGATATATGGTGTATAAAATATTTTTAAATGACCTAGAAATCTACATATAAAATTGATGATGGTGTTTGCCTTAGGAAAGACCAAGGAAGGTAATATGACTGGAAAAATAAAGAGAATTGTTTATAATACCTTATTTCTTAAAATCAAAAAATAAAATAAAGACTTACTAGTATTCTTGGGAGGAAAATGAGATTCTTGATGTATGTTGTTCCCAGTACTTTTTTAGGTCAGGTACACACATGGGTCCTGACTACTGGATTGCCAACTACTGGATTGCCTCTGTAGAGGGATACTGAGCAAAATGGCAGAACTACCCTTGGAACACTTATGGACATTGAGCAGAGACAAGACAATAAAGAGGAAACTATATTCCAAGGAGAAAAAGAGAAAATGGACTCAGGACCAATGAAAAGTGATAGGAAACCCAAACAGTATGGAGAATCATAAAGGTAACTCAGAAGAAAGTATAAGGCAATTGGCAACTTCAACCCTTACTTCCTGGCTCGGGGTAGAAAATATGGCATTGCAAGCATAAGGAGAATGCAAAAGCCCCAGGAATAACAGCGAAATGATATTCCTAATTGCAAGAGAAATCCATGGCTTTTACAAGATTTAAACCCAGTTAGGAATCGGTATTAAAGTAACCTCTTCCTATATAAGCCAGCTTAGAGAACTTATTATATCACTCAGCTGCAACCAGAAGCTTTCTTCAGAAGGGTACTATTGTTAGCAACTAACCTGCTCCAGGGATCATAAAAAAAATGGAAAAATAAAAATTTAGCGTTCCTGTGGACATAATACCAGATTAACTGGGTGGGAAATGACCACACAAGACAATTTTGGCATGCTTGAGGTAGGATGAAGGAATTAGTTGACTCAAACTTGCTGAGGGGTTTGAGCAGAGGGGATGGGCCTAAAGTCCTGCTTCTGGAAATTTACCCCCATAGCAGCAGCAGAGGAAATAGCATAACTATTGTAGATACTGTACTTATAAGGGGCATAGGTCACTCCCATATCTTATAAGACCAAATATTGATGACAGTACTTGAGGAGTAGCTACAGAGGGTATACCCCATATACGCTGCTGCCTGAACTACCAGAGGGACCCCACTCTTATGAAACTTATAGAGACAGCAAGTCCCTTTGACTCTAATACAGGATGCATTTCAGCCAAACAACTAATCACAGTCAAGAAAGCCAGAGGGAAACTACAACACAAAGTCCACTCAGAATTAAACTCAACACTGTGCAACAAACCAATATCCAAGGGCACACTGTTAAGGCAAGGCTACTTACTCACTAGGCAAGCACTCACATAAAAGTGAAAGAGCAATATGGGGTTGTGGCTCAGCAGTAGAGTGCTCACCTAGCATTTGTGAGGCCCTGGGTTTGATCCTCAGCACCACATATAAATAGATAAACATAAGAAATATGGAAAAAAAAACAAGCAACACAAATCCTCCAAAAGTTTGTAACTCTCCGATAATTGATTCCAAAGATAAAGAGAGGGAT
Source organism: Marmota marmota marmota (assembly GCF_001458135.2). Taxonomy (NCBI): domain Eukaryota; kingdom Metazoa; phylum Chordata; class Mammalia; order Rodentia; family Sciuridae; genus Marmota; species Marmota marmota. The sequence goes on from NW_026000101.1 coordinate 23,420,274, forward strand.
AAAATGCCAAAGAATTTCAAAGAATGGTTTGAAAAATGATTAATGAATTAAAACATGATATAATAGCTAAATGAATTAAGGAAAACAGTGCAAGATACGAAAGAGTAATTCAAATAAGAGAAATTATGAAAAAGAACCAAACAGAAATCTAAAAAATGAAAAGCTCAATAAGTCAAATTTAAAAAACAAAATCTCAGTTGAGAGCCCTATCAATGGACTAGATCAAGAGAAAGAATATCAGGGCTTGAAGAGAAGATTGATGAATTAACATATTCAGACAGTAATAAAGAAAAAAATAATGAAAATGAACAGAACATTCGAGGTCTATGGAACACCATTAATAGACCAAATGTATGTATAATCAGAATTGATAAGGAAGAAGAGCTGTGTACTAAAGGCACAGAAAACCTACTCAGGGAAATAATAGCAGAAAATTTTCAAACTCTTGGGAAAGATGGGGACATCCAGGTACAGGATGCATTTAGAAACCCAAATAGACACAACCAGAAAAGAACCCCTCTCCATTATACATTATAGTTAAACTCCCTAAAGTACAGAACAAAAAAATATTAAAAATCTTCAAGAGAAAGGCACGAAGTCAGATATAAAGGCAAACCTATCAGAATATCAAAAGATATTTTAGCAGAAATTCAAAAGGTCAGGAGGACATGAAATAACGTATTTCAAGTCTGGGAAGAAAATAACTCCCAATACATTTTTATAGTTTAACAATTTTGAGAATATAAAAGAAGAGTAATAAACAGGAACTTTCATTAATATTTAATAAAATGTATTATAAAATCATGCTATTTGAAATAGTGTTCAACTTGTTTAAAACTAGACAAATTAATGAATGAAGATTGAAAGATATATATTCATGTTTTAAAAATATATACATTAATTTAAAAGTGGCATCCTGAATCAGTAAGGAAAGATAAGAAAATTTACCCTGTCCACTGTGGTTTCTGTTCAATAAGGTCTCTCTCTTTGTACCTCCAAGAAGTTCTAGGCAAGATAAGCTACCAATATAAATAAGAATATTTCTAGCACATTTCAGTTGAGGCTGTCCTCACTTGTATAACACAGCATAAATATTATATGAGTACAGGAAGAGCAAAAGGTATCATTTGGGCCCCAAAATATTGCTCTGGCATAACCAACAGAGGTTGAAGAGAGGTGGAATCAGTGCTGACAATATCCAAGGAAAACTCCTTTTACCATTGGGATATTCCTGCTGTCAAAAGTTCAACTATAAAGCAATCTATTATCCATGGATGGACAGCCACATCCCCAGCCTTATTTTAAGCAACTCAGCACCTCACTGTTGCTGAGGTTAGCCTTGAATTTGTAATCCTCCTGTCTCAACCCCTCTGAGCCACTGGGATTACAGGTGCCCAACAAAATCTGAATCCATGAAGGATTAAGATACTCTGTGGGACCAGGTGGGACCTATAATCCCACCTGGTGGGACCTGTAATCCCAATTACCCAGGAGGCTGAAGAAGGAGGATTGGAAATTCAAGTCCAGACTTGGCAATTAAGTGAGACCCTGTCTCAAAATAAAAATAGAAAGAACTGAGAATGAAGCTCAGTGGGAGAGTACTTGCCTAGAATGTGCAAAACTCTGGGTTCAATCACCAGTATTGAAAAAAAAAAAATCTGTGGAACTTTGAGTTACTAAGGGTCATTACTAAAATCTTTATCAATTTTTCTTACATGAAAATGCCTTACATGTTATATAGTCTGTGAGCATGGACCTAGCATGGGTTTATTACACTACTGATATTTTTTTCTTCTCAGACTAAGACCTGAGTCAAGACACATATGACAACTGTACAAAAAAAAAAAAAGAACCTAGCCCTTCAGAATACCAGCATTTCCCATATACGGCTTATATAGCTACTTGGCTTCTGAGGCAAACGGATTGAAAGAGCTGAATTTCAGTTCCCTTAAGAACAAATCCAATTTATAACTAAATTAAGGCCTAATATTTCTTTTCAGGAGTAACTTAACACTGAATGTTCCTCACTTCCTTTATTATAATGAGGAAGATAATGTATCTTGCCAGCTTCACACCTTCAACTCACTGTGAATGTAGAAACTCTTTCTTAGGAAATTTTCCTTATAAATCTTCCTTACTTCTCCCAATCCAGGTAAAGTACCTCTTCTCTATATTCTTACAATGCCTGTACAACCCTGATCATTGCAATTTTAATGTCATTTCTTAATTATTTGCTTATCACCCTCCTTCACTAAAACATAAATCCTTTGAAGGGTACTTTTCTGGTGTCTGGCTCTATCCTTTGGACTTAGAATACAGCTGGAATAGTTCTTGCTTGTCAGATTTTTACTGAATACCCCAACTAGTAAATACAACCTGCACATACAAGTTCCATGGTCTTGCATATGATTATTTGTGCCACTTATAGGACAGGGATCCTGCTGATGAAGATACATGGCCCAGGGATTATCAAAGGGCCTTGTTCATTTTCTCTAGGCTTCTCTGTTTGGTGCCTAATAAGAGGGATTAGAAGGTAACTTTTGTACTGTTTCTGCCAAATACTGAACTGTCTGTACATATTTGAGGTTCAATATGTGCTAATGACCCCTGCATGAATCCTTCTCTCCTGGGAGGTTATTTGTCTCTCCCTAGCAGTGGCTGTTTCTCCTAAGTCATTTTTCAATGTCTGCAGTGGTCATAATAGCAATCTGTCAGCCCCCCAAACTTATATCAGGCATGCAGAATAAAAGGCTGAGGAAATTTATTTAGCCAACCACAAAAGTTTAACTCACAGCATTGAGAACCCGGTTTGACCCTGCAGTCCTATACTAACTTTGTCTTGACAGAGAAATAAAATGCATGTATTTTTTTCTTCCTTTAACTTGGTATATTTTCCACCAAGAACATTCAGCACTGGGCTTTTCTTCCAAAGAACTGCAAATATTTTTAAAGTTGTTTTGGCTCTGAATATTCTATAGGCTAATAAAGAAAATCATTCCATACGTGAAATTATGAAACATGCAATGTATTTTAAATCATGCTTTTGATAGTCAGTTATTAAACCATATTTAATGCTTACAATGAAACCATTCATTGCAAATTCAGGAACTAATTATATAGATAACAGTTCCTGTTTCAGCTTGTCTTTTAGCTGTTTCAGACCTTCCAATCTTAGTGACTGAAATAATCGGGGAAAGACAGGACACAAATGCATTAATGAAAGCTTTAACTGCATACAGTTTGAACAGCACAGTTACAAATCACTACTACTTACATGTCCTCATTCATTATGATACCCAAACACAACTATAAAAGTTCATTCCCATCATAGACAAGAAAACTGAGACTAAGACAGTTGAAGGAGTTCCTGTGGTATTGCAACCATAGAGACAAATACAGGGCTTCAACAAATGTTTTTAATAACTAATTAGTGTTCTTCCACTCTCTGGGGAAATCTATGGGTGTGATTATGTCTATAAAATCCTTTTCTCTCTTATTTAAGGACAGATCAATATTATAGATTGAATGTTGAAGTCCTAACTCCCAGGACCTAGGAAAATGACTGTTTGGAATAGGGTCTTTGCAGATAAGATGATCAAATTAAATTGAGGTTGTTAGGGTGAGCCCTAATCCAGTGTCCTTATGGAAAAGAGAAGTTTGGCTGGACGAAGTGTGCACACCTGTAATCCCAGTGGCTCAAGAGGCTGAAGCAGGAGGATAGCAAGTTCAAAGCCGGCCTCAACAAAATTGAGGCACTAAGCAACTCCGTGAGACCCTGTCTCTAAATAAAACACAAAATAGGGCTGGGGATGTGGCTCAGTGACCATGTGCCCCTGAGTTCAATCCCCAATACCAAAAGAGAGAGAGAGAGAGAGAAGTTTGGAAAGACAGACATAAGGAAGATGACAAAAAGATGGGATGAATTCGTCTTTTAGCCAAGGGATACCTGAGGCTACCAAAAGCTAAGCTTGGCAAGAAATAGATTTTCCCTCACATACCTCCAGTTGGAAATCAGAGTTCTCTATTAACAGAAGCTCACATTTCCAGTATGCTGATACCCACCCTGACTTTTGCCAGTATCCTTCCCAAAGAGATCAGACATTACCCTTGTGTGAAATCCTACTAAAAATATGACATGTACCAAAACTCTTGCTGATGTGCCTGCTTTCAATTTGAAAAATCTTTACCCTAACAGAGGTTGCCTGCCTAAATCAGGCCTAAGAACATCATGCAATGCCTACTCACGAGTAGCTCTTATCCTCACTATAATGATCACATAGCTCAATAGCTCATTATACCTCACAAGAACCATAAGAGATAAGTATGCTGTTATCCCAATTTTACAGAGACAGAAACGAAGTCTCAAAAAGTTGGAAAAGTCTCATTTCTTGCTCTAAGTTTTCTGTTTTACTGTCCCAGGGGTAACCGTCTCCAGGATATCATACAAATGAATGATTTAAATAGTGTTCATGTTGTGAAAGAGAACAACTCTAATGACTGGATGTATTAGTCAAATTTCTGTTTTTATGTAAACACATACTTATGAAAATCAACTTAAAAATGAAAGACTTATTTTGTATCTTGGGTTTCAGAGGTTTCAGTTCATGGTCACATGGCTCCATTGTTTCCTGGGCCTGTACTGAAGCATAACACCATGTGGGGAGCACATGATGGAGCAAAGCTGTTCACCTCATAGCAGTCAGGAAGCAAAGAAAGAGGAAGAAGTGAGGATACCAATATTCCCTCCAAGGGCACACCTCCAATAACCTCTTTCTCCAACGAGGCCCCATTTCCTAAAGGTTGCTCCAACTCCCAATAGTCTCAGAGACTGACAACCAAAGCTTTAGCACTTGGGGAAATTTCAAATACAAACCATTACACTGGATTTTTTTAAACTATCCTTTTTGTATATCAAGGGGTTTCTAATTCTTTGCTTTCAACGAGACTGATTGAAGAACTTACTAGTGGGCCGCAAAAATGATTTTTTGATGATGAATTGCTGTGTTTTTTGTCATCTATCTCAGGATTTTAATTAAAATGATATTGCTATGACAAGACCCATTTTCATGTTTAGACTACATATTTTTTAGACATCTACAAAGATAAAAAATAAGAATAAAATTGATGTTGAAGTTTATTTCAGTTACTAATAATGTGAATCCATGATTTGAAGCAAAAATGATACCATCTATTGCATGTCCCTCCAAAAATAAAATGATTAAATAATCAAAGACCTAGACTCTCATTTACAGACAAAATCATTTTTGATAACTCAAATGACAGCCTTGGAAATCAACATGAAAGTACTGATTTGAGAATACTACGTCTTCCAGATGATTTTCAGGATGTTCCTTACAGAGGACAGCCATCTTAACCAATGAAAGAAGGATTTGATTGAATATGAATAATCAGCAGCCATTGAGATAAATCTGATTCTAAAGAAGATCTAAATAGGTCAACAACGATCATTCTCTGTAAATTTCAGTAGGCATGGACAGCTAAAGCATTATTTGATGGCCCTGTTTAAAGCTTTTCTGATTTAAGGTGTCTACTCAGATATACCATTTCAATAGTATAACCTATACCCCTACTCTAACAACCATATCAAAAATGTAAATTGGAACAAATTTAATTTCTAAGAGTTTAGTTCAATATCTCAAAAATGGATCAAATTAGAGGTTGCTATGCAAATTAAATGGTATGGAAATCACCTTGTATTTAATTTGTTGGAGAACTGAAGTATAAGTAAGTAGAGATCAAGAATTAATTTGAAAGGCAAGCAAGCAGTCTCCTTGTTTGCTTCCTCTACTAGAATCCTTATCTCTGATGTGGGTAGTGTTGACACTGGAACAATCTACATTGATTGCAAAAGGCATAGAGGAAAGGAAGTATTTACCTTTCCCTTTTGACTAAAGAATTACAGATGTCCCTTAAATAACCCAAGCAGCTGGGGACATGAAAGCCATGTTTGTAATTGCATTCTTTCGTTAACACTTGTGAAACACCTGATATGTGCCAAGAACTTGAACTATAAAGAAAGAAATTAACCTTCACTTATCCTTGAGTAAATATGAAAAAATAATTACAATATGACATGAAGTATGCTTTAAATAAAGTGATATTGATGGCATAAGAGGTAACAAAAAGAGATGAGTAGGGCTCACAAAGGAGGTGATATTAATAAGGTGTGCCAGATTTTGTCAAAGGGTCAAGCAAAGAGACCACGGTTATGTTCACTACTGAGCTGACTCATGGATAGCACACAATAATCACTTGTCAACAAATCATTCATTGAACCAAAGTTTTGTCAAAGAAGTAATTAAATGGGTGTATGAAAAAAGGAAAAGTCTATGCTCAGTTCTTACAGTATATGTTGGTTAACTTCAGATAAACTGCACAAGTATTTGGGTCTCTTTCGTGCATGACTGCTGTAATTGTTCAAATCTTACTGTAAAGGCAAAAGTAGAGAACATGCCCTCTATGTTCATATAAAACAAACTCCTTCACTGGAAAATTCTTATACTCTCTGCACCATGAGTTCTAGTCTTCACTTATCTGATTTAAATATTCCTGATACTTTCAAACATTTTTCATCTAATTTGAAGGCAGTTCTTTCACTAAAGTTGCCTTTTTTCTCTAAGTATCCACAATTTTTCAATGTCCAAAGTGAAATTGGGGGTCAATATTCACAGGTATTGTTATAGACAGAATCTTCACTAACAGATGCATTTATACATTAATTAATTTCTATTAAATATCACCCATTTGGGGAAAAAATAAAAATGTCTGCACAGTATATCTGGCAATGACAAAACCTAAGGAAGGCAATTCATTGTGGCTGGTGAGCCATCCCTTAGAAACCTGTAAAAAGCACTATGTAGGACATAAAAAGATGAGTTTTCAGGCTCAACTTTATAAAAGCATCCCCACACTATTCTAAGTTTCTCCACACCCTACCTTTTAAAACTACAGGACTAGGGAGGTAGCTAACTACAATGTCACCTGTAATTCCATGGGTGATGACATATAGTGAATCAAATATGGGAAATGGCAAAAGATAAATAAAATAAATAGTTTTAAGAAGTTTTACAAACACAGATTCTGAATGTTTCTGGTGTTTTTGGATTACAGTGATCAATGAGAGAGAATAGATCAACTGTTAACAAACACATACAGGTACATTTCTCTAACATACAGGTATATTTGGTGACCTCATGAGAAAATGATAGTAGCAATTCCTCTGCCTCCTACACCTCTTCCAAACTCTACCATGAGATTGGTCATGAGTTCCAGGTTCTGCCTATGCCCCCCTTCTAAACTCAGGTCATCACTGCTTATGTTCCACAGAAGAGTCCCAACATTCACCTGCAACTTCCTGGGCAGCTTGTCTTATGGTCATTCTTTATAAATTATTTTGATTCTGCTTCTAGGTCAGAGATCTATGGGGATCCTTAAAACTCTTAAAAATTGGATCTCATTTTTCCTAATGATCTTGTATCCTCCTCAAGCTTTGAGTAAGTGATTGCAGTCATCTCTCTACACTGGGGTATAAAGTCAAAAACTATGAGAATTCCATACTTACATTGTGCTGAGCAGTTAAAGTCAGAGTTCACTTTCTAAAGTGCTGTTTTAATAAATGCTCATCAGGGACTTACAATTCAATGGCTTTCTTGGGTTATGAGCATATTCTACAAATCCAGAACATACCAAATCAAGCCACAGAGGAACTTTAGCACTATTATTTCCGCACATCTGACTAAAATTTCACCTCTTCTATAATATAGCTTCATATCAGTAAGAAAGAATTGCTTTTCATTTCTTCAGGGCTCTCTCTGAATCTGAACTATAAATCAAAAAGGAAAAATGACCTTCCAGAATCACTGTGCCTACTCATTCTAACTGCTGATGTGAAGCAAGAACAAAGTAGCATTTGTCGATTTTTCCTATCAGGATATCCATGTACATGTTTTTGATTATAGTAATACAATTTAATAATAGAAATTTTCTAAGACAGAAAGAAACCACATTCCCAATCTTCTAAGAAAATCACTCTGTTTCCAAAAATTAAGTGTAGTCTTATCTATGGACAAACGTGTATGTTGTCTTGGTACCTAGAGAAATTTTGTCTATCAGTTCGCCACGAGGTGTTTAGGGCAGGCCCTGGGTCCACAGGGGCCAAGCCAACTCCCAACTCCCTGACTGATGAAAGGAAAGTGAGGGGAGGTTATGGGTGAGATCCTAGCCCAGGTCCCTAAACAAAGTGGAGGCAGCAGACAAACAGGCCTGGGCAAGGGTGTGGTGCATCCTGGGAAGTGAGCAGGCAGTGGGTGCTGTGGGTGGGAACTTCACTCAGGCCAGCTGAGATTTCTTGGCAAGCAGACCTGGGCACAGACCGATAAGCACAGGCTTTTCCAACTTTTAGTTTGAACACTAGTCTTGGCCACAAGTGAGAACTACAGTAAGAAAAACCAAACAAAATGACACAGATTCAGTCTCAACTTAGTGCTCAACCTGACTTTTTTCCTTTACAGTCAAATTGATGCAGAATTTTGAGCCATCTTAAATGAATTAGAAGCACTCTGCTCAGAAAATATAAATGATTATCAAGAGATGCTATTCCATGAGGGGCTCAGTGATTCATTTCAACATACTTTCACATAAAACAAGACAGACCAGGGTTACTTTTTCAACCCATTGATGACCACATTCAGATTTGAACAACCCCAGCCTCAAAAAGAGCTTGCTTTTTGGGGGGCAGGTACCAGGGATTGAACTCAGGGGAACTCATACACTGAGCCACATCTCCAGCCCTATTTCATATTCTATTTAGAGAAGGGATATCACTGAGTTACTTAGTGCCTTGCCTTTGCTGAGGTTGGTTTTGAACTTGCGATTCTCCCGTCTCAGCCTCTCAAGCTGTTGAGATTACACATGTGTGCTGCCACATCCAACTCAAAAAGAGATTTCTGACCATTAGCCAGTTCAAATCACAGTGCTCGAGATATGGTAAATTTTCCTTTTTAAATTTTTCTTTTTAGATATACATGGCAGTATATTTGGACATGTTATAGACACATGGAGTATAACTTCCCATTCTTGTGGTTGTACTGATATGGAGTTACTGGTTGTGTATTCATTCATGAACATAGGAAAGTTATGTTCAATTCATTCTACTGTCTTTCCTATTCCCATTCCCTATGTGATGAATTTTCAAAAGCACACCATTGCTCCAGATATTTGAGATAATTTGTCTGTATATTACAAGGCTACCATGACCAAAGTGGACCAAAAACTTCAGTTGGTATAATATTTTCAGTATACATGTACATGCTATGTTGAAATATACAATGATGATTTTCAAAATAATTTTAGCACTATACTACAATGATAAAATATGTGCTTATGATAGCTAGCTTGAAAATAATTGCCAAATATTTCTTTTCTCATCATGAAAGGCAGAAGATAAAGGGGGGGGAAGTGGGCAAAAAGTACATTGGGCTGGTACACATTCATGGAAAAACACTCGAGCATAAATATTTGTTGGAATAGCATGGCTAACTGTCTGTGGGAAGGTGAATCAACATGAGACCTGGGTAAAGAGACTCAATGGCTGTGCTATGAAGAGGAACAGCAGGCCCCATGGGCAGTAAACCTTCAGTGCTTGTGTCGGAAAAGGAGAAAAATAAAAATTAGTGCTAGGAATGGAAATCAGAGAGTGATAAAACCAACAGTTGATTATTTGGGGAAAAATTGTAAAAATAGATGAATTTCTGAAGGAAATTGAAAAAATGGTAGAAACAACTTTGGTATAAATTAAGAGAAAAACTACAGATTCAGCAGAGATCTAAAAGAAAATAAAACCATAATTTGATGTGAATAAATTTGAAAATGTGGTCAAAAGGAATTCCTAGGAAATATAAATTCAAAAAATGGATATAAAAGAAACAATATTATATGCTTTAATAATTAGCATCTTTTTAAAATATGTAGTTATAAACCATTTCCAAGAAAATAAACAAGTCAAATCATGTGGTTTTACAGCCAATTTCTACCAGATTCAGAAGTATCTACTCCAATCTAAAGGCAAAATTTTTCAAAGAGAAAAAAAGAGCAGTTTTTCCAGTAAATTAATGAGTCTACTATAAATTTATACCAATGCTATACAAGCTGTATATATATATAAATGCAAAATATTTCTATTCTGGTTTGACTGTCCTTTTATTTTGTATCAAACCAATTTTTTTTTTTAGTATAAAAACTAGAAAACCTGGAAAATTTGAAAGCATCAGAATGTCATCAATACAACCAGGATTTGATGTTTTAAGGGAAAAAATGATTAAGATTTTATTTTTGGTTCCTGTATACAAGATAAACATCAATTAATCTCTATATGCCAACAACATACCTAACCTTAAAAATGTTTTTTATAAATCTTAAAATATGAGGTTAGGGGAATCACAATGACACATACCTATAATTGCAGTTATTCAGGAGAATGAGCCAAAGGGATCATGAGTTCCAGGCCAAACTGGGCAAAAAAAAAAAAAACTATGGCAAGAATCCATCTCAAAAACAACAGCAACAAAACTCTGTCTATAAATACATATGAGGTGATTTCTGAGTTAAGTCACATAAAAGATGACAAGAGCTTTATAGAGAAAATTCATCAAATTTAAAATTAAATCTATGAATAAATGGAAAAGTACATCATGATCTTGACCAGAAACACTACTATTATTATATATCAATTGTCCACTAACTAAACTATATACTCAACTCCTGACAAGAGCTTTCTTTGAAATGGGCAAGCCTATTACCAAACTTACATAGTCAACAACTGCCATCCAATTCTGGAGGAGTTTGGGATGAAACTAGTCTCACAACATAATAAAAAGAGAAGGAAAATGAGGAGAGAGTAGATCGCGTGTTTCTGTGATTTATAAAATATGTTTGACATCAAGTTGTGATACAAAATAAAAATTGAAATTTTCACCCAAGATATACTTTTGAACATGAAGACATCTGTTCAAGGATGTTCACTGAAGCACTACTTTAAATAAAAATATTTTTTTAAAAAGCCAGGCTATAAATAACCCAAATATTCACCAAATAGAAAATGGATACAATTTATTTGTAAAGTAGAAAAATACATATAGTACATCTTAATCCAAACTAGCCACATTTCAAGTATTTAATGTAAAAAATGGCCAAAGGTATTGGAGCACTACAAATACAGAATGTTTCATCGATTTAAATAATAGGATAAAGGAAATTTTCATTTGTATAGATGTGTGTGAATCTCCCAGGCATATCAATCAATGTAAAAGTGGAAGATGTAAAATGTACATATAGTACAATCATATATATGAATGTGTGTATGGGAAATACTTTCTTTAGGAAAAAATAAACTGTTAAAAGTAATATTTCTTGAAGAAAGGAGCTAGAGGTTTGTTCTTTCTCATTTTATACCTCTATGTAATTCTGTTAATGTCTTAAACCAAGTCTATCAATTTTATTTTGAAGAAATCATTAATAAGTATATTTACAGTGGAAAATGTTGTGAAATAACAATTTCTCATGTTAGTCTAATCTAAGGAGAACCACATTGACATATCTAATGTCAAATGACATATCAAATGGCATCAAAACTATTGATTTTAAATTATTTTTGGCAGGCAGGCATCCTAGCCTGGTTTCAAGTTTCACTTGTCCTCTAAACACTACTTTCTCAACATTGTGACTCCTGATCTATCTGAAGCTGGATGACAGATTAGGGAATTAAGCAAACCAAGGAGAAAACGTGTGTGCCCTGTGGCTTTAAAGATTTTAAATCAAATGCACTGGTGCATATGAGATGGCCTAGATCTATACTCCCCGGGAACCACTAATTTAGTAGTCCTATAAAAGAAGGAAGTGAACTTATAGCTGACCTAATTTGTTCCTGATGCTGCTGTTTGTGATCATTGCTTCCTTTTAAGTACATCTACTTAAAACAACTTATATGAAGGAGAATTTGAATTAAAATTCTTTCTATGGGGACATCAGTGTTACTAGTTCATATTCCAACATCTATTATAATTCCTTTTTTGAAAATCAGGACACTGTGGTCCCACCTTTACTTTTAACGCCTATCCTGTTTTCCATATATCTTTAGGATCAATTGCATTTAGGAATCTCTCCTGGAGATTCCATCTGGGTTTATTTAATATTAATGAAGAAAGCTGAACTCTTTTGAGTGGTCTGTCCTGCTCCAATTCTCTAATAAGGTTAGTTATGCAATCTCTCATCTTCAGCACATTTTTAGTAAAAACCAAAAAAAAAAAAAAAAAAGGAAGAGATCTAGGATTTACGTGACTCAGGATTCATTTAATCATATGTTTATATTTCAGTTCCAAACATTTAGCTCCTTTCTTCCTTTTTCTTCTCTCCCCAAAGTAAAATGAAAGTTCATTCTTAGCTTTATCACCTTAGTCCTATTCTTTAAAGATTGACTAGCAGTTGTCAGATCTCCAAATCTAAGTTTGAGCAGAGCAGTACTGTACTTGGCCAGGGTAGAATTGTTGGAAGCAGAGGCCTGGAATCAGGAGGTCAAGAAGGCTACCTGGCTGGACAGAGAAGCCAGATCCTCCTATCTCACCAGGAGGCCTCAGCAGGAGGGCATCAGGGATTCCACTTGTTCAGTCAGTATCTCATGAATACACTGAAAATTCAGTTTCATCTTTTTAATTTGCTAGGTCTTTATTTCAACCTTTTGTATTTTAAATATGCCATTTAGACCATCATCATCAGTGATCCATCCCAACATTTTCTGGTTCAGGAGGCTTAGGGTCAGACCCAGAGATTGACAGCTGATTAAGCACCACAGCTGAATCTAATTCACATTAAAGTTTGAGAACAATGCCTAATCCTTCAATGAATTTCATACAGCTTATTTAATATTATTTTCTCTTTTATGTATTATTATTGTTCTTCATTGTTGCTAACATCATTAACTTTTATCTACCATTAAAATTATTTTTTCCTAGGGCTTTCACAGTCTTATTCCCTCTCATTTACAAACCTACTTATTCAGCCATAAACTATTTTAGAGACAACAGAGAGTAACAGGAGAAATATAATGGGCTTTAGAATCAAACCTCTCCAGGCCTGTTTTCTCATTAATAATTTAAAAGTAATACATAAAATACTGGACATGAGGATTAATTAGATGATATATGTAAATCACAGAGCACAGCGATGGGATAAATGTACACTCAATACATGTTAATTTTATTCCTTTTGTTCTTTCCAGTAACTAGAGGTATGTAATCTGCATCTCTTACTCAAGTTTCTAATAATTTTACTCTGAATAACAAGGACACAGACCATCTTGCTTAGTGCCATATTGCAGACAGGGGAGGGAAGAGTATAGCTCTGCCTGGATAGAGATAGAGGTCTAAATGGAAAGGACAGAAAAAGAAAGAATGGTAGACTCTCCTGCTGCAGAAACCAATCTCCAATAAAATAAAAGAACCCAGGTGGAGTTGAAGATGTTGGTAACACTAAAAACTGCATTAAACATCAAATGATGTAATATTTTAACTCAAAAAAGTTACTCTACATAAAATGTGACCCAAATTAAGTAGTATATACACAAGATGTTCCAGAAATTATCATACTTTATTGTCTAAGAAAGTGAAAGAACAAAATCAAGATGAACTTATTCTTGACAATTATTGATTATTAAATTAACTGGAGAACAAACTATCTATCAAAGAGGGAAGCAACTGCAAATATATACACATAATATTTATGAAAAATATAGTTCAAGTAAATAAGAATAGGGAAAGGAAATAGATTACAAATCTACTTAAAAGCTAACTCATCTATTTGTTATTCTGTGCAATTTAGTGGCAAATTTAAAAATAAAAATTGGCAGGAATTGTTAACTTAGCTTAAGCTCCTAAAGCTATAGAAAACAGCACCAAATATATCAATAATTCCTTTCTCTCTCTGCAGACCTCTAATTGCAATGAAAAGAAGAGTAAATTAGTAGACCCAAATAGCTGCAGAAGCAGTTTGACCACTTTTATTTCAAAGTTGGAATTATTTTTCCAGGAAACCATTGCAAATAGAAATGTGATTGGAAGTCTCCATATCAGCCTAATTCAACACAATGAGCCGACATCTCTTCTTTGAGACTCAGTTTTCTCATCTGTAAAATGATTATAAGAATTCATACCTCACAGGGCTGGGTACATGGCTCAGTGGTAGAGCACTTGCCTAACATATGCAAGGCTCCAAGTTCAATCCCAGCAAAGGAAAGAAAAAAAGAATTCACACCACACTAAAAATATAAAAAGCACATCAGACAGTAACTAGCCAATGCTAGTGCTCCTTACAACCTTTCCTCTACAGCACAAACTGCCCCAGGTAATATAATATCCAGATTTGGGTATTTATAATCTTCCTAAAAGTTTCTAAACAATAAATGGTAAAACAACCAAAGAAATGAAAAATTGTGTTCCATATGTGTACTATGAATTGAAATGCATTCTACTGTATGTATAACAAATTAGAACAAATTAATTAATTTAAAAAGTAATAATAAAGGACAGAAGTAATTTGCTTTAAATTTCTTAAATGTGTGATTACAAAGAGGATATAGGCAAACATTAATAGTTACCAAAGTTTAAAGAAGACTTCTAGTAATTGTCCCCCAGTCCTCTCTTTACTGAGTACCTGTGACTGATTAGTTCAGCTGACTAGATTACAAGGCATGACCTTATTTAAGAGAGCCATTTGATCTTGATGCACCCTGATACAGTTTGTATGTGTTTGTATGTGTTGTATGCTTAGCTTCTTTCTGTTTCGGAGAACTCTAGGTATGTAGTTTTAAACGATAAGAAAATCTTTGTTATTTCTTTAAATATTTTTTTTCTGCTCTCTCTTTTTGGGCCATTAGTTGCATGCTTGCTAGATTGCCTGACATTTTCCCACAGGTCATTAAGACTGTACACTGGTTTTCAGTGTGTGGGTGTGTTAGGGAAGATTTGAATAGTTTCTGTTGTTCTTTAAATTCATTGCTGTTTTTTTTCTCTAATAACTACTTACTAATACACAAAAGGAGTGAAATTTTCAATTCAGGTATCAGCTTTAAGAGCTCCACCTAACTCTTTTGACATCCTCTATTTCTCTTATCAGAATGTTCATATTTCCTTTAAATCTTTGAACATTTTTATAATACTGTTTTAAAGCCCTTATCAGAGAATCCCCTCAGTCATGAAGTTTGAGTCTGTTCTTATTTTATATTTTATTCCTGATTATAGATTGCAACACTTTTCCTGTCTACTAACTTTGCGTTTTATGCATAATGCTATTATGGAGTATCGAGATTTTTGTTGGTTTCAATTAAAGAAGGTTAAGTTTTTATTTCTCAGGCATATTTCAGCTTGATGTTTCTTAGACTTAAAATTTTTATAGTTCATCTAAAAGAGTAAATAGTTAAGCCCTGCTATCAAGAAGTAGTCCTTTGAGTGTCTCTCCTGAAGTATCAGGTGAGATTCAAATGTCTCCAACCCCCTGTAAGCCCCAGAAATTATTCAGTGCACACATCTGCCTTGCAGTGGTTCTTTCTCTGGCAGTTGTTCCTTGTACTGAATGTAATATCCTGCCCTCTTGCAGTGTTAAGTCTGTCCAAATCTGGCTGGGACTTGGAAGTGATCAAAAGAAGAACTGATTCAAGTACCACTCTGATTAACTTGTGTAAGTTTAGTATACAGCAGCAAAGTAATTATAGGCTACTTGTAACAAAAATTCAGATAACTCCATGCTGGTTCTGGTCGAGTTTGAACTTCCCATTTGGGTCATCTTACTGATCAGCCATATGGAGTTCTAACTATACAGGGCCCCCAAGGAGGTGGTTTTGTGGAGTTTAAGAGAGACTTAACTTGTAAATTCTCTGTAGAGGTCGAATCACATAGGCAAGAAACACTTTTGTCTAGAGAATCAGCTAGTAGCCTTCCTGGAGGCCAAGACTCATCTACTTGAAGGAGATGAATGGTGCATGGGTGGCCCATGAGCCACACTGCTACTTGTATGTGGTCCTTTCTCTCCCTGAAATTTAAGATACCTTCACAGAGTTATGTGACATTAGAGAACATAATGTCTAAACATGCATTTTAAAAGATTTGCTCATTTTTTTTTACTGGTGTCTGAATACTAGCAATTATATTTATCTTGCCTAGCAGACAGGCATGACCTGAAACAGACAGGAAAGGCAGATTTAGTCTATGAAGAGGTACATATTTGTTTCAGCTAATATGATATAAAGAAGGAGTGCAAGAATATCAATTTCTTCTTTAACAATCTATCTTAGACATTGGCACCCTTTTTATGTCCTATGTGGTACCTTTTAAGGAATCACTCACTAGCTATAATGAGCTGCCTTTCTCAGGTTTTGTCATTTCCACTAAACAGATCTAGGCAACGGGCAACAGAAGCCAAAGATGAGCCCAGGGACACAGCAAAAGACCTTATTGCTTCCTAGGATTGATGAATATAGATGTCAATTCCCATTATGGGAAAGTCAGGGTATCAAGGGATGGTAGGCATAAATCATCACCACTCTTAGTAAAACTAGACACAAATGCTGGATGGTTTATGATTGAGAGAAAAGTTCCATTTGGAAAAATTACCAGTATGAATCATAGCCCAGAACTTCATTCAGATTTATATTCTTCTAGAGCAGTGGATCCTAACTATTTGAGACATGTATGCAGTTGAGAATCTCATGAAAATTTTGTGCCCCTTTTACAAAAATATTTATAAGCATAGAATATTGGTGTCTTTAAATTCCTCTTACTGATCCCAATACACAAAGATGTGTGCACACACACCCACACACACATACACATACTAGCAAAGAACCATAAGCTTCAGTTAATAAATGACCCTTAAATCTTGCTAATTAATGGCAATACTATCATGAGGACGGTAAGAGTATGACATTGATTCTCCTTCAAAATTCTGACAAAGATAAAAAAGTAATTCTTATATAGCCAAGTCATAGCTTAAAGGAACTAAGACTCAATGAAGACTAGGAGACAGAAAAGCAAAAATAAATACAAAGTAGGTTAGAACCACAGAAGCTGGCTTGCAAGGCATGGCTGTCCTCCTGGGACACTGGCTCTGTCACCTTAGCTCTGCAAAGCAAAAACTAAATAAAGGGAGACCCAAAGAAAAAGATTTTTTTAAAAAATGTAAGGTGCTTTGAGGGACAGAAAAGGAAGGGTCCCTTGGCCTTCTGTTACCTTCTGGGTTTCTATAAAGATGGTCCCTAATGGGCTTTCATATAACTTTATAACCATACCTGAAGTAGTCATAAATACATACAAAATTTTCATGTTTTTTTTTATATTAATAGTTCAAAGCCTGGGCTATGAACTTAGAGAAGAGCTAACAGATAAGAATAAGAACACACACCATTAGTCAGGGTTCTCCAGAGAAACAGAATAAGATACATAGATATATCCAGCTCGGGAGGACAGAAATCCAGCTGCACCTTAAAAGCCATCAAAAGGAGATGAGAAAATCTGGCAGGTTCAGGGTATAAGGCCCTATGAACCAATAAAGAAGAGAATTTATTAAGATGAGATGGCAAAGAATGCCACTTTGTATAGACTTATTTGTTTTGTGTGTCAGCTTGACTGGGTTAAGGATTGCCTACATAGCTGGTAAAACATGTTTTCTGAGTGTTCTTGTGAGAGTGTTTGAAGACGAAATTAGCATTTGAATCAGTTGACAGGTTAAGAAGATCTGCTCTTACCATCATGAGGCCTCATGAAAGCCCCAATAAAACAGAAGGTTGAAGAAGGTCAAGTTTTCTCTCTTTGAGCTGGGATATCCATTTTTTCCTCTCCATATTTTTCCCCCTGGCTACAGAGCTCCTATTTCTCAGGCTTTAAGACTCTAGAACTTACTTACAAAGGCATTCTTCAGACTTGGATTACATCCCTAGTTTTCCTGGTTCTCTCGATTGCAGACGGATTCTGCCTCTGTAATCATGTGTGACAATCCCTGTAATAAATTTCCTTTTATATAGCTAAGCCTTTTGGTTCTATTTCTCTGGAGAACCCTGACAAATATAACCTTCTTATTTCACTACTCTTTGGATATAGGAGAGAATGCTAAAGTACTGGAAAAGTGGAACAATTAGTAAAGTAATGTAAACTGGGGCTGTCTTAGGGATGGCTACATATATGGGGGAAATGTTAGGGTTTGGAGCCACTTGAGGGGACTTAAGTCGTTTAATGAAAACCAGTGCTTTTAAAAAACTGATTACAAATGCAGGAGGGTATTCAAACATTTGAGAGATGAGAGTGCTCAGCCTGTAGGCACTTTCTGTGAAGAAAAACCCAGGGCTGACGAAAGCACCAGGGAACCAGCTCAAACACAGACGATGTGTCAAGGTGACAGGGCCTGAATCTCGTACTGTGAACTCTTTCAGAAAGACAGCATGCATAAAATCATGTGTTCTTTTGTTTAGTGCTAAGATAGGCTTTCAATCCTTCATCTCTTGCAGCCAGAAAGAAGAGAAAACTTAAATAGAGAATCACAGACTTGGAAGAGCCCTTAGAGATAATCTAGTCAAACCTTCATTTTACAGTTGAGGAAATGGTGAGGCCAGAGGAGGTAGAGTGATTTGCTCAAGGTCACAGGCGTGGTTGGTTCATGATGAATTGAGAATTTAAACCCTTAAATCACCTCTTCCAGTAGAATCCTCTTTCAAAGTACTTTCATTTTTAATCTGTGCCACAGATTTTTTTAAAAGCCATTGTAACGGCAAAAATTTGATGAACAGAGACAATTTACTGTCATGGATGACCTTTCTGTAGGTTTATCTGATCTCTTTTACATTTCAACATCTGCCCTAAGAACTAATAAAATCAATGAGTGATCATGCATGGTAGGACACTCCATATCTGCATTTGCAAATTAATCAATTCACTTGCAAAAGACTTGTGCTATGAAGTGAACATTTTTGAAGTTACCCCAATATGGGATTTAACCATAGTAAAAAAATACCCATGTGTGTAGAATTTTTATAAACATTTTAGAATGTTGACTCACGATCATAAGGAAGTTCCTAACACAGGGTATTTTACTATTACCAGGGTGATTTTCTCTTTGCAATTAACCCATGATAAGGAGAAAAATAAAAATTAACACAAATTCAAATTTCTCTTCACATAAAGGCAAATCTTGACTTCTCATGGTTTGCAAAGAACAAAGCCCCCAAAATGTCATAAAATGTCACAAAACCTCAAGAAAAAAACCCAAGAGCACTGACTGTCTAACCATTATTCATGATAACCGCTATTAAAATCATCAGTGAGCAGGAGAAATTTTGTTTTGTCTTAATTTACAGAAATTTTGAAAACTAGAATTCATTTACAGTACAATTTGCCTGAAAAAGAGGATGGTAACTTCTTGCCTGAAAAAGATAGGAATGCGCAAACATGGTGGTACACACCTATAGTGCCAGAGACTCTAGAGGTCCAGCAGGAAAATTGAAAGTTTGAAGCCAGTCCAGGGAACTTAGCAAGATCCTGTCTTAAAATAAAAATATAAAAAGGAGCTGGAGATGTAGTTCAGTGGCAGAACACTTGCCTAGCATGTACAAGGCTCTGGTTCAATCCCAGTACAGTAAAAAGAAAAAAGAAAGAAAGAAAGGAATGGAGGAATTCTATTAGGACTCAGGGAATTTATAAAAACTACTATCCAGATGATGAAGCATTCTTGCCATATAGAAAACAAGCAGGAGCAAAATGGCAAACAAAATGGCAATTGCAGTATATTCTACCCTCAGGTTTTGGTCTGTGAATTCACTGGCATGTTATTTACACAGAAAAGCAAATGGAAAGGTCAAGTAAAAAATGCAAAATAAATGGTAGCAAATGCTTACAGTAGTTACTAAGCTTTTGTTTTGCTGCTTCTCCCACCATGTCTCCTGTAACCTCTCAACTGAGTACAGAGGGTGCCAAGACACAAGAGTCCAGAGGGCAGGAGGAACACCTTAATCTTGATATTGGCATGGAGCATCCATGCTAACGCTGAGTGTCAAAAGTATATTACTGAGAGAGATTTCACCTCCCACTCATTTATCTCTCTGATTCCTGCTGTCATAACATCACTAAAACTACTAAGGATCCCTGGAAGTTGTCCAATTTAATGAGATCCTTTCTGCAGGCACCTAACTTTCTTTGATATTATTTGGCATTTTTAACTTCATCCTTTAGAAACTCTTGACTTGAGTGACATTAAGGGGACTTGCCACAATGACCAATCCTCTCTCTCTTCTGCCAATCACTCTTTCCCAGTCCCCCTCTGGGTAGGCATTCCCAAAGAACCTCCTAAGTCCTTAGTTCTCCCCTGACATTAGTTTTCTTTTTGCAAATTCACCATTGGCCTTCTCCATGTAATTAGTCCTGTATTTGTCCAGATGATTAGAAAAGATACACACCTTTTATATATTCCCAACAACCTAGTGATCTTTATTTGGTGAAGAAGAAATCAAAAAACTCAAGACAGGTACAATGACCTACTCAGGGTCACAAAACTAGAAAATGGTAAAGTCTATAAACAACTCAAGCACTGAAGTCCAGGGCTTTTTTTCATAACACCGTAAATGCCTCCAAAGGACTCCCAAATATATATCCTCAAGTCTCATCTTCTTCACAAAGTATAGAACCACTTATTAGAAATATATATATATATATATATATATATATATATA
>NW_026000101.1:23441060-23459926 GCF_001458135.2 Marmota marmota marmota
TAAAAAAAAAAAAAAAAAGTGGATCATTGGGGTGTGCCCTGAAAGGATAAACCTCCCTGACCCCTTCTCTCTCTTTCTCTGCTTCCTGTCCACCATAAAGTGAGCAGCTTTGCTCTGCCACACTTTGCCCACCATGATGTTATATCTCATCACAGACCTAAAAGCAGTAGAGTCAGCTTATCATGGATTGAAACCTCTGAAGTCATGAGCCAAAGAGACTTCACTCAAGTATTTTGTCACAGTGACAAAGATTTCCAACACACATGCCTTCACAGTGGCTCTTTGCTGCCATTAGAATAAAATCAAGATGCTCAACTTCTCCTATTGTGAGGTTCCTGTCTATACAGAGCCTCATCATCCATGAACTTTCCCACGTACAGCATGCACTCTACACTGAACCACCCTGAACTACTGAGAGTTGCAATAAAAATATTTTCTAATGTTAGGTACCTACTATGGTTTTAACTCTTGAAACAAACAAAACTCATATTGAAATTTAATCCCCATCTCCATTTTGTTAAAGTATTAAGAAATGGGACCAGGAAATACTTTTCAGAGGTGATTAAGTCATGGGGGCTCTGCTATCAGAATGGATTGACCTACTTGTAGATTAATAGATTAGTGGATCATCACAGGAGTAGCTTTGCTAGTAACAGCAAGCTCGCTTGGGCTTGCTAGCTCTATCTTGCCGTGTGATGCCCTCCACCATGTCATGACCCCACAGGAAGGGCCTCACCACATACTGACCAGGTGCCAATCTCATGCTCTTGCACTGCAGAACCTTGAGATAAATCAAACTAGTCTTTATAAATTACTTAGCTTATGGTGTTCAGCTTCAGCCATAAAAGATGGTCTAAGACAGTGTTCAAAGATATTTACTAAGTTAAATCACATCTGTCAGAGATGAATTCATTTTATCTTACTTTTTCATAGTCAAAAAAATGCAAGTCCCTTCCTGCAAAGCCTCTATTCCTATTAGTTAACATTCATTGTTAAGTGTTCTAGAACCCTTTGCTTTCCCTGTTTGAATATCTGTATGTGCATATTTGCCTTCATTGCACAAATCAGTAACTCAAAAATTTGTAGACATCTGTTGTTGTATTTCAGCCAAGACACTATATTGTATGCCAACCAAAATTATTATTAAAATGATGCAAAATTGGTGAGATACTCATTTTCCATGAAAAAAATTTACCATAAATATTGAAAATGCATTGTAATAGTTTTTATTCTCACTCATTGAATAAAATAAATTATTCCATCTTTGCATAATAGCTAAACTACATCTCCATAAGACTTTGATTTCAGACATTTATAAGTAAAGCAAAAAAAATAATTTGTTAAATTTTCTCAGACTACATGTATTCTAATATTTATGAAAATAGAAGATGTGTAGGGGAAGACTCACGTATTCCAAGTTGCTAAGATTTTGCCGTTTCTTGGATTGTTACCTAGATAACCATGCTAAGAAAAAGATACCTAAAGGGTGACTTGAACATTAAGTCATTAAAATAAAACCTTTATTTGTGTTGTGCTTCACCCCAAAATGTTAGTCAAAAAATGAGTCAAATTATCCCATGCTGTATCACAACTGTAGTGGCTCATTTAGCCCACTGCACAAGTGGGAAAAGAAAAATGAAAGCAAAATCTCATGCTGAGTGCCATTTTATTCAACATACAATAGTGGACAAATGACCCAGAGAAAAATTCATCTTACATAATCACAATGTTGAGAATTTTTCCATACAAAGAAAAGAATTCATTTTATATATACAGAATAACATTTGCAAATCACACAAAGACACACACACACACACACACACACACACCAGGACACCAAGTCTTCTCTAAGGATCCCCCAAATCCCTGCAGAGTCATCCCTAAACATCTCTCACTGTTTAGGGAGGCATCTCCACCGTCTCCTTTAGGGAGGACTTTCTAGGAATTGATGTGCCCTGTCACTTTCCTATGCAGCTTTCACTGGGCTAAAACTGGTACATGCACACTCAAACTCCCATTGTCTTCCTATAGTGTGAGGCTGGCCAGGCAGCAGTTTGGCTCTGTCCTTGACTCACCCCACTGTCTCCTTTATCTCTATTGGCTCCAATATCTTCTATTTCCTTGACTAGCCTCAGTAGCTATTCAGGGAAAAACACCACATAAAATAAGTGAATTGGGGAGTTAGAATCACAGTCCTGACTTTGCTGCTTGCTAAGCAATTCACCCTGCCTCTCTGTATCTTTCACTTTCCTCCTATGTAACAGCTACAATCACATTTCCCATGATTGTAGTGAGAATCCAACAAGATGAAGTCCAGTCAAGGATCTGGAGAAGAGCAGTGTGGCAAGCACAAGTACTCTCACCTCTTCCCCAATTTCTTTCATCCTTCAAACACCTTCATTGGTAGCTATTGTTCTGAATTTGTACAGAGTGTACAAATTATAGCGCAGATGGTGACATTCCTAACATAGCACAGAAAAAAAAATCAATCATTACATCCAATTTCCTCTTTCCAGGCTTATTATTTTCCAAAATGACCATGAAAATCCTCTTCATTCCTCTGCCATTGAATTCTTTCATACAGAGAAAGTGGTCTGGGATTAAAAGGTCATAATCTGGGACAAATAGGAGGGGAAGGGATTTGAAGGGTGAAGAAATATGATCTATCAATTACCCAAAGAGGCAAAGGCATGCTCCTAAATATTTGTGGAGGTATAACGCATTAGGACATGAGAAAACGAATTTACAGGAATATTCAAAGGGATGGATGCTGAAAATACTGAAGTGCTCCCTCAGATTTAATCCCTGACCCTGTCAGGGAAAAAAATGTCCTATAAAAGGTCACAAATGGCCCCTAATATCATCTCTTTAAACCTCATCTCATACACCTTGGGCTTCCGCTGTCTTAATATCCCAGATTACCAGGGCCAGCCCCTGCTTTGCAGGATTCAACTCACCTGCCTGGACTTCCTTTCCTTTGTTCATTCCCTGGCCTGATTGCTGGTAGTTGTAAAGTCAAAAGAAGGACTATGTATTCAGAAAAAAATAGTTGTGCCCAAATTTGCATCTTAGTAAGGTAATAATGCCTGCTTCTCTAACCAGAGGTGCTAGATCCCCAAGAGAAAGTGAAACTATTTATGAGCCCTTTTCTCCAACAGTTACATCTATATATAATCACCAAAAACTAGAGAATCATTGATGAGAATCAGGGCAAATTTATTTGAAGTGATCATTTATTGACTACAAAGGCATTTCCCATCCTTTGTTCTCCTCTGCCTCGAGGTAAGTGAAAAGAGAAAGCAGCACTATGTGTGGGGAATGGGCATGGAATAGGGGAGTCTGCCAGAGGGTACACTACAGCACACACACTCATTTCCCTGGCTATCAAAGGGGAATTGAGAATAAGACTTTTGGAACAAATCACCCCTCTAAAGTTTGACAAACTAGGGATACATCTATTTATTGTAGCCGTCATACCATCCTGGAAGTCATGGATCTTGAATCATCTTGAAAACTTACTACTCGAGAAGATAGGGGTAAGCCCATCAGAAAGGGGAAATCCAAATTTAGGCTTGTTGGTACCTGAAATAGATTCAGTTTAGGAAGCCATCTTTTACATATGCAGAATTTTGTGATGATTTCACATCACAAAAGTATTTCTCAAGAATGAAAACATAATAAATCATAATTTTTAAAGCAAATAAATGCCCGAGCACCAAAAGCCAAGATGTACCCCTGAAATTGTTTTACCCCTAAAATTTTTGGCCACATTATTTTTTTTGTATCTGCTTTATATGACAATGACAAAAAAAATAAATGAAAGCTCAGTCAGTATTTCCTTGGATATGGATAACTTTAGGAATTTTTGATAATTTCGAAAATTTCTTCCTGCTTCAAATCTTACTTTGACCTTGACATGTAAATTTGGGGGAATATTGTCAACTTTGGGAAACTGAACAGTGTCTTTCATACCTGATCTGCAATATTTGGAAGGATTTTTTTTTTAACAGATTTGCTCTGAATCTCATATGTTTCAATTCATGTTTCTTCTTGAATTCAAATCTTGTTTCTTCTAAGGTCACAGGTCATTTGGACACTTTGTCAATAAAATGTCTGCACTTTCCTATCATAGTGACTAATAAATATTTGTAGAAGTCATTTCACAC
This sequence comes from Marmota marmota marmota, assembly GCF_001458135.2. Lineage (NCBI taxonomy): Eukaryota > Metazoa > Chordata > Mammalia > Rodentia > Sciuridae > Marmota > Marmota marmota. The sequence goes on from NW_026000101.1 coordinate 23,445,227, forward strand.
TGGGATGGCTAGTAAAATTTTGTCACTTATGAATTACACAAATAAATCTCACCAAATACTAACTAAATGAATCCCCAGATCAATACCTCCTTAACCAACTAACACTTCTACCTCCACAGATGTAAGGGGATGTATTTCAGAGGGAAAATCAGAAATCAGAGAAATTTTAATTGATTATTATAAGATAAGCTTACTCTTATAGATCTGAGAAAAGCATATGACCACATGAACACATTGCTGGAAGACTTTCTAGGCCCTTGGAAGGAGCCTGTGCAAGTGAGGGGCCCTGGAGCCAGATTGCCATTAGCTTTGGGGTAAATTTACTTCTATGCCAATTATATATAATTGGTATAGACACTGAGGAGGCATCCAAAGATGCCAGCTGGATGGAGAATGCTAACAGCTAACACACATCAGGGAATTGTCAATGTCCAAGGTCCAGAGGCTTCCAAAAAATTCCATATCATCAAAGAGTATTTGAATATCTGCTACTACTGCTAGGACAATTCACAGCTAAAAAAAACAGCACTAGCAGAGTGAAAGGAGGTCTGTTCCTGCAGTCAGCATAATAAACAGGAAAGAAGAATACACATACAGGAGAAAAATTAGAGCAGGCTGAGCTAAGGAAGGAAAATGGGGAATTCAGAGTAACCTAGTCACCTAGTCCTGGCCCAGAAGCATGCCCCACCTCAAGCCCCCTTTAGCACCAGGGCCAGGTTTTAGCTATGATGAAGATGTCCTTCACTGACTAAGAAATTTGAATTGTTATTCATAGAATATTAGACTTTCTAATGAGTTTCTGGTCATTCATAACCAAAAGTGACATGAAGCTATGAAATCTTAGCCAGAAGCAGTGGCATGCCCCTGTAATCCCAGCTATTCAGGAGGTTGAGAGAGGAGGATAGCAAATTTGAAGCCTGCCTCAGCAACTTAGCAAGTCCCCATTTCAAAATTAAAATAAATAAATAAAGCTGGATATCTTCCCAATTTAGAGAGAAACAGCAGATTTCAAGGACAATGGTGGCAAGAAGCTACTTCCTGATTGTACCCTAAAGAGCACTTCCCATTCCATGAACTGACTATATTTAAAAAAGGAAACAGTTGCACATATAGATGAAAGCCAAACTCCTTAGCTTGGCTACAAAAGCTCACCCTGCACTACTGACACTGCTATAATGATAACCACCAGGCACTGTTCAGCACTCTGCCTGGACCCCTGATGCTTCTTTTTCCTCTCACCTCCTTGGGGAAATTGCTTTACCATCTCAGGCAGAATTTGTACTTTACCTTCTGAGCTCCACTCCATTTTTTAATTTTTGCATTCTTCTTAGGGCACAAAAGACATTGTGATATATCTTATTTATTTCTAGTCTGACTTTCTCCCGAGGATGTATTCTATTTTCAAGTAAAGAGCATGATTTATTTGACCTTGTATTACAGTGTTTTTAGCACAAATCCTTGCACATACAGTTTGTTTCAATACATGTTAGCTATGTGAATGGATGCCTTCCCCTCCCACTCCCCACCTAAACAACTGTAATAAGACTCCTGCTGTATCTAGGGGGCCTTCCTTTCCTTAATAAATGCAGTCACCAATATATTATTACCATTAAAGGATGCTTCAGTTATCCATCTCTGAAGCTGTTATACTTGACAGTGAAACCGGAAATAAACTTCCATTTATGATGACTATATTTAGTCATTTCACTTTGGAAATTTTCTCAGGCACAGCTAACAACAATCTCTTCATGTAAGATGCTAAATATTTAGCCACTTTTACCAAAGGGCTCTGGTGATTTCATAAAGAAAAAGTAATCTTAGAATTCAGATGTGAGACTCCAGGCTACTAATAACTAAGTTATTGGCTAAACGAAACTCTCCCAGGTAAATCTCTCTGAACATGTTCTTCCTCTTCTTCCTCCTGGAATGCAGCCAACTCCTCTGAGGGGCAAGGCCTCTACTTTAACTAACTGATAACTCAATTTAGTTTTAATCAAAGTATCACAATCAGGCAAATTGAGAAAACACACTCTAAGACTTGCTCAAGGTGGAGCCATTAGTTGTTAGAGATACTTTACTTGCTGCACTATTTTATTGATTCCAATCCCTTGACATCTTCTGACTCTCTTTAATCTCAGAAATTTGAGCTCATACTGAGTGCTAGAAAACCTCTGCCTTAATCAAGTTTCCAAATGAATTTAGTTGTTCCCAAGAAGATTTTTTATTCCGTTTATGAATGTGTCTTAAGAATATGGAAATTTTCATAGAACATATATAACTGTAGACCAGAGCAGAATGACATTGTAACACTTATTTTTTAGAGTTTGGGAGTCATAATGGGAATAATTTCAGAATAATAATTTCAGTCATTATTTCAGAATTTTTATTTTCTTCCCCCCAGCACTGAGTATGAAAGCCAGGGGTACTTTGCCACTTGAGTTATATCTGTATTACATCCCTAGATTTTTTGTTTTGTTTTGTTTTGTTGTTTTTTTCTTTTTTTGAAACACGGTCTCACTAAGTTGCTGAGGCTGGAATTACAGGCATGTGCCACTGTACCAAGCTTGGAACCTTGATTTGGACTTATGTCCATTGTCCTCATTATAAAATTCAAGCCACGTAGCATTGAAATGTGGTAAGGCTTTCATGAGAGTTTTTAATGCATATAATAGGAAAAACATTCTCAAGTACAGCCATGCTCAGAAGCATTCCTTGATTTTTGATCTACATCTGATCTACATCTCTCTCCTCTGATCTATAGCATTCTAAATATACATTTGTTGAAACACTTATCGTGTATTACAATTAACTTGATTTTCTTTTCCATCCCCTTCTCTTGACTGTAGGTTACACAAGGTCAAGAATTGTATATTCAACTCTGTGTCCCTAACATCCAGCAAAGTGCCAAATATAATAAGTAGATATGTGTTGTGAATTCAAGAATAAAAGAATGTGATAGGTATCCAAACCAATATAGGTCTATTGAGTTCTTGAAGTCTGCTTCCCAGACTCATCCTAGATCAGCATATGATTCAGTTCCCTCTAGTTCCCCTACTATCTTTGATATTTCTCTAAAGTCCAACATAAAGTACCCCACTTAATGTGATTCATTATCCCTTTCAACTAAAATAAGAAACCATGAAGAGCTACACCAGGACTCATTGGGATGGGACCCATTACACCCAGTGTTTCCTAAGATGTGAGTAGACACTTATGGGAGTAAAAATAATGTACTTGTCAAAATTCAGGTCTAATTTTTTTCCAAAGGTTATTGTGGTGGGGGAGTTTGCCGTGAAGGAAAAAAAAAGGAATCAGTGTACTGTAGAAAGGGTAGGGATCTGAAAGAGAGGATTTGAATGAGGTTTACCCTCAGAAATAAGATCAGAGAAAAAAAATTTCTGAGTTTTTTGGGTATCTAGATCCATAAAATGAAAGCAATACAAGAGCTGTAGGAACACTGTATGATTTCTTAAACCTTTGCAACTTGACAAAGTGTATAATTTTTATGTTACTTTATGTGCTACTGCTGTGGCAATAAAGTCAATCACCAAAAGGAAAAATAAATTTAGAAGAACTCAGACGGTACCACCTTGTCAGTCAGGTCCCCCAGCTCACTCTGTTTGCCCAGGATCCCTCCCCCATTCAGTCTGCTTCTAGTTCCCTGGAGCTGTACCTCCTTCTTCTACCTCACTCTGTGGACCTGTGCTTCTGCACTGGTTCCCCTCTCTTTCATTTCATGGTTCTCTGAGCAGCTTGCTGGTCCCCAAGCCAAACTACTACATACATACACTGTATCATAGCTCTCTTTCTGTTGGGAGTAAGACCTATAAACCCTCATTTTACCTTGTAACTGGAGTTCATGAAAGAATGAACAAGACTTGTTGTTGGAGCAAATGCCGTTTATTGAGGAACAGCTCTGTATATTTATAGAGCCGGGGTGGTTTGACAGTTGGCATGGGGTGCTTTTTGATTGGAGGGTAAGGATCAGGTGAGCCAGCAGGGCTACTCTGATTGGTGGGTAGGATCAGGTGAGCCAGCAGGGCTCTGATTGGTGGGTAAGGATCATGTGAGCCAGCAGGGCTCTGATTGGTGGGTAAGGATCATGTGAGCCAACAGGGCTCACCATTGGACAGCTCTTCTTGGGGGATGGGGAAGTTAGTCTTTGGAGCCTAGGTGACTCCCAACATTCCCCCCTCTTTGTTATTAAATGAGAATGGGCATTGACTCATTCTGGCTGCTTCCTGCTGAAATAGGGCAGTGTGGGAGAAAGAGGAGGGAAGTAAGGAGCCCCCACAGGAGGGCAGAGAAGACCAGTATCAACGAAGGTTCCTTGCCACCACAAATCCATGATGATGTCAGTCCATTCGGCATAGGTCTCTACTGGAGGTATCATCAGTAGTCAGGAGTTGGTAATTCATACACTCCAGCTGCCGTCAGAAGATGGTGACTTCTTCCCCTGGGAACTTAAAACTGAACTCAGACATGCACACACATACACATAGGAAAAGCAGAAACTCTATCAAAGCCTGTAACTAGCTCATGACACCAAAGCTTCTCACTCTTCTATTGGCAAACGGGCAGGACCCAAAGAAGCACCTGGTTTTTCAGAGGCAGGGCATGTGGATCACCATAACAGGGCAACCTCCACACAGGATGGAGAAGTTGAGGAAAGGAAAGATTTAGAAAGCACTTCAGACAGAGTGATGATAGAGCAGGTGGGCTGGACCAGAGAACACCCAACGCCTCACCCAAGGAGAGCTCAGGTTGCCTCCCAGGATAGTCACTGAAGGTAACACAGGTAGGGGTAGATGTAAGCAATGGGAAGAAAAAAACTTCACCAGGAACCCAGGCATGGGAACTGTTGGAGGGTGGTGATGGGAACACCAGCATGTGCACATGACCAAACTGTACTTGCCAACTATGTGCACCAGTTACACCTCTATAAAATTGGGAGGGTAAACAAAACACACATGTTTCTCCTTAGGCCCAGAAGGCAACTGGTAAAGTGCTCTCTTATGATCACACTTATTCAGGGGTCACCATGCTCTGGACACCTAAGTGGTTTGTCAGAAGGACACAACGATCCCACTACTGGCCAGATTCAAGCAAGTAGGGGGGGGTCTGGCTGGAGGGGGCCCTTAGGGTCACTTGCCTTGAATCTTCAGACATAGGGCAAAGAGAGAACCCAAGAGGGGCCAGAAATGAGGGGGAGCATTGACAAGAGTACTTAATGACAGATGACGATCGTTGGCTCTTTTGATGAAGGTGTAGGAGTGCCGGGCTTAAGCCTGGAAATGTGAATCCACAGGGTAAGTTGGTTATTAGACAGCATGAGTTTGGCCACCAAGGGAGTGCACATAGTCACCTGAGCAGGACCCTCCCAGTTTGGTTTTAGAGGGGGCTTTTCCCCCGGTGGGCAATAGTAAACAAGTTGACCAGGTGTTAAGAGGAGGTAGGGTTTTGAAAGAGACGGGTCAGGAAGGAGCCAATCTTGAGAGCGCCAGAGTTCAGAGTGTAGATAGAAGAGGAGGGGCAGGGCATTGGTTTAGGAGATGGGTAGGGGTTCTGTAGGCAATCCGGGAGGAACGAGGGGATGGCCATACATGACTTCGAAAGGTGAGAGATTAGAAGGCTTTTTTGGCAGGGCCCTAATGCACAATAAAGCCAAGGTGGCACCTTTACCCAGTCCAGGCTTAATTCCATGGTGAGCTTGGTAAGGGTCTCTTTAAGGGACCAATTGGTCCTTTCAACCTTTCTGGAAGCCTGGGGCAGTAAGGGCAATGGAAATGCCAAGGGAGTCATAGCACATGAGCCAGTCCCTGAGTTATCTGCGAGGTGAATTCTGGGCCATTATCTGATTGGATAGAAGTGGGCATCCCAAAACGGGGGATTATGTAAGTAAGCAATAGATCAACTACCATAGAGGCCCGTTTATTGGAAGTGGGAAAGGCTTCAACCCATCCCGAAAAAGTATCTACCAATACAAGAAGATATTTTATGTTTTTTACTCGGGCATGTTGGTGAAATCAATCTGCCAGTCTGCAGCTGGGGTATGACCACGGGCCTGATGAGAAGGGAAAGGTTTAGGTTTTAATGCAGTATTGGTATTGGTTCTCTGTATTGGTTTTCTGGCAGATCTGACAAGCAGAAGTGATCTTTTGTAGGAGGGTCTTATCGCGTGAGAAAGGGTGAAAAAGGAGTGAAGGAAAGTAGTAAGACTCTGTGGACTAGAATGGAATAGAGAGTGAAGAAACTGGAAGAGTTGTTGGGATCTTTGGGCTGATCCCCAGTGGTTACGAAGAGTAGCAGAGAGGAGGTAAAGCTTTGTAAGGCGGCTGATGGAGCTGCTTGATTGGCCTTGGAATTCCCCATAGTAGTAAGGGAGGAGTCAATTTGGTGGGCCTTGAAATGGATTATTCCCAGTTGGGAAGGCAGCCTGGAGGCTTGTAGTAGGCCAGAAATAAGTGTGGAATTAATGACTGCCATCTCTCTGGTGGTCAATACCCCCTTTCTTTCCAAATGGCTGCGTGGGAGATCAGGATATAGAAGATGTATTTGGAATCGGTATATAGGGAGAGGGTTTTTCCCTCCGCTAGCTCGCATGCCCTTGTGGCAACTATGAGTTCAGCTTGTTGGTTGGTTGTATTGGGTGGGAGAGGTTTTGCCTCTATGATGGATGAGAGCTGAAGAGGGCAGGGTATAAAGGAGCTACCATCTGAGATACCCTGCCACTTTAACCCCTACGTGTACCAGACGAGGTTCCCTCAGAAATGGTGGTAGGGCAGGGTAAAATCGTTTCTAATACCTCCAGGCATTTGTGGATGGGATCTTGTGAGTGAGAAGATGGGAGGAGGGAGGCAGGGTTTAATGGAGAGCAGGGCTGAAAAGAGATGGAGGGATTTTCAAGGAGAGACAAGGAGGGATAGAACCCTGGAAGGAGGAAGTAACTGTAGCCCCCTTGTAAGTGAGAAACTCCTTTAATGGTGAGGAGATGAGATGGTTATCAGGGAGCCAAAGGTAAGCTTGTGTGCTTCTTTCGAAGGTCATGGGCCACTGCTAGGGCTCTGAGGCATAGGAGCCAGCCCTTGACAGTGGGGTCAAACTGTTTGGATAGGTAGGCCACTAGTGCAAATGTGGGGCCATATTCCTGAACCTGAATGCCAGACTTTGTCCCTGTTTTTATATAGAGGGTGAAGGGTCAGGAGAGGTCAGAGAGATGCAGGGTGCATGCCCAGAGGAGGGCCTTTTTAAAGGGCTTCCCTACCGCTGAGAGTAGGGGTTCCAGGCCCTGAAGTACCCAGCCAAACCCAAGAAGGAGAGTCATCTTTGGTCTTTGGTGTAGGTATAGACACAATAAGCTGTTTTCTGTCTACTGTAATGGCCTTTTTCCCTTGAGAGATAGAGAACCCTAGATACATGCTATTTGGGCCTTTTGTGGAGAGGTCCGATATCCCTTTAAGGCCAAGAAATTAAGTAGGAGAACTCTGTCATCTGTTGAGTGCCCTTTGGACGGCTAGAAGAATTTGTTTGCAAGAGGTGCAGAGAGCAGGATTGGATTGGAGCAAGAAGAAAGCTGGAAGAGATCCCTTAGAATGGAGGGATCCAGGGACCCAAAAAGGGGCCATCTGCTTTGGTTGTCTAAGGGATAAGTGGGCCAGGCCTGGGTGCTATATTTGATCCAAGAGGCATTGTAGGGGAGAGTCAACTGGCAGAGAGGACACATTACCCATGTAAGGAGGAGGGAAGAGGACACAGAGAAGGAGGAAACTGATTTATTGGCAAAAGGGGCGTCCCCGCTAGAGCCAAAAAATCAGGAGTGCCTAAGTGGCAGGTTCGAGCTGCAGAGACTGGTCGTCACCGAATCCTGACAGTCAAAGCTCTCGTCCTGGATGGAGCCAGAGCCGTGGGAGACCTTGGCCAAGGCTTTTCAGGACCCCTCCTGGAGAGGCCGGATACTCCCAGGGCCAGAAAGAGGGGAGAGGAAGGGGAGGGTAAGTGTCTCTCTAGCGGCCGAGTCTTAAGGTGAGAGGACTAGGACTTTCGAAACTGCCCAAGGAAGGAGTTCTTGAGGGCCACCATAGCCTTAAAGGCTGTGGTGGGGTGCTTTCCTCCCCACAGGTGGGCAAAGAGATTTGCCAGACGATAGTCAACATATTGCAAGAGGGTGGATTCGGGGCACTGGGGGTGAAAAGATTGGAGGTCGGAGGCCAAGGTTTGTCCAAAGAGGTGTGGACTATCTCGAAATCCCTGAGGAAGGACAGTCCAGGTTAAAGGCAAAAAGATAGCCTTTAAATCTATGACTGAGAAGTGGGTGGCAGTGTGGGGGATCTGAGACATCAGGGTGTATGGTTTGGGAACCAAAGGATGTATGTTGTAGGCCCAGAAGAACTTTATGGGCCTAAGGGAAGTGTTGATGAGTCATAGGTAGGACCCATTGGGCTTTTTTACCACTAATATGGGAGTAAGGGGAATGAGCAGGACGGAGGTACCCCTTGCTAAGAAGGTCCTGAATAATCAGGAAATAGTGGAGGGGGTGTGGGTATCCCATACAATCGGGTCAACCAGGTTAGTATGGTATTTCATGTCAGCCTCACAAGTGGAGCAGAATGGCCAGTTTTCTGCCAAAAGGGCCAGAAAAGATGAACAGGCCGATTCTAGGGCCTGACTGATGCCAGGAGCCCATATGTTGATTGTTGAATTGAATTTAGAGAGAGTATCTCAGCTGAGCAAAGGAACTTGACATTGGGGCATAACTAAGAACATCTGAGAGGTTGGGAAGTTGTCTATGGAACAGAGTAATAGGGGATTCTTTCTTGGATAGATGGTCTTTCCTCCTACCCCGACAATAGGAGAGGTGGACGGCACTGTTTGCCCCCAGAATTCTGTCAGGACTGAGAAGGTAACTCTGGTGTCAAGGAGAAAGTCAACCTTGCACCTATCTACCTGAATCTGCACCCTGGGTTTCTGTCTATTGATTGTTACGGCCAGGGACAAGGACCCAAGGCACCATCAATTGATTTCCATGCCCAGAAGGTCGGAGGGTTCCCTGGCCATAGGCCTCCTACAAGATCTAGGACAGTCAGAGCCCCAATGACCTTGTTGTTGACATTTAGAGCATGGGGTACACGGAGTGCGTGGTGCGAGGCATGCCCTGGCCCAATGTCCCTCCTTACCACACTTGAAGCAGGCGCCCAGGGGGGTTTCGGTGGTGGGCAGCGACCCAAGGAAGCACCCTGCAGGACCTAGGCGAGCATCTGAAATTTCTCAGTCTGAGGGGCGGTAGGGCCTTGTTTGAGCTATTTTAGTTTGGCCCAGATGTTGGGATAGTTCTGCGAGAGGAAATATGTCATAAGGACATGACGGCCATCTGGAGTTTTGGGAGTCTGATCTGGGGGCAGCAAGTGGCCCCGGAGGGTGATTGGGATTAACTCAGTGAGTTTCAACCGCATGGGCTCTAGCAAGTTCCCAGTCTCTGGTACGTTCCTCAAGAAGGAGAGTATTAGCCAATAACATATAAGTGAGGCTATAAAGCCTGGAGGACCCACTGAAACTCTCTTCTGTGGTGAATGAGCCCAATCTTTGCTCGAGTTGCATGGGGTCATTCATAGAGAATGGGACATGTACCTGGATAATGCCATCAGGTCCAGCAACCTCTCTTAAAGGGACCATGGTTTGTGGGACTAGGGGCAGGACCTAGTTTGGGGGGAACTAAAGGTGTTGGCCAAGTCGGGGGAGCTCCTGAGGGTCTGGACGGAGCCAAAGGGGGAGGTCAGTAGGGAGAGGGTTTATCTGCCAGATAAGTAGGGGTGAGAATGAAGAAGAGAAAAAGCCTCAACATAGAGGAACTCCTTCCACTTTTTCGAGCGCTTGCAGAAGTTAAACAGATCTCTGAGAATTGCGGGATCTAGGGATCCTCCTGGGGGCCATTGACTTTGATTGTCTAATTGATAGTAAGGCCAATATTGTGTGCAGAATTTAATAAGGGGGAGTCTGCATGGAGGGAAGAAGAGGCACCTATAGGTAGAGAGAGAGAGAGAGAGAGAGAGAGAGAGAGAGGAGTGCCTCTTCTTCCACCCCCAGTACCTCCCACTCAAGAACGGGGTTCCAGAGAGTCCACCGTGACCATGAAGGTCGTGGTGGGGTGCATTCTCTCCTCCAGATTGGGCATCAGAGGTTTGCTGGGTGATCATGGTCAAAGCCCCTGAGTAGCCCATCTGAAGTTGGATACCCTACAGGGAAACTCACCTACTAAAGATCTGGTGTTGTAAACAGCACTCGAAAGAGTGGACCAGGACAGCAAGCCTTGAGAGAGGGGGCCCTTGAGCAGTGAGGCATTCCCCCTCCTGGGTTTCAGCACCAATGAAAGAACGAACAAGGCTTGTCCTCCGAGCAAATGCCCGTTTATTGAGGAACAGCTCTGCATATTTATAGAGCCAGGGGTGGTTTGACAGTTGGCATGGGGTGCTTTTTGATTGGAGGGTAAGGATCAGGTGAGCCAGCAGGGCTAGTCTGATTGGTGGGTAAGGATCAGGTGAGCCAGCAGGGCTCTGATTGGTGGGTAAGGATCATGTGAGCCAGCAGAGCTCACCATTGGATAGCTCTTCTTGGGGGATGGGGAAGTTAGTCTTTGGAGCCTGGGTGACTCCCAACAGTTCACATATATTTACCATTCAAATTGAATTGCCTTTGAAAGGTAAAGGGGATACTGTTCATAATTAAACCAAGACCACAGTAATAAACTTTGCCTCTACTAAGCGAATACAGAATAATATTCTTCCAAGTCATAATACCAAAACAGAATGAAAGCAAAGGTTGACAACATGTGGGGACATAAAATCAAAGGAAACCAGGAAGCCAGGCATGGTGGCATATGCCTATAATCCCAATGACTCAGAAGACCAAGGCAGGAAGATAGCAAGGTCAAGGCCAGCCGTACAACCTAGCAAGACCCTATCTGAAAATTAAAAAATAAAATGGGCTGAAATATAACTCAGTGGTAGAGAACCCCTAAATTCATTTCCCAGCACCACAAAAAGAAAAGCAGAGGGGCTGGGGCTGGGGCTCAGTGGCAGGGCACTTGCCTAGCATGTGTGAGGCACTGATTTTGATCCTTAGCACCACATAAAATAAACAAAATAAAGGCTTGCTGTCCATCTACAACTACAAAAAAAAAATAAATAAATAAATTTAATTAAAAAAAAAAAGAAAGGCTGAGCATCAACTTAAAGAGAGAAAACCTCCTTTTCGAAACCTCCTGAAATCTGTTATGTCATAGTATAACCAATCTCTAAGAAACCACCTCCAACTGGATCCTCATATAAACAGCAATATTAATAATAAAACATTTACACCAATATTATCCATAGAGAAGTTCTTCTCTACTTTCACATTCTTTCTAGAGAAGCCCCCAGCCCCAAGCAACCTCGCATGTCCCTCCCTAACCACGTTCTGGGAAGAGGGCTTGTGCTAGCCTCCCTTTGTACCCTTATCTCTCACATCCTCAAGACTTCACCTTAGGAAATGACCCAGGTACTTTCATTAAGGCTTTTCCCTGATGAACAAGTTCCATTGTGCCAACTTTCCTCTATATTCACCTCTACAAATGGCAGTGCTTAGAATATAACTTAGGACTATGTAAACCAAATTCTGGGGTATCAGTTTGCTGTTAAACCTAAGTTCACGTAATCAAGAACTAGCCAGAGATGCCAATAAAAAATACCATTAAGTCAGAACTAGAGAAAGCATGTGTGTATGTAGATTAAATTTTTAGATCTTATCATGTTGTCTAATGGATGTGTTCTTTTTTCAAACTATAGTTTCCAAAAAGCATATATTCACAAGATTAACTAAAATGAACTTAAGAAATATCAGAACATACAGGAAGCAAAAGGTTTCCATGTGAATTTTACAAAATAATAACATATTTAGGAGTAGAAATTCAGAAACACTGAAAAAAGAATATCATGTATTCATAAAAAAAAAATTTACTCTTTGGTTTCTAGTTAGTCGTGAGACCCGGAAAAGGCAGTTTGCTGGAATTACATTGCTCTATCAGAAAATAGAATTTTTCTTAGCAGCTATAGGAAACCACATCCATGATTAGCTGTTATTAAAGGTATATTTTAAAGAAATGTGAAATATTCCTTTCCTTCACTTCTTTCTCCAAGTACAAAATTGTGCTTCCTCCTAATCTTTCACTCCTCTTAGTTTGGGTCACGCTATTGTATAGCACAGGGAAGATGTGATTTTGCAGAGCACTCTGGCAAGGCAATAGAAGATCATATTTTGGAAAATGAGAGGCCAGTCACACTGAAATCTTTCTCACAGTCACTGTCTCAAGAGTAGGGTAATTATTAGGAACACTGAAATGGATCCTTGGAGAGGTAATGTCTTGAGAGGCAGGAAATGAGAGGGCACAGGAAACATGAAATGTGTGCCTTAGAGCTGATGCATTAGCAAATCTCTGACCACAAAGGTTCATCTGCTGCCAAGCTGGGGAGAGCAATGGGGAAAGGAACAGCAGCCCAGATTACTGATTGGCGAAAGTTTCCAGGGCAGAGAAGCAGAATTATTTAAAGGCACCTCAAGTGGGATTTGATTGCACATCCTCGTGAAGTGCCAGTATGAATGATTCACGTTTGCTGGTGACCAGAGCAGTTGCAGAGCTGACCAATAATCTGTTCTCTCAGAGGTTTTAACATTCCTGAATTCAAATCAGCACAGCATGGTGAGTCTGAAGTCCTACATCTGATGAGTTCTGTAATTAAAGATCCACATCAACTTTGAGCAGCAGCTACTTCAGGTCTGCTTGCATTTTGTGCTCAATTTACTTTTCACTTGAGGTGAAAAATCTAATTACATGAACAACAAAATAGCATTACACCCCACCCCCCACCCTTGGCAAAAGTCCTGTGTTAAGTGTCACCAATTATTTAGCTAATCATAACCCCATGCATGGCACTGCTAATCTCCTAACAGCATCATCAATTCTGGGTCAGGAGCTTCCTCTATCCTTGCTACTAATGAATTTCTTTTCTTGGATTCATTAAGTATGATCTCAGCAGCACATCAAGGAGTTGCCTTAGTGTTAAGATCGTCACCTGAATAGACTAGACACTTGTGCCAGGTAGAAGCAAGAAATCCTCACATTAGCTTCAAACCCAATAGGGACACTCATATAAAAATTTAGTAAATATTTATTGATAGCCTATTGTGTACCTTGTGCCACCATTTACTAATTATATAACATGAGAAAAATGGCTTAATCTTTCAAACCTTATTTCCCCTAAGTGCAAAACAATGGAAGAATAGTAAGCACATGGTTGTTTTGTTAAGATCAAAGACACTATACAACTGCCAGGCTGTGGTGGTGCACTCTTGTAATCTCAGCGGCTCGGGAGGCTGAGGCAGGAGGATCATGAGTTCAAAGCCAGCCTCAGCAACAGTGAGGCGCTTAATTAACTAAGTGAGACCCTATCTCTAAACAAAATACAAAATAGGGCTGGGGATGTGGTTCAGTGGCCAAGTGCCCCTGAGTTCAATCCCCAACACAAAGAAAAAAAAAAAAACTCTCATTGCTACAATGTATTCAGTGCATTTAGTATCAGTTTATTAAGTGTAGTTAGAGCTACTCTGCTACCTACCATACTAAGCACTCCACACATATTAGCATGATACTTGGTTCGTGGTAGCGACTCAACAATAATTCTTCCTCCTACAAACTCTCAGAGCAAATTGTTCACAGACATTAGCTCGTTTTGCTCCCATTTTTCAGAAGCAAATATGTTTCTCTGCTTTTTTGAGACAAAAATCTGATTCGCTATTTGCATGGGAGGTGAAAAGCCTTTCAGCACTATATGATGGTGCATGTATATCAGAACAGAGTAACAATTCTGCCCTATACCGTCTATTTATGAAATAAGCAGGCTATACCACTCCCCATTGTGAAGCTTAAAATTCATAAAATTAAAAACAAAGATCTTCCAGTTCATTTCTTTGCCATTTCTTGGTTTTCACCAAGAATGTCCTCAAGGTTAACATTTCTCAGCAGGTGATCTCTTTTTCCCCATAATCAGGTTATTTTAGAAATTTTTCCCTTAAGTTCCTCTTGATTTTCCTATATTTTGCAACCAATAAAGAACAATTCAGATAAAAACATTCAGCAGAAGTATGTATTGGCAAACTGCAGCCCATGAGCCAAATTCAACTTCCACCTGTTTTTGTATAGTCTATGAGCTAAGAATTTTAATTATTAAGCAGTTAAAATAAATTTAAAAAATCTTTTATCATGTGAATATTATATTAAAATCAAATTTTCAAAATCCAAAAATGAAATTTTATTGGATAACATCCATGCTGATTCATTTTCTTATCCTGTAGCTGCTTTTGCCAGTAACAGTAGAATTGAGTAGTTGCAATAGAAACTTGCTTGGTAAAGCTTTAAATATTTATGTTCTGGCCCTTTTCAAAATGAGCCTGTGCTTCCCAATTTAGAGTTATAGTAAAAATAACTCTGATTCTATACCTAGCAGACCCAAAAGGCTCTACAAAGAAACTATTAGAGCTAATAAATGAATTCAGCAAAGTGGCAGGATATAAAATCAACACGCATAAATCAAAGGCATTCCTGTATATCAGCGACAAATCCTCTGAAATGGAAATGAGGACAACCACTCCATTCACAATATCCTCAAAAAAAAT
>NW_026000101.1:23460345-23474503 GCF_001458135.2 Marmota marmota marmota
TGTAAATCAATGGATGTGTAACTGATGTGATTCTGCAATCTGTGTATGGGGTGAAGGTGGGAGTTCATAACCCACTTGAATCAAAGTGTGGAATATGATATGTCAAGAAATTTGTAATGTTTTGAACAACCCACAATAAAAAATTAAAAAAAAAAAATAACTCATATATGAGAGGGATCTAGCATGAATAGATCATCTTACTGAATAAAGGAAAAGCTTTAAAAGCCAACATGGCAGGAGATCTGTCAAACAGTCCTTCAGCATGGCTAATTGGCTGAAAGCCACCAAAGAGGACTGGCTGCCCCTGAACAGTAGATGAAGATATGGAGAAAGGCCATTTCTATTATTTGAAAAGTTTCTAAGAAATACCTGCTATGTCAGGATTGTGATGCATCTATCTCTGAGTTGCTTGCACTATTTCCTCATGATTTTTCTTTTCCCCATTAAATACACCTCACATCCCAAAGGAGCTAAATGGATTGACCATCGGGACTTCCTTTCTGATTCTCTATCACCAAGGTATATCCAGGTGATCACAGTAAACATATAAGTAAGAGGTATCAGTCAGAGGAAAAGTCAGATGAGAGCAATCAAAACTTCATTAGAAACACTTCAAATCCAATTTGTATGTAGTTTCCTCTTCAGCTTAGGCCTAACAAAGAGAATTATTCCCACAGATAATGGCTGAACTTGAAGTAATAAAGTGGCCTTTTCTTCAAGCTGATGATGACTTCATCTTTCCCTGAAGTATTTACCCAGGATGACAAGATGTTCTAATCATTGTGCATACTACGATGTGACTGGCCAGCAAAGAATCAAAAGAAAATTTATTATATGGAACTAGTTTTGCTGGTTAGCTGGGCTACTTAATCCATGGCTGCTTCAATTTGCTTTCTGGGATTTACCAGCCCTACACTGTAAGTCAGATGTTCCAGTTTCTGAACTTCTAAACAGGAAAGAAATTCTCATAAAACTGGTGATATCCAGGATCTCAGAGGCATCCAGCTAAGTAAATTTTTATCAGTTTCTTAATAAATCTATACTAATTTGGGAAGCCAAGAGAGCCATATCAAAATTGCAGGTCACAATTTCATATAGTAAGCACAAAAGTATCATCTGAACATGCTGAGAGCCATAGCCAAGTAAAAATGATGCATGGCATTTTTGGTTGTAAGGTGATGCCAGCAAGCCATTGAGATGATATGATTATGTTAAGATCTGCATTCAAATGGATATTAGACCCCTGCTGTCCACCTCGGCCTGCTACTTTGGAGCTCTAGCGGGACTCCCAAAGAGTTCCCATTGGTTGGGAAAGTGCAGTAGGAGGGAATTCCGGAGGAGGGATTTCCTGTTGGGGTAGTGGGTCCGGAGAACGCCGCGTGTATGGGTCGGCATATTTCCCGGGAGCATACAGGGTATTGGCGGGAATTTCAAAAATAAAGTTTGTTCCTGTTTGAGTGGCTTGTGATTTTGTGCCCAGCCAGACTGCGGCATGAACACAGAGGCACAAGTGCACACACTTGCATTAACACACCCATACCTGATAGTGCTCTCTGAAGAAATATGATTTGTCATTTATAATAATTAGTCGCTATTCATCACTCTGGTCTTAATGGGTTTGACTGTGGTTAAGACAAATGGGTAAAATTAAATAGATTTTACCATGATTTCTACATAATTTCATGAAAAATAATTGGATGATAACTTGCATCATTAATTTCATGTCCACTTCTATCCCTGTCTTATAAAATTTTTTTGAATCTGTGTAAGATAATAATAGCAGTTAATTATTGGGGTTGATCATATTCTAGTATTGACTGTAAAAGGGAATATGGCTATATCTATGGCTACAAGATCCTTATTAGAGGGGCCTGAGGTCAGATATCTCTGGTAAGGATCAAAGCCAACAGTTGGAAGCTTACTGTTCACCACAATGGTTGTTTCAAAATGGTGCAGTTACAGAGTGGGAAGAATTTACGTGGAAGGGGTCAGTTGAAAGAAAAATAAATTTTTTTCTAAAATTCTCATGACTAAATGGCCCCAAGAATGGCAAGAATGTTCACTTTTTAACTCTGAAACAAAATCAGGGAAAAGAAAAATCTTTAAGTGGGCTTTAATATTAATATTCTTTTAGTATTTCACAAGCTGAATGTCACTATAAATTAAGAATACAACAAAAATGTTTCTCAATAGATTCAACAAGGGTCTGAAAAATTTTAAAAAGGCAGGGTATTGAAAGCACCATTTAATTCTTTTGTTATCTAGGTATTCTTGAGTTCCCTTATCCTAGGTTTATAGAAACACTCTTTACACTCTATAAGCCATTCTGAATAGGAGCTCCTTAAATTTAAGAGCCTTCATCATGTAACTTATTAATCTTCTCCCAAATAGGTCAATGTATTTCAATCTATTTGCTCAGAAAATTATATATGCTCACATAGGCAAGGAATCTGTCTTATTGAGCTCTTTGTCCTGGTAGGGAAAATTGGCAGCAGATATTCTCTTAGCATAGAAGCAACCTTCCCCAGTACTGATTCTTGAGTGGATGTTTGGGCAAGAACCTTGATCTTTGAGCAGAAACAGTTCCCTTACCCTAATATAAGAAGCACAGGGTTAGTGAGTGTTTGTCCCTCTCTCAGAGAAGTCATTTTCTCTAATACTTGCCCAATTGGGTTGTAGGTTAACATAAAAGCTTAAGTCAAATATTTATTTATACTTTGTTCTAACCATTCAAAGGTTTTCCTTATGTCTTGGTTTAATTCATTTGGTCAATTTTGGTTCTATTATGTCCAATGGAGTTGAGAGGGAACAACATGACTCAGAACATTTCAGACATTTGTTAGTATTCTGTGAAGGGACAACAAACTTTGGATAAGCAGAAGTAATAGTTCTTACTCAGTCTGCATCTTCTTTCTAACACACATTTGAGCTATTTTATAAAAGATTTGTTAAAAAGAAAAAAAAGCAAGTAAAACCCACTTAGAATTCAGGTCTCTTTGCTCTCTAAGCCATATAAATTAGATTGATTCCTTCAATTTTTGTATACATTTCTTCTCTTTAAATGGTAGATCTGTCTGAATAAAATATCCCTGAAGTACATATAAATGATGACAAATTATTATGCTGACTAATTTCTAAAAGGTCGGGAGAGAGATTGAAAGAAGGGTGCAGGGAGGGCAGGAACTATACAAAAACATCTGTAAATATGGACAGAAGAGTAAGCCTTCTTTTTTTTAAAGAGAGAGAGAAAGAGAGAGAGAGAGAATTTTTTAATATTTATTTTTTAGTTTTCGGCGGACACAACATCTTTGTTTGTATGTGGTGCTGAGGATCGAACCCGGGCCCCACGCATGCCAGGCGAGCACGCTACTGCTTGAGCCACATCCCCAGCCCTAAGTAAGCCTTCTTTTGATAGAAAATTTAAAAAGACTTTTTTCATTTATAGACAGAGAAAACTGATAGCTTAAGTTTCACATTTGTATCAAAAGCAAATATAGGCACCTGTAAGTCCATTACTTTATTTCACCCTTAGAAAAATTTATGGACTTTCATATATAGACAGTGTTATCACAATTGGCTTCTAGAGTTCATACAGACAACACAGAGAATTGTACCAACAAATGGCTGGTGGCTTAGGAAGGGACACAAATACCTCCCCAACCCTGTGACTCAACAAATGTTGTCAGTTTAGTGCCAAGAAATGGGTGCTGTAGATGTCAGGAGATACCAGAATTAAGGCAGTTATGCAAGGATCCAGGCTTCAGAAACAGTTTTCCTGACTCTTGCCAAAAAATAGTGTCAGACTATGGATGGATCACTCAGGTTATTAGAGTTTACTGTATTAATGCCACTAGAAAAGAGTGAGTAACTACGCACAAATCAGAACCAAGATAAAAGTAGGCCAAGCCAGGAATCAGACTCAGTTCATGTGCACTGAGACTTACCATAATGTATCTTGGAGGGATTCAACATATTCAGTTAAAATATGGCTTTTATGAATGAATTTAGATGGACAGAGCACAATAGAGCTTCCAAGAATAGAGGAGATGTGAAATTTATATGTCATCTCACTAAACAAAGGCAAAAGCAGAATTGACCACAAAAGCAGAATTGAGACCACAAGTTTTATAAACTGTTTCCTCTCTTGACATTTACCTTGCAT
The DNA here is from genome assembly GCF_001458135.2 of Marmota marmota marmota. Taxonomy (NCBI): domain Eukaryota; kingdom Metazoa; phylum Chordata; class Mammalia; order Rodentia; family Sciuridae; genus Marmota; species Marmota marmota. The sequence continues at coordinate 23,464,508 of NW_026000101.1, forward strand.
TTCATCCTTTTACCTAGCTTTAGTTTGTGAATAGATCAACCCATGCTCATCCAGTATTTTAAGTTGAGTATGAATCTTTTGACTTCACATTGCCTTAAAATTACTTTCCCAACATAAGGCCTAAAAATGAATATGCTTTATAATATTAATATTTATACTGTTTGATCCACTAATTTGACTTTTGTAAATCTACTATATGGAAATAATCTGAAAAGTAGAATAAAGAATTGCTCCTTGGCTTGGGGTGAAAGCAAAAGGAAGCTTCTCAAAAAGGCAGGTGAAAGAGGAAATTCACTAAAATTTAATATTAGCCACTCAGAGACTCTTAGAGGCCCCAAATTTTTAGTGCATTAAACAAAGGAGAAGAAAGAGGACATTGGAGCCAAGACTGTGGTGGCAACATTACTGGTTCACTGCAGAGGGGAGGGATAACACAAACAGAGAAATACAACAGACAAACTGGGTACCGAAAAATCTGTAGATGAGAAATGCTGTCTGAACATTGCTGAATGAGAAACTGCAGAGTGGGCTGTTCTTTGAAAAGTACTCCGTATTTCTTAACTGGCAAGCAAGAACTGAGGCAGAGAGCTGCAGCTTGCTGCTGCCTGAGCCCAGGAGACCACAGCAAATATTGCCAAACTGTCCTGGCAAGTGCCTCCTGTGTTGCTGAGGGTGTACCCTGAAGAACTATGAGTGAAACAGACACAAAAAAGATTGTACCCCAAATGACTCCAGTCAGAGAAATGAAGGATAGTGCCCCTCACTTTGCCTTAAAGGCTGCCATTTACATGACTAGCTGAAAAGATTCCGGAACTGAACAGGTGGGTAGGATTACACTTGGGGATTACACTAGGAGATCGAGCCTGTGAAGGCCATACTCATGGTGGTGAAGTGTATGAGACTGTGGAGGGTTGGATTCCCCACTGCTTTAGTTAACATTTACATTGCTGTGATCAAAAGCCTGGACAAGAACAATTAAAGGAAGAAAAGTTTATTTGGTTCACAGTTTCAGTATTCTCAGTTCCTAGATAGTTGATTGCCACAGTCTGGCTGAGCACAAATCACGAGCCACTCAAGAGGAACAAACTTTATTTCTGAACTCCACCAGCACACTCCACACAGGCTCCCCAGGAACTCTCCTGAACGCCACCCACGTGGCTCCTCCAGGAACCACCAATGGAAATCCCTCCTCTGGCACTTCCCCAACCAATGGGAACTCTCCAGGAATCCCTGTGAGAACTCCAAAGTAGCATGAGAACTCCAAAGTGGCAGGCTGAGGCGGACAGCAGGGGTCTAATATACACAGCTTAACATAACCATTATCATCTCAATGGCTTGCTGGTGTCACCTCTCAACCACTCCATTCTGGCAAAAATGCCATGCATCATTGGGACTGGCTATGGCTCTCAGCAGTTGATTCCACTTCTCTGGGCTGGAGGTGAGGCAGAACATCAGGGCAGAAGATAGTAGAGGAGGAAAACAGTTCAGGACATGACAATTGGGAATCCGAAAGAGCTCTGCTCCCCAAGGACAAAATATAAATCCAAAAAGCATACCCCCAGTTACTGACCTCCTCCAGCCACACCCTATCTACAATTGCCACCCAGTTAATCACTATCAGTGGATTGATCCAGTGATTAGGTTACACCTCTCATAATCTAATAATTTCTCCTTTGAATATTTTTGCATTACCTCACACATGACCTTTTGGGGGATGCAAAATATCTGAATCAGAACACTCACCCTACTAGAATTCTTGGGAGGCCACCATGATCCAACACTCAGCACAGATTGGCTTTGCATGGCCCTAGGGGTGTGTTGATCTAATCTGTCCAAAGCACATGCCACCCAACAAAGTCTCAAATGCCTGAATAGAGCTAAACCCCAGAAGCTGAATTTACCATTTAGAACTCTCCACCAGCCCCATCCAAGGAGTACATTGATGTGGCATGTCTGGACAAAACTCCAATTAATAGTACTTCCCATTCTGTCCTATCTCATACTGATGAGAAGGGAAGATGAGAGGTATTTCAGCCAGCTGGGGTTTCAGACCACTTCAACTGGCAACTTGGTGAGTAACACTAAAAGAGGAAAGGTTTAACAACTCCAGTCCTTGCTCTAAGGAGTCTATAACTCAAGAAGAAACAGAAAGAAGGGCAATCTGGCAGAGGCAGTGAGTATCTATACTTGTTGGTAGTTTTGATCCCCTCAGCAGGAACAATTCTTCCATTTTTCATTAAGAATTTGTGTGTGTGTTCTTGCTGTGCTGACTGATTCATGGATATACATACATATTCATACTTGTTTACTCTTTTCTTATGTGTTATTTTTCTTCATTTTGCCTTTTGAGGGTTAAGGGGTTTTTGTTGTTTGGTTTGTTGATTCCTTTCTCTTTCCTCTGACTCTACTAGCCAAAGTCTATTGTTCTTTCTCTCTGTTTTTCTTTAATTTTTTCTCCTTCTTTATAGCCATTATTCGCTATATCTTTAAAGCTTTCTCTATGTTCATATTTTGAATATTCTAACCTTTCCTTTACCTGCCTATTTTAGTTGGCTTTTCCACACTTTGACAGAAAGACCTGACATGAACAAATTTAGAGGAGGAAAAATGTATTTGGGAGCTCAGAGTTTCAGAGACCTTAATCCATAGACTTCCAACTCCATTCCTTGAGATCTGGGGTAAGACAGGACTTCAGAACAGAGGAAAGCATCTGGGAACATTGTACCAGGAAGTAGAGAGAGAGCTTCACTCTTCAGGGACAAAATAAATACTCCAGAGGCACACCCTCAATGGCCCAACTTCTCCAGCCACACCCTACCTGCCTAATCACCCAGTTAATTTCTATCAGGGGATTAATGCCCTGATTAGGTTAAGGCTCTCATAAACCAATCATTTTACCTCTAAATATTCTTGCATTGTCTCATACTCGAGCTTTTACAGAACACCTCACATCTAAAACATAGCACTTCCTATAACATTTTCTTCTCTGAATGAACTTTACTTTTGCCATCTTTCAAAAGTTTGGGGTTTATATGATTACTGTCCCCATCATTCATGTTATTGCAATTATTAGTAATGTAGATAGCATAGTTTACATCTGCTCTTTACTTTAATTCCAGATCTAGTTCATGGCTCTTTGTTATAGCTGTTGGCAACTGCTGACCCTGCCATTCCTGTTTTTGAGATAATTACTATTGTAGATGTCAGAGTAGGCACTGGGTATTTATTTTAATGCTATATATTCTTCATCACTGTTGATATTTTGCTTCCCTCTGTACAGTGAGGTGCTAGAAATTTACAGGAACATGAGTCCAGAGCATAGAGAATTGGCTGCTGAGCTAAATCAGAATCCAGCCAAGAGACAGATCACCTTGCTCCACACACAAACTAACCATGTTCAAACTTTAGTAATATGTTAATACAAATAATAGGGGAGAGAAAAGTCTCAAACCAGCAACCAGACCCAAATAGGAATGGCCAGGGGGAGTCTCTCAAGTCCTACTCACAGAATTCCACTTCTGCAGCACTCTGGCACAGGTCTGACTCTTCCAACCAGAAGTCTACCATGGGAGGCCAAGCCCACCCACCCAGATCCACCCACTCCAACTTATCCAGGACCCATATCCAGGATGCAGTAGCATCTATTGAGGGACACCAGCAGGGTCTGGAAGCCCAATATCAAGGTGAGGTACAGACAATCTGCACGGGTATGACAAGAATATAGGGAATAAACTATAATATCTCAGATCCCACACTGCAAGAAAGGAAGACACATAGACAACATGAAAAAACAAGGGAGGAAAGTGCCCCAAACAAACCAGGACACTATAATAACAGAAACCATAGACTGCGAAGTTAATGAAATGTCAGAGAAGGAGTTAAGAGGTTCATAATTAAAATGATCTATGAATTAAAGAATGACCTAAGTGAACAAATACAAGCAAAAACTGATCACTCCAACAAATAGATAAGAAAGTAAATACAGGCAAACATTGATGATACCAACAAAGAGATAAGGGAGCAAATACAGGTAGCAAAAGATTACTTCAAGGGAGATAGAGACTCTGAAAAGAAAAAAAAAACTAGTCAGAAATCCTTGAAATGAAGGCGATAATAAATCAAATAAAAAACTCAATAAAAAGAATAACCAACAGACAAGATCACTTAAAGAATGAACGTCAGATAATGAAGACAAAGTATACAATCTGGAAAATAAAGTTGTTCACACAGTGAAGAAAGTTAGAAACCATGAACAGAACACCCAAGAATTATGGGACTGCATCAAAAGACCAAATGTAAGAGTTATTGGGATAGAGGAAGGCACAGAGTTGCAAACCAAAGGAATGCACAATCTCTTCAATGAGATAATATCTGAAAATTTCCCAAGCATGACAAACAAATTGGAAAACCAAATACAAGAGGTTTACAGGACACCAAATGTACAAAATTACAATGGATCTACACCAAGTCACATTATAATGAAAATGTCTAGCATACAGAATTAGGATAGAATCTTAAAGGCTACAAGAGAGGAATCTGATTATATCTAGGGAGAGATCAGCAGATTTTTCAACCCAGAACCACAAAGTCAGGAGATCATGGAACAATATATACCAAGCTCTGAAAGAAATGGATGTCAACCAAGAATCTTGTATCCAGCAAAACTAAGCTTTAGATTTGATGATGAAATAAAAACCTTCCATGATAATCAAAGTTAGAAGAAGTTACAACTAGAAAGCCTGCACTACAGAACATCCTCAGAAAAATATTCCATGAAGAGGAAATGAAAAACAATGATGAAAATCAGCAGAGGGAGTGATGACACTAAAGGAAAAACTAATCAGAGGAGAAACTAAGTCACACTAAATACCAAAAATAAACAAAAATGGCTGGGAATACAAATCATTTCTCAATAATAACCCTGAAATTAATGGTCTAAACTCACCAATCAAAAGACATAGACTAGCAGATTGGATTAAAAAAGACCCAATATGCTGCCTCTAAGAGACTCATCTCATAGAAAAAGACATCCACAAATTGAAGACAAAGGGTTGGGAAAAATCATACCACTCATATGAACTGTGGAAGCAAGCAGGGGTTTCCATCCTCATATCAAAGAAAGTAGACTTTAAACTAAAGTCAATCAAAAAGGATAAAGAAGGATACTACATACTGCTCAAGGGAACCATACACCAACAAGACTTAACAATTATAAATATATATGCCCCAAACAATGGAGCAGCTATGTTTATCAAACAAACTCTTCTCAAGTTCAAGAGTCCAATAGACCACAGCACAATAATTCTGTGTGTCTTTAACACACCTCTTTAACCGCTAAATAGATCTTCCAAACAAAAGCTGAACAAAGAAACTATAGAACTCAATAATACAATCAATAACTTAGATTTAACTGACATATATAGAATATTCCGTCCTTCAATGAGAGAATATACTTTCTTCTCAGCAGCTCATTGATCTTTCTCTAAAATAGACCATATTCTATGCCACAAAGCAACTCTTAGCAAATATAAGAAAGTGGAGATACTACCCTGCATTCTATCAGATCATAATGGAATGAAATTAGAAATCAATGATAAAATAAGAAATAAAATTCACTCCAACACCTGGAGAGTAAATAATATGCTACTCAACATCATAAAAGCTATCTATGCTAAGCCCCAGGCCAATATCATTCTAAATGGAGAAAAAATGAAGGCATTCCCTCTAAAAACTGGAACAAGAGAGGGATGCCCTCTTTCACTATTTCTTTTTAACATAGTTCTTGAAACACTGACCAGAGCAATTAGACAGATGAAAGAAATTAAAGGGATACACATAGGAAAAGAAGAATCACTATTTGCTGATGATATGATTCTATACCTGAAAGATCCTAAAAGTTCCACCAGATAACTTCTAGAACTAGTAAATGAATTCAACAAAGTAGCAGAATAAGAAATCAACACCCATAAATCAAAGGCATTTCTGCATATCAGTGACAAATCCTCAGAAAGTGAAATGAGGAAAACTACCCCATTGTCAATAGCCTCAAAAAAAAAAAAATACTTGAGAATCAACTTAACAAAAGAGGTGAAAGATCTATATAATGAAAATTACAGAACCTTAAAGAAAGAAATCAAAGAAGACCTTAGAAGATGGAAAGATCTACCTTGCTTCTGGATAGGCAGAATTAATATTATCAAAATGACCATACTTCTAGAAGCACTATATAGATTTAATGCAATTCCAATCAAAATTCCAATGACATTCCTCCTAGAAATGTAAAAAGCAATCATGAAATTTATCTGGAAAAATAAGAGACCCAGAATAGCTAAAGCAATCCTTATCAGGAAGAGTGAAGCAGATGGCATCACTATACCAGATCTTAAATTATGGTACAGAGCAATAATAACAAAAACAGCATGGTATTGGCACCAAAATAGACTGGTAGACCAACGGTACAGAACAGAGGACACAGAGAAACTAAAATTATCTTATATTAGACAAAGGTGCCAAGAACATGCATTGGAGAAAAGATATCCTCTTCAACAAATGGTGCTAGGAAAACTGGAAATCCATATGCAACAAAATGAGATTAAACCCCTATCTCTCACCATGCACAAAACTCAACTCAAAATGAATCAAGTATTTAAGAATACAACCATAGACCCTTTGTCTAATAGTAGAAAATATAGGCCCTAATCTCCATCATGTGGGATTAGGCCCCAACTTCCTTAATAAAGACTCCTGTAGCACAAAAATTAAAATCAAGAATCAATAAATGGGATGGAATCAAACTAAAAAGTTTCTTCTTGTCAAAAGAAACAATCTGTGAAATGAATAGAGAGCCTACAACTTGGGAGCAAATTTACCCCTCACACATCAGATAGAGCACTAATCTCTAGGGTATATAAAGAACTCAAAAAGCTAAACACCAAAATAAATAAATAAATAAAAATAACCCAATCAATAAATGGGCCAAGGACCTGAAGAGACACTTTTCAGAAGATAATATACAATCAATCAACAAATGCATGAAAAAATGTTTATCATCACTAGCAATTATAGAAATGCAAATCAAAACCACTGATTTCATCTCACTCCAGTTAGAATTGTCGGGGTTTTTAGCCCTCGTTCCCTCCCGACCTGCGGGAAAGATGGGGAGAACACGCCCTGACCAGGACAAGCCAAGAAAGGAGAGGGCCGACTGACCGCCCACACCCAGCCCTCCCTCGATTGAGGACAATCAGACGTGTCAGGGAGACCAGTCAAAGCAGGATCTCGTTTTTTTTTTAGAAGACACAGACAGCTAATATAATGTACAGGAGCCAATCAGGATAAAGGTCAGCAGGGTGAGGAGAGTTCACATGTATACCCATTCTACAGGCAGTAATGAGTGACACAAGCTGTCCTCGAGGGCAGAAGGGTTCTGAGCCTATCCTAGAGGTGGTCTGATTTTTCATCATAACCCATGGCAACGCCTTCTGGCTGATTGCAAGCGCCATCTTAGCCACATGCACACAGCCCCAAGACCGGGAAGTGGGTAGCAGCCAGCAAGTTAGGTTTCCTCTTTTCTGATGCAACATGCCCCACATGATACATCATGCCCTACAAGAATGGCATCTACTCTGCATACAAACAACAATAAGTGTTGGTGAGGATGTAAGGAAAAAGGTATACTCATACACTGCCGGTGGGACTGCAAATCGGTGCAGCCAATATGGAAAGCAGTGTGGAGATTTCTTGGAAAATTGGGAATGAAACCACCATTTGACCCAGCTATTCCTCTCCTTGGTCTATACCCAAAGGACTTAAAAACAGCATACTACAGGGACACAGCCACCTCAATGTTTATAGCAGCACAATTCACAATAGCTAAACTGTGGAACCAATCTAGATGCTATTCAATAGATGATTGGATTAAAAAAATGTAGCATATATATACAATGGAATATTACTCAGCAATAAAAGAGAATAAAATCATGGCATTTGCAGGTAAATGGATGGAGTTAGAGAAGATAATTGTGCTCTATATGTGTAATAAGAATTGTAATGCATTCTGCTGTCATATATAAATGAAATTTAAAAAAAAAGAAAGAAAAATGAAGCAGGAAACATCACAATACCAGGCTCTTAAACTGTACTACAGAGTTGTAGTAACCAAAACAGACATGAAAACCAATGGTACAGAAAGGAAAACACAGAGACAAAACCACATAAATACAGTTATCTCATACTAGACAAAGGCATAAAAAACATAAATTGGAGAAAAGATAGCCTCTTCATCAAACGGTGCTTGGAAAACTGGAAATGCATATGTAGCAAAATGAAATTAAACCCCTCTCTCTCACCCTGCACAAAACTCAACTCAAAGTAGATCAAAGACTTAGGCATTAGACCAGAGACCCAGCACCTAATAGAACAAAAAGTAAGCCCAAATCTATACCATGCCAGCTTAGGAACTGACTTTCTTAACAAGACTTCTAAAGTGCAAGAAGTAAAATCAAGAACCAACAAATGGATGTCATCAAACTAAAAAGCTTCTTCTCAGCAAAGGAAATAATCAAGAATGTGAAGAGAAAGAACACAGAATGGGGAAAATCTTTGCCACCTGCACCTCGGATAGAACATTAATCTCCAGGATACATAAAAAAAGTTTTAAGCTTAACACCAAAAACCAAATAACCCAATTGATAAATGGGCTAAGGAACTGAACAGACACTTCACAGAAGAATAAATACAATTGATCAACAAACATATGTAAAAATGTTCATCACCTCTAGAAATTAGAGAAATACAAATCAAAACTACACTGAGATTTCATCTCACTCCAGTAAGAATGGCAATTATCAAGATTACAAGCAACAATAAATAGTGAGGATATGGGGAAAAAAGATACACTTATACATTCTGGTGAGAATGTAAATTGGTACAACCACTCTGGAAAGCAGGATGGAGATTCCTTAGAAAATCTGGAATGGAACTACCATTTGACCCAGCTATCACACTCCCAGATTATACTCAAAGGACTTAAAATCAGCTAACCTATGGAACCAACCTAGGATCCCCTCAACAGAAGAATGGATAAAGAAAATGTGGTGTATATATACAATGGAACATTATTCAGCCTTAAAGAGTAATGAAATTATGGCATTTGATGGTAAATGGATGAAGTAGGAAAATATCATGCTAAGTGAAATAAGCCAGTCCCCCCCACTAAAAAAAAAAACTGAAGGCCAAATATTTTCTCTGATATGTGGATGTTAATTTACAATAAGGCAGACAGTGGGAAAGAAGAGAAGTAGTCTGGATTATACAAAGGGGAATTAAGAGAAGGGAGGGGGAACAGGAATTGGAAAAAATAGCAGAATGAATCAGACTTTTCTATCCTATGGGCATGCATGATTACTTGACCAATGTAATTCTACATTATGGGTGAGGAAGATGGCGGCGAGGGGAGTGCATTACCCCCGTGTGCTGCTTCACTGTGTGGGAGTATGACAAGTCAGGAAGGCTAAAGGATATCTTGTTAGGAATTTCCAGCAATAGTGGGGTGCTCCGGAACCTGGAGGAAGGATTTCCATCGCATGAGGATCGGCTACGGGGACTCAAACGCGAGAGGTTTGTCGCACGGAGGGTAACACGGCTTATTCAGCAAATCGCCCTGAGGCTAGAGTCTGCAGCGCGCGCTGGGATAGAGACGCAGGGTTACAGCGCTGCAGTTTCTGCCAGCCGTGCAAGCACCGTACTCAGGGCTGAATTCTGGGTTCGAGACGGGGGAAAGGAAGCGGTCCATCTCGGTTCTCCACACCGGTCAGACCACAGAGGAGGCCAGCAGCCACCATGATGGTAAACTGACGTCACCTGCCCTGTTTTAGACTGACCGCAGCTCATTCAGCCATAGATCAGGTAATTTCAGGCTGCAATTCACCTGCGGCTTGCAGACAGATTGCTAGGGTTCAGCGCCTGGGTGCTTCTTAGAACCTGAGCTTATCGGAG
>NW_026000101.1:23478939-23493628 GCF_001458135.2 Marmota marmota marmota
AAAAATTAAAAAAAAAAAAAAATTCTACATTATGTACAACCAGAAGAATAAGAAGTTATACCCCATATATGTGTATCAAAATACATTCTATTATCATGTATAACTAATAAGAACAAATAATATATAAAATCATTTACCTAGCAAAAAAAATTGTGTAAAAAAATGGTGAAATTCAAAGAAGAGTTAGACATTTTTATTTCCCAGAATATAAAATAAAAGTTAATCCTAAATCGATATTTTCTGTGATGTAAAATGGTAGTTGCCAGCTTGTAACCTAGCAACCATTAGGGGTGGTGCAAAAGGACAGTCAGTATAAGTAATGAATGATTGGGTCAGAAAGATGTGGGCTGATTCAGGAGAAAATAAATGCTGATACCTCCAGAGAACTTCCCCTTCCTCCTCTACCTGTTGCCAAGGTTACCTGCCTCCCGCGGATTGTTCTTTCCTTCAGGGAGCTGTAGGTGTTGTTAGTAAATGTCCTCTGGGCTACTTCCTTCCTGCTTGTACCCCTGGACTCTGAGCAGCTATGTTCTGGCCCTTGGATCACTATGCATTTTGGCCAACATTTTGGTCACTAGTCACACAGGCAGGATCTGGAAGGAGAGAGCAGGAGAACAAAGGAAACCTAAAATATATAAAAGGGGCAGGACACCCCCACTTCCTCAGACACGCTGCTCCGGGGTCCCCTCTCATCAGAGAAGTCCATCTCTGTTCTATCCTTTAAATAAAACTTGCTTTCTATGCTTGCCTCAGAGTTTCTCAGGTGTTCATATCAGGTGAATCAGGCCTCTTCCCTGATTCTCATCACCATTATCACCATTAAAAACACACTCTACTTGTACCTTCAAGGTAAAAGGGACGCTTAATCATTAAATGAAAAAGTCATTGCTTTTAGAAAGAAATTTGCAAAATAGATAACATCTGATTCATTTGTAGGAACATCACCGGTGTGGGACTGGCACCAAAAAAGACAGGAATTTATGAACCAAATTTCAATGAAAACCTTTGCATAACTGTTGGTGGAGGAAAATGTCCTAGTGTCTAGAATTCCCAAACCTCCTGGCACAAAGATATTTACTAAATATCTATTAGATAAATGAATATATGAGCATAAGAGAATTTTTATGTATTTCCTGTAACATCTTAGTCCTGCACTTTAAAAATTTATTGAGCCCTAAAATGAATAATCAATCAAAGACTATCAGAGATGAATGGATTATTGGATTTTTTTCAGAGATATTGAATGACTTTCCTAAGAACATAAATTTTCATCTACATCTCACAAAAGAGCTGAGGTGTTTGGATGTTGTTTTTAAAACATGTTTTTCTATTCTGTCCTTCCTTGGAGAGATAATTTGGAGTTCTGAAAGAACATGGTGCTTGATGCTTTCCTGAACTGTGCTCCCATCCTGACCCTATCACTTGCAACCTCTGCAACCTTTGGCAGTTCACTTATCTTCTGGGCCTCAGTTTCCCTAACTAGCAAATGCTGAAATTGTTACTAATCTTACACACATCCATGTATGTGAACACTGCAAATAACAACCATAAATTTAGGTTTAGTTTTTATTATTCTCCAATTACCAACTTCCTTGACTGCTCCCCAGATTTTACTCTGACAAACTGGCAGCCCAAGGTAGAAAGTATTAATTGGGTTCCCTGTAGGGGAGCCCAGACTTGCCTACAGCACTTTAGCTTCTTTTTCTTTGTTCCATTTATTTTTCAGCTGTGAGTGGATTTTCTTCTCTTAATATTAGTTTGGCTCTTTTACAGTAGACAAATCCTCCTGGCTATGTCTGTGTATACAACCCAGTCTCCCTCGAAGGAGAAACAGTGCCCTTCATGAACTACAGAAACCCTGCTTGAGAGCAGCTCTAAACTATCAGTGTTATCACCTCCTGTCTTGTTTGTTCTATGGCAAATTCTAAGGTGTCTCATTTTTATTTTTGTTCAATTCTTCGTCTCCCACCCTGAAAGCGCTCACCAACACCTCCTGCTTCATCAAAATTGCTTTCTGATCCTGAAAAAGCATTACTCCATGGTATATCTTTAGCCCTCAGATCTTTCTGAACAAATAGTTCTATTGCTTTTCAGCTTTGGAGAATATCTTCAATTAATCTCAGCAAGCTGGGAAATTTGCAAATGCTTTCATTTCAGGTAAATGTAGACTACATTTATTGAGCACCTAGACTTGGAGATTAGAGATGAATTTAACATGGACCCTCAACCCCAACTCATTCACAGGCTAGACAGACATGGAAATAATGAAAGTACCAAAAAAAAGTGCCTCAGTAGAAACATAGGTCTAACTTTCAGCAAGAAGCTTTTCTATTCAATTATTTCTAGCCTGACTTATTTCAGAAAAGACTTCAACATTTTCAAGTCAAAGTAAGTTATGCATGTCTTCTCAAAAATCTATGTCCTTCATAGTTCATATACTTCATTTTGGAATATTTCTTGGATCATCTTAGCATAAAGTCTACTTGGGTAGAGTGAATATTGAGCCAGAGCCTCAGAAAAGGAAGCCCACTTTAGGGGGAGGAACCCATGGTAAGGAGGGAACCTGGCAATGTGGTGAGCAGACTAAAGATGCTTAGATTGCAAATACCTTCTAGAAGGTATTTGATAGTTCTTATCTTTCAGTCTCCTGTTACTGCATAGCAAATTATCACAGATTTAACACCTTAAAACAATAGCTTTATCTTCACACAGTTCTCTAGGTCAAAAGTCAATACAGGCTAAGCTGGGTCTTTCACTCAGGGTCTCCTGATCACAAAGTCTAGCGAACTGAGTTTTTTGTTGGAGGGACTGGGGAAGAATCTAAGCTCATTCAGGCTGTTGGTAGAATTCATTTCCTTGAAGTTGTGTGCCTGAGGTCCTCTTTCTGCCTGCCTGAGAGCTCATAGAGGCTGTTTTAAGTCCTCAAGAACTACTGCCCTCCATAATTCAAAGCCTTCAACAGACTCTCCACATCATTTAGAGTGTTTGCACCCACTAATAGTATAAAAATGACAATTTGAAACATAAAACTTAACACCTTTTATATCTACCCTCATACTCAAATTAACACTATCATTACCATTCGCATTTTAAACTAGGAATTTAGGTTAAATAAACCAAAGGCCTTCAAAATCCTAAGCAAGTACAACTAATAAATTCTTGAAATAAGGACCGCAAGACTTTATGTTACATTATTTGAAAGCAAATCAACCACTTCAATTAATTTAAGTCATTATGCTTCATACAAACTATCTAGATTAAATATTAACAGCTAACTATCATAGTCAACTGGCTTCAATCTACTCACATTCCTGATATAAAATCAGTCCCGTGTTTCAAATCTCTGACCTCAGGAAGAACCCAGTCTTTTTCAAGGTTTTACCTGGTAAGGCCAGTAATCTCCCTTTCTTAAAAATTAACTGTGTTGGCTGAGCATGGTGACACATGTCTGCAATCCCAGCAGTTCAGGAGGTTGAGGCAAAAGGACTGCAAGTTCAAAGCCAGCCTCAGCAATTTAGCAAGGCCATAAGCAATTTAGTCAGACCCTTTCTCTAAATAAAAAATATTTTAAAAGGGATGGGAATATGGGTCAGTGGTTAAGTGCCCCCTGGGTTCAATCCCTGCACCCACCCCCCACAAAAAAACAAACAACAACAACAAAAACACAACTGTGCCAAATAGCATAACCCAGTTATGAACCTGCTATCCCACATTCAAGAAGAGAGAATTGTAAGAACATATATGCCAAGGGAAGGGACACTTGTGGCTATCTTAGCACTCCACCACAGCTGGGTTCCTCTTTTGGTGTATGGAGACTGCCATGAGTTTTAAGGACTTTAGGAGAAGAAAAGCAGGTAATCCTGGACAGAGGGCCAGGAGGGCAGGTTCTGAGAGGCAGAAAGACAAACCAGAGAAGGATCACACAGGAAATTACTATACCCTCCACAGTCTCTCCATAGATCAGAGATTTTGCTCATTACAAACAAGCATTTTCAAAAAGATTGAAGTTTTTTTTTTTTTTTTTGCAAGGCAAAAGGAAGTCAGACTGTGGGTTCCTCATCCTAATAATCTAAACATCCTAACAACATGCTGCATTTGATATGGAGTTGGAAGTAAGTATATATGTGGCCTTGATAACTAATCAGATTTGCATAACATTTAGTCAGAGGAAACCATTTGGAAAAAAGTAAAAACTTTTCCGAAGTGTAATTTTCCTTCATCTCCCTGTCTAGGAGAGAAGAGTAAGCACAGGCTGTTCTCTAGAACAATACACATTGCACTAAAATAATTAAAAAATATAAGCATTCTAGGTCTTACCCTGTACTTTGCAGGCATTCTTTAATTCCTGAAACAGCTCACTGAAGCTTCGGTGGTTACGTACACACAGATAAACATACAAACTGCTTGCTAATATTAGAGAGGTCCAGCAAGAGCTCCTAACACGATCCTTCTACCTTGCATAGCCTGAATTTCTGGGTAAGAAGGAGAAGAACCTTAAATATGTTTGAAAGACTATTATAGAGATGAGGAGGTAGACTTGCTCTGCTCAGCTCCATAGATAGTGGTGTAGAAAAAGGCTTAACAACCAGCTCTCTCCAAAATTTGTGATTAGTCATAGCATTTGCAGATTTCCTTGATGACCAATTTCAAGTTTCAACCAGATATGCCAAATGTGAACTTGAGGAGCAACTTCCACCTAGCAGTAAGAAAAAAATGGGAATCCGATTTTGTTAATACACTGGAGAATCTGCAAACAAGGAAGTCTGCAATGCAACTGAGTTGCTCAAAAACTGGGGGTTCCCAGGACTCTAGATAATTGAAGCAGATCTTGATATTTTCAGAGATAACTATAAAATGAAACCTTGTACTGGAAGATTAGGAAGACAGGATGTGAAAATGGAAGAGTTAAGGACATCTGGTAATTGCCTGTTCCTTTTACAGTACCTATGGCACAGTCTCTTATTTGCATGTAAGACATTTTCCCATCAGCTGCTGGCTTCTAAAGCTTGAGGGATGGAGTCTGCAGTGTCCTCTGGTTAATGATCTCAATAGTGATGCCAGGAGGACATCTCTGTTTTCACATGTGAACTCTGTAGTCACTTTCACCTTTATTCTGTCTCAACATGTTAGGGCTAGAATTTTTCGAATGATACTTTGTAAAAACCACATTCTTGGCAATTTTTTTTGCCACTGTCTCCAAAAATTAGGGCTATAAATAATAGGAAAACTTAATTACAAATTTCTTTTTTTTTTTTTGAAACAGTGTTTAGAGTTGTGATGTTTAAATCTCCATAAAATTACACCTTTAAAATTGCTTAATTGTGTTTTTCCTGCCAATTTAAATTGCTCATAAAGGGAAATTTAAAAAACATATAGTTTCTAATTCTTTCCCGAATCATCACAGTAGTGTTGATTTTGCTCCAGAAGATAGCAGCGCTCCTAGAAATACTGCAAACATCAGCACATTCAGGTTTGGCCCACAGTAGTGTGGGAGGAAGAAGGAGGAGACACTTCAATCTCCTGGTTTGGTTTAATTTATGTCTAATGCATTTAAAAAAACCCACTTAAATGTTTGGTTCTTGCTCAGAGTCTTGCAGTTAGGGCATATAATAATAGCTGTAAAAGGCTTTTTAAAAATTTCTTTACAAGGGTGTTGCTCTCAGGGGCATAGGGACCTGGATTTCTTTTTAATTGCAATTTATTACTGTATTAAGCTCACTTATTTGAATAATAAAAATAATCATTTGCATTTATACAATTCTTTTCTTCCTAGGAGCATGTAGTCTCAAAATATATCTTTCTAACCTGCAAAAATATTATCACCTGTACAGATTTGTGGGCTTGCAGTCTAGCATATTGGTAGCATTATAGAAATGTTTGCTAAAAAACTCTGCCTCTGTGCCCAGGAGAACAGCCCAATCTGTGAAATGACCAGCTCCATAAGTAAGTGCTGTTTAATTTTTTACAAAGGCCACCTTCACAGGTTCTGTAAACTACAGCAACCAGCAAAACAGTTACACCGCATGCAACTTGACATGCAGCTAAGCATGAAAGCAATGGAAGGAATAAAAATAAGAAGAAACAATAGGTGTTTTTAAAAATGGATATCTATCCACAAAAACTAAAAGCTTTAAACTTTAGCCCTTTGACATTGCAAAAATGTAAGCTGACAATTAGTTTCTTGCTAAGTTTCAGTATATTGCACATAGGGAGAAAGCATATTCTAGAGGTTCTTAGACCTAAATAACTCTTTTTTTTTCTTTTTGCACCAGAGATTGAACTCAGGGGCACTCAACCACAGAGACACATCTCCAGCCCTATTTTGTATTTTATTTAGAGACAGGGTCTCACTGAGTTGCTTAGCAACTCACCATTGCTGAGGTTGGCTTTGAACTTGCAATCCTCCTGCCTCATCCTCTCGAGCCACTGGGATTACAGACATGCACCACTGTACCCAGCTAGACCTGGATAACTCTAATCACCCACTGAACTTCTGCAAACCACTAATTCTTGGACCCACAACAAGAGACTCTTAACCAATTGTTCTTGATGGAAACTGTTCAGCTTTTTTTTTTTTTTTTAAGTTCTCTAGCTGTCTTCAAAGTATATCTCAATGTTATGCTTCTTTGGTCTGGAGGACCAAGGATAATCAGCCTCCTCTTCTGGATTGCATGGTCAACCTTTAACTAGGTATATGATCTTGTGCAAATCATTAAACCCTCTGGGCCACAGAACATTAGACTGAAACATTAGACAATTGGATCAGAAAGAATCTCCTTTTAACCTCTCAATTCCTATGGTTCTAAACAATAAAAATGACCAGTTCTAACCACAAATTCTAATTCTCGACACATTCAAACTTAGCATTTACAAGATGGAAATACTACAGGGGAAAATACATTGCTGAGATTTTGCTCTCAGAATACATATAAACTAATTAGCTATGTTAGAGGCCAAAGCATATGCATAAAACATTCACAACTCAAAGTAGCATATGTCAAGTGTACATACAGAACCATTTTGATACTGAACATTTCTCTGGAACTAAGTAACTAATGTAAAAGACAAATTGCACTGGACCAGTTAAACAAGCAAGGAAGACTTATCAGCCTATCGCAACAGGAGACCACTTCACTGAAACAAAAGGCTGGAGGGGAGGATTTTTAAATGCTGGCGTAAGTAAACAGGAAAGTACTAGAGAATGTTAGGAGAGAAGGCTGGTTAGTGTGCTAGGTCATCTGTGTTTGGAAACAGGTGCCCCCTCAGAGCTAGACTCCTACTCCCTCCTAGAGACTGGGAGATAGCACCCTGTCTCTTCAGATAATTTCATTTCAAAGGGATGGCTCTCAGGTCCTGGAGAAAGACACTATAGACCTTGGAAGATTTACATCTCAAAGAAGCAGAAAAAACTTACCCTTGCAATTTTTCTGAAGTAAATGGTTTAAGGACAATGGCAAACAGTGAGCAATGGATATGAGGTTGCAGTTAGGAACAAAAAGTTCTAGTGTGCTATTGAGCAGTAGGGTGACTTAAGATAATACTAATGAATTGCACATTTCCAAAAGAAAGAAGAAAGAACTTTGGAGGTTTTCACGCAAAAAAAAAAAAAAAAAAAAAATTAAAAAACATTTGAGTAAATTGATTTTTTTAAACCAACTTAAACATTATACAAAATATACATGTGAACATTATATGCTATCCCATTAATATGTATAATTTTTAAGTTTTATGTATCAGTTAAAAATAGCATTAATTTTACAAAAGAAAAGAAAGTGGACCAGGTATGATAGCACATGCCTGTAATCCCAGTGGCTCCAGAGGTTGGGGCAGGAGGATCGTGAGTTCAAAGCCAGCCTCAGCAATGGTGAGGTGCTAAGGAACTCAGTGAGACCCTCTCTCTAAATAAAATACAAAATAGGGGTGGGGATGTGGCTCAGTACTTGAATACCCTTGAATTCAATTACTAATATCCACCCACCCACCCCCAAAAAAAAGAGAAGAAAGGGGAAGTCAGGGAATTTTAGTCAGAAGGAAACCCATCTAAAATGTTGTTAAGGTGAGGGGAGAACATTAAGGCCGTCTTTGTGACTCTGGTACTGATTCAATTCCATCTTGTCATTGTGTCAGAAATTCCCACAGCTGAGTGATTTTCTCATTTCTTGGCTGTTTAGCCTGGTGAACTATGAACTATGATAATTCATTTTTAGATCATACATTTTTGGTCACATTTTAACTTTTCTTAAACTGGGATGTACCTTCTAATCAATGATGTTTTACAACCACTGCCAGGTGGCAGTGGCAACATATCAAATGGCAGAACTCTTCAGTCTTCAAAAAGACTGTGTGAGATTCATTTTGAAACAAAGTCATTTTGTTGAACACCGAGCCACTGCATGTAAATTTGATATTATTACGGAAATAAATACTTAGTGTCAAGGACATGTTTCAAACTCCCTACTTTCTTGCAAAGCAAAAGCCACATTCTTCAGACATAAATGAAACTGCACTGAGCCTTGTGATTGAGACACAAGCAAAAGACATGCCTGTCCTGTGCCAGGAAATAAAGGGAGGAGGGAACATCCACTGAAAAGACAAGGTATATATCAAAGCAAAAAGAGGGTGGTGTGAGCAGCTGCTGGAATTTATTTATTTTTCTTTCCAGTGGTGCATAAAATTAATTTGATGCATCTTAGAATCAATGGAGTCTTAAATTTAAGAAAATATGGTGGCTTTATTGAGCTTTGACTTCTAAGCCAAAGCCACATATACTGGTCCATTACGTTTGCTCCTCAAAGCAAGATTATTGGATCAAGTGACTGAAGAGTAGGTCCAACGTGGAGCGACATTAAAAGAAGGATAAACCGTTTTTGTGATTTCCTAATGTTATTAATGTCTTTTTTAACAGAACCTTCTTTTAATCTTTACTTTAAATAGAGTAGGTACCTTCTGTTGCTGTGTCCAATACAAAAAAGCCCCTGCCACTGCTCACATGCACTGTGGTGAAGTCAGCTCTAATTATCAGAGAGAACTGTCTGCATATTCAACAGTCAGGCTGGAAAACGCCTACGCCATCTTTTCATGAAAAAGAACAACTTCATGTGGGTTTATAGTGAGTAAAAATCATTGATTCAGCAAAGCCACAAGCAGATAATGGCTTTCGTTTCCTTAACTTATTCCCAAAGGACACTAGTAAAAAGATAAACTGAATTTTCTTAAAAAGATGCTCTGATTCAAGTTCAAATGAAATAATTTTTTAAAGTGCCTGTGATGAGGTTCCCTCAGGGAGTTTAGCAACTTGTCGATGACTTCCTTAAATGTTTAGAGGGTTCTCTTTTTTCAAAAAGGGTTGGACACCCCCAAAGGTCTTGAGAGGATATTTGTCTCAGGCCTCTGGGGAATTCTCGAGTATGGAAGGAGTCACGGGAACTAGAAGCCTCATCTAAATGTTTCCTTGGACCATTCTCCCTGAGGTGGCTGCTGCAACCTTATCTCTGTGGCTCAACTCAGCAGAGGCACAGCAACATCTTTCTGCCTCACCTTTGAAGCACTAACACTCCTGGAACCTGACGTAGTTTAGTGCAATCTTCAGTGACATACTGGTAAAAGATCATCTCTATGTTCTTCTCTTAGAACATCAAAATTTTTGCTCTTTGTATGCAAACTTTGAGGGGGAAAAAAGCAAAGAAAAAAATATAAAGTTTAGTGGCAAGCACTCTCTATTTGAGATGAAACATTTGGGTTCAAGTCCATGCTCTCTTACAAACCAAGCTACCTGAACTTGTTCAGGTCTTCATTTAGCAAAGTAAAAACCAAGAAAGGCTACTGTGAAAAAGAAACATGATGAAATCTTTTGCAAACTGAAAGAATCAACCAATGTTCAGTGCTATCTATGCAAATATAGCTCTCTCTACCCTCAGATATGCTATAATACTGGATATAAGATGGTTAAGTGTGGACAGTAGAAAAATTGCTCTTGACAAGAGAAATGGCATCATTTACTCTACAGTCAGGATAACAGTCATACCATCTTACAGTAGATTTCTTTAGAGGAGCTTTTAAGAATTATTAGAAGATGCTAAATGACTTTTGATCAAAGACTTATACCTATGGAGGGATAACAATAAAACAATAAAAAGTGTCATCACAGAATAGAAACAGAGACAACTGTTCACGATTTTGTGCTCAGATTATTTTAGAGTAACACTTAAATTGTTTGCTCACCCATCTTACATCATTATTAAACAGAGGACATGACTCCAGAGGGCCACTTAAACCATAAATGTTGTCAAAATCCTTAATGTAACCTAGTCCTTCAAATGTGTGCTTCTATTTCCCATGAAACACTACTGGAATGCAACACTGACAAACTTCCAGTTTACATAGGAGGATGCTTGAATATCCTTCAAGACCCCAAGACCTGGTCTATGTCTGGATTTTCTCTATAGGATATTTCTGGGCCCTAAAATAAAGCCTTAGTGAGGTCCACAGTGTTTCTTTTCTTTAAATTGAGTTATAATACCATTAGCAGAGGGGAAATGCCCAGAGTGCTGAGTACTCTAGGGAAGCATTGGTGACCAAATGATGTGTGATGTCCATGAAAGGGGTTTGTAATGTGCAAAGTGCTGGATAATGATGGCCAATATGTGTTGGGTTTTTTTATTGTGTTGGGCAATGTGTTAAAGTGCCTTAAATACAATATTTCACTGGAGGCTCACATGGGATTCTCATAATAGTGTGATGATAGTTTAATAGTGTAATACCCTGATAATATTACTATCCTAATTTTAAGGAAGGATATTGGTGAGGAACAGAAGAACCTCGGGGTCTTGCCCAGGAACACAGACCTAGTTTTGAAGGAGAGAATTTCACTCAGGCAGTCATCCTCAGTGCTCAAGGTCTCAAACCCTGTGATCCAGGCACTAGAGGATGTTTTTCATGACAGCACTTTTGTTTTTGTGGTTGTGGTTGTTTTTAGATATATGTGCCAGTAGGGTGTGTTTTAACATATTATACATACATGGAGTACAACCCATTCCAATTTTGATCCCATTCTTGTGGTTGTACAGGATGTGGATTTATACTGGTCATGTATTCATATATGAGCATTGGAAAGTTATGTCCAATTCCTTCTACTGGCTTTCCTATTTCCATCCTCCTCCCTTCCCTTCATTCCCCTTTGTGTAATCGAACCAACATCTATACTTCCCCTTTCTAGCTCCCTTGTTATGGGTTAACATCCATGTATCAAAGAAAATATTCAGCCTTTATTTTGGGGGGACTGGCTTATTTCACTTAGCATAATATTCCCCAGTTCCATCCATTTACCAGCAAATGCCATAATTTCATTTTGTTTTATGACTGAATTATATTCCATTGTGTATATATACCATATTTTTTCTTTATCCATTCATCTGTTGAAGGGCACTGAGATTGGTTCCATAGCTTGGCTATTGTGACTTGAGCTTCTATAAACATTAATGTGGCTGAGTCACTGTAGTATGCTGATTTTAAGTCCTTTGGTTATAAACCAAGGAGTGGGATAGCTGGGTCAAAAGGTGGTTCCATTCCAAATTTTCTAAGGAATCTCCATACTATTTTCCAGAGTGGTTGCAACAAATTGCAGTCCCACCAGCAATGTAGGAGTGTAACTTTTCCCTCACAGCCTCTCCAAAATGTATTGTTAGTTGTATTCTTGATAATTGCAATTCTGACTAGAGTGAGATGAAATCTCAGTGTAGTTTTAATTTGCATTTCTATAATTGCTAGAGATGATGAACATTTTTTTTCATATTTTGGAAGGGCATTCATATTTTTTCTTCTTGTTCAGTTTCTTTGCCCATTTATTGGTGGATTATTTTTTTGTTTTGTGTGTGTGTTAAGTTCTTTTTTATTTCTTTATATATCCTGTAGATTAATGCTCTATCTGAGGTGTAGGTGGCAAAGATTTTCTCCCATTCTGTAGGCTATCTCTTAACATTTTGAGTATTTCTTTTGTTGTGAAGAAGCTTTTTAGTTTGATGCCATCCTATTTATTGATTCTTGATTTTACTTCCTGTGCTTTAGGAGTTTTATTGAGGAAGTCCATTCCTAATCCAACATAATGGAGAGTTGGACCTACTTTTTCTTCTAGTAGGCACAGGATCTCTGATTGACAGTACTCTTAATGGAAATGTTGCATCCTAGTCACCCTTCAGATCCCCCAAGAGGCTTTCCCCAATCTACTTAACCAGGTCAAGTTTCTCATTAATATCTCTCTTCCCATATCGTGCTGTCAGAGTATAAGCTCTTTGTGGTGGCTGCTCTGTGAGCAGTAAGAAAAGGAACAGACATTCAAAAGTCTCTTGATGCTTCAAACATTGCCCCCACTGCCACTGAAGCACAAAAACCAGAGAAACCCAAAAGGACCACATGTGACTGCTGCCCTCCTGTGTATAGAACTGCTTTTAGGAGTTTTGAAAGTCTGACTTCATCTTTTTGAGTGTGGTTTTCTTTTTTTCTGAAACACACAATCTCTGAGGATGCTGCTGGATTTGACTTTACTTCTATAAATCTGTAGCCCTAAGATCCTCTTTTCCATGTAAAGAGGAGTAAATGTGCAAATTTCACTCAGCTCTGGCAAAACTTCTCAAATTAATTAGCAGAAAAACTTGATGATCTGGAAAACTGTATAGCTATTCCTTGTTTGCCACAAATCAATAGATACAAAAATCTTCTATTCCATATATATGAAGCCAAGCCCCCAACATGGAGAATAGTCATCAAAGGTCAAATAAAATCATACCAAAAAAATCTGAAACAAAAACAAGAAGCATAGTTTAGTGCATGCTGTAATGAAATATCATTTCTTTATCTAAATTTAAAACTTTTAAGTGCATTCCAAGAAATTCTTCAGCTTAACAAATAATGGAAAAGTACAAAAAGCTAAAACCACAGTACAACAGAAAATATTTAGTTAATATTAATCTAGAGAGAGAAAAAATACTTTAAACTCAGTATTTGAACAAAGCCTATCGCTGTATTCATATGTTACTTATATCACTAGTGAATGCAACTGAATAATTATTTAATTATGCATGACTGAAAACTATGGAAGAAAAAACAATTACAGAAACATCAACAATATTAATTAATACATACAATTTTATTATTCTGAATGTAAAGAAAGGAATACAGTTCTTACCAATCAGTTCCTCCCCATGCCACTAAATAAATGTAGAACTATTTAAAGATTATTGCTTTATGAAGATACCAACGTAGCAGGCTGTACATGATGCCCTCTCATCAAAGTTTAATTCCACATGCATACATCTGATTGAATACCCATAGTATGTTACAAAATGTTTAAAGCTTCTTTCTATTATCTGTATTATTTTGATATTTTGTAGGACCTCACCAAAGTGACAACTAAGTGGTTTTCCTTGGAGACATTCTGACCTGATCAGAAAGTGTGTTGAGCCTAGGAAGTTAATCAGGATGGCTTACTGAAGCATAGTTTGGGAATCAGAAAACATCTCTGTGTTCAAGGTTTCAGGGTCCACCTATTTATCATATAGTGTCATGTTTCATTCATGGTGGAGCGATTCTGAAGGCTTTAGAAATCCTCTGTGATGGGTAGCAAGCAGTACCTTTGAATTTTATTGAGAAAACAACAATCCTTCCCAAATAAAGTTACAAATGACCCTCAATGAGAGATGCTTAAACTATTAAACTAACTTGTATACCAACTTCTGAATTCTGCTATGAGAATTCTAATACATGGGAAACCATTTTTGTTGGATATGAGAATGCTTAGAAATTCTGAAGATTTCAATTTTTCCTACTTCTTGATTCATTTATAGAATTAGAAGAAAGATGCATAGATACATGGGTAGATGATAGACCAAAAGGAGTGGATACAAAAGGGAAGGAGAAAGAAAGGAAAAGAGCAAAGGAAATTCAAAATAAGGGAAGAAAATACAATTATCCCATACTAGACAAAGGCACCAAAAACATACATTGGAGAAAAACAGCCTCTTCAACAAATGGTGCTAGGAAAACTGGAAATCCATATGCAGCAAAATGAAACTAAACCCCTATCTCTCAAAATGCACAAAACTCAAAGTGGATCAAGGACCTAGGAATTAGACCAGAGAACCTGTGCCTAACACAGAAAAAAGTAGAGCACAAATCTCCATCATGTCAGATTAGGACTTGACTTCCTTGACAAGAATCCTAAAGCGCAAGAAATAAAATCAAGAATCAATAAATGGGATGGATTCAAACTAGAAAGCTTCTTCTCAGCAAAAGAAACAATCAATGAGGTGAAAAGACAGCCTACATTTGGAGAGCAAATTTTAGCCACACACACGTCAAATAGAGCACTAATCTCCAGGATATATTTTAAAAAACTCAAAAAACTTAACACCAAAAAAAAAAAAAAAAAGGAGGAGGAGGAGGAGGAGGAGGAAAGAAAGAAAAAGAACAACCCAACATCAATAAATAGGCTAAGGAGCTGAACAGAGACTTCCCAGAAGAAGATGTATAATCAATCAACAAATTTATAAAAACATCTCTAGCAATTAGAGAAATGCAAATCAAAACTACTCTAAGGGGGCTGGGGATACAGCTCAGTTCAGTTGGTAGAGTGCTTGCCTCGCATGCACAAGGCCCTGAGTTCAATCCCTAGTACCAAAAAAAAAAAAAAAAAAAA
>NW_026000101.1:23493653-23541398 GCF_001458135.2 Marmota marmota marmota
AAAAAAAAAAAAAAAAAATTACTACTCTAAGATTTTATCTCACTCCAGTCAGAATGGCAGCTATTAAGAATAGACACAACAGAAAGTGTTGGTGAGGATGTGGGGAAAGAGGTACACTTATATATTGCTGGTGGAACTGCAAATTGGTGTAGCCAATATGGAAAGCAGTATGGAGAATCCTTGGAAAACTGGGAACGGAACCACCATTTGACCCAGCTGTCCCACTCCTCAGTCTATACCCAAAAGACTTAAAAAGATCATACTACAGGGACACAGCCACTTCGATGTTTATAGCAGCATAATTCACAGTAGCTAAACTGTGGAACCCACCTAGATGCTCTTCAATAGATGAATGGATAAAGAAACTGTGATATACACACAAAATGGAATATTACCCAGCATTTAAAGAGAATAAAATCATGGCATTTGCAGGTAAAAGGATGGAGTTGGAGAATATCATGCTAAGCGAAGAAAGCCAATTCTAAAAAACCAAAGGCCCAATATTCTCTCTGATAAATGGATGCTAATCCATAATGGAGGCAGGGTGGCATGGGAAAAATGAAGGAACTGTGATTGGGCAAATGGGAGGGAGTAGAGAGCAGGGGGTATTTCTTTCTTCTCTAGATGGTGAAATGAAACGGACATCTTTACCCTGGGTACACGTATGACTGCACATATGGTGTGATGCTACATCATGTACAACCAAAGAAATGAAAAGTTGTGCCTCAATTGTGCACAACGAATCAAAATGTATTCTGCTGTCATATATACCTAATTAGAATAAATAAATAAATAATTTTTTTTAAAAGAAGAATAAAAAAAAAGTAAAAAGAAATAAGGAAGATAGAAGGGAAATTTGGAAAGATTAGAGTCGATTTGTGCAATAAGCATCCTCATACTGATAAAATATAAATGTGATAAAATAAAATCAGTACATTGGAAAAAATGTACTGAGAAAAATCAAAGGGAATACAATATATTTAACAATGTCATCTAACAGTTCTCTTGGAAAAAAATCACAGAATTATTGTCTGTGAGCCAGTCTTATTTTAGTTATTATGAAAATTGGCATTTAGAATTCAGACTGATTTGAGTCCTCAAAATTGAGAGTCAAGTTTTCAGAAAATGAGAATAAGCCCCTATATTTCTAGAATATAATGGTATTACATGTGCTACCTGATTTTCATCTCAGTAAGCCAGGGTTCACTATGGATGAAACATTTTCCTCTAAGAAGCTCATACAAGTGGTAGGACTTAGGAGTGGCATGGGATTGTGATGAGAAGAGCAGGTTTTAGCATCAAAGAACTAGGTTCAAATAATGATCCTCTATTGACTTACCTTTCAGTACTTAAGTTTCTTTTTTTCTTTTTGTTTCTTTTTTATAATATATTTATTTACTCTAATTTGTTATACATGACAACAGAATTTATTTCAATTCATAGTATACATATAGAGCACAATTTTTCATGTCTCTAGTTGTTCATAAAGTAGAGTCACACCATTCATGTCTTCACACATGTACTTAAGGTAATGATGTCCATCTCATTCCACCATCTTTCCTACCCCCATGCTCCCTTCCTTCCCCTCCCTCGCCATTGGTCTATCTAAAGTTCCTCTACTCCTCCCATGCTCCCCGCTCCCATCCCCATTATGGATCAGCATCCACATATCAGAGAAAACATTTGGCCTTTGGTTTTTAGTTTCCATTTCAGTGATCCAAGAATAGTAATTAGACTTAGAGGTTTATTGTGAGGATTAAATAATATATTTAAAACTCTTTGCACCAAATCTGGCACATAATAAAAGCACCTAATAAAATGCTAACTTCTGCCAAAACACACAAAAAAATTTGACAGGCATACAGTTATTGATTAGCATATTATTGACATGCAGAAGAACCCAGCAAATAATTAGACAATACACACAGGCATGAAATTGTCTAAAACAAGTAAAATAAAGTTCTGTGATAGTTTAATTAGACACTTAATTTTTTTTCATTTAACAAGTCAAAAATGGGATTTAATAAGAGAAAGGGAAAAAAGGAAAATCCACTTTTAAAACAGTAAATTCTAGATAAATTAACAATTAGCAAGAAGAGAGATGTGTTCTGCTCTTGAGCTGTTAGGTAAACATTAAAAAAAATAAATGTCTTGTTTAAATGAGTTTTCTAAAAGAGCTTGACCATTTTTTTCTGGAGTAAAGGCTAGGCTACCTGAGTATGTGACACCTGTTGATCTCTGTTGTTAGCATCTTCATATAAGTTATGCTATGATAGTCTGCAGCATTTCCCTGACCAAAATTTCTTTCTTCTCTTCCTCAAAATAAATTCCACCCCTACTGTGCTACCTTACATGCTCTGCTAATTCCTTAATGGTATGCATCTAATTTTGCCTTTACAAATGTTCTTTTAGTTATTTGATTAGTGGCTCTTTTCCCCAACTAGACTGTCATTTCCACAAGTCTTTGGATCTTTTCTGCTTTATTCATCATGGCATGCTTAGCATGCAGCACAGCATGTGATACATAGTAGATGCACAGGATATTGGAGAGAGTAAGGGAGATAAGTACAGGCAGGTGTGATATGGTCTAAAACAAGTAAAATAAAGTTCTGTGATAGTTTAGAGACAAGAACTATCACCCTGGATTTGGACATGGGAATTAGGAAGAGCTTCAAAGAAAAAATGCCATTTTACCTGAGCCTCAATGCATGGGTAGAATTTAAATATTCCCTCTGGGAAAGCATAGGACATGGAATAAAATGTGTCTGGGTTCTCTAGAACATAAGGTCTCTGAGGAGACATCCTCCAAGCTGAAGGTAGGAATTTGTGCCAGGTATGTCAGATGAAGGTCTTGGTGACAGGAAGCCCCTGGAGGGTCTGACTTAGAGATGAGACATGCTCAGATCTGTGAGGCGTAAAAGCTGAATGTGAGAAGGGAAGAGATCTGAGGCAGGAAGGCCACTTAGTATGGGTTGATTTTTTTTCTTTGTGTTATTTCTGGGACAGTAGTTGCATTCACTAGGAGATAGCCTACCAAACATTCTCAGTTTACTTGATTTAGACAAATGATGATGATGCTCAATTCTTCAAGGAACTTTTTTGTGAAACAAAATTGCTAAGATGAATAATTAGAATATTTTGAAGACTATTCAAGTCTTTTCTATACACACATTTATCCATGTCTGGCTGGCATGCAAATTGGAGCTTATACTCAAAACCACAAAGAATTATATCCCACAGTTCACACAGAGTATATGAACTCAAAAGAACCATAAAAGCTATAAATATATAGGGGTTTTTATTTAAATTAGAAGGGTAGGTGAATCCCATGTTGACAAAAGTCTGTGATTTCCAAGTTTGTGGGGTTAATAATAGCTAGCATTCACAGTGTGGTTCCTGTGCTGTAGGTACAGAACTATGGCATTATATACATTGTGTCATTTAATTATCATATAAGGTAGGTAATATTATTTTTATCTTTCAGAGATTACAAAGGTTGCTTAGCTCCTAAGACAGATAACAACTCCAACTGAATTTTCCTAACATCCTCTGAACTAGTCTAGATATAAACTGCTTACCATCCCATTATCATTTATATTTCATTTCTCTTCCTTCCACACATACAATTACATATGCTATTGGTCACCATCCAGATAGAAGTCTCCCTAGAATTTTTGTTGTTGGTTTTATGGCTGGTAGTATAACTGTACTAGCAGCAAAATCATTTCATTTTAACAGAGGCAGAAATGTTTTAAATTGCTTCAGGTACAGCTATATAAAGACATTGTGTGAACAAATGATACAAATTTATAGGATTTATTTATAAACCTATGCAATCTGTATGTTTTATTTCTTTTATTCCACACAAAAGGTGTGGGTACTATTTACTGTCTCTGATTTCAACTGAAGAAGCTGTCTTGGGTCAATTTTCACTGGGTCTACAACTGACCTGAAGGGAGCAGAGCTGGAATTAAAGCCTAAATCTCTTCCAGAGGCTGTGGTGATAACAAGCACCCAAATGCCTATGAGAAATGTTAGCATTTCCCAGTTCTGGGGTTTTGTTCATTTGTTCAACTGCATATGTCTAAGGTACCTAAGTGGCTGGTAGCTTCACTGTGTTTGATAAACCTAGCAGGGTATGAGAGGGAAAGATGGAGAAGTTGATAGACTCTGTGCCTGCACCAAATGTGAGCCATATTAAGAAAATTTGATTAGATGAAACTCCTTAGGAAGAGAAAATGCTGCCTATCAAACATGTCACAAAAAATTGGTGTAGCTAATAAACTGTAGGGCGTACTCATTTCACTTAATAAAGTCAACTCTTAAAGTAGAAAGATTACATTTTAAAAACTTATTTCTGATTGATTTATTTGAACCAGAGACTCTCAGACATCATTGCTCTGTGTAATTTGATTTTTACGTGTCAGAAGGGAGACATAAGAGAAATATATAATATTTCACATGTCCAGTGGCCCCCTGATATCCTTCATTTCTTTCTCAGTTCCACTTCTTCCCCTGAGTGGAGTTAAATAACTAATACTCTTTCACTAATTTTAAGTGAAGTTTGTCTCATTCATATCTCAGACCACAGGAGGAAAAACTGCTGCTCATCTTGCCAACATATTTGTTCCTGAATCAACTCCTCCAAATCCTTACTCTTTTTCTCTGACCGCATCTTTCTGATTACTATTGTTGTCATTGTCATCTTCACTCCACACCTTTGGCCTCTTAATTGATCTTTTCTTTGTGCCATTCACTTCTTGAGCCTGCCTTCCGCTACTTTGGTCTTTCTTTACCCAACATCTGCATAAACAAACACCACTGACATAGCTGCCCCAGGTTCTCCCCAAGACCAGATGAAAGTGAAAGTGAGGATGAAACTGAAATAATCCCTAAACCCAACTTGTGCTATTCTTTACAAAAATTAGCCCCAAGATTCAATCCCCAGTACCAAATAAATAAATAAATAAACTCTTCATCAATTAAAAAAAAATTAGCCCCAAGCAATACTGTCCTGTGTTCCAAACTTCAGGAACTCCGTATGTCTAAACGACTTTGTGTTTTTGTCTTCACCCCCTTTCTACTTGATCTTGGCATCCATTGACTAACACCATGCTGTAGTTGAGTCAGAACTCTCTTGGCCTTTCGACAATGAGGGTTTTATGTTGAACCAAGCCTGGGCACCTGACTCTCTTTCTCTTCGAATGATTTCATTCTCAGGCAGCTCTTCACCCCCTCATAGCAGATGGGCAGCCACCATCTGCACCTTAGCTGTAAGAATAGATCAGCATCTATCTGCCATAGCTCAGTGACAAGGGCCATGCTAGGTCCCCATCTGCAAATCTACCATGGGACACTTGAATCTATATCAGATGGTCCAGAGTGCTCTTGTCTTGAAGGGCTCAAAGGATCTGTGAAGAATGTAAAAGGAAATTGAAAAATAGTTGGTGACATTTCTTTAGAAAGACATCTACACAAAGGCTTAAGGAAAGGAGAGAGAGGCCACTCCATTAAAATAAGGTGTCAAGTCTGAAGTCAGGGAAGATAATGGGAAGGATATATATTCATGAATGCAATGCCCTGCTGTGAGACACAGGATGTTGCATTCAAATGGTGCTCAGGCCTTGACTTTGGAAGTCAAATTTCCTCAATAGATGTTATTGGATTCTGGAGAAGCCAAGCTACTTAATGGGTCCCCAAAGGAGAATCACTTAGGGATAAGAGCTTTTAAATTTGTAGAAAGAGTGGTCCCTTTCATGAGGAAACGTCTTCTCATTAGAGACAGAAAAGGTTTGGTAAGCCTTGGCAGAGCAGTAGGTGAGAGCCAGAAGCCATAGGGCAGGGACAGAGACTGAGATGCCCCATGGGAACAAAGGTACATCTGTAGAGTCAACCTCAGACATCATGCTACATCCTGGGAATGCCAGGCCACAGCTGCACCATTTTCCCTGCTTGAATTTAAGAATCCCCCCCCCAAAGGGAAGTATCCAAATAAGTTATCAAGGGTAGGATGTGGAGTCCTCAGAACAAATTCAGCAGGGACTTGAGGCAGATGCCTCTGCGGTTGTCACCTGACACAGAGATGATTCTTAAGCTGGTGTGGTCAGGCAGATCAAGAAATAAGATTATAGAAGGTGACACATAGTTATCTAAATTCAAATATTAGTATGTATTTATGTAGCATGTTTACATGAAAATGAAGAAGTGAACCATGACCTCCTTAGGTTAGACTTACTGCTCTTAAAAGTATGTAAAACACAGAATGAATCAAATGCAATAGAAGTGTATTTCCAGCTCAAGCAATGGTTTTCCTGGGCAGTTCAACAGGCTGGCAGATCAGTCCTTTTCTATGCAGACACAGAATATCAGGGGACAGACCAGGGCTCTGCTGTCTTCAATACACACCTTCCTAGTCTCCTTGGGAATTATCACTACTTCAGGCAGAAAAGGAAAAGAGCAAAGGTTCCAGAGAGTTCTCTGAGCCACACCTCAGAGTGGTATACATCACCTTTGCTGGCATTCTTTGGATAAAATTCAGCCTACCCCTAACTGCAAGAAGGCTTTGTAATTGTAGTCTCTGCGTGGGCAGACACTTCCTGATAATTTGAACTCCAGAAGGAGATCACAGAATCTGGTGGCCAGCCTTCTCTGCCACAACCCATAACTGTTATCTAGTGGACTGTGATAAGTTGCAAAGAAATGTGACAGAATAATTATGACAGCTATGTTTGACTGAACAGTCAGATAACAGACACTGTGCTCAGTTCTTGACCTATAATTCCTCAAAATTACTTTTTAATTAGACAATTCTGTGTCAGGGGGATAGGGAGGAAGTGGGCAGCAGTCAGGATTCTTGCATAGCCGGGGAAGACTGCCACACCGAGTCCTTTCTCAGTCTGAACAACTGTAAGGTTTTCAAAGCACTTTCACATTTATTATCTCATTTGAGCTTCACAATAGCACAGTGAAGTAGGTAAGACAGGTCTTTATTGCCATTTTGAGGAAAGGGAAATGAAAATACAAAGAGGTCAAGGGTTTCCCTGAGGTCCCAGAGCTAATGAGGACTAGACTAGATTCCTGACCTGTGAGCTACAATCTAGTCCTGTTTCCAACGCAGCTCCCTGAACCCTGGTACTTTAGCTAGATTGCAATTGTCCAAGGGCAACTAAATTGAGACCTTTCCAAGAAATGGTATTTCTTGACTTTTGATCAGTAATAGTGAGTGTTTTATTTGACTATTGTTGAAAATTTTTATCATTAGAGCTGAAAAAAAAAAATGGATTCCTGCTCCCTTTCTTGTGACAGCTGAGTGAAAGAAAAGACTTTTGAATAGGAGGTAATGGAGAAGCCAAATCACTGAAAAGAGGCTAAGTTAGTTTGTGAGAGTTTGGAAAATCTAGAGCATATGCAGATGCTGGAGAAAAATTTTCATTGTATTGGCCAGCTTATTAGACCATGCTGTTCAACAGTTCAGTCCCCCCTGAGAAACCATTGGATGCTGCACAGAGACTCCTTGAAGGGTGACCTAGTGAGAAGCTGATGTGACTCCATTTTTGAGAAACCAGCCTCTACCTCAGAGCAAAGTCTGTCCAAGGAAGAGTACTTGACCCTTGTCCTTGAAAAACCCATAGAGCACTCCTAGGCAAATACCCACACTGCTGAGTTGTTTATCTACAAATAACAGGAGCGATCTGCAGAGCCAGGTGTCCCTGACTCAGTCAGGCTAGGTAAGGACCCATAGCAACCCCCTAGCAGCCACCAATCAGCATGAGACAGGGAAAATACCTGGGATGCCAGATGACCCTCCCCCAGTAGTTTATGGTGGTTGATAACTTGTTGGGAAACCATGTAGTTCAGCACGTACGCCCCTCATGACTTAAACCAGTCAGTTCAAATGAATCCCCCTCTTGTACTAACTAATCACCGTTACCCAACTTGTTCCCACCAGTGAATGTGCTAATCATGTTTCAGAGTTGTTTTATGATTTTCCCGCAGTGTGTGATGATTTGCTAAGAGATGCTATGATGTATGTAAAGTCCCTGCCTTCCCCAAAGAGTGTAAAAAATTACTGCAAACCCTGGGCTTGGGGCCTCTCAGCGTCACCAGATGCTGTGTGCACGGAGGACCGAGCTAGTTCGCAATAAACGCCTCTTTGCTGCTTACATCAATCTTGGTCTCCAGTAGTCTTTTGGGGGTCCCGAACTCGAACATAACACTAGCTGGTTATTGGTCCACAGTTCCTGAAGCTGGAAATCTGCTTGCCTGTGCCATTGATGACAAAGTAGACATCAAAGCCTTTTTGCTCTTTTGGAACTATACCCAGGGGTTCTTTCATTTTACCCTTTTGGTGAAAGCAAATGTTCTACAGTGAATGGCTACTAGACCACCCTGAGCTGTGTTATAAAGTCCCTGGGAAACCTTTAGAAGTACTCTCTTCTGCAATGTACCAGAATAAATTATAATCTGCTTTACAGATCTGAAGGACTGTTATGAACCTCATGGTAAAGTCTCACACTATGGAGCCTCATTGCAGCATCTGAAGCCCAAACAGAAAGAGAACACTTTTGTGATGCTAATTTAGGTTTCTTTTATATTAGGTTATATTTTTTAGCCCACAATACTAGAGAAATTGGATAACCATAGGCAAAAAATGTCAATTGAAACATAAACCTCAATACATAGCAAAAACAACTCAAAAAGTATCACAGAATTAAGAAGTATATAAATATGAATCTTTGAAACTTAAAAAAATGGAGTTTTTACACTTAACATTGAACCACATCAAAACTAAAAATTTTGCTCTGTGAAAACCTTCATGGAGAGGATGTCATTACAGTAGAGAGAGTATTTGCAAATCACATATCTGACAAAGGAATAGTATCTAAAATATATAAAGAACTCACACAACTCAAGAGTCAAAAATGATCCAATTAGAAAATGAACAAAAGACCTAAAGAGAGATTTCACTGAAGATATGCAGAAGGCAAATAAGAACATGAAAAGTTGGGCTGGGGATGTGGCTCAAGTGGTAGCACGCTTGCCTGGCATGCGTGCAGCCCGGGTTTGATCCTCAGCACCACATACAAAGATGTTGTGTCCGCCGAAAACTAAAATAAATAAATAAATAAATAGAAATTCTCTCTCTCTCTCTCTCTCTCTCTCTCTCTCTCTCTCTCTCTCTTTCTCTCTCTCTCTCTCTTTANAAATTCTCTCTCTCTCTCTCTCTCTCTCTCTCTCTCTCTCTCTCTTTCTCTCTCTCTCTCTCTTTAAAACAAAGAACATGAAAAGATATTTAATATTATTAGCCATTATTTAGATGAAAACTTAAACCACAACAAGGTATTACTAAACACCTATCAGTATGGCTAAAATAAAAAAATAATGACAACACTAAATGCTAGGAAGTCAGGGGAGTATTTGATGATTCTAAATAAATGTACTCCCTTATATTCACACTCCGAGGTTTATCATGTGATGAACAACATCTGCCAATTAACAATTTTAAGAGCTTCCAGATGGACCCAGGTACTTCTCCTATCTCAGTATGAAGGCCATGTCCTCCCCATTGCCTAGCATTCTTACACCAAAAGATGAGCTTCTGATTACACACACCCCACATTACAAACAGGTGATCATCTATAATCCAGTCACAAAGAAGCCTGTAAAAATCCTTTAAAGAAAAATAAAATGCAGAATGCAGCAGATAGAGCTATCCTAAAATAAAGAATTAATGATTTTTTAAGCACAACAGTTAAACAGAAGATCATAAAGGATCACCTAAGGAAAAGCAATTTTCTACCCCTTCAAACAGATGAGTACATTGCTCACCTTAATTCCATTTGAGCCCAGTAACCAGGCCAAATGTAAGACAGACTGGAACTCAGTATATCATAAGGGGATATTCCCAAACTTCTGGAGGAACCATATATTTCTTAGCCTCCAAACCCCAACAGAAGACAAAGATCCTTTGTAGTATTCCAAGGACACTAAAGTTGTAAAAACTCATGTAGAACAGAATTTGTAGATGAATGCTTGGTAGTTTATTTGAATTCTACTTGTGCTTCTCTGACAGCAGGATCAATAGTAGTATGTGGGTAGGGAAAGAAGAGGCTTCATCCCAAAGTGAATATACACAAAGTCTCAGTAACTCCAAACTTTTTTCTACTAGATAAGCCATGAATGTGATCAGGTGTTACATAACCTACAACACTACAGTATCCTGAAGACCTCAACCCCTATCCCTCTGCTGATTTTGAGTGAAGGACCAAAAAACTTGAGTTCCAAATAATACATCAAAACTCATCCCTAGGTTATGGGTCTGGCCTAGCTAGCAGGGTTCCATGTGGGTTTCAGGACCAAGATGATCATCATTCACCTTATACTATAAGGAATATGGGAGTCAGAAAGTATGCTGAGCAAAGAGCTTAAGATAGAAATCAATTCTTAAGCCAAATTAAAAACACACACACACACACACCTAAAAGGTCAAAAACCATGAAGCCTGAAGGAAATAGCATTAAATCACAACATCAGAGATCAAAGTATCAAGGAGACGAACAAGGAACAGTGAGCTCAGAATAAATTGAAAGGGACCTTGGGCAGTTAGTAGGAATAGGCTTTTCTGACTGAACTACCCTTGTGTCCACAGAGGCATTATGGTTAGCTGTATTATTGGATCAAGGATAAGAAGGCAGACAAGGAAAATGGGAATGAGTAGGATCCACCACAACATCTGTACACTCAACTCAGTGAGGTGAGTACCAAACTCAACATTTTCTTTTATAATCATTTAAAAACTCCTCCCATGATCTCCCCTGTGTTCCACTGGGAATTCCTAGAAACGGCAAAACTTAAGAGGGTTTCAATGCTTACTCTTCAAAATAAGTACCTGTTCTTAGGTATCAGTGCTCTGGTTTAAAAGGAACAGCAGATTCCCAGGAAGTAGTTTGAAAAGGTAAATGCAGAGTGACTACATTGCAAGAATAGATAAACACAGAAAGGGATGAAATTTGACTGGAGAAGCTTTAGGAATTAGAGTGAAAAGGCTGGCAGTGAGTGGACCAGGGGTGAAATGCTTAAGAATCATCAAATGGCCAGACTGGTAGAGAGGCAGGTGGTAGGGACTTTCACATCAGAAAGCATTACTTTAAGGTTGATATGTGTAACCAAGGCAGTAGAAGAAGGCAGATTAAAAGGTTCCCACATTTCTCTCACTGGCTCTTGAGACAGGGAAATATCTTCAGTGCCATGATGGGTGGTTTAAGTATTTCTATTCCCTGCAGATGTAGATTGTATCGATTGCAGAAGAGATATTCCCCAATGACAAGAAATCTCATCAGAGAGAAATTCAAAGCAATGATATAATTCCATTGGGCAATCATGAGAAAAATACTAGTAACCTCATTGTTCCTTTTGGGCAGGTTTCATTCTCCAAGGCTATCACCCTGTGCAATGAGGAAATTCATGACTACTGCCATGGGACCGGAGGCTGAGTATCAGAGAGCACAGTTGCATGAATAAAGCATATGAGCACCAAACAAGAAAAAGAAGTAAGGATTATCAATGCAAGACTTGGATTGAGGCATACAGAAGCCACCTGGGTCACATTTGGTGCTGCCACTCAGATTTAAGTTCACATCATTATCTAATGAAAACAAAAAATGCATTATAAATTTGCAATTTTTATAAAGGTACTACATACTTTTTTATCCTGAAGGAACTGACCAAGAAAATAAGAAAGAAGGGAGCTATTCCATTTACTTAAACATCCTCACATTTAAATCACTCTGCCTGGGAAGGTCCTCTTACCCTACACCCTCCTTCCTTCCACATTTCCTTATCATCCTCACCACTACCAATATGTCACCCATTCTATTCACACATGTGAGTAAATAAAGCAAACAAATATTGTCTGTTAGTTCTTCCATATAAATAAACTTTATTAAGTGAAAAACAGAACATTCCCTTATGCTGGATAAGACATCCAAAGAAGGAATAAGAGGGAATCCTGGAAGATAGACAAGGCTTGCCACAAAAACCTGATCATTGATCTCAGAATGCAATCTTCTTCTATCTGCAAATTGAAAATACAAAAGAGGGAGTGGGTGGTGGTATCAGTCAGTAGTGAGAAACTAAATAGTATTTCACCATGGAATATAGATTTTTAAATGTGATAAAGTAGATGGAGCACTACACTATTAGCTCCAAGTATATTTTATGAAATTTAAGTAAGGGTCAATGATGGAAGCATCTATACTTAAACAAACTCTGCAAATGCTGGATCAAACCAAGTATCTTTCTGCAAGACCTCTCAGAGTCATCACTTGGCAACTATGGACTGGGAGTTCGAAAGGGTGGAGGGAAGCAACTGTAGTAGAATAGAGTCACACATTTCCTACTTAAAAACAAAGTTCTATGGTCAAGTATAAACATCAAGTATCTTTTAAGGATTTCTGTTTTCTAGAACTCACTTTGGAAAGCACAGTATTAACGAAAGCTGATATAAATTAAAAGGGTCTAGGATAAGGATATCATCAAGAAAAACCAACATGATTCTTGAGAGACCAGATAAGGCTGAAACTCAAAGATGTAATTAGGTGGACTGCATCTCACTGAAGTGGACACCTGGGTGAGGGACTAATCTGAAGATAAACTAGATGGGAATAAAATAACCAGGTGGAAGGAAGAAGGCAAATCTCATAGAAACTTTCCAGTAGAGTCAAAAGTAGCAATTAAAGATTTAGAGAAGGGTTATACAGAGGCAAGGGAAGGCCCTCAGGAATTCAGATATGGATGGCTTTACATTTGTGTGACTCTGGAGTTAGGATACACAAAGATAGCCCCTGAGTCCATAAAATAATGTGCTACCAGGGCTTATTAACATGACAGCTTTATTTGCAGAGTAATGAAAAGAACACTAATTTAGGAGTCATGAGAACTCAATTCTTTGTCAGCCCAGGGGTCTGCTAGAGTCAATTTGTACCAACTGCAATCAAGGCAATTACATGCATCTTTTCCTAATTCCACGCTGAAGGCTGGTAGCCATAGGAAAGTATTTAAACTACAGAAACTGGTAAACTTCACAAAGCACAACTTTCTTCAATCTTAACAACCCCCATTCCACACACCCTTCCATGCAGACACAGAGGTGTTTGTTTAACATTTACCAGCACTCCATGACCTAGGTTTGTAACTTATTTGTTGATAATAAACAAAGATATAAAAATTATAAATTGCATACTTTCTAACACATTTAAATCTTATTCATTACAACAGCATCAATAAAGTTAAAATATATTAACTATGAGGAAGATGAGTAATTTTATTTGTAAAGAAAAAGGGCAGCTATTAGAGTAACCAAAATAATTTTGTACCCCACCCACCCTTGGCGGGTCATGGCTCATGACTTGAGAACCAATAGGCTCTTTGGCGATTCTCAAAAGTGACCAAAACCAGTCATCAGGGACATTGCTGAAATTCAGCCACCACTGAGGTTCCATCCCAGAGGAGCCTCATAAGAATCTCACATATAAAAACAGCAGATTGAGCTTCACCTCCCTAACTGGTTCTCTTTCTTTACCTTACTTCTGCTTCAGGAAGTGGTCCTTTGTAACCATACATATATATCTGCTTATAGCTAGAGTGACCTTACAATTTGCCATCCAATCTGGTACACTTGGAGCCTGAAAGGAGGTACTACTGGTAACAACCAAATTCCACAGACACAACAGGTATAAACAAATAGACTGTCTCAGCAAACTGCTATCTACGGTGTGTTCATCAGCTATCATTGTGAAAAATACCTGAAATAATCAACTTAGAAAGAGGAAAGATATATATTTAGCTCACAGTTTCAGAGGTTTCAGTGGCTGTTGGTTGACCTGTTGGTTTGGGACCTATAGCAAGGAACTCATCATGGCAGAGGAAACCGCTCATCTCATGGCAGCCAGGAAGCAAAGAGAGATTCAGGAGCAGGTCTCGGTCCCAATACCCCTTTTAAGAGCACATCTCCAGTGACATAACTTCCTCCAACAATACCTCACCTCTTAAAGGCTCCACCAACTCCCAATGTCACCATGACTGAGGGAAAAGCCTTTATGATATGAGCCTTTGGGGGACACTTCAGATCCAAAGTATTGCAAATGGTCATGCTATAGCAAATTTGAAAAATCTAACTCTTGGGAACTTTTTCCCACTTAACTTTATTCTTCCTTTTGGAGCCATAACCATCAATCTAATTTCATTTGATATCCTTTTACATTAGAAGACAGCCAAACTGACATCCCGCCTGATCCTTTAACCATTTTTTACTCATAACCATAATTTGTAAAACAGAATCAAATGTGGTTTAAAGGGATGATGGGCCTAGACAACCTGTTGTCATCTACTTGCTCCAAAAGATGATACCTGAGGCACCTCAGAGCGGAATCAGTAGTTTGAAAACCCCACTGACTAGGTGAGCAGTACTAGATGACCATTTCAATACAAAATTAAGCTTCAGAATTCTTGGCTGTCTCTGTATTTTGAATGCAGAAACAACACAGCAAGAAAAAAGTAATATACAATAGGCTTGCAATTGTTATCATTAAAGTAGTATTTCCACTTAAAAAAAGTATTAAATACACACAAAATTTTTTACATTGTAAAGCATGAAAAAATACAACCCACATCCAAGTAACCATTAACAAGTTAAAAAGAATGTTACATTGTATTTGAAACTGCTTCTATTTATTCTTCCTTTCTCATCTTTCTTTCTTTCAACCTCCATACCTAGAATTTGTCTACATCATTCCAAGGACAATTGAACAGTGTATCTTTAGGTAAGGCCAGGAAACTCCAGGTGGAAAAGCAGGTGAAGACCCCACAACAGTGAAAATACAGCCTTCCATCTTACATGATCCACAATTGGCTGGCAAGTCCTGGAGACTATTTTCCTAGAATGGTTTGAATTAATGGATAAAGACTCCAGCCTTGGCTACTTCCCAAGCTGATTTGAAGTAGCTAATATAGAAGTGCCAATTCCATACAGCTGTGCAGGATGCTTAGAGTTTTAACTGAGGAAACAGTTGAATCTGGTACAGAAAACCTTCACAAACCAATGATTGTCACAGTGCTGTATGGCCAGAAATTGACTGTGGCAGTATTTTTAAAGGAAAAAATGTGCTATTTAAATCAGAAAGCTAACTGAAAGCAACAGTAAGCAAGAAACCTTATAGGAGCAGGGAGCTAAGGCACTTGTGATACGGGTCTTTTGATCACTAAATCAGAATGTATATTTCGAGATTCTATGTTTGGTCTTACATAGTCCCTGACCCCACATGTTGTTTAAACCTCATATGAGGATAAGACAAATACAGGGAATAATTTTTTTATGAATAAGGTGTATGCTATTGAACATCTTTACACCCATGTGCTAAATTGTGTGCCACAAACCACTGGAGAATAGCACAGAGCTATGTAACAGGATAGTAATTGTGAGGCACAGCTAGTAAGTACAAAAGACATTTTAAAAGGGAAATATCTCTTTGGCTGGCATTAGAGAAGTCTTTACAGGAGTAGCAACGTAAAATTGGACCTTGAAGAGAGTAGGACATAAGAAAATGGAGAGTACATACATCTTTATATTTATAACAAAAACAATCATCATTTGTTGACATCCAGGCACCATGCTAAGCACTTCATATGCATTATTACACAGTCTTCCAAATAACCCTTGGAAGTGTAATTGTACCCATTTATAGATGAGAAAACTGAGACTTGGAGATATTAAGTAACTTGTCCAATGACATACAACTAAATAGTAGCACTCAGGATTCAAACACAAGATGTTTGACTGAATAGCCATTATGATGCTGTCCTGCCTAGGTAGAGGAACACCATGAGAGGAAGCCCAGAGGTGGCAGGAAGGAAGTCAGCAAGGATTGGCCATACTGAAGGGGCAGCGGGTACATACGTTTGGTCATTTATCTACTGAAAAGCCTTACTTATCTGCTCTGTCTCCTGTGCTTTGTGTACACAGATGCTCAAGATTGCTTGTTAAGTTTAATTGGCAATATAAGGGAAGATTCCTGCACAAGAAGCAATGACATAATTCTCTCTGCCTGTTATATCTTCCAGTTGGCTAATATTTTGAAGTTTGACAGGGCATGAACAGGCTTATAGGGGAAAATATCTTAAGTACATCAATACAAGTTGGGAAACAAGGGATAATGCAAGAATAAATGTATGAGTAATCTTTCCATAGGTATAAGTTCATCTTTTATTCATTCACTTATTCAAAGAACACTTTCTAATTGGCCAATTTGTATTAGTTTCCATGCTGGGTCATGCAATGCTGGCCCTTCCAAAGGAACCAAGGGAGACGACATAGCTTCCATTTATGCTTTGAAACAAAACAGAATTCAGTTAGACACCTGCCTTATGCATTAAATAATAGGCATTGATCAAGCCCTACTGTGTGCTGGGTGTTATAAAAAATGAAAGCTATATATTCCTATCCTCAAGGACCTCCAAGGATCAATGAGCAGATGAACAAATAATTGTAACACAATATAATGAGGACTGACTAAAGGAGAATTATAAACTCAAATAAATGCCTGTACCAAAGGAGGGTATAAAATCCTAATCTGGTCTACATCTATCAAGTTCACTCAAAATCGGTTTAGTAGTGTTCTGTCTAGGTTAATTTAAAAATTCATCTACCTATACTCCAAGGACCAAATCAGGTGACATCCGGAAGAACTGTAAAGCTCTAGGATTCTGATTCTGCACTCCCCTAGCAATTGAGAAATCAGGACATCTTTCTCTATAGGCAAGAAGAATTTAAAAATATATAACTTGCAGAACAGCAAGCACAGCACTAAGACTTGCAAAGCAGACTAGGTAGTGTTCACTAACGGCTGATTTTTTTTGTGACAAGCCATCAAATGAGAAATCAATCATTTACACATAAATAGGTTAAAGTTCCAGTTCCACATAATAATAAAATGAGCTTTTGCTTAATTGTTGAACTCCAGTATGTGAGTAACAGTCCTCTGAAATTTAGATTTTATTAACCAGAAAATAAAAATTCAAAAATAATGTCCCAGCAGTTCATGAGAAGTATAGCATTTTTAAAAAATTAATTTAG
Source organism: Marmota marmota marmota (assembly GCF_001458135.2). Taxonomy (NCBI): domain Eukaryota; kingdom Metazoa; phylum Chordata; class Mammalia; order Rodentia; family Sciuridae; genus Marmota; species Marmota marmota. The sequence continues at coordinate 23,510,782 of NW_026000101.1, forward strand.
AAAGTTCAATTAAATGTATTTAGAAAACCAATTTCAGATCAAAGCTCAATGTCCAAACAGAGGATTATAACAAGGACAGATTTTCCCTTAAAATTACTAAAGGAGAATGATCTTGGGATTTAATCAATAGTTTATATGACATTATGCCAATCACTTATTGTTTCTGGCACTAAATTTTGTCATCTATAAAATAAGGAGGTTGGAGCTGGGCACAGTGGTGCATGCCTGTGATCCTAGCCGCAGAGGTACTGTGGGGGCAACTTAACACCCTGTCTCAAGATAAAAAATAAAAGGGGCTGAAGGTGGAGTTCAATGACAGAGCACCTCTGGGTTTAACTCCCAGTACTGAAAAATATATATACATATTAAAAAACAAGGGGTTTGGACTAAAGACTCCATTTTTATCCTCTGCTATTTAGCAATGTTGAAAACAAAGTGATGGAAAATTCTAGACATCGCAACTGAGAATTGCAGAGTAAGGAGGAAAAATATTTGAGCTTTGGATAACACTTTCACTGAACTGGTATTTATGAGCTCCCTGGAGAGTGGAAAAGGATTCTCAAGTCTAATTCATACTCAGAGGGAAAGAGCCAAGAACTTTACCAATGTCTGGGTCAAGCAAGGGAGAAGAAGGACACTTCAGGGCCATGTTTGTTCTAGTTGAATTCTCATATTTTTCTTTAGAAAACTTGGGCCTAGAATGTGATGTTATGCTTATTCTATGATAACAAAGCAACTAAGAAGGTAACAAATTCTTAGTTGAATTTTATTCCCTTTAAACTGTATTTTTTTTAAATTAACAATTATTTTATCATCTTACTTTGTTTCCAAAAGAAGCTAAAGTGACTTACAAAAGTAGGTTCAGCAAAACAGAATCTATTTCTTTCATTTCATCAAACTCAATACTGTCATTTTATCCAAAGAATAACTCAGATTCTATCATGTTACTGCATCCGTGATTCCTAAGATCATTTACCTTTCCTTGGCAGCTCTTCTAAGCCTGAATTCCAATACACTGCTCTATGGTTCTGCTTATGCCACACAGTAGACACGCTTTAGGGAGCACATGGTCATCAAACAAGACATCTACCCTTATCTAGGAACTAGATCTTATCTAGATCTTCTCCTGGAAACTATGCTTATTTGTGACTTCACTTTCCTGGTAGTAGTTCATAAAACTGAGAAAATGTCGGGGTAAGTCTCCTTGCTGCCCTTCAATTAAAGAGTTAGGATAGCCATTTTCCATTATGTGAATGAAAAAGTAAAGAAAGCAAGTCTTCAATGAGAAAGAATCAGAGGTAGAAGAAGAATTCCCTGGGTTCCTGATTGCTTTCCAACCCCTGATTTTAATTCCTTCATGAGACTGGTTGTATGTCTGCTATAAATCTCCCAAATCACCCTGGATGTTTACAGCAATTTCCCTGTTCTCCTTAGTTTATTCTTTTTGGAATGTTATAGTTTGATTATGAAATGTCTCCCTAAAGTTTCTGTCAATGCAGGAATGTTCATAGGTGAAATTATTGAATTATGAGAGCTGTAACTTAATCAGTCCATCCTGGTTTGAATGGACTAACTGGGAGGAAACTGTAGGCAGGTGTGGCATGGCTGGAATAGGTCACTCACTGGAAGCATGTCCTAGAAGGGTTCATCTTCCCTGTAGACTCTTTCCCTGCCTCTCTCTGCTTTCTGGCCACCATGAGTAGAGTAATATTCCTCCACCAGGCCCTTCCACGATGATTTTCTGCCTCATCTTGGGCTCAGAGCAATGGAGTCAGCCCACCACTGACTGAACCTCTGAAACCATAAACCAAAATAAAGGTTTCCTCCTCTAAGTTGCCCTTGTTAGTTATTTTGTTCACAGTAATGAGATGCTGATTGACACACTTCTCAACTCTAATTCTAATTCCTTCCTGAAGTTGCCTGTATGTCTGCCTATAAGTTCCCTAAATAACCCTGAATCCTTACAGTAATTTCCCCATTCTCTTAACTTACTCTTCTTGGGTTACAAGAATTCTTAACCTGGATTCCGATCTGTGCCTTTGATTTATCCTACACCTTGTCCCAAATCTGTGCACATGAGGTAACTTCCTCTAGAAAGCCCCTTCTAATTCCCCTACAAAGTACTTCACACATTCATCCTATGAACTCCTATAGCACAAATCTGCCTTAGATCATGCTTTCATGATTGTGTATTCTGTTTTTATCATAGTTTATAATCTAATTGTGGAGAAAGATTGCTGTTTTATTCATTATTGTAATCTCCACATACCAAGCACTGTAGAAGTGGGCAGCTGTCAACCTTTATTTGTTAAAATAATAGCTGAACAAATGAGCACCTTTTATTCATTCTCTACAATCATGTAAATTCCTAAGCCTCTCTTGTAAAGGCTGATATTGTAGAAACTGGAGATTTGCTCATCCAATTTACCCAGTTAATATGAGCAATGTAGATAGAAAATAGGATAATTGTGGCCCAGAAGTCTACTCCAGGGCCAGAATGATGCCATTTGGTTGTCAATATTGATCACGTTTAATTTGAAAATTGCCAGATCTCTGCTGTTCTTAGTGCTGTGTGGGCTTCACCTAAAAGCAAAGGGATGACAAGCTGTTCTGAGCATCTGCAGTCTTTATGTAATAAACATGTTTTCATTTGAAAAAATCTGCCCTTTTTCTGAGCAGGATCAGTACATTTTAGAATTTCATTTCTTTTTCCTGTATAAACTTTCTTCACTGGTTTTGATGAGGGAATTGTTAATGTATAATTCCTAGAATTTTTAAAATAATGTTAATTTATTTTAATTCACATCACATGACTGAGGATGGATTTGCAGGGTAGATTTAGAATAGGATTAAAAAAATCAAGATTTGAGCATAAGAAAAAATTTCTTTAGGAAAAGAATGGAGTTATTTGCAGTGCGCTGTAACTTTGTGAAGTTATTTATTAATCTGTCAGGTACCTATGTCCCTTCTAAGCATCCATTTGGTTTTTCATAACCTTATCAGAGAGCCCTTTCCAAATGAAAGCATAGCTATAATCACTGTCTTTTATGCTATACACTCAGTTTCTCAAATAGCCGATGACACTCATGGTGAGACTTGCTATTTTAGCTGTCTATATTTATGCTGATCCACCATTAGAATGGGGGAAAAATTTGTCATTCTGCAGTAATAGTTAACAGAGGGTTAGAGTGGCAAAAATGCAACTGTTCATTTTGCTAGTATTCATAATTTGAAATGGTCATTCAACAGTAGCCAATTTGCTCATCTTAGTATTCAGGCTTCAGCATGGTGCATTTGCACACAGTTCCTGGCAAATAAACCTCAAGTCAGTTAATCAAGACTAAACCAAGGATTAGGACCCTTTAGATCTATGGCATTTTCTTATCTGTGCTTATCAAGTAAATATCCTTAAATTATTAACATGCAAGAATTCATCTGTGATTCAAAAGGGCTCTTGGGAAGGCATGATTCGATATCTCTAACATGAACAATTGATTGTCATATCTTCCATAATTTGAAAGTCACATTTTACCTGAAAGGAATAGGCCTCTGAAGATTAGTGAGAGAGAAATTTGAAGGAAGCCTTCCTTAACTTGCCAAATTCCTTTAAGCTATTTATAATAGAAAGTATAAAATGCAGAAAATAAAATGAAACTACTTAAATCATCCTTAATACTAATGTCCTGAGACAAGCAATTATTTTTTACATTATTTCAGTCATTTTACTATGCCTAGATAAACAATGAGTGTGTTTAAAATTTATGTTTAAAATTAAAACAATGCCATAACATTTATACTCATTTTTTAATATGGTTTCTTTTTCTACCTAACAATATGGCATGAATAGTTACCTGATCCAGAGGTTGGAAAATTCTTCTATAGAGGGCCAGATAGTAAATCTTGCGAGCTTTGTAGGCCATTTCATCTTTGTAGCAACAATCTAACTCTGTTAAAGTAGAAAAACAACCACAGACAATATGTAAATAAATGGATACAGCTATGTTCTAATAACAGTTTTTAATTTTTTTAACAAAAACAGGTCTCATACATACTGTGTTCATGTATTAGAAAACAATAAAATAAAGATTAATTTTACCAAAATTTTTATACAACTTGATCATAATGCCTATTGAGCCACAGTTTAAAAAAATATGTATTAGAGGTAAGATTATTCTAAAATGTATATGGAAATGCAAGAAACTAGAATTCAAACCATTTTCATAGAGAAAATCTAAGTGGGAAGAATAACTGTGTCCAATTTTAAGACATATTTAAAACTACAGCAATCAAGACTGTGTGGTGCTAATGGAACCTAGACACATTGACCAACGGAACTGCACATAAAACCAAGAAATAGACCCACACAAATAACACAACTGTTTTTTGACAAAGGTAAAAGAGCAATTCAAAGGATAAAAGCAATCTCTTCAACAAATGGTACTGGAGTATTAGACAACTACAGACCAAAAATAAATAAATAAATAAATAAAAGTGAACTTCAATGTAAACCTTATACTTTATACAAAAATTAACTCAAACTGGAACATAAATTTAAATATAAACCATAAATTTTTATAAAAACTTTTCAGAGGAAATCTTTGTAACCTAAAGCTTAGTAAAGACTCCTTAGACATAATACCAGAAACAAAATCCAAAAAGGAGGGAAAAAAATCAATTTCACTTAAAACTGAATACTATTATTCATGAAAGACCTTATTAAGAGAATGAAAAGAAATTGGAGAAAATATTTGCAAATCTTTATTGCTACAGATTTACCATACTAGCTAAAAAAAAAAAAAAAAAAAAAAAAAAAAAAAATGCTAGCAAAAATGCAGAGTAACTGGTTGTCTTCTACATTGCTCAGGGACTTATACAATGGTACAGTCACTCAGAATCTTCTTGAAAAGCTAGACATACACTTACCATCCAGCCTAGTGACCACATTCTTAGGCTTTAGCCCAGAGAAATAAAAACCATTATATACACTCAAAAACCTATACACAAGAGTTCATGGCAGCTTGATTTGTGATAGCCGAAAACTGTAATGGCCATAGCATCCTTCAATAGGTAAACAGTTCAACAAAATGTGATGTATCCATATCATGAAATATAACTCAGCATTACAAAGAATGAGCTAGTGACACGTGCAGCAACCAACAACGTGATGAATCTCCAGGACATTATGCTGAGCAAAAGAAAAAAAAAATCACCCGCTTTAGGAAGTGACAGACTGTATGGTTTCACTTACATAATATAACAAAATTATAGTGACAGCCAAGGATCAGGAAGAAGGATTTGGTATGATTATACAAATGTAGCACAGGAGAATTTTTTGTGACAATGAAATAATTCTGTATCTTGAGTATAGTTGTGATTACAGGAAGCTACACTCACATTGTTCTAATTTCAATTACATGGTTTATATTACACTATAGTTTTGTAAGATGTAACAAGTGGAAGAAAGTGGGTTACAGGTATACAGCACCTTTCTGTACTATCCTTGCAGCTCCTTGTGAATTTATAATTATTTCAAGATTAAAAGTTAAAAAACAAATAAATCAGGAGGCACGGCACTTTGCCATAGTTTGGCTATAGATTTCTATTCCTGATCTAAACCATTAAATGATTTGGTGGTAAAATTTTATTAGATGTACAACAAGTCTTTCCTTAAATATAAAATTTTATTTAAGCTATTCTCTTGTGTTTCCAATTTTCTCTTCATAAAACCCAGACCTAATACTAGAAAAACTAGGGATAGTAGGAACATATCTCAACATTGTAAAATCTATCTATGCTAAGCCCAAGGCCAACATCATTTTAAAAGGATAAAAATTGAAAGCATTCCCTCTAAAAACTGGAACAAGACAGGAAGACCTTATTTCACCACTTCTATTCAACATAGTCCTTGAAACTCTAGCCAAAACAATTAGACAAAAGAAATTAAAGGGATATGAATAGGAAAAGAAGAATTCGAACTATGATTATTTGCTGATGACATGATTCTATATTTAGAAGATCCAAAATATTCCACCAGAAAACTTATAGAACTGATTAATGAATACAGCAAAGTAACAGGATATAAAATCAATATGCATAAATGAAATGAATTTCCACACAACAGTGATGAATCCACTGCAAGAGAAATTAGGAAAACTAACCCATACACACTAGTCTCAAAACAAAATAACAACAACAAAAAAACCCACAAAATTTGAGACTCAATCTAAATAAAGAGGTGAAAGACCTCTACAATGAAAATTATAGAATGCTAAAGAAAGAAAATTTAAAAGACCTCAGAAGATGGAAAGATCTCCCATGCTCTTGGATAGTCAGAATCAACATCATCAAAATGGCCATACTACCAAAACTGTTATAAAGATTTAATGGGGGCTGGGGATGTGGCTCAAGCGGTAGCACGCTTGCCTGGCATGCGTGCAGCCCAGGTTTGATCCTCAGCACCACATACAAACAAAGATGTTGTGTCCACCGAAAACTAAAAAATAAATAAATAAATATTTTTTAAAAAAGATTAATGGGATTCCTATTAAAATCCCAATGACATTCTGCATAGAACTAGAAAAAGCAATCATGAAATTCTTCTGGAAAAATAAGAGACCCAGAATAGCCAAAGCAATACATAGCAAGAAAAGTGAAGCAGGAGGCATCACAATACTAGACCTTAAACTATACTACAGAGCCATAGTAACAAAATGGCATGGTATTGGCACCAAAAAAGTCATGTAGGCCAATAATACAGAATAGAAGGCACAGAGAAAAATCCATGTAAATATGGTTATCTCATACTAGACAAAGGTGCCAAAAATGTACATTGGAGAAAAAAATAGCCTCTTCAACAAATGGTGCTGGGAAAACTGGAAATCCATATGCAACAAAATGAAATTAAATTTCTGTCTCTCACCATGCACAAAAATCAATTCAAAGTGGATCAAAGACTTAGGCTCTGGAACAGAGACCCTGAGCCTAATAGAAGAAAAAGTAGGCCCAAATCTTCACCATGTCAGCTTAGGACTTGAATTCCTTAATAAGACTCCTAAAGCACAAGAAGTAAAATTAAGAATCAATAAATAGGATGGATTCAAACTGAAAAGCTTCTTCTCAGCTAAGGAAACAATAATCTGAAAAAAGAGCCTACAGAATGGGAGAGAATCTTTACCACACGCACCTCGGATAGAACACTAATCTCCAGGATAAAGAAATCAAAAAATTTACCCCCCCAAAAAAAACAACAAATAACTCAATCAATAAATGGGCTAGGGAAATGAACAGACACTTCACAGAAAAAGAAATACAGTCAATCAACAAACATATGAAAAAATGTTCATCATCTCTAGCAATTAGAGAAATGCAAATCAAAACTACACTGAGATTTTATCTCACTCCAGTCAGAATGGAAATTATCAAGAATATAAGTAACAATAAATTTTGGTGAGGATGTGGAGGAAAAGGTACACTCAGACATTGCCGGTGGGACTGAAAATTAGCGCTACCACTATGAAAAGCAGTATGGAGATTTCTCAGAAAATTTGGAATGGAACCACCATTTGACCCAGCTATCCCACCCCTTGGTTTATACCCAAAGGACTTAAAATCAGTCACTACAGTGACACAGCCACATCAATGTTTATAGCAGCTCAATTCACAATAGCTAAATTATGGAACCAACCTAGATGCCCTTCAACAGATGAATGGATAAAGAAAATGTGTTACATATACACAATGGAATATTACTCAGCCTTAAAGAAGAATTAAATTATGGCATTTGTAGGTAAATGGATGGAGTAGAAGATTATCATGCTAAGCAAAATAAGCCCAAACCACCCCCCCAAAAAAAGACTGAATGTTGAGAGGAGGAAATGTTTGAGTTTACAGGTTCAGAAATTCAGTCCATGATCAGCTGATTCCATTGCTATGTGCTCAACATCATGGCAGAGAAAAATCCATATAAATATGGTTATCTCATGGTAGAGGACCATTGCTTTGTTGTTCATTGTGGCCAGGAATCAGAGGGAGAAAAAAAAATAAGTGGAAGAGAGCATAGGGAAGATTAACCCTTCCAGGGCACACCCCCAGTGACCATCTTTTCCAGTCATGCTCCATCTAACTGCAGGTACTATCCAGTTAGTCCACTCAAACTAGGATGGACTGACTATGTTTATAGTTCTCATAATCTAATAATTTCACCTCTGAATATTCTTGCATTAACACAGGAGCTTTGAGGGGACACTTCATATCTAAACCGTAACACTTCCTCTACTAACTCATTGGTGGCCACAGCCCCCTGTTTTATACCCAACATTAGAACAGAACCTGATAATGCATATTCATTAAAAATTGCTGGAATCAATGAATAAAGGTATCCATCAAAAAATGGATGTTCGGCTTGTTGAGACTTCACAATAATAATATCAACAGTGTGTCTCTGGCACCATCCAATAAAATAGCCCTCTATTATGAATACAGCTATCAGATCAAATGGAAGCCTACTCCTAAATCAGGGAGATTGACTCATCTGACTACCATAGTTTGATGACCATTAAGATTATCCACATAACTTTTGTCATGCCAACCATAGACTCTTTAAGTCACATTTTAGTTATTATCTAGAGATGGCTCAAACTGAGTATAGGTTTCTGTTATAAAAGCATTTTATATTTTCTTGTCCTTATAACAATTATATTTTGATTGAAACTTAGTAAAGTGACACAGGATTTTTACATTAGTTACTTATAAATTTTATTATCAAGTACCTCTCCTAGAGTTCCATAACCTCTGGAAGGTGGTGATCACATCAGTGTACAATCCCTCCTCAGTATTTGCAGGGATTGGTTCTAGACGCTCTCACAGACAGCAAAATCTGCAGATGCTCAAGCCCCTTACACAAACTGGCATAGTATTTGAATATAGCCTATGCATATTCTCATGTATACTTTAGATCATCTCTAGATTAGTTATAATACCCATTACAGTGGAAATGCTATGTAAATAGTTATTATGCTCCATTGCTTAGAGAATAATGACAAGAAAAATGTCTGCACATGTTCACTACAGACACATTTTTTCCAATGTTTTTGGTTTGCGGTTGGTTGAATCTGAGATGCAAAGGCTGTCTGTACAGCAACCTCTACTCCCTTCAGGGACATTATTACTGTTTTCTTCCTCAAACTAAAACAGGCATGTTTTTTAGATTCTTGTGGTTTTTTATACCAAAGTATTTTTCTTTTATTTAATTTTTTAATTTAAAATATCTTTTAAAAAATCCTAATGAATTAACTAACAAGTCTTTGCCTTTTCTGCCCTAGACAAAACCTACTCCTTGATGGAAATTGAATTAGATCTTAACTTGGGAAGGTATTTTAATGTTTCTACTCCTAATCAGACTTGCTATGGCCCCACTCTCTCTAGGGGTTTAAAATGTGGTTCTATTCTATATCAAAACTCCCTCATTTTATCTATGTGAATTGTTCCTCTTGTATCAGGGTTACTGCATTTAACACACTATTGATTATCTAAAATAGTTAGATTTATTGTGGGTATATTGACTTTTAGAAAATATGGTTAACAGATGAGATTCAAGTATATGTAAAACAGAATTTCTTATTTGAGAATTTACCTTCTGGGCCATGAGCATCATCAGCAGTTGCTAGAGAAGACTGTGGAACGGTGTGCAGTCTGACCTGGAAATCAGGGGCAAACTAGAGAAGCAGGCAATAGACACAGACATATGAGACCGCAATCCTATTACTAACTCGGTGAAAGACTCTATACTGGTCACTTAACCTCTCTGCACCTCAGTTTCCTTGTCCATAAGCTAAGGAAAATGGACCAGAAGAAAAATAAATCTCCTTTCAGTTTAGAAGTTCTGTGATACAATCTGCCTATCCTCTCCATAACCAATCACAAGTAGTGACATTTATCTCAGAGATGCCCTTATAAACTCATCAGGCTCCCTTCCCCTGTTCAGTTGGTGAAGTTTATTTTTCAGCCCTGAATCTTTTTACCGTCTGCTATATCCCATTATTTAAGGATCCTCTCACTGGGCAGGACTTGAGTTGGTCATCTTTATGGCTCTCTCCTCTGTCCCCTGGCTTCCCTCTTGTTACCCTCTCCTAACCCAACCAGCTCTCATCTTCTCTGCCTGGCTCTCAACTCTAATCTAAACCAATCTTCATATATAGCAGCATGTCCTAGACAGCACCCAAACTCCCATCCCCAAATGTCGTGACTTTCATTCTAACAAAAGCGCCTCCTTCTCATTCTAGCTTGAAGGAAGAGGGAAAGAATACTAGCCTCTGTGAAATCCCTACTGTATACCACACTCTACAAATCATATTCAATTCTTAAAAGTTCTCAAATATGTACTATTTCTCCCAATTATTTTTCAAAGTTGAGAAAACTAATACTCTGCAAAATTAAATAAATGGCTGAGATCAATAAGTATTTTCAGTGGAGTTGGGATTCAAATTCCCAGTCCTTCTGACAAGAGAATTTTTTTCTGTTTCCATTAGAACATATAATAATCCCTTATGATCCACAAAGACCAAAGATCCTTGGGTATGATTTCAGGGCCTTTAAAGAAGAGAGTGCAGAAGTAGAGTTCTAGTTTGGTCCTTATCCAGAGAGTACACATAACACACCCAGTGGAATTTCTTTTGTAGTATTCTAATAGTTGATTTGAAGAGAAAAAGGTCCCACAGACTTAAAAATGTATGTCTAGCACTTGCTAAAGAAGCAAATGGCAGCCTAATCTAGAATGTCATCATTTTCTACTTGGAAATTTATTTTTAGAGACATTTGGGGTGATAGTCTCAGTTTGAATAATCAGCTGTCACCATTTACATGTCTTTAGATATAATCTAGGAAATAACAAAGATGTTCAACAAACATTATTCTGTTCTATTACTTCTAGCTACATCTTTGCTATAGCAAAGATTACCACAGAGTGAGATATTGGAATCGCAAAACACTCATGGTTTGTAAAAATTCTACAGCTGGTACTGGTGTACAATTTTAATTTCATGGTAAATATGCTCAGAGCTATGGCAAGTCATGTAACCATATGTTTTTTAATTCTCCTGCACCTGCATCTACTCCCTTCCTTTTTTTATATATTTATTTTTTAGTTTTCGGTGGACACAACATCTTTATTTTTATGTGGTGCTGAGGTTCGAACCCAGCACCCCGTGCATGCCAGGCGAGCGTGTTACCGCTTGAGCCACATCCCCAGCCCCAACTCCCTTCCTTTTTTTGAGCCAGTGGGTCATATGTATGAAAATAAAGGTCTTCATTGAGAAAGAATAGATGTGCTACAGGCTGCATGTGTGAGCAATGGTAGATAACCAGATGTACTCCTGGTCAGTGCTTTTTGAAATAGAACATTTGGAAATTTTGCAGTCATAGCAGGGATAATAATATCTGAAGTTACTTACACGACTTAGAAGTGTCTGCATCTGAAAGGTCAATATAGAATCAACAGGTAAGGAGGAAGCCAGAAGAAGCAGCAGCAGGAGAAATAGATAAGGAGCAAAAAGCATCAAATGAATAGCCTGAGACTTGGGAAATGACCTCTGGGTGTTTTCAGGGCTGGGAATCTGCAGCACTGATTTTGAGTATTTCTGAAGTTTTTATAATTACGTCATTCATCAAAGAAGTGACACTGGAAATGGAGAACTAGATTGAATGATTTGCCTGCTGACTGTAAGGTACTTACAATTCATTCAGGAATGGCAGAGGGACATAGATGAAGGTCTCCCCTGCCAGCTTCACAAAGCTGGAAGATAGCCAAAATGATTGTAATCTGTGCAACCTCTTCAGGGCCTGTGGACCACTGAATGAACATCCCAAGACTGTTATGAGGCATCCCCTTCCCCATAATATTTACTGCCAAGACCAGTGCCTCCATTGCATGATTATTTCAGACACGAAACTAAATCAAATAAAGTGACATATATGGATACCCTCAGCATGGCAAGTGATACACAACAGGCAAAGTTATCCCTCCATACCTGTGGGTTCTACGTCTATGTATTCAACCAACTATAGATCAAAAACGGTTTTTGAAAAAATTGCAGAAAAGTTCTAGAAAGCAAAAACTTGAATTTGACTTTCACAAAGCACTATGCTGAATTAATTTGAATTAAATGCTATAGCCTCCCTCCATTTTACAGGTCTCATGTCTCTCTGGCACTCATTTCTGCAGCATCATTTGCCTGCTCCTCACTCAAGTGCTATGCAGGTAGGTCTCTGATGGCTGCACCTGTACTGAACATGTGTTTGTTTCTTGCCATGGTTCCCTAAATAATACAGCATAATAACTACTTATATAGGTTTTACATTGAATAAGATATTGTAAGTAACCTAAAGAGGATTTAAAGTATATCATAGGATATTATATGGTATATGCAAATATTATGCTATTTTATATAAGAGACTTGAACATCCATGGATTTTGGTATCCACGGGATTTCCTGGAACCAGTCCTTCACAGATACTGAGGGATGATTGTACTCACTAAGAGTTAGTAACCTTCTTCTCTGAATTGAATTCACTTTTGGACACAGTGAGATGTTGACAGATTATTATATGGAACTATCAGCATTCATTAGAACACTGCTGACAACTTGACTCAAGTTCACAAAAAGAAACCCAAATTTGTGCAATCAGGAAGGGGTAGAGTGAAAAGGGATGATGATAACTGTACAGTTAGAGGACAAAATGTTTTGTCTTGAGGGCTATCACACTCGAGCACTTAATATTGCCGTGTGCCTTTTGATTACATGTTGGTCAGTGACCTGACTTATGGATCATGTTTATGCTATACACTTAATAATAAAATAAATAGATAAGATCTTAAGTCGCTTGGCCCAGTGTTAGGAAGTAAGTGCCTTCCCACATATCCCAGACCTGAAATGTAAGCTCTAGTAATTGCCTTAATATCTACTGTTCATCAACCAATGTGCTAGTAGTTTGGGTCATGGCCTTCTCTCTTCCCCTTTGCTTGCGAAGAAGAAAACATACGCATTTTAGATTTCAGTTATGAGCTCTCCTGCTTGACCCTGCTGACTTCAAAGCCATGAAGTCTCTGTGTTTCATATTTCTCCTTTTAGAAAGAGCAAATGAGATTCAATTGGTAGGAACACACAATGAAAAACATTGGAATAAAAACTCAAACTGCCTCAAACACCAGATGCTTAAAGAACAATATTCTAACTTTAAAATATATTGTGTGCTTTCTAGCAAAGAAAATAGCATCAGAAAAAAATAGACAAATAAATATATTACAATGTCCACCCACTTATGAGGACATTGGGTTCTAATGGGGCTGGGGGTAGAAGAATAGAAGAAAGAGAAATACAAGCCAAATCTGAATTCCTACTATGCACCAGGCACCTCCACATATATATTTATAATTAAACACTTTTATTTTCTCTAACCTCTAGAAAACACTTTTAGTTAAGTCTGTCTTGGTTTAAATATTGATATTCATTAGTTGCCTACAATGAAAGTCCTTTTATCTTTTCTTTAAAAAATAAAAACAGAACTTTTGTACAAGATGGTATATCAAAAGTCTCCACAACTACCCCCATGTTTGGAGATCCCCCAAAAGGATTTAGTTGTACTCATAGCTAAGGCTTTTTACAGCAAATTAATAAGAATAACATCTCAGTTAGAAAGGGAAAATGCAAGAATAGGGAGAAATTCCATGCACAGGTTTTCTTATTCTCTTTCCCTTCCAGGAGGGGACCTACAAAGCATATTCTTCACCCAGCCACAAAAGTGCCTTCTGTGTCCCATGGTTCTGCCTCAGGAAGCCCTTTAGAGACTCAACGCCCATTGGGGGCTGGTCACACAGGCAGCCTCTCCCTGATACCTACAAAAATTGCAGAACTCAGATGGAACACAGTTATTTAGCATAAATTCTATTATTTAAACTGTTTAAGCACAGTAAACCAATTTTATCAGTTAACTATTGACTAGGACTGATCTGACAGCCAAATTCTCAGATGACAGCTAAAGGCTACCTTGCAAGAAAGACTTCCGAAAGAGAGCTGTTGAGACATGCTATGTTAACTCTTTTCTGCAGAGATCATATAGTAAATTAAAGCATTCGTGTATGTTCATGCCCCCACCAACAACCTGTTCCAAATACATAGAAATGATAGATAAAATATTTTAAAAGTAAAATACAAAAGACAGCTGGGCTCACCAAATAACCTCCAAAGGCCAGAAACAACAGCAATATAGAGAAGATAAAAGTGATAATGAAACTCAATATGTAAGTAGAATAAACCTTGAAGAATGCAATATATTTGAATAAAATAAAACATAAAGTCAGAAATTCATTTATGGAAATTTAGATCAGCATAAAAATCTGTTCATTTGCAAGTACTTTTGCAAACAACAATTTGAAAAAAAAAACATGCAAACAACAATTGAAAAAAAAAAACCCTGCTATCACTCAAGTTGAAAATACTGGTTACTTGAAAATACTAGATTACTTGCTAAGGTTGAATTTAATCTGAATTAAAGTAAAACTTAACCAGTGAATTAGTTCTGCTTTGTTTCAGAATCTATACGATAATAGAAATAGAAATGTTCTTGCTGTCCAACACAGTAGTAATTAGCTACATGTGACTACTGAGCACTTGAAATGTGGTTAGTGTGATAGAGGAGCAGATATTTTTTTTTTACTTTATTTCATCTTAATTTAAGTTTAAATAGTTATATTTATAAAGTTATACATAGCTAGTGATTTCTCTATTGGAAACACATTTTCTAATGTGTTTGTGGCCATGTTTACTTTTATTGCAAAGGTTTCTTTGAAAATGTCTTAACAAACCAATTGCTTTTGAGGGGATGTTGTATGTATGTGGGGTGGAGTACATGTCTGTCGGTCTTTGGGCAGGGTCAACACCATTTGCAAATGTATCTAAATAACAGAGATTCCAGGACTGCTTTTTTTTTCCTATGACAGTGGAATGCATTACAATTCTTATTACACATATAGAACACAATTTTTCAAATCTCTGGTTGTATACACATACCTGTACTTTGGATCATAGTGTCCATCACATTCTACCATCATTTCTAACCTCATGTCCCCTCCCTTCCCCTCCAACCCCTCTGCCCTATCTAGAATTTGTCTATTCCTCCCATGCTCCAGCTCCCTATCCCACTATGAAGCAGCCTCCTTATATCAAAGAAAACATTCAGCATTTGAGATTGGCTAACTTCACTTAGCATTATCTTCTCTGACTCCATCTTTTGATCAACCAAATTTGGCACACCTACCAACTCTCCACATTTGTAACAGGACTCACCAAAACTATAACTACACCTCATCCATTCAAGTGGAGACCAAGTAAACTTTTTGAATACCCAACTTCTTGATGATCTCTTACTGAGAAGTTAATTTTTCTTAACAAAGAGAATCAGAGGAGAAGAAGAAGTTAGAAGTGGGTAGTAACGTCTAGCAGAATCTATATTATCCATGAATAATGGTCAGGTTATAGTTTTTCTTATTATACTTTGCTTTAAAAAAATAGGATAGACTATTTTCTACTCTTTCCTCAATCATATGTATTGTTGTGAAACTAAAGATTCATCAAGACACCATCTGAATTCTAAAAATAAAATGGTACTGATGTTGAAACATTAGATTGCACCAGGACAGGTAAGCTTCAGGGAGTGATGTCTGTTTGTTCATTAATTTCATTATGTGTATTGAATGTCTCTTGGGCCCAGGCACCATGCTGAGGACAAAATATGGTGCAAAGATAAGTCCCTGACCTCAAACAATCCTGATCAAGACCTGGTGCCTGGAGTGTCAAGTGTCAATATGAAGCATTCCTCACTGAAACTCGCAATCAGTTCACTTCTGCCTACTGTTTTGCTTATGACTATTTCCAAAAGGATTACGTTCAGAGAATTTTCAGGGACAAAAAGTCATAATATTCATTCACATAAAAAATAGATAATGTACTGAGTGTAATATAGTATACTAGATTGGATCCTGGAAAAGAAAAATTGGTAAATTCTGAATAAGGTCTGAAGTTTACTTAATAATTTCTTAGATTTAACAATGTTTCATTCGTTTTAACTGAAGCATATATAGGAAAGCTCTATTCTATCTTTGCAATCTTTCTATTAATCAAAAGTTATTCAAAATTTAAAAGTTTATTAAATACAGACATTGAAGTGTTAGCAGGATTGTCCAAAACCCCTGTGAGCTCTCTCTGGACTGCCTGGCAATCATTTAATTGGGCATGGGGGCTGCTCTTCCCCCAGGAAGAGGGGCTGAAAATGACCTCAACTTCTCCCAAAGTCTCCAATAACTCCCCAAAGAAGCTGACTAACAAGACCAGACTATTTGGCAATCTGTTTCAAAATATTTTCTCCAGCAGCAACTATCACACTTGCTTCATAGAAATGTATATCATAATTTAAGTTTAAATAGTTATATTTATAAAGTTATATGTAGCTAGTGACTTCTCTATTGGAAACCTCCATAAGGAGGTGGGGACCCCTCTTATATCCTGTTCTCAGGGTGTGTTCATCTGTGTTCAGAAATATCATTTTGAGAATATAGGAGACCCATGAATCCTCTGACTGTCTCTTTTCAAATTCCAGTCTGTACCATATTTGCACAAGTCCATTTCATAAATAATATTATGGAAATGCTTAAATTTTTTATTTTTAAATTTTTCTCTTTTGAACATTTCCATGTTTTCTTACTAACAGAAAAAGAAACCTTTGAATAGCCTAACTTTTGAAAGCTGAGAATCAAAGGAAGTAGGAAGTATGGACAAGGAACTGAAGAGAACATAAGTTCGAATATGGCAACGCTATATCAGTTAGTTTTCAATTCCAAGACTAGTCTATAAATAATCATTCTGAATTTGATGTATGCAGAATTTGCACACACAAGTGTTTAAGTATAAATACTTAGATGTGCTTATTCCAAAAGCATTAACTTCTATAAATCAGAAATTTCAACTACTTCCTCGCTAATTTTAAGTGTCTAAATGTATTTTTGTAAGCAGCTATTATAATTATGGAGAGAAAAGATCCATTCATTTGTGTGCATAAACTTAGAGGTTAGGGTGAAGTCACTTTAAATAAGGAAAAATTCAAATTTCGGAAAATGCCTGTAGAAAGCGTTCACTTTCCCCAGACATTAGTCTGTATACTTAATGAGGCACATGGCTTGTCTTCACAATTTCAAAGGCAGCTGGAGGTTTTTACACATTGGCATAGACAAGCCTATGCAAGACCTTCTCACATTGTGAACAGGTTTTTAAATAATGTGTGAAAATTCTGAGGTTGTAATACACTTAGTACTCTCACATGACAAATAAGAGAAGAAAAATCAATTCCCACCCTAAGAATGAAAGAGTGGTCCTGCAGGGGCAATATTCCAATTGAGTGAACAATTTCAAATTTGGGCAACAGACTTTTCAGAAGAACAGATTTATATCCTTTGTGAAAATGTAGGGCTCTGGGTTTCTTCAAATATTTTCACAGGCACAAGTCAGTAAATTTCTCTGGAGCAGGGGAAAAGAATGAAGAAAAGCTGATACAGGCAAAGCTCCACCTGAATCTTTTATCCTCTCCTGCCACTAAAGCTTCCCAGGGCCCCAGGACTGTTATTTTTCTCCTTGACCCTCCCAAATTAGGAAGAATTCTCCATTTTCTTGATGATCCCAAAACAATAAATTGAAGGAAACCCCAGTACAGTCCATATTACCCTCTCACTACAAGGAAAACTACTTGACAAAATACAGATGGCCACTTCCTGAGGTCTGTGAAAGGTTTAAAAAGGAAAAAAAAAAAAAAAAAAAGTGGTAGAGCCAAGCACAGTGAGTGGCACATGCCTATAATCCCAGCAACTCTGGAGGCTGAGGCAGAAGCCAGCCTCAACAACAGCAATGCACAAAGAAACTCAGTGAGACCCTGTCTCTAAATTAAAAAAAAGGGGGGGGGGGGCTGCTGGGGATGTGGCTCAGTGGTTGAATGCCCCTGAGTTCAATTCCTGGCCCCCCCCCCAAAAAAAAAAGTAGTACATTATAGAGAAAAGTCAGAATAGTGGGAAGGAAGCTACATATAGGTTAAATGGTGATGTAAGTAGAAAAAAATGCTACAAAAGAAACACTGTATTTCTGAATAGAGGAATGGAATAAAGGACACTAAGAAATTTGAGAATGCGGGTGGGAGGAAATTCCAGAGAGGAGACAGGCTAAGTAAGGGCTACACTTATTTTGAAGAAGAACCCATACCAGTCTCGGGCTCATTGTTGAGCCTGCCTGTAGGAGACAGACCCAAGGCAGTATGGCAAATGTTTTTGAAATGGAGCTAAAACTCCAACCCCAACTCAAGTCACAGAACATCTGACAGGCATATAAGCAGGACAGACCCAAAGCTGCTAGAAGAAAACTGAGATTGGAACTATAGCCCACAGACTGTGAAAGAAAACTTGTGGTTTGAAATTAAGTGGATTGACAATCTGCTAAGGAACATCCCACAGATAAAGAGGTACTGGAGCAGACCGGATACCCCTCACCCCTAAAGACCCTTGCCATAATTAAGCATCTCCTCTTGTCAGATCAGCAGGATGTCTGCAGAGGTTGTTAGTTGGTAGTTTCCTCTTTCTTGTAAATACCAGGTTTGCACACAAAAGGTGTGACAGAATTAGTCTGCAATCTTGTTGTACAAAGATATTATCTTTGTTTTCTTGGTTAAAAATTTGTGAAACCCGTGTCTCTGGTCTAGGGGATGGAACAAAGAGCACTTGTCACATAAACCTCCAAGATCCCCCTCCCCCACATACACTGGGAATAAAGTTCAAAGAATTGCAAAATATTTGTTCAGTGGAAGAAGTCTTGGGCGAAAGCCACCACTGAACCCTGCAGTCAATAAACCTGCTTCCCAAAAATTCCTCAGGTGTCCCGCCTCTTCTGCCTTACTTCAGTACATTACAAATAAGACTCAATACTTGTAGAAGATAGAACAATCTTAAATATCTACACATGCATTGCTATAGCTTTGAAAGACATGAAGTAAAAATTGACAGAACAGAAGAAACACAGAAAAATCCAGTTACATTGGGAGACTGTAGCATTCCTTAGCAATGGTTAGAAGAGATTGAAAAAATCAAAAAGAACATAGAAGACCTAAACACTAACAATTCATTTTGGTGTAATTGACATTTATAGAACATTCCAATAACAGCAGAATATATACCATTTTTAAGTGCACATGAAACTTTCAATAAAATAGATTGTATTCTAGTCCATGAAACAAACTTTAACATTTTCAAATACTGAAATCTTACAAATAAGTTCCCTGAGTATGATGGAATTGTCATGCTTGAGTTCGGGACCCTCAAAAGACCACCAGATACCAAGACTGATGTAAGCAGCAAAGAGGCATTTATTGTGAGCTAGCTCGGTCCTCCGCACAAACAGCAACTGGGGACGCTGAGAGGCCATGAGCCCGGGTTTGCAGCAGTTTTATACACTCTTTGGGGAAGGGAGGGACTTCACATACATCATAGCATCTCTTAGCAAATCATCACACACCTCGGGAAAATCATAAAACAACTCTAAAACATGATTAGCAATTCACTGGCGGGAACAAGTTGGGTAAGGATGATTGGTTAGTATAAGAGGTAGATTCATTTGAACTGATTGGTTTAAGCCACAAGGGTGTACATGCTGAACTACATGGTTTCCCAACATGTTATCAACCACCATAAACTACTGGGAGGGTCATCTGGCATCCCAGGTATTTTCTCTGTCTCATGCTGATTGGTGGTTGCTAGGAGGTTGCTATGGATCCTCATCTAGCCTGACTGAGTCAGGGACACCTGGCTCAGCAGATCTCTTCTGTTATTTATAGATAAACAACTCAGCAGGGTGGGTATGTGCCTAGGAGTGCTCTGTGGGTTTTTCCAAGGACAAGGGCCAAGCCCCCTTCCTTGGACAGGCTTTGCTCTGAGGTAGAGGCTGGTTTCTCAAAAATGGAATCACATCAGTTTCTCAGAATTAAACTAGAAATCAATGGCAAAAGGATGTGTAAAAAAATCTACAAATATTTGAAAATTAAGCAACCCAAGTCTAAATAATCCATGGTTCAAAATCAAAGTCACAAGGGAAATTTGAAAACATTTTGAGTTGAGTGAAAATTAAAATGTGACTTCAAAATATGAGGGATACAGTTAAAACAGTGCTTCAACAGAAATTTGTAATATTAGATATTTATATCAGAAAAGAAGATTACCAATGAATCTCCTTAAGAAACTAGGAAATTAACCTCAGAGCAAGTAGATATAAAGAAATAACTACACAGAAATCAATTCAATTGGAAAGACAGAACTAAAGTATTCAATAAAACAAAAAACTGACTTTTTGGAAAGAGGCAATAAAATTGATAAACCTCTAGCCTGAGTGACCAAGAAATTACTTCACAAATTACTGATAGCAGGAACATAAAATTGGACATCACTAACGACCCCAGAAGATATGAGAAGAATCATAAAGAAATATAGTAAATAGCTTTGGGTGTATAAGTTTAACAATTTGGATGAAATGGACAAATTCCTCGAAAAGCACAAACTACAAAGCTCACTTCAGAGTAAATATGTTATCTGAGAAGTCCTATGTCAAAGAAATTGAATTCATACTTTAAAATTTTATAACATAAAAATCTCCAAGTAAAATGGCTTCACTAATAAAGTATAGCAAGCATTTAAAGAAGAAATAATGCCATATTGCATAATTTTTTTGAGAAAGTAAGGAAGGAAATAATACTTCCCAATTAGTTTATGAAGCCAGTATTACACTGATTGAATAGCGATAGAAAAATTATAGAGTGAAGCCAGAATTAGACAGGCAGTCAGTGTAGATAGGTAAATCGAGTCAGGTCAGGTCAAGGAGGCCAATTTGGAGTGAGTCTGGGAAATTGAAGAGTGTCCCCTGAGGGATCTTATCTAGAACCTGCACCCCCCACAACCTGTTGCTAAGGTAACCTGTCCCAGGAATTCCCCTCCCTACAAGGAGCTATAAGTTTGTTAATGTGTCTTTGGCTACTCCACCCTGCCCTTCCCCCTTCAGCCCACCTGTTTCCCACCTTTTGGCCATCCCATGGAACATTCCTGGGCCTAGTCACCTATGCAGGAAGGAAGGAGAAAGATAAGGGGGAAAGGCAGGAGAACAAAGGAAGCCTCGGACATAAAAAGGGCAGAACAGTTTCTTGGGGTACCATGATACCAGCTATGGCCCCTTCTCCCTCCTAGGAGAAATCTATGTTACCCCTTTTTAAATAAACCCTGCTTCATATGCTTGCCTCGGCGTGCTTCTCTAATGTTCAAACTTCAACATGTGGGGAAGCAGGACTCCTCACGGATAACCGGCAGTAACAATATTCCTCATCATAAATTTTTAAAATATTAATAAATAAAGCTGACAATGTATAATAAGTATACTGTGTCATGACTAAAAGGGGTTTACCTGAGGAATTCAAGGCTGGTTCAACATTTGAAAATCAATTTATATAAATTATCTATTTTAGTGGACCAAAGAACAAAATAAGATAAGCAGAGGCATTCAAGTTTCTCTTAAAAAAAAAAAAAAGAAAGAAATTGGTGACAACTATAGTACCAAGTTGTAGGAATCTCCACTAATTGATAGGAAGTACCAAATACAATGTCAAATAGATATGGATTTGTTTATTTAAAATCCCATTGGCTTTTATAGACAAATAATGGAACCTACATCTTAGAGTTCTCACATACAGACTCTCATTGTTTGGCTGTTGTAGTTCATTTCTGACCTGTCTGTCTTCCCTTTTGCCCTTTCTTGGTCTAGGCTCTAATACAGAAAACAAGAAGAGGCAAGACATCAGCATTATTGTGATGGCTTTGTGAACTGGATGCTTTGGTACCCTCAGGAGTCCCATTCTTCATGCTTGTTTGACCTTCATCTTAACAACTAGCATCTCTCCAACCTTGAACTGAAGACACTTCTGAGGCAAGAATGTCACTATTCAAGCTTTTTCTCTGGAGAACAGATAAGCAAATCTTTGAGCTTGTACAGTTCTGTGAGATGCCTTGTCATGTCATATTTTAGAGTCAGGTCCTATGAATTCCAGCTGCTCTGAGCACTGCTGAGGCTCATTGCCACATCTGTGAGTGAGCTGGCACTGCCTGGCCTCGGTGCCCTCACCCTGGCAGATCAGGGATCTTGGCCAGGGGCCACAACCATCTGGACTGTGCCCTGGAATAAAGAGTGTGGAGTAGTTCCCTTTCTTTTTCTTCATGTGTTGTACTTTTCTCACTTTGATTTTCCTCATAGCCTAGAGCAGTCTGCTTTTAAAAGTAAGAATGTATTTGGAAATTTTATTTAGGATATAATATTTCAATGACTTTTTATCAATAAATGTTCCAAGATTCTTTAGGGGCAAACGGAGTTGTTTATCAGGATGAAATTCATATCCATTTTGCATGTGAACCATTCAACAGTTCAGGTAGTCAGTAAGCTTTCTCTGGGAGTGCAACATGTGTATATTGGCACCTTACATTTCTAGAAAAACATGGTTTCCTTTTTAAAACTGACTGTACGAGGCTCTGAGATTATGTGAAATACCTTTGGTTGGATATAATAATCTCTTCCAACATAAACACACCCTTCCCCTGTCCCTACACACATGGAAAGTTTTACTCATACTCTTAACCTTCTTTTTTTTTTTCAATTTGTTCTTATTAGTTATATGACAATAAGATGTATTTTGACGTACTATATATATAAGGATTCTGTTAGGTGCAGAACAGGCTGAACTGTGTTATCTGCTGGGCAGGCTGAACAACTGTTACCTGCAAGATAGCCCACGCACCCAAACCCCTCTCTGTCTGGCCCTTTATCACCTGTTTGGGTCAAGTCTGAACACTCAACCCCCCCTTGTGCCAACAAGGCAGCTTGCAGACCCAGAAGTCCTATTAGATTTGGGCTATAAAAACTCCCTCCTGCCGGGCCCCTCTCTCTCTCTTGCTCTCTTGCTCTGTCTCTCTCTCTTGCTCTCTCTGTCTCTCTTGCTCTTGCTCTCTCTTACTTCTCTCTCTCTCTCTCTCTCTTTCTGTTTCTTTCTTTTCTCCTTTGTTGCACTGCTGCAATAAAGATCTCTTGGTTGCTCCAAGTGTTGTGGTCACTTTCCTTTCAGATTCTACATGATGTGGAACTACATTGGTCATGTATTCATATAAGCACACAGGAAAATTAGTCCAATTCATTCTACTATCTTTCCTATTCCCATTCCCCCTCCCTTCCCTTCATTCCCCTTTGTCTTTGATACAAATATATATCACGTTTATGTTTTATGCATCAAATGAAAAAGGATTTCTCAGTTAAAAATACATTTATATTTTAAAAAGCATATTTTTTTAAAAGCCTGTTATTTACATATATTTTTTAATTATAAAATTTTTATCAAGCCTATAGTTGATGAAAGTATCTGCAATTATGAGTTACTCAGAACCACAAGGCCTCATGTAGTTCTTTTCCCTTCCTATTATACTGGTCTTTGCTATTAAAAAGTGTGAATTTTCTTAATTTTCTGCCTTTTGGAATAATGCCAGGAGAGTCTTTTATACTTGGCTTTTTCTTGGCTCCTTTAGTTCTCTCTAATTTTGTGATACTTTATTCATTGATTTCATTATATCAATAATTTAGTTAGATTTGAATAGTTTCCACTGAAATTGCATCAGTGTCCTTTTTTTTCATTTTAAGAATAAAGAACAATTGATTATTAGAGCAATAAAATAATGAAATACCACATGTACTATTATGAGTTCATAAAAAATAATTAGGTATTTCTTCAGGTACTTATTACATTAGTAGGTACTTATTTTGAAGCACATAGTATTATTCTGTTTATATGGTTTATGCTGTGCAATAAATACAAGTGCAAATTCTTCAGTGGCAGTTTAAAGTAGAAATTGAGCTTGAATAGAACTTCATAAATAATAATGTTACTTTGTCTTAGCATTGCCTTTCTGAAATGAAAAAAAAATATATTTTTTGCTTATAACCAGTTGCAAACTAATAATTAATAGTTTAACTATTAAGAATTGACATGTAATGGTGGTTAATAGTTAGCTCTGAATTAGGCCACATTCTGCAGAACATAATTAGATTGACATGCTGAAAAGACTATGTGCCCTCTAGTTAGATAGAAGCTGATATTTTTACTGCACATTTAATATGCATGAGCTTAAAGAGACATGTCTGGAAAATTCTTTCATCAAGGAAATTAAGTAACAACTCTTGGCCTCATGTGACTACTAATTTATGGAATCATAAAGACCAAAATAAAATTGCTGTCATCAATCTTCCCCTTAAAGAAATTTCCAACCCCTATAACTATTCTTCCTTCCCTTTTGTGCCCCAATACACACATCCACATATTTTTTGTAACAGTAATAACTAAAAATTAATATGTACTGGCTAAAACCATATTGAATTCAAAAAGTGTTTTCTTAAAACTACTGGAAAAATCAGGGAAAATTAATGCCTTTTCCAAGTCATGTTTTTCCTTAGATTTTTGTTGACTCATATCTTTGGGTCTTTGGAAAGGTAGACAGAAAATTCTTTCTGGAAAGGCTACAGAAATAATTACAGTTTTAAAGTACCTGGGGCTTATATTCAAAAGGAGTTTTAGTGGATAACATTATTACTCATTCATTCAGCCAAAGAACAAACTCTCAGTTTAGAAGAGACTTTGTAATCACACACCTGATGCTGAATTCTTGCCCTCAGTTTGCTCCTCAGGATTTCTGGTTGTTACTAGGTACTTTCAGTGAGTGGAAATCCGTGTATTCCACAGCAGTGGAGGACAATCTTAAACCATGAACTTAAATCTCCCAGGAGCCTTTACAGAGATGCCCTCCCAGAATACAGAGTCAGTCTCCCCTATATGCACTTAGATATTGGAAAACCTCCATACTGCTAGACCTGAGCTTTCTCCTCTCCAACTAGTCCCCATTTGACATAATTTTAGGTACTTTCCCAAATAAACATTTTAAGTACTTTTTAAGTACTTCTCCAAATGGAGTCAAAAGTACTATGTTAGGTACAGAGGTATATCAAATAGCTTTTTGCATACACCTCCTCAAAAAAGAAGTTTGAGGAAGAAAAACTTTACCAAAGGAAAATAAGCCTTGATAAGTGACAAGTACTTGTTCATTCATTCATGTGTTCAACAATATAGGAGAGAACCCACTATGTGCAAGACTGTTCAATGTGCTGAGAATTCAGAAATAACATCTAAAAACCATTCATTATGAATCAATGAAAGAAAAACAACATGGATGAGACAGCATGTGCCCTCAAAAAGTTCACAGTCTAGTGAATGTCAGTTCACAAATTCCTTTTTGTACTTAAAATATTCTGAATTAAAATATTCTCCCAAGGGTCTACAAGAATTTAAATTTAAATCATTAGGCATATTTATGTTTTATGACCTCAGAATATTTCTTTATTTGACAGGAAAAGAAGTGTTCAGGCTGATTTAAAATTCTGGGAAGCAGTTTAATAAATTGTGTACCCCACTAATTGATCTTCAGAAAAGACTTAAATGCTATCTATGACCCCATATTTGGAATACAGTACTCAGCATGTCTCAAAAGCTCCATCTCCTGTTAATAATATCTGTTTATTTATTGTCTGTTCTTGGCAACAAAGAGTTTCAGAAAAGAATGTTCCACAAATCAACTAGTAATCATTTTTAATTTTAAATTATAATGTCTTAATAATCATAACAAAAATACTCCTAATGGGTTTAAAAGGGGGGGGGGTACAAATTCCAAGATCTGAAGTCTTCATCCATCATTCAACTCATCATTCTTGCTCCAGCTTTCTAGACTAATTCTATTCTCAGCTTGCATTGTAGTAGGACTTGAAATTACTATGGATCATTTTATATTTGGGGAAAATATGTAAGTAGTTGGTACTCTATCTTGGGGTTATTTGGAGTTAGAAAGTGAAATTTTGTCAACATTGCATTGGGCTAAATAACTCCATGAGAAGCAATGTGCCAAACAGTTAATATTGAGAATTTAATTTGTTTGCTTCTTCTGAGTTTTGCCATTGAGCTTTCTGTGGGAAAGCACTCCCTAAAACCACACTTTATTGGCTCTAATTAAGAATGCATCC
Organism: Marmota marmota marmota; assembly: GCF_001458135.2. Lineage (NCBI taxonomy): Eukaryota > Metazoa > Chordata > Mammalia > Rodentia > Sciuridae > Marmota > Marmota marmota. The sequence goes on from NW_026000101.1 coordinate 23,537,001, forward strand.
AGTAGTGTTCTCTCAGGCTTTGGATGCCTGCTGGCTTAATTTTTAAGCTTTTCCATTCTCGATAAAAGTGCTGAATTGAATTTAAAAGTCTATTCCTACAGAATTACCCCTTAGTGTGCACACCACTCACACTTCTGCAGAAAAGATTAAAATACTATTTACTACACATAGCAGACATTGTTTTTAAAAAATGAATGGAAAGTAAGTCTCCAGTTTAGCCATGATTTTTAAATGAAAGATTGTTACAAACATATGGTTTTTGTTTTCTGCTTTGTTTTTAACCCAGAACCAAGATAGAAGTTATCACTGAAGTCACAGAACTTAAGAAAATAGCTGTTAAAATTCAGCGAGCCAGTTTATATCCGTTATTTTCAAAGACTTGAAAAGTTAAATATTTTTATAACCAAGGTGAATATGACTAACCTGGGGGTTTTCTCATTAGGTGTACCTGGTTACATTGCCTTTGATTAGACATCATGAGTCCTCCTTCCATATCAATTCCTCTATCTGACTCCATTGATGAAGAGATGGCAACCACTGCTTCCCTTAGCAACTGCTGCTAAATGGACTGCTTTTGGTTTTGTTTTTAGGGAACTATTCAATATCATGCTGGCTGATTACATTCTTCCTACAATTGAAGTAGAGAATTTATATGCCAAATTGTTTATTCAATTATCCATCAAACAAATATTGTGTCCTACTATTTGTCAGGTACCATGCTAAACTGAGGAGCCAAAATAAGCTTATGCATAAAAAGAATTAACAAAACAGAGTGTCAGGTGCTATGAAGAGGTAAACACCACATACAGAGAGGCACAAATGATTCAGACGCTAATTCTGATTGGGAGAATCTTATTAGACTTGGAGAAGGTGGAAGTTGTTTGACAGGAGTCTAAAAGGTGAAGGAAGGGTTGGACTGATAAAAGCTGGGTAGGTCTGGGAGGAGAAAGATCTTCTAAGGCCTCAGGATTAGCATGTGTGAAAAGGTGCAGATATGTGAGAAGAAAGAAATTTTGGAAATACAATGTAAACTTTCATTAAATTCAAAACTTTTCTATTTCAACTAGATCAAAATATTTATTTACCATGCTTTTGGTGATCCCCACTGGTGTGTGAATTGATCTGATTTCTAAAAACATCACTATCTGTTGTGTGGAGAATGGCACTGAGGATGGCAAAGTGAGAAATGGAAGAACTTTGAAGTCTGTAAGAGAGAAATGACAGTGGTCATTAATGGGATGACAATTGGTGACAGCTAAAAAGGGTCAGATTCTTGATATAAGTTGAAGGTAGAACCAACAGGATTTACTAATAAAGCATAAGAATGTGGTTTGTGAAGGAAAGAAGATTAAGCATGACTCCTGGATTTGGGGCCTGGCAAGTAAAAGTTCATTTCTTAAATGGAGAAGAATCTAGAAAGTGTGTATGTGCTTATGTGCATCTGCACATGTCTCCCCAACCATACATATGTGTTAGGGTAGAAGAAAGAAAAAGATGCTGTTTGGCTATGGTAAGGTTTCAGATGCATTTGGAAGAGTTGTCATGAGGCAATTATATATAGAATGCAATAATCAGTGAGATATAAGTTGAAGATATACAGACGGTATTAAGGTCATGGAACAAGATGGGATCAGCTATAGAATCAGTGTAAGCTGATAAATATGAGGGCCAAGAACTGAACCAACATTTAGATAAGAAAATGGAGGAGCCAGCATAGGTGATGAAACAAGAAGAAACAGTGACTATAATATGTCTGAACCTGAGTGAAGGAAATATTGAAAAGATAAGGGAAAGCAAACTATGTCAAATTTTTCTAAGAAATTCAGCAAGATACGGAGACAGAAGTCACCATCACCATTGAGTCTGGCAACATGGAGGTCCCTGGTCAACTTGGAAGTCAATGCTAGTGAATAGTGAACTACAGGAGATGAACACCTGATTGGAATGGGCTGTGCAGACAATGAGAAGTGAGGACATAAGGCATAAATGGAACATTTTTGCTTTGAAAGAGAGCAGAGAAATGGGAAGAAAGCCAGGAGGGATATAAGTAAGACAGATTTTATTTTAGGAGAGAAAATATTTATTTTTAATATTATTGCTCATGTAATTAAAATTAGAAATATAACAGTGGATAGGGGTAATCCATTCATAAGTGGGCACATTTCAAATACAGAAAATAGGGAATAATTGTAAAAGTCATTTCCATGAATAGATAAGAGAAGGAAGGATCCAGTGCCCATTGCAAAGGTGGTCCTTAGTTAGCTGCAGGAAGAATTCTTTCAAAGGAGCAGCCAGGGATTGCATAAATTAGCTGCATGAATGTTAAAACCCCCAATAGTAACAGAACTCATGGCTAAGAGGAAGATAGGGAATGAGGAGTGACCAAGAAGTTGAGAGATAACTGTAACAGAGAAGTTGAGTAGGGGATGTAGTTCGATGTATTCTTTAAAGGAGTTGCTTTTTTGAGAAAGAAATCAGAAAATGTATTGGAAAGAGAAATGTGGAGTGAGCAGGTCACTTAACTGCTCCATACCCAGTATATTCATATGAGAAAAAAAGTCACCACAACCTGAAAAGAAAGCAGAGTCCTTGGTGTGTTGGGTTTAGCTGGGACAACTAGGTGAAGAGAAGACTGAAAACATGGGAAATTTTACACAATACAAAATAAGAGTTCAAAAGAGTAAGTGGAAAGGTTTGGGCAGCATAGGATAGGGATCATTAGGAGATTCAGGATGCCATGTGGATGTTAAATTTGGACAGTAACAAATGAACTGAGAGTCTTGAACTTTGGATGGTAAATGAGACAATCAGGAGAGCTTAGGTCTGACTGTCTCTCAGAAAGTTGGTTCTAGTGATTGTGTCCTTCTAGGAGTAGTGTGTTGGAGTTGGTAGTGAAGTGATTGATGGCATCATGGTGTGGTAGCATGGGAATACTCTGCTCCCATCTCTCTGCAAATCAGAACCTCATGGTTAGCAGACAGCCTCTAGCTGCCTCACTTAGCAAATTTGCTGCTATGTTCACCCAGGGGCCACATTGTCCCTGGGTACTAGCAGCCACAATGTGCACACAGTAGACACAGGCCTATTCCTGCACAAAGCAGGATTCCCCTCTGGGATGAGTCTCCCTATGGTGCTAATTAAGACTTTCTTAGAGCTGCCCTGGCACTTCCTCCCAAATCTTTCTTCTTTCCCTCTTCATTTTCAGATGTCCAACCTATCTCTGTGTCTGAGACTTCTCTAACCTGCCTGTCCCTTTCCCTATTATGTTTCATAAACATTTCCCATAGCAAATTTCTTGCAGTCCTGTCTTGGCGTGTGCTCCAAGGAGAACATGAACTAGCACACCTGGAGTGAGGTAGAGAGACTGTAGAGTTAGAAGTCAAGTGTGGTGAATTTTACTGGGAACTCACAGGGCTCCCAGGGCTTCTTTTGGATCTAATAGACAAGTGATCAGGAATGAACTGGTTTACCTGAAAGGTTGGATTTTCTGTAAATCTTACTGTAGGTGGTATCACAACCAGGGTAATACAAAAGCTTTTCTAACACTATGTACATTATTATCCTGTTTATATGCCAAGTTAAGAATATTACAAAATAGCAATCAAGAAAGTCAGAAAAATGAATTGAGGGCTTCTTCTATATTGAGCATTTGTCTAGAGGCTTTCTCATGCCTTCAGAATACTTTTCCTGAGTATCAAGGTTGATGGGGACACTATCTTGAGACAAATTAGAACCATGTTTTTTTAAAAAATCACATCCTGCCTTGCTTATAGCAGCACCGTGTCTGTCGTAAAGTAAACATGTTCACAATCTGCCATCTAATATAAATTCTCTTTGCTATCTTGCTGACTGGATTCTTCCTGTTTCTCTCAGCTGCATCTCAATTTTCCTCCTTGAATGGAGCTAACAAAGAGTCTCTTTCTTGCCATTGCATGTTGTGAACGCTTCAAAAATGACAACATACCTCCAGGATACTGGAACACTCGAAAATTGGCACCTTCATAAAAGGAGTTGCTTGTGTTGTCCACTTCAGGGGTTCCTGCCTAACAGGTATTTCTGCTGCTTTCCCAATAGACAGCCCAGCCTGAGTGAAGGCAAATAAATGTTAGCCCCCAAATCAGCACTGTGGGCTTCAGGTTCCTTTGAACTCTTGGATTACTCATTTGACTTTTTTCTGCCCTGTTCTGGGGTGGTGAATGTTTAAAATCTCAAACCTCTACACCCCTTTCTTCTTCCCCTTAGTGAAAGGCTTAATTAGGAGCAAAATGTGTCTTTGCCTCATAAACACATTTTAGATGTTAACAGGAGTTCTCGGCCCCTGCTAAATACTAAACAAATGTGTTAAAATCAGCAATTTGATGTTGCCATACAGACAGCTGGAGAATGGGGGGGGGGGGG
>NW_026000101.1:23541423-23782473 GCF_001458135.2 Marmota marmota marmota
GGGGGGGGGGGGGTTTGAGGGAGTGTCTCACAGCTGGAGAACCCAGCAGGAAATTGCACTACTGGAGACTTGCAACTAAACTGAACAACAAAATAGGAAAATAGAGAGAATATGAATATACCAATGAGAAGGAATATATGAGTAGCTGGCCCAGCCAGGTCACAGAATGGGTATGGGACTATAGCTCTAAATAGATAAAATTAAAAATAACTGTGTGAAAATTGTCTAATTAGGTAATTCCATTTGCTAATATTAAATATAAAATCCACTAAGTGCCTACTATTATAAATTTTCATGCGCATGAGCTGGGATATTACTCAAAATTTTAGTGAACTTACTGATAAACACTTGGAAGTCATTTACTATAAACTTTAGCCATAAATTTGCAAGGGCTGGACCATTGCTGATGCCTTTTCACCCAGACATGCCACTCCTGGAAATAGAGCTCAGAAAACAGGATTTGAATGAAGTAAAGTAGTTCTATCAATGACAAAAGATTTTCAAACAATGAAAAGTGTTTTAGAAATTACACAATGCCATCACAAAACAATATTATGAAGACGATTTGCATTTAGGAATTCTTTTATGTGTTAAGTAATATTAAATGATCTTTCTTTGTTGTCTTCTGAAATTAATTTTTGTAAGTAACACTAAAGAATAATGCAAGTTTCTTCCATGCTAAGAATAATAAAACTATCCTAATGATTACTAATCTTCATCACCTACATAACAGTTCCAATGAGGGACAACTAGAAATTCCATAAGGTGGTAGACTGATAGGAGAGTTCTCGGAGGTGGAAAGTATAATGTTTTGGTGGGCTTTTGCCTCCATTCCTTAGGAAGCAGAGGAATGACTTCACCTCATATGGATTGAGGAGTCCAAAAAAATGTCCATAATGATAGACCTCCTTACATATAAATGCTGAATAAGTGATTTTTTAGAAGAATGCAGAGCTATAAGGCAAGAGAACAGTACAAACAACTACTAGTTGAAATTTCTGTCCCTGGAATTTGCAGGGAAATGGATGGCATTAGAGCAGATTATGCTAAGCGAAGCTAGCCAATCCTTAAAAAACAAATGCCAAATGTCTTCTTTGATATAAAGAGAGCAACTAAGAACAGAACAGGGAGGAAGAGCATGAGGAAAAGATTAACATTAAACAGAGTCGAGTGGGGGGAGAGAAAGGGAGAGAGAAGGGAAATCATATGGAAATGGTAGGAGACCCTCAATGTTACACAAAATTACACATAAGAGGTTGTGAAGGGAAAGGCGGGGGGTGGGGGGAACAAGGGAGAGAATTGAACAACAGCAGATGAGGTAGAGAGGGAAGATGGGAGGGGAGGGGAGGGGGGATAGTAGGGGATAGGAAAGGTAGCAGAATACAACAGTCACTAATATGCCATTATGTAAAAATGTGAGTGTGTAACCGATGTGATTCTGCAATTGGTATTTGGGGTAAAAATGGGAGTTCATAACCCACTTGAGTCAAATGTATGTAAGATGATATATCATGAGCTTTGTAATGTTTTGAACAACCAATTAAAAAAAAGAAATTTCTGTCCCTATATGAATAAGAGATGAAGGAAAACTAGTAAGTAATTCTTTTGTCATCTCTGAAGCATGACAACTCTGGTATCTTCAGTTCACAGGCAGGGATGTGAATAAGTCTACTCAAGCACATAACTCTGAACAACGCATTTGTTAAATCAGTAACACATAGTATTGTATGTTATAGTAATTCTTAAGAAAGTGTACTCTCTATATTTTATGTTCTGCCCTTTTGTAAACACATGTCTTTTTTGAAATCAGAAGTCCCATGGTTTGAGCCTTTAACATATCAGGTATATAAAACTCCAAGGATTATTTGGAATTTGACAAGCAACGTATCCTAAAATAGTGCTTCCCAAAATGCATTTCACCAAACATTGTAAGATGCTTCCTTGTCAAACAGTTATCTTTCTTCTTAGAGATTCACAATCCACACTATCATGTTTAAAAACTTGAGAAATGCTTCAATTAAAAAAAAACTACTAATTATTAAACTACTACATTGACATGCCTCTCAATACTCAACCCTAATTTGATGACAAGGTCCAATGAGCACCTGTGGAGTAAATGTTTGGTCGAAGTGTCTTTATCATCTTTAGAAGTTCTCTCAGAGCACAAAGTAAAGTGGGAAACTTTCCCTTTCTTGCCTCTCCATCTTGTAGACGGTAATTAAAGTTCATTAAAAAAGAAAGGAAAGAAAGAGGCTAAATGAAAACATTAGCACAGAAATTGGTCCAAGATAAAAGATGGAGAGAGATTGTGAGGTAGCTGGAAGACAAGTGAAGCTGTTTCCTAAAAACCAAAAGAGACAAGTGAGAACATCACCTCAGGGGAGAGACTTCCAGCCCAGCCCAACTGCTCACAAAAACTCATTTACCAAAAAGATTTTGGCTAAAATGACAGTTGACACAATGACTGGAGCATGGCAAATGCATACATACTTTATACATGATGGGGACTTTTTTTAGGTCTGCATATGGGATAGAGAAAGGAGAAGGATCTTAGAACTTTCCAGAAGAAAATATATTTTGTTTTCTCTCAGGGGAAGATAATCACTGCCTTGGTTGCAGGTAGTATGTAAAGTAAGAGTCTAAAATAGAACCAAGGAGGGAAACAGAAAATGCTCCTGGGTGGGTTGAAAAACAACCTTGCCAAGCTTCATAGAGCATCAGTATATCAAATGAGCATCCAAGGTCCAGATCTGTCAATTCCACTCCCTTCATATGCAATGGGTTCTTAAAAATGCATCTATGCTATATTTAAATGAGCAAAACCTATCAGCCTCTCTTCAGAATTTACAGATGGAAAGCAGCTGAGAGGTTATTTTTTTTAGTGAAAATGACAAATAGCAAGGTTTGTCATTTAAGATCTACCCTTACCTAACTCTGACTGGCAGGACAGTGATTTGCATCAATTAACTAACTTCAGATAAAGTCAGTTCTATTTTTCCCCACACTACTAGAACAACTAGCCTGCAGTATTATAAATGGGCTGCAGGCCTGGAGGAAAGGGTGGGGGGCTTCCTTCAGGACCTTCAGAGTAGCCATACACCTTTCTTCTCTCCTGCCATAGGGAGCTGGGACAGGGAGCTGGAGTCCTGGTTATGAATATACTTGCAAGGAACAGGGATTTTAACATACAGGTGGCTTTTACTGAGCATTTACCATGTGCTAAAGATTGTTCTCAGGATTTTGTATCCATTATTTCAGTTCATCCTCAAAACAATTGCATGGGACGGTGGACACTTTTACCATCCCAGATTTACAGATGGGTAAACTAAGAGAAGGATTGGAAAATAAATGTAGAAGAACTGAGAGAGAAAACCAAGGAAGTACCCACTGAACTATAGACAGTTCAATCTAGCAAATGCCATGGAAACTATTTAGGGGCAAACCAGAGGTAATTTGCTCCCCTTTGATAAAGATTGGTGATATTTTTCTTTGTGTCGTCTGGGTGAAGGAAGATGCTGTTGGTATCTGGTGGGTACAGGCTAAGAATGCTGCCAAACATCCTACGATGCAAAGGACAGACCCCCTCCCCCGGCATACCTAAGAACTATCCAACCCAAATATCAATAGTGAGACTCTCATTGAGACAAATCCTTTTATTTTACATAGGGAGACACTGAGATCCAGAGAGGCTAAAGTATTATATAACGGCTTAGAATTCAGACTTGTCCTTTTACTTCTCCAAGTCTCCAGTGCAACGTTTGTAAAGTGAGAATGATAATGGGAAGCACTGCCTAGGTCTGTTAAGTCAACTGAGTATTCCATGGAACCCAGGAGCACCGAGGTTGGCACACTGCCAAACCTCAGCCAACAGATGACTTGTCCACTCGTTAGTTCTAACTGCCAGCCCATATCCACTACATCTTTATAGGACCTGGACAAGGGCCATAGACAAATTCTACACTAAAACACCAACCCCATCTTCTGGTTGAGTCTACCTGTAGCTGAGAAACACAATAAAATAATGCCCAGCCTGACACTCAAGCAAAAGAAGGGATTCAAGCAAGACCAGTGGAGGTCAAGAGAAATGGAGGGGGAAGAAGGGTTACAAAAATAAGGATGACTTAAGGGAAAGAGAAGAAAGAAGAGCAGCAACATCCCTGAGGAGTGAGAAAACAATATAGAAAAAGCCACCTGCTGAATCTGCTGGTTCAGGGCTAGGCATGGTGGGCACAAACCACCAGGCAAATCCACCTGCTTTGCTCCTCTTGGAGTTAGCAGAGCTCTGCACCATTCCAAAGAACAGACTTTTGCTTTGATCCCTGGATGAGGCTAGAAGCTGCATTTTTCTGATTACACTGCATCTTATCCACTCCCTTGTTGATGCCAAACCACATTTCTTCTTTATTAAAATAGAGACCATTTTTTATTCTAAGCAGCTTCTCTAAAACTTTTTTTTTTCTTTTCCTTTTCCTAACCAGTGCTCAGTTTGAGTGGAAAGTTTTCTGAAATGAACTCTGAAAGTAATGTCAGGCTTTCTGCAGCTAGTAACCCTATGCTTTTCCCCTGAAGCTATGCTGAGCACCGCGATTTGAGCTAAGAAAAAAATCCTTCCCGGTAGTGTTAGAAAGGTGACACGTTATTTAGGGGACTCTATTTAGAAAACAAGAACAAAAATCCCTAAACCAATTATCTGCAGGTATTCAATGTGGCAACTTGTCACTAAATTTATTTTCTCAAGGGGATTATGGACACGATAGCTAATAGATGTATATTCCTTTCTTTTTGGCTATCAACGGTCATTTAGGATATATCATTTCATGCAGAAAGCAGGATATATACCGCAATGAAAAATGATGGCCAGCATTTGCAGTACAATTGATTTTTTAGAAGAAAACTGAGTTTTAGGGCAAGAAAACAGCACAAACAACCACCAGTTGAAATTTCTGCCCCTGCATGAATAAGAAATCAAAGATTATCAAGTAGTTCTATCAAAATGTCATCCCTGAAGCATGCCAACTGTGATATCTGAGGGAGTTTTTGATTCTTAGGCAAGAATGTGAGTGAAATCACTCAAGTAGTAACTTTGATTTTAAGTATTTACAAGTAGCATCAGCTCCTTGAGCCAGACCCATGGTAAAGCCCTTTATGTGTATCATTGCATTTCTCACAACAGGTATTTTTTGTTAGCCTCATTGAAAGAAAAGGAAACTGAGGCAAAATAAAAAGTTTAAATATTATGCCTCAAGTTTTACCACTAGCAAGTAGCTAAATCTTAAAGACGGTTCACAAACATTTCAGGTTTCATGAAGCTCATGAGAGAATTACACTTTCTTCCTTTTGGAATTAAGCAATCCTTGTGACTTGTATTGGTCAAAGAAATATGAAGTTAAGTCATTGAATAACTTCCAGGTACAATTTCTGAAGAGCCAATGATTAATCTACCATGTTCTCTTTACCCTGACCTGAGGACCACTGTAGTTAGTATCAGGATAGAACCTACATCAGCCTATATTTCTGAGTAACCAGGATGATCACTGGCCTCCTGCCAACCTGTGTGGGACATTTAGCATAAGCAAAAGAAATGTTCCTGTACTATGTCAAGTCTCTATAAATTTGAGGGCTGTCTGTCAATGGAGCATACTCCAACCTATCGTGGCTGATACAGTAGTACTGCTAGAATTTGAATCCTGAGTCTGCTTGCAATCACTAGTTAATATTGCTTCCCAAATTGAGAGGTTACTTCTCCCCTTGATGAGCTTGTAGTCTCTTGGGGAAAATGGATACACACTGTGAAAGAAAGACACACAAATGGACACACACAGCCCAGTAAGAACTCTAGAAAGAACCAAAGGATTCAGAACAAAATAAGCACTGACTAAATGAATGGAAGTTCAGAGAATGGGAAGATCAGTGTAGCCAGGGGTTTTGTTCCAAGCCTGCTGAGTTGAAAGAATGAGAAATCCATTCTAATTAGCTTGAGTCAAAAGAGAAACTTGGTGTCAACTTATAAGTCTCTTGGCATCTATAGCAGAGGAATAAGAACAACTGATCCTCCTGGGCGCTTGAAGGAGCCCTGGAAAGTCAGCACTTTCAGTTATTTGCTGAGAAGTTACAAATATTCTCTGATCTCTGTTTCTCTCAGCTGTCTTATTCTCTTTATTTCTCCACTCCTCTGCTTGGGCCAACACCGCTGTCAATCTCACTCATCAGATCCATCTCGCTCACCACTGGAAAGACTCTGCGCCACTTAATTCCAGTTATTGAGAGTCAGAATCTGCTTGGCTCAAATGGTTTCCCTTTGGCCAGGCATAAACGTCTGGCCAGTTTACTGACCAGGAGAGGATCCCACAGACCATAGGAATGTCTATGCCAATTTCTTCAGCAGGAATGGAATGAGCGGATGAGTCCACAGAAAAACATATGTGGTTAGTAGAGAAGTTAAGACGGATTTAAAGAAAGATGTGAGAATGTGATTTTAGATAGTATGGCCAGAGAACAGCAGGAGGTAAAGTCTCCACGACCGTGGGTCCTACAGTGGCTGGAGAGAAAAGGCTCAGGGAGCTGGGGTGGGGAGGGTTTTAATAAAAGGGAGCTGAGTCAGCAAAGGATGCTCATCAGCGACCTTTGTCTTTACCTAAAGCTCATTTTTGCAAGTCTGTTCTCAGTTCTGCTGCTCCTCTGATTGTTTCCTAAGTTGTGCTGTGAGCCCCCATCAAAGGAGTGTACGCCCTGATCTAAATACTCTTATTTCACTTGAGCTTCTCTTAATATTACTCAACGATCTCTAAAGTGTTTTAGAAATTAACAAACATTTCTTTTGTCCCTTGCAAGACCATTGCTACCTTCAGGGAAGGAACTGTATTTTATCCTTGTTCCTAGAACCAAGTTCTAGGCCCCTTCATATAACAAAGCTTCTATAAATGCTTATTTAATAGAAAAATTAAAAATAAATAAACCTTGAATTAAGAAGAACAAAGAGCAATACTAAATTATGTCAACATCACAAAGGCTGGGGGTTCTTGGAAAAACAAAAAGCCTATAATATCTTGGAAGATACTATAGAGAACTTCTAAACCTCAGTCATGACCACCAGAGATCTTCCTTTGCTTACCAACTAGTCTTGAGGTGGTCATGGGACTCCCTGGCCCTCTCCCAAGTTAATAAGCCACTGTTCAAAATAATGTGTTGTTTTAAATAGCTGAATCAAGTTCATAACACAACAATATGCTTGTATTATTGGATGAGGAGCTCATGTGTCAATATATTGGCTAGAAGCTCCAAGGGGTTTTCAAGCCATAATCTGGAATCCCCCAACTGTAACTAATCTAGGAAAGTCCCTTTAATTAAAAAAAATTGGATATAATAATACTTATTTCTTATATTTGGTATGAAGATGATATGAATAAACACAGAAAAAAATTCTTAGCCCAATGGTACACAGTAGGTGTCAAGAAATACTAAATCTCTTCTTATCTTCCTCTCCTTCCTGCAGTGGAAATTGCCTTTTGTTGAGCTGAGTGATGTCACATAGCTATGTGCCATATTGCTCTTTGGACAGATGGACCTGCTGCAATTTAGACTGCTGAACAGAATCCCTGGTGTCAAATCCTACAGCCACTCAGGCCCCAATGGCCTTTGATCTCTCCAGAGTGCTTCATCTTCTCTGGTTAGTGGCTTTGGCTCCTTGTGGCTCTTGAATAACAGAAGTTCAGAGCAGGGCCCCCGCACTATTGCAAGTGACAGACCCTTCAAGGCATGGCAATTAGGTTCATTTCCTGTTATGACAATGATGGTAACAAGAACTGAAAACAGCACAAACCCATTTCTGGAAACCACATTTTTAATAAAAATGGGAAATTTTACAGGAGATATTGTTCCCAGAAAAGGCTTATTGTTGTAATTGTGTGGATTATTTGTCTTTATTACTTGTTTTTCATAATCTTGTGTTCAGATCTTAAAGCACTGACATTCAGTGAAATTTGTTTGGGCAGTCAGGAAAACAATGATGTTCACCTAGTAACAAGGTTGTAAATTTGAATAGACTAAGGCAACAAATGCCAAATATATTTTTCTTTGCAGAACTACCTCTCCTGTATTATACTTTTGTCATATTAAGAAATAAAAACATTCAGTGCAAGATCCTTAGTGAATAAAATTCGCTTCTTTGGGGGCATCCTGTTAAAGCAGTAGTTCTCAAGTAGGAACAAGTTTGCATCTCCCCACTCCCAAGAAACATTTGGCAGTATCTGGAGATTATTTTTTTATTGTTGCAATGGGAAGGAATGCTACAGTATCCAGTTGGTAGGGGCCAGGAATAATGATAAGTTTATCTATACAGGCAAGGCCCCTACAACAAAGAATTATCCAACCCCAAAATTGGGGTATCATTGGTAATGAGGTTTAGAAACTGGTATTCAAAAACTGAACTTCTTGCTTTGCTTATGTCCAATACTTTAATATTTAATTATTAAATGTTTTTTGCATTGTGCTTTCTTTTTTAGAGGAAAATAGAAAAGGAAACTAGGAACTAAACAAATAAATATAAAATTTTCAGATATCAATATGAGCCATGTAAGTAAACACTGTGTTAGTCAACTTGTCATTAGCATATTCATAATTCCTAACACTTATATTCCACTTTAAATAGCACATTCAATTTAAGCGATCTTATCTGATCTTCACAAATGCCCTGTGGGGTTGATATAATTATCCACAATTTAAAAGGGACAAGAATGACACTCTGAGAGGTGAAGTACTTGTCCCATGAAACGTGGATAATAAGAACAATTTGGGACAATGAGAAAAGCAAAAGATTGGGTCAGAACAGCTGAGCTTCTCAGTTCTTCCACTTGCCAGCCAGCTGTCATCTTGTTACCATGCTAAACCTTGGCTTGTTTCATCTACTTACTAAAGTTTCTCTATAAGGACTAAAGGAGATGAGAACTTTCAAATAAAGTAACTCACATGGGATACATGCATATCCATATGTATAGCAGCACTATTCACAATAGCCAAACTATAGAACCAGTGTAGGTCTCTGTCAATGGTGAATGGATAAAGAAAATGTGGTATATAGTTTTATTCTGCCATAAGAAGAATGAAATTATGTCATTTGTGGGAAAATGGATAGAACATGAGAGCATTATGTCAAATGAAATAAGCCAAACTCAGGAAGAAGTCAAGGGTTGTAGGTTTTCTCGAATTTGTGGAAACTAGTCAGGAAAATGGGAAAAGGGTGGGGAAGTCCCAAGAAAATCAAAGGGAGACCAATAGAGTAGAGGAAAGCAACCAGGATAGGAAGGTGGGAAGGAAAGGGAAGATACTAAGAAACAATATTGATCAAATTATGTTGTTATATCATGTGCATGTATGAATATATAACAATGAACCCCTCTATTATGTATAGTTAAATGCACCTGTAAAAAATATGGAAAAAAGTACACTGCATGGTGTGAAATACACACAGGTGGCAGATCACCAGGTCCAGAGCCAGATGTTCCAACTTCAAATCTGGTGCCCTTTCCTCCATCCCATAAGAGCCCACCATGTGTTCATAACACCACAGGCACTTGAGGTCACTGATTTCAGTAGCAAATGTGTATAGAATGCCAGAGGAAAGGAAAAGAAAAAAGAACACCTTAAAATCACTTGGAACTCCTTTACTTTCAACTGTATTATTCAAAATTGCCAGGAGATTTCTTTCTCAGCCAGCACAAGATAAGCAGAAACTTTCCATTTTCCATGATTGAATGGTGTGTGCTTTTGTGTGTTGGGGGAAGGGGGCAATGCAATGGCTGAGAAAGTAAAAGCATCTCAAAGCATTCTAAAGCAAAAAGGGACTTAATCATCTCCCCTGAAATGAAGAGGACACACTTCTGTTTGTTCAGAGGAATCTCAGAGCAAGGGAGTATATTTTTCACAAGCTTCCAGCAAATCTTTCTGGGCTTGAATCAAAAGGAAGTGACATTTTAGAAAGAAAATTTGAACCAGTGATTCCACTCTGGGGATTAATCTGAAGGGAAAAATTATATATATAATATACATATATATGCATACATATATGCATATACATAATATATAATATATACACATGTATACAACACACAAAATTTTTTGCATGAATGCAGTTATATAAATCATAGGATCTTGTAATTATCAAAACTTGATATTAAGCAAAATATCCAATGAGAGAAGATGGTCAAACAGTCAGTAAAATTATGTTAAAAGGCAGCTAGAACAATGTGATTAGTATAATAATCAACAACGTGATTTATTATAATAGCAATTAGAAAAAAAAAGAAGAAACAAAGTGACAGGTATAAAATACATTTAATTGTGAAACATTCATGGGAAATAGCCTAAAAATGTTAAAGTGGTAGAATTATGATCAATTTTATCTTATTTTCTGTTTTTCAACATTATACAGTCATCATATATTCATGTTGTAATTTTAAAAGAAAAAATGAAATGCAGTGAAGAAGTTAGGAGAACTGGATAAAAGGAGTTAGGTTAAAAGAATACATAGAATATTATGTGGAGAATTTGCTACTGCAAGTAAAATAGTTCAGTAAGGCAGGGGAAAGAATCGGTTGATTGTTACACCACTGCAAAGCCCTTAAGACCAAATTCCTCTCAGCCATCAATTTCACATTGATTTCATCTTGACATGTAACATGCCCCTCAGTTCTACAATAAAAGAAACCATGAAATATCAATGGTGACTTCCAGAGGACACATATACACATGTTGATTGAAGATTAATTTCTCAGCAGGGTGTCTCATCATTGATATCCTGCCTTTTGTGTGACAGAGGTCACATGACCTTAATGATTCTTAAAGGACCCTACTTTGAGCTGGCTCTGGGTTTCTAGGGAAAATGACTAATTCTGAAGTAAAAGCACAGACAATGCTCTGGTTTGACCATGCATTTTATTATGGAGCATCACAGTCAAGTAAAATATTATTTTAGTAATACCGTTGAAAGCTACCAGTTGTATCAACCTTGGTGATATCTGGTTCTAAATATAGGAAGACTCTTTCTGGGTAGCAATTTACTATCTGTTAATTGACTGTGTTTCATGAAATATCTACCTTTGCCCCTTTTCCTCATCCTTCTCATGTAATTGCCCAACAAATCTTTCAATAGCATATGACATTTGGGGAGAAATAGATTAAAGAGCTTATTTAGCCAAATGATCCTGAGGACTCCTAGTCGAAGATTCAACTTGGAAAGAGTGTAGAATCACAGCAACATAAACATGAGGCACATCATGACAATGACAGACTTAAAAAGCCACTTTTCAATCAGCTTAATGAAAATAATTATTTGACCCACAATACCTAAACCCTGCTGTCAATACCTAACCCCTGCTTTGAACAGTCTTGACCAGTTCGCTTTCTATCCCCCACACAGTTCACATATATTTATATAATATGTGAACTTACTGCCTCCCAATTCTTCACAATTTATTCAGCCAAAGAAGGACATTTAATCTAAGTTGTACCAATGAGACTGTCTTTCATATGAATTCAGAGTTTGGATTCAAAGGCAACCAGTCAGATGATTTAAACTAAAAGTTGTAAATGTGGTCATCTTCTGCCATTTCACAAAAGACCAGAAAGATCTAAACTGAAGTAGATATGGACAGAAGAGAGATGAGTAGGGGGTCTGTGAAGGCACAATACAAAGACCTGTCTTTGCTGCCCAAGTTCTAGACCCATGGAGAGACGCAGAATATATTTTGAGATCAAAAATATCCTTTATTTGTGATACAGCTTGGAGATTACAACTTCAGGTGTTTGGCAAAATTTTCTTCCTATTTCATAATCTCAGATTAGGCAGGCTCCTTTTTCCCAGTCTGGGGTAGACCACCATAGCCTTTCCCTGCAGGTGTCAGACTCTTAAAAGCCTGTACGATAAAGAAGCAGAGCAGAATGTATGTTCTCTATAAAAAGATAACTCCAACATAGAAGGAAGAAGCTGAACCAAACAGATCTAGTTTATTCCTCCAATTTCACTAATTGCCCTTTCCAAGGAAGGAGTGAAGGAATAGAAAACAACATGGAGTGCTACACCAATAGAGGTCTTGCTACATGGGAAACATGCTCAGTGGAGAGAAATCAGTTCCTCTAATATGACAATAGCTAAAATAAGAGCATGGACTGGATTCTAGCTCAGCTGACCTTGGATTCCATGAGATATCCTAGTGTCCTTCTCATAAATACCCATTTTACTTAGGTAACTTGAATTAGTTTCTTATAAACAAAATCACCTATAGACAACTGTTTTTCTGTGATTAACAGTCAATATGGGAATACCAGAGAACTTAGCCTAGCAGCTGAGTTACTCCTGTTTTCTTCTCCCTTGTTTTTCATTTTAAAGATCAGAAGGTAAGACATGTACATGGCTCCAACATCACTCAATTTGGACTTTAGTTAGTATCGTCATTTGAGACCTGGAAGTAATGCGGAGTCTCAGATAAACTCTCTTACTCTTAGCCCATTGTTGTGCTACTTGGACAGGAGCATCAGCAGAAAAGAGTTGATGAGGCAAAAACCCCAGAGTGTGAGATCCTTGGGTATCAGGAGTGTGTGAGCTCTGGTGTCAGAGCACCACAGGGCCATGCAGGATCTATAGTAGTGTATCACCCCGCCCACCCCTAAAGGACTGAAGCATCTATTCCCCAACTGATGGTAGTGTTGTCCCTAGGATGTCCTCTCCTTGAAATAAATATGTGTCCTCCAAGTTAGGCCTCATCCTCAGGAGAAAGACAGAGAAACCCATATACAATGACTGTTGATGCTGGCTTGGTTAAGACAGCTTTTTTTACTGCTGTGAATAAAAGACCTGACAAGAACAATTTTAAAGGAAGAAAAGTTTATTTGAGGGCTCACTATTTCAGAGGTCTCAGTCCATAGACAGTGAACTCCATTCCTCCAGGCTCAAGGTGAAGCAGATCATCATGGCAGAAGAGTGTGGTGAGGGAAGCGGCTCACATGATGATAAGGAAGCAGGGAGAGAGACTCACTGGCCAGATGAAAAATATATACCCCCAATGACGACCTTTTCCAGCCACAGCCTACCTGCCTTCAATTACCACTCAGTTCATCCCCATCGAAGAATTAATTCACTGATTGTGTTAAGGCTCTTGTAACACAATTCTTTTACCTCTGAATGTTCTTGCATTGCCTGGTACATGAGCTTTGGGGGAAAACCATAACATAGATACAGAAGCCTGGCCTCAATCCCAAAAACTATTGAAGGACTCTGTCGAGTCCAGAAGTCTGTGTGGTATGTAATAAGGCTCCTTTTGTGAATATATCACAGTTGCATCTCTTCCTTTGCCTATGACTACTTCTCTCACTCTTATAGATATGTGCCGCAGTCTGGCTGGGCACAAAATCACGAGCCACTCACAGCCTTGTAGATTCAAACAGCAAGTCTTTATTCCCAACCTCTCACCGGCACTCTACACGCACGTTCTGGGGAAAATCCACATTTCCACTGGGCTCTGCATCCCAAAATACTCTCTGAATTCCACAAGAACTCAACGGGAACTCAACGGGCGGGCGCCTGAGGCAGCAGGATACTCCCTATTCCCAGCAGGATACACCCTAAACCTGGACCCACCCTAAACCTGGATCCTCCCTAAACCAGGATCCACCCTGGTCCTTGAGCAGGGTCACCTTTCTCAAACATTCATGCAATGTCACTGTAAATGACCTGGGTCCAAGGCAAGCCCATTTCCACAATGGAGAGTCCTCACTCTAAGCAACATTGGGTAGGCTGACAAAGAAATTGCCATGCGTCATTCCTACTTGGCAATGGCTCTCAGCAGATATGTTCCAAATTAGTGACCTGAATGCAAATCTCTGTCTCAGAATCTGTTTCTTGAAGAATCATTCTGTGATATCCAGATATGAGAAATAAACACTATCTAGAGAACCACATGCCTCCAAACTTGCTGCATAATAGATAAGTTTTATAGCTGTGCTGTCCAATATGACAGCCACTAACCACATGCAGCTACTGAGCACTTGAAGTGTGTCTAGTAAAACTGAGGAAATGAAATTTCAATTTTAATTAATTTATATTTACACAGCCATATCTGGTGGTGGTTGCAATACTGGGAAGGGCAAACCTAGAATGTCTAGACATGAACTAAAAATTTGGTGGCATGTCATGGTCATGGAAAAGAAATCAAACCCAATAAGGGTAACTAGATGTTGGGAACAAAGAGATACAAAGATCCAGATTTGAAGATAGAAAATAATAAATATAATAACTAGGTCCCAGTGATAGGTAATATAATCCCTATATTTTTGATGAGGAAAATGTAACTCAGAATCTTTCCAAAGTCATACATACAGTAAGTAGGAAAGCTAAATTCTGATTTTGAAACTGACTCTAAAAATGTATGCTTTTCTTTTACTTAGGTATATAAAAAGTATTTTTAGTTATAGATGGACACAATACCTTTACTTTATTTGTTTATTTTTCATGTGATGCTGAGGATCGAACCCAGTGCCTCTCATGTGCTAGGCAAGCACTCTACCACTGAGCCACAATCCCAACCCCAGTTTATGCTTTTCCTAGTATACTAAAATGGGATCTATGACAGTACAAGCATCAGACCAAGCCAACAATGATCTCAAATGTCTTCACATATCCTTAATCCTTATGGTTTCTTACCTCTTTTGTGATCTGTAGGAGGAACAACCTGCAAATAGGTTTCTTCAGTCACCATCAGTTGAATTCCTCTCATGTGCAGGGTACCTGGTGCAGCTGAGATGAATAAGAGATGAAGGTGTGATTGTAAAAGATGGAATATTGCTTCTAGGTCTCTAACTGTCCCCACTGCAGAACCTGAGGCATAGTCACTGTTCAGAGGTCCTGTCAGCAGTGGAAACACAGCTTAGGTTATGGTTCTAAATTCTTATCTGCTTTTTTATTCTGGAAAACTGGCTGGCCTTTCACACAGAAGTGACCACTGAAGAGGGAAAAGTTAGCATTCGCAGACGCAGCTCCTGGATGCATAATTCACATCATATTCCATGAGAATAGTGACCTCTGTCGATGCAATGGGTGACCCTGCATGAACCTCTCCTCATGCATAATTTTCCTAGGATTCACTCCAGTTCCCCTTTGGCTTTTTAAAGAGTGGGAAAGGGAGGACTCCTGGGCCTGTCTCAGCAAATTAGCAGCACAGAAGATATGATCAAAACAGAAATGTCCTTTATGTTCAGAGCAACCCAAAAGAGAAAGTGGAAGTCAGAGGTTTTAATGGTTTTACCTCTTCCAAGGGAAGTGTCAGCTCCTAGCAATGTGAGCTCCCCCTGCAGGTGGTTTTGGGCCACCTATACTTAGAGGAGGCTGAACTCAAGAAGCTAGTGACAGGGCAGTAAACTACTGCTGAACAGTGATGGCTTTGAGAAGAAAGGGTCATACATATGCTAGTGGAAGCCCAGAGGAGGGACCATCAGTTTCCCAGGGTTATTGTGTTGTAGTTGTTTTCAGTAAGGTGACAGATAATTAGACACAAGAGCCATTGAGCAATGGCTTAGTCTATATGCATGACCCTTGGTATGTTATGAGATGCTTCCAGCACTCAACTTCAGTGCAGGGAATCAGTGCCCTCCAAGGCACCCAGATTGATTGATGAGTGTTTTGCTCTGATCCAACTTAAGCCATCCATCTACCAAAAGAAAGGAAAATGTGAGTTGTAGGTTTCAGGTTTCCATGCCACATCTAGGTCCACTCGGAGGCCTATACCCTCCTCTTTTCAAGCAAATCAAGGGCATAAACAGGAAAAAAAATAATCATAAACTTAGACAATTCCAAAGCTTCCCTTATTGTGTATGAGGTAAGGGATCAATTTATCAAATCATCTTCTGCATGTTTAATCCATGAGGAAAGACCTGAGCCTGGCTCTTAGAAGCAGACATTTCCTTCTGCCACTGCATTCTCAGGGCTTTGCATGCCCGGTAACAGTGAGCACTTGTTATATGTATTAGCCTGCCTTCCCCATATATTAGTCCCATTAAGTTTAGCAAACATTTATGGGGTGGCTACATGCCCTGCCTCATTCTAGAATTGAGAATTAAGGGATAAGTAAGATATACTGGTCCTTTCCTCTCCATTGTCTTTCAAACACAGGGTGCTTGATAAATGTTCTTTGTGTTAATTGTTGACTAAGTGGATCAATAGGATCAGGTTCATAACCACACACTGACTCTGAACAGAAGTCTCCAACCAACTGAATAAAAAAAATGGTTTGAGACACATATGGTCCTCAATTATGTCCTGATAAACCCATCAAGCATTGAAAATATCATAAGCCAAAAATGCATTTATTATACCTAATCTACCAAACATCCTAGCTTAGTAACAGTGTACTATGGGGTATCAGTCATTTACCCTCCTGGTCATGTGGCTTTCTGAGACCTGGGGTTCACTGCCTCTGCCCAGCATCATAAGACAGTATCCTACTGCATATTGGTAGTCTAGAAAAGTATCAAAACTCAAAAATTGAAGCATGGTAGTTTTCACATCATTGTAAAGCCAAAAAATTATAAATTGAACCATAGTAAATTGGGGACCTTTCGTATATCCAAAGGACATTCATTAGTCATATGGCTTAAATTTTATAACCATAATTGTATGTACTGCCTTAATACTCCTTTGCTGATTTATTTCTTCCTAAATCCCCCTTCCTACTCCTTTCTGAACAATGAAGGAGAAAACATTCTGTACTAGTCATAAGACACATGGAAATACACAGGTCTATACAAGATTTGAACTAATGTCCTTCTTTAGCATTTTAACATTTTTAACATCCAGGCCTATCCACAGCAGATGTGATAAAATGGATTCGCTACCATGTTGACGCAGTTTTATGTATTTTCTTCAATATAACCTAGAATTATCCCTCCAAGCTGGAGTCACACAGCTTTGAAAGAGACAACCTAACTTCTGTATTTCCTGACTTTGTGAGTATATCTGTAGATCAACATTATGGAGGTTATATGAGAACTCCTCCCAGCTTTGGCACTTTGGTCTATAAATCATGCTATTTATATTTGTGTGCCCCTAATTGTCGAAAGGAGACTGTCCTTGTCACTGGGAAATAAGGATGAGTGGTCATACAATGGCAGAACACAGCCAATCACAAATGGTCAGGAAGACAAAAATTAGCAACAAGATGAATGTCCTGGAATCAAGCGTGACAAAGAGAGGTGGCAGTGAGCACGGATCACTGATCACTTCAGCCATGCGGCCAATGCCTCTGCACATAAATGCTCGGCAGGCCTCAGAGAGGGAGCTGGAAATAAGTTTACACCTGAGGCAAAACAGACTGTCAAGTCAACTTGAGGCACAGCGGAAGAACGGGTGAGAGACGGGTGCAAGTGATTGACAGAAGCTACTTGGCACTTGCTGCATCACATCCCAGCCTGCCTCTTCCCCTCAAGGAACACAGGTCTCCTGATTATGAGCTATGTGCAAGGACTTTCTTGTTTGCCTCTCTCCAGGTGCCTCCCATATCCTAATCTCATATAAAGTAAATGTGGTAAGACTCAGCTCAGTGATACATGTGACACATAATGGCAGTGGTGCATGTCATTAGTTCACTAGAGAGGTCAGAGCTGTCCATACTGCCCCCAAGTTGTAGCTGCCACATTTTAGCTTGTTTTGAAGCTAGAACCACTTTGATGTTTCCTTAACCCAGGCAGGTGCTTCATTAAAGCACTACGGAGTACACCAGCTATGTTTCCCCTGGGGTGAGCTGGATGAGATCCAAGTTAGGATACCAGACACACAGGCAAAATTATACAGGCAGAGAAGTAAACCTCATTATCTTCCCAAGGTACAATCTTACCTGCTTTGGTTAATTGTTGTGTTTCTGCAGGGAGGGAAGTCACTTCATCAGAGACATGTTTTTTAGAGCATGTGGTAGTCTGGGGTGCTACTGTCCACATCAGAGGCTTACGGTTAACCAGAGGCCCAATCATGTTAGCCAGGAACAGCCCTTCCTCCAATGAAGGCAAAGGTGTTGGAGTCACTTCCAGGACAATTCAGGGAAAACTTTTGTTCCTACCAAATGGGTCTTACAAAACATATTTTCCGGGGAACTACAATTTGTCCTACTGGAATTAGAATTATTTAAGTTAAGCACATTTAAAAGTAAGATAGAGGTCAGGGACAGGTGCAAGAAATGCTCTGAAATCATTTTCATACCTCCTAGACATATGTGAAAAATATATATGAAGAATTGTTTGTACATGAAGAATTGTTTCTCATCAAAACATTTTATTTTAAACAATGATTCCTGGTTCATTTGTTCATTATTCATTTGTTCATTCAACAAGCATTTATTTTCTATGTGCCAATCACCACTAGGCCTTTGGGGCACAGTAATAAATAAGACAAGTATGGTTCATATCCTTTTAGAGTCTGTTATGATTTAGATATTAGATGTCTCCCAAAAGCTCATGTGTCAGACAATGCAAGAACATTCACAGGTGAAATGCCTGAGTTATGAAATTCTTATCCTAATCAGTGAATTAATCCCTGATGGGATTAATTGGGTGATGACTGAAGGTAGGTAGGCTGTGGCTAGAGAAAGTGGTCTTGGGGGGCACACCTTTGGGGTACATATTTTGCATCTGGCCAGTGGAGTCTCTCTTTGCCTCCTGATCATCATGTAAGCCACTTCTCTCCACCACACTCTTCTGCCATGATGTTCTGCCTCACTTTGAACCCCCAGGAATAGAGCCAGCTGTCTATGGACTGAGACTTCTGAAATAGTGAGCCCCCAAATGAACTTTCCCCCCTCCAAAATTGTTCTTGTCAGGTCTCTTATTCACATCAGAAAAAAAAAAAAAAAAAAAACCTGACTGAAACAGAATCTAACCAGTTAAACATATACTAAAGTGCATTTTTGTTTTGTTTTGTTTTGTGTTTTTTTTTTTAATAAAAGATAATTTCCAGGTAGCAACACACACAGAGATGACAGGCACAACTTATTTTGGGGAATATGAAGTCCTTGCCCAAGCAAAATATGTAATCAGTACACCCTGAGTTTTGTGGTGATGACCAATAGTTCAAGGTATATAAAATTTTAAAATTTATTTCTTGCCCACCTAGATGCCCAAAGCACTTCAGCAAAGGCTTCTGCTAATAATGGTTCATTAGGGACACAGACTAATGGGACAATCATCAACTCCAATGATACCAAACACTTACCCAGAAGGACAAAGAGATCTCTGAGGCTCTGGCCCTAGCATTTGAATACTTCACCAAAGTGGCACTCATCAATCTCTCACATCTCACTGGCCAAGAATAATCATGTGGCCCCACCAAGGTAGGAAGTCCAACTGTCCCAAGCCCTTGGTAATGACATGCACAACAAGCAATGACTCTGCTGAATCATAAAGGCGGATCCCAGTGAGCATCAGAAAGTGCAGGAGAGGTCAGAGGCCTGCAGAAAAGATTTTCAGACCAGGGCAAAATGTATGAAGGCCACCTGCTTTATTCCTGGAATGTACCTCTTCTCTGTGGACACTTTTAAGTGTATGTCTACCTCCACATTATATTAAATTCTCAGCAGAATGCCTGGCACAAAGTAGGTGCCCAATTTATGTTTGGAAATTAGGCAAACAGAATTGCCTCACGGATCAGATCAGGGATATAGCTTCCTTGAAGAGTCAGTCATAACTACCTCCAGACCAGAGTAGATTATGCTTGAAATGTTTTCTGATCTGTGTCTAGCCCACTCCCTCAGATGAGCTGATCTCTTCTTCCTTTCTCCAAGTGTAAATTGTGCAGGTAACTTCTGAGAGCCTGTGATATCTTTTTGTCTGCATGTATTTGTTTCCGTCATCCTATAAGATGCTGAGAGCAGAGGCCTATCTTATTTGTCATTGTACCGGTATGTTAACCAGAGCCTCTGATATGATAGCTATTCAGTAAGTATCTATTGAGCAAATGAATCAGTCTGAATATATTAAAGTATCAGTAGAAGACTGGATGGATAGCAATGGAAGCTTGAGAAACCTGGTAAGTAGTAAGAGAGGACAATAGACTAAAACAAACACAGTGTTTCCGTGATATGACTCTCAAGGAGAAATGAATGCTGCAAGTTATCACAGCCTGGTTTGAACTGGGTTTAAATCACCCTCTAATTCCATCCGTGCTTATTATATATAACTTTTGAGACAGCATGCTCTCAGCTCACATATACATTGTGGTCTCTCCAACACTCTCTTTTCCTTCTTCTTCCCGTTTGCTTTGATAACTGCTTTTATGCCCAAAGCCAATCCAGTGATAACCACTATAACCAAGGTAGATAACAATAGCATCCACCTTGTATTTATATAACACTAGAAATCATAAAATGATTATTCTACCATACAAAAAGCCAACTTCTGTGTGTCCGCCTATAAATAATGATTTGCTGTCATTTTCAATCAGAGGAAGAGAAAAAAATCATGTGCTGTTTTTTTCACCTCTCTTTCAGGTTTGATTTTACAAAATAGTTGAGACGTTGTTCAGTCTCCTCTCTCTCCTAGCTCTATTGGCCTCAGTAACTGCTTGAAACAGCAGGCTCCAGGCAAATACTTAGGCTTATGACCACAGAAATCCAAATGGAATCTCAATTTCTATGCATTTTGGGTAAACCAGCCTATTCTAATTTTCAGGAATTATATATTCTGCTAGGACACCTGCCCCCAGAGTGGTAGAAGTCGTCTATAATTGTCACCACAGTTGCACAAGGAATGGCTCTCAAGCTGCAATTTTTCACACCATTAATGCATTGCTTACCCCAAGGAGCACAGTTGGCAGCCCTAGGATTGCATTTGAGGCTTTTATGGGAAGCCTGGAGACTTCACTATCAAGGAAGACGTGAAAGGTGATCACCAGGACCCTAGCAGCTAACTCTGCATGCAACCCTCCACTACACATGTATTCGGCAGAGCTATACTTCTGATTACAATGTGACCTCTGACAAAATGAAGGATTTTGCATTGCTGTACTTTTATGGGACTAATAGAATGTCAGCACCATCTTTCAGAACCTTTCCTGGTGACCCATGCAAGATAGTTTCCTGTGCATGGACATCAAGAGCCCCTGACTCACTTTGCAACTGATACTTGCAAGTTTCTGGAAATGCTTCATAGGGAAACCAACATACCCTAAATTTCTATTATGAGTCCCATGGTATTGTTCATGATAAAGAGAATTTATTTTCCAGTTATACTGCCTGGATTCAAATCCCTGTTCTTCTATTTTTTAATTGCAAGACTTCAAACAATTTATTCTTTTAAAATCTCAGTTTCTTCATCTTTAAAATAAGGATAGTAGTAGCAACTACTAAGGGTTGAATGGGAAAATTAAGGTATAGCGCCAAACATAGTAAATAATGATTTTTTTTATCATTTTTTTTTTTTTTGTAGAATCCAAGTAGGATTTCACTAGACAACAGAAAAGTTAGTGGGTAGGAATGATAGGAAAGGAGATTTTAGTAAGATGCTCTACCAAGGGTTGAGGACTAATAAGCACTGTTCTGGAAGGATGGGCATGCCTGCAAAAAATATTTATTGAGAACCTAATGTGTATGAAACACTAGGCTCCAAACCAGTGTCTATACTGGTTATGTTTAAGTATGAACTAGACAACAACTTGATGAGAACCAAATCCAACAGAGTATATCTTCCACTGTAGAAAAGTTAGTGCAGCCTAGAGGACTATTTGAGGGGGAGTTTTAATCAGATTTCACAGCTAAATAATTGACTTGCACTTATTTGAATAAACCCAAACTTGTGTGTGGCCCACATTATTCTGATAGGTGTCTATATTAATAAAGAAGGATAAGAGGGGTGGAGAACTGCAAGGGAAATCACATAATTGTCTATTGAAATTTGCTTGAAAGTCTTACCTGATGAAACATACATCATAATTAAGGCCTCTGGGTTCTATTTAAGAAAATACTAGAAAATCTCAACTGCTTTGCTTCCTGTCACTCTTAGAATTTTTTGTTGTTGTTGTTGCCATAGCTATATTACTGAAGAATGTTATCATTATTGTAGGCTCCTCAGTATCCCAATATGGAAGGGAAATCATGTTGGCACCCTGAGTTTCCTTTTTTCTATTTATATTGATATTTGAAAGGAGAGATGGGTGCAGAAAAGAGGGTGTGTATGCAGGGGCATGGGATAAATATACAAGGCATAGTCATATATTCAGCAGTGCTTCATGTTCCCAAGGCCCTCCCTTGAGGACATCGAACCCGGGGAATGAGCAGCTGCTAGGCTGAGGAGGTGGCAAAGCAAGCTGACAGCCTAAGCAGAGCATGCGGTTAGTGGGTGAGAATGTACCAGGGGAAGAAAATTGGCACAGGAAGAAGAGACTGAAAAAGGCTCACAAGTTACATTCGGAGAAGGCAGCTCACCCTGGTAAGGCTGATACAATATACTCCCAGATGTCTCCTTTGTGTTATTCATCTGCAGCCACAGTTCTCAAACATGCATATGCATATGAATCACCTGGAAGTCTTGTTAAATTTCAGATCTGATTCAGTAGTTCTCCATAGAGTCAGAGTCTGCATTTCTCATAAGTATCGAAGTGAAGCTGATACTCAGATTCTGCAGAGGGCACTTTAAGTAGCAATGTATTAGGTCAAGAGTAGGAAAACTATGGCCTGCAGACCAAATCTGGCTAGTTGCCTGCTGTTACACATAAAGTGTGATTGGAACACAGTCATGCCCAGACATTTACATATTGTCTATGGCTGCTTTTGCATTATTATAAGAGTACAGAATTTGCAACAGAGACCTTCCAGTCCACAAAGCCTAAAAAATATTTACCATCTGGGCTTACACACACACACACACACACACACACACACACACACACAAAGATTCTGAACCCTGTCCCAGAGAATACTTGGTATTGAAGCTATGAAAAACAGCAAGCTGGTATGAAGGAAATTTTATTACAAATTTTAATGAATAAGAAGTTAGTTCTTGCTTTGAGAACAACAACAACAAAAAAGATAATTTCTAATAGGAACTTAGAGGATATTCATATTTCATAATCTGTCCATAAATAAATTGAAGGAGAAACCATGCCAGAATTCCATGGCTCTAGAAGACACCCTAATCCTGCAGAATTACTCTACAAGGCTGAAAAGAACTAGCAAAATCTGTGATTTACCCAGTGTCAACAATAACTTAGGGTTTGAACCATGAAAGTTTCTGAATCTATGTTAGATCCATTGAAAATAACGTGCTTCTTCTCTTCACTGTTTCATTATAGTCTTCTCAGCTGCTAAGAAAGTTTTTTCCTTCAGTGAGGCACCTATTAAGATACCTACAAATTCCACCTTAACTTCACATGACACAGAATCTTTCCCAACATTTAATCTTCACAGTAACCCTTTAGCATTAATCATTCAACTAACTGAATTTATGCAAAGAAGCAGTGATATAAAGTCTTCTCTCAATGAGCCCATAAGCCAATAGGACAGTGATAGAAATAAACTTCAACACAATGTGATACAAACTAATAGAAGGTCAATGGGACACAGGTGCAGCTCAGAGGAGCATGGGCTGCAGTGGGCTGCCATTTCAGATGTTACCTTACAGGGCTTTAAAATGGGATAGGCGGTTATAAGTCATGAGAAGATTGTCACTGCAAAACTGTTAACAATCAAAACCTGGTGGTCAAAAAAGTCAATGGTGGCATTTTGCACAGAAGGTTCTCAACGGGTAGAAATTCTCATATAGGACATTTTAAAAATCAAGGTTTGGAATTAATACGGATACATTTAAGGTTGATTTTTTTCAGACACTATAATGTAATATGGATCTATAATGATGCTTATGGTGGGAATGATGGCTAATGGTCATAGAGTATGTTTTCTATGTGCTAAACCCTGCCTTCCAATTAAAATCAAGTCTTTTGAGGTATCTAATAAAAGAATAGACTACATCACAGTGAGCTCTCTCATCTTAAAGGAAGTGTATACATGGAAGCTAAATCAACCAGAGGTTCTGTTGCAGAGAATGCTTTGTTTTGGCTGAAAAGTCAGTCCAGATGTGTCTTCTCCAAAAAGAGCCAATGAATTTCCCAAGGCCACACGCTACTCAGCAGCTCAGCCAAAGCTAGCACCTACATTTCCTAGTTATCTTTCCTCTACCTCCTTCTCCTATAGTAGCTATTAATATCAGCTATAAGTGATGGGATAATTAATGAGGGGACCAGCAATGTGTTTCTGGCAGTCAAATGGGCTTCAGTATGGACAATAATATGTAAATAGCTGTAATTCTCAGTGTAACCCTGTGAAGGATTTACTGAGTCTAAACTGAACAATTGGGAGATTTACTCATTCTCTAGTCATTAAGATACTCTTCTCCTGTTATTTTTATTTTGTGTCAGTTAGAATTTTTGAGTCTTATTTCAGGTACCACAAAACAGCACACATTATGCTTAGGACTTACTCCACTGCTACTTCAAAAACAAAAAATTCAGATACCATCAAACAAAGCTTCCCGTGTCACAGTAATTCAGCTATGGAATATGTATGAGGAAGCTGAGTGTGTATGAAACAAGATAGAGTGAAACCCCAGGGAATGAGGTGGGGTTTTTTATTTTACAGCATATTGAAGTGTTTTATAATACCCTGGATGCAGTCACGTGTTTTCTTTATGGAACGACCTATCAACCCAATCCTCTTTCCAACATAATTCAAAAAGCACTTAACTGCACATCTCAGCTGTGAGTCTAGTTCCCCACCAGACAAGTGAGTAAGAGGAAAGTAGTCTATAATGAGCTTGGTACTCTAGTCTCAAGGGGTTCTAATCTCATGGAAGAGATTTGCAAGCACACAACCAACTGCTGGAGAAAAAGGCAACACCTTGTAAAATAGACAGCCAAAAGAAGTGGAATGGAAAATAAGCGCTACAGAAGGGGATTCGGGATCAAATGGGAATTTTAATAATATTAATTTTCATGTTCTAGCTACATTACAAGTTGACTAAAATACCCCCTGATAATCAATTAATTTATTCTCTCTCAACAGCAATCCATTTGTGCATCAGTTATCATGCCACGTAATCTGTGCACAAGAGCCGTGTTCCATTTGACTGAGATTAGCTTGTCTACTGTGGCTATGTTAGGGTTTCAATCCTTGTTCCCCATAATGCTTCCATAATGCAAAGCTTAATGATTTTTTTTCTTTAACCTGCCTGGTCTCCAGAGTGCATCTGATTTAGTCTCTAAAGTAAGATAAACAGTGTGCTTTGGAGGTCAACACAGCACGTTAGAAAGCAATAGAAGCAGCTGCAAAGCCAAAAAAAAAAAAAAAATGCTTCAGATACTTTTGAAACTGACTTTGGTTTTCAGTGCCAGAAAAAAAAGGAAAATCAAATTAAAGATACTGATACTTCTCACCTTTATGCTAACTATAGATTTTCATAAATTAGTCAAACACAGCTCTAAGGAGCTGGTTTATATTGAGGTTAATCTCAGATGAGAAATTAATTTTTAATTAATTTTAGTCAAGAGATGTCAGATATGCTTCCCTTATTTTTGTTTAATTGGAATCTAACTATAAAGAGGTCATTCATTCATTCATTTTCCCAGCAAATATTTGTTTAACTCTCTGAAGCCATTCTTTTTCAGCTAATGCAAAACTCATTAGAAAGTTCTTTGTTACATTTATTTTCTTAATTTTAGACATCTGCTTACTCTCCAGTGATACCACTCTTGCCCTGAGTATTTGAGAAAATATACATAAAAAAATATTTGCCACCTGTAACCACTTTCTAATTAGCAAAAATGCCAAATTTGTGCATTTGGAATTCTGAGTGACTTCAACATAATGAAACATTACGCACCAGTTTAAGTATCTTTAGGCTAGAAAATTTCACCTACTAACAAATGGGTAATGGTTGGTAATTGGTCATTTAAACCTTATTATGCCGCACTGTCATAGTTTTTATTTGTTTTTGTTCCTCAAGATAGGGATTCTCAAAGTTGCCTGTATACTGGAATCACTTGGAAAACATTAAAAGTCACTGGTATGACGATGGGTATTGGTCACAGAGAGATTGATGTCATTGGTCTGAGGTCAGGCCCAGTTTCTTTGTCCATTTGGGTTGTTACAGCAAAACATCTTAGACTACATAAATTATAAACAGAAATTTATCACCCACAGTTCTGAAGGCTAGAAAAATCTATGGATTTGGTGTGTGGTAAGACCTCCCAGCTTCAAAGACATTGCCCTCTAGCTGTGTGGTCCACATGGCAGAATGAACAAGGGAGCTCCCTCTAGCCTCACTTATAAGAGCACTAATTCCATGCATGAGGATAGAGCCCTTATGACTTAGGCACTTCCCAAAGATTCCACTTCTTAATACCATCACATGGAGCATTATTTTCCAACATGAGGGGGCACCAACATTCAGACCCTAGCATCCAGGTTTTGTTTAAGCACCTTATCTTTCAAACATGCACTCAGGATCAAGAACCACCCTTCCAAGTTATGAGCACACAAATATCTGATCCTATCCCTTATTTAATAACAATGATTTAATGACCCTTGCGATTACTGCGTAAAATCCAGAATTCCTAACATGGTTGTCAGTGCCTTCAGAAAGCTAGCCTGTGTTTCCATCTCTCCCCCTCTTCCCAGCCCTCAGCAGTAGGCTTTACCTGCAGCAGGTCTTGAAACACATCACTCTCAAGTCTGACTCCAGTCCTTGAACAAACTCTTCTCTTGGCTGGAACACTCTCTCCCCACCTCTTGCTCTGGCTGGATTCTATTGATCTTTTGGTTAAAAGTGTCACTGCCTTAAGGAGGACATTTTTGATCCATGACTCTCATCCTAAATGCGTTTCCTTGTCATTCATAACAACTTACTTGTTCGTTATGGGGAAATTGAAGGGTTGTTGAGGATAGGAATCTAGTCAGTCTTCTGCACTGTCATGTCTCCAGGACCTAGCACAATGCCTGACAACTAATAAGGTCAGCCACAGAATCACAAAGAGGAGTGATGGACAGTAGAAAAACGATCAATTGATACCTGCCACTGTTATAGATGATAGGTAGATGATAGATTAGATAGATAGAGATCCCTAATAAAAACAAAGAATATGTGAATTACTTCTCATGTAAGAATCAACGGCATGTTCAAAAGAAAAGATGAAGCCTTGATATTCACATTCTCCAGTTATGTTTCTTAGTATATCTTTATTTCTTCTGTTTAGAGTTTGAAGCCAAATTATATTGATGATTGGCATTTCATCTATCTTTATTAGAATTGCCCCTCTCTTGCCATAGACCTGAAAAGCTATTTAACTTGAATGAAGGCAAATCTTGGATTAGGAATCTGATGATTGTATTTGACTGAGAGATGGACACTAAATCCCTTCAATTCCACTTTTCAGGAGATAGTGGTAGCGATATTGCAAGCAGTGAAAAAGCATAAACCAGAGAAAATAAATTAGTCAGAATATTGCTTGTCATGCTTTCATATCATTAGGAATGTTTGAGTGCCAAATGAAAGCTTTGATGCAAAAATTAGAGCACAGAATTGCAAGATTCTTTTGATCCTTAATCAGTGCTTATAACTTCTGCAGAACATCAACTGTGGCAAAAAAAATTATTAATCTTATGCTATATTTAAACTTCTGCTTTATTTAATAAGCAAACAGTGAAAATAAAATGCACAAAATAAGAAGATGATCTTTAGCTGGTGTCAGGGACTGAATAAATAACCATCCATTCTCACCTCTTTCTTCACACAATCATGTAACTGATTCACAATCAAGTGAATTTTCGAAAGCAATTAAGTTTGCTCAAGTACTTCAGGATTACAGTAAATGGCATAACCCTTTTGGAAATCTTCCTATAAAGCAATTAAATAATATCTATAAATAAAGAAATAATCTGATAAATGCAAAAAGCTTTATTCTAAAGATATCATCCATGCAATATTGATAACTCGTTCCCATGCCATGAAAACATCGTCAATAATAAGAGAAGTGTGCTAGCATTCTGTGCTAGACACTTGCACAGCCATTTAAAATGATATGTAAAAGACTTTGAAACAACACAAAGGAATGATTATTTTATAATCATCTCCTGTTAAGTGGAAACACACTGGATACAAAATTATGTCTTGTATAAACTAAGAAGTGCATGAAAGAAAGTCTGGTAGACGTCTTAATCTTTTCTGTAGGATGATTTTATAGAAATACAAATACTAGATTAAAAAGGAAAGCAAATCAAAATTGACAAATTGTCTTCCCAAAAGGTATTACACCAATTTGCCTTCCTACTAGCTGTGATTTTTCCATATTTTCTATATTTTCTATAATGTGCATAGATGATAAATATTTTGGGAAAATTAGCTTTTGTGTGTTGTTTAAAAAATTTCAGAGTTCTGTTCTAGAGATAGCACCAATACTTGGATTAATTGAGTAAATACAGTGTCATTATCTACTTCTTTGATAGTTCCCATATTTCTTGAGAGTAAAAGATCATGTCTAGGGTGTCACGCTGTGTTTAATTCATCCAGTTACTGTATTGAGTTAAGCAAATATATGTATAAATGGTAACTGGGAGACTGAGATGAGACCCAAAATAAATCAGAATTGGATTCTACCCTTAAATAACTTAAGGCCTCATCTACATAAATAAATATAAAACTAGGTAAAGAAAGAGGGAAGCAGAAGGGCTACCAGGGAGGCCATGGACCTAAAGGGATTCCCCTTGACTTGGGAAGTATATACATATGAGTAGGCAGTAGCCACTCTGAAGGAGACCCTACAGAATGTCTCACAGGAATGCAAAGAGCATAAGGGCAGAATCCAAAGGGTGCCTGTTCTATGTTGTCATCTTCATTCTTGAAAATGATAATAATCCACTCAAATTCAGGAGTATTTTCTATTGCCGCCTTTCATTCATGGGATTACATTTTTCTGAGCAACCATCATGTCCCAGAGATGAGACCTGATGCTAGTGGTAAAATAAAAACTTTAAACACAAGAAATGTAACAGAATTCATACAAGCAAAGAACGATTTGTGAATGGAGCAACACTCCAACCAGAAGAGGTCCAGAGAGCTCCACTTCAGTAGCACAAGCAGTGGAATTTTATAACTGAACACAGAAGTGAAGAAATTACTAGACAGGCTACAGCTCAGAATTTGCCTCTCTGAACATGATTGAACAGAGGTCCCTAGCCATTGAACAACTGGCTGTTGGATGGCTATGACTGGCTTTTGGTTTTTTTTTTTTTTTTTTTTTTTTTTTTTTTTTTGATTTTGTGTTTTGGGTTTGGCTTTGGGTTTTTGTGTTTGGTTTGCTTACATGAGGATCCCAGGTACAGAAACAATTCTGGGCTAATTGTCTTCTGCTTATTTTGCTTTTTAATATAAAATAAGATTTTAAAAACAATGTCTCAACTCAAGGTTTATACTTGTACTCTAGTAAAATAAGCAGCCAAATAACCAGGAATCAAAATTCAATTTGAGTAAATACTAAGAACAACCAAATCACATGGTAGTTGTATGGTTAATCTCTTAAAAAAAAAAAAAAAAACTTCCAACCTGTATTGGGTATGTAGTGACTTCTCATTTGGATTTCAATTTTGCCTATTGACCAAAGATATTGAGCAGTTTTCATGTGCTTGTTTGTTATCCCCATCTCCTCCAAGTGTCTGTTTAAATCTTTTCCCCATTTCTTTATTGGGTGGTTGGGTTTCCTATTATTTAGTTTTGGGAGGCTTTGGGGTACTATGGATACAAGTTATATTTCAGACATAAACTTTTCAATGGCTCCTCTATGGCTTATCATATCATTCTCTCAAAATGGGCACAGCATTTTATTTGTAATAACCAAAAATATGGAAACAACAGGAATGCCCAATGACAGAAAATGACATAAACAAATTATGACACATTCATACAATGAAATACTACCTATCAATAAGAAGACATGAGCTATTGATATATGCAGCAAAATAACTGAAAGAAGTGAAAGGAATCAAACAAAAAAGAACATGTAGGACTGGATATACCTCAGTGGGTCAGTGAGCTCTTGCCCGGTACATGCAAAGCTCTGGGTTCAATACCCACCGCCACGAAAGGGACAAAAAACAAGTACATAATGAATGATTTTTGTCACATAAAAGCCTCAAACATTCAAACAATTCCACAGTGACAGGTAAGTGGTTGCCTGGGGTAGCCAAGAATGGATGACTGTGAGGAAATGGGGCTGCTAGAAAAGATAACAAAGGGCATGAGGAAATTTTCTTCGATGGTAAATGATGTGTTCATTATCATAATTGTGGCAGTGGTTTTCCCAGAGGTATTCATATGTTTAAACTTCTCAGATTGTACAATTTAGATACATATATCATTACACCTCTATAGTGATTAAGAAGCATTTAGAAAATTTAACAATATAGGTAATTACAGAAGCTCAAAGAAAAGGACAATTAGTCTTGACTCACAGGTCAATGGCGCCTTCTAGAAAGAAATGGCACCCACACTAAGCCTTGAAGGAAGAGGCAAGACAGGAAGGATGTACACGCTACTCCTTCCTACCTGGAGTATCAACAGAGCTCATAATCATTCGTCGCACACATTCCCTCTCTGAGCCTACCTGTCGCCTCACTCTGTGCTTTCACAGGTTGTATATTTGTCCATTTGGCTTTCATTCATCTTTCAGATCCCTGGAAAGACTGCTCCTCACAGGAATAGCTAATTTATAAAGATAATAACTTGAATACAAGCAAAACTTTTCTATGCAAACCAATCAATCCTGAGTTCATATCCTCCACCTGACTCTTTTATAATAATTCCCATACACCAAAGCAGTATTTCCCCTGCCCTAAAATACCCAGGTTCTAGGAAACTAGGAAGACCACCCACTGATCTCTTTGTATTGTCACTTGCTCAACTCTCTAAATTCAGAGCAGGGCACAAAATATCTGTCATTCTCAACATAGTGCTCCAAGTGAGGAGCACAAATCTAGTATTCAGATGAGAGGTGAAATTTATTTGCCATCTCTAAAATACCAGTTATTCGGGTAAGGAAAGAGTTCAAGGGTTCTAAAATATTCCTTTTCTGGTTCTGGTCCCACTTATTCTATTAAGAAATGGGAGCACAGACAGCAATTGTTCTCAGGGTCTCCTTCTGACTACACCTTAGCAGGTTGAATTTCCCAGCCAAACATGGGAACTCTCATGCAAGTGATTGATTAGGAAGCACCCTTCAGAGACCAGGAGTGGGGAAGCACTGCCTTCTCAGCTGGAGCCTCTGTTTAGCCTAACCCCACTGGAGACTCTGAATCAAAAACTGCACAGCCAAGTTCCCCACACCTTGGCATCCTGGGTCAATCAGTCACAGGCTGTGTGCTGCAGGGTGCAGAGTGTTCCCAGTGGGTGTCCAAGGGCAGTGACCTTCCCAGCCAGCAGAAAGAGGCAAGAAGGGAGAGCCATGGGCTATCAGCAGCCAATACTCAGGACAGGTAGGGTGAGAGACAAGCCTAGAAAGGGGTATGTGCTGGATGCAAGGGGATTTGACCACCCTTTCCCCTTTTCTAATCCTAAAGCTTTTAAAGACCTTTACAAGACCTTAAACTTAAATGCCTCAAGGAATACAAATGAATGAGATGACTGCATGTTTAGGAAAATATTTCCCTACATTGAGGAAAAGATGTATAAGTGCAATAATGAGTAACACAAAGGTGACCTTGATGTCAGGGGTAAAATAAAAAGAGGTAGAGACTAGCTCACCTTTTCATGCCTGGATATAAGTCCAGTTTTAGTAGGCTTCTTCAGAGCCAACAATTTTAATTTTAATTGGAAATTTCTCAATTTCTGCCTGCTGTATCCAATTTAAAATAATAATTTTATAAATAATGTTTTCAAATTGAGCTATGGTGTGTGTGTGTGTGTGTGTGTGTGTGTGTGTGTGGTGTACAGGGCCTCTCACATGCTTGGCAAGAGCTCTACCACTGAGCTACATCCCCAGT
This sequence comes from Marmota marmota marmota, assembly GCF_001458135.2. Classification (NCBI taxonomy): domain Eukaryota; kingdom Metazoa; phylum Chordata; class Mammalia; order Rodentia; family Sciuridae; genus Marmota; species Marmota marmota. The sequence goes on from NW_026000101.1 coordinate 23,573,469, forward strand.
ATTACTCACCTTTTCTTAAGTTTTATTTTGAGATACAATCTGTATAAGTAAATGCCAAGGCTAGTCTTGAACCTGTGACCCTCCTACCTCAGTCTTCTATTTAGATGGATTACAGGCTTGCACACTGAGCCTGACTAACAATATGCAATCCCTACTTTAGTAAGTAATGAAAATGTAGTTACTCTCCCCAAAAAGTTTCCCCCACTTTTGGAGTCCAAAATTTATAAGTAGACAACAACATCAGACATTCTTATTTATTATTCTTATTTGTTAATCGTTCATTATTATTCCACTAAAAATCCAAATGGAATGTAGAATACATAATAATGCATAGTAGAAACACAATATAAGACCCAAAGCATACCAGAAGTTGCTAAGCCAAGGGAATTCACAGAACCATGCAACCTAACTTTTCCATGGGCTATACAACTTCTTTGAGAATCAGATTAAAGCCATTGCTATTGTTTTTATTTGTAATGAAACAGAACTTGATTCTCAGCAACCTCTCAGGGTCTCTTAGAGGCCATTTATAAAATTAAAGTTTTTCTCTTATAAATAATCTTCAGAAATATGTGCAAGAATATGTGAGAGTACACACATAAGAATGTATATGCAATTTCTGATGGTCTGTGGAGCTCTTGAAGCCCATGGGTTAAGCGCTCAATTTAAGAGTTCCTGTCATGAAGGTAGGGAGGATTAAGACAGAATAGACAAAGAAATAAAGAGAGGCATCACATGGAGGAAAGGAACTGCAGTTTTTTCTTCTTTTTTTCACAAAGAAAGGTGTGAAGAGCTGGTTTCAAAAAGCTGCCAGGAGTCTAAGCCCCTGCAGAGAACACATCAGGAATGGTGAGGATGCTTTGGACCATGCTCTCAGGTGAGCATCACCTGGAGAAGATGACTCCAGAGAGACCTCATCCCTACAACCCCACAAGTAAACAAAAAACATTCCAGGTTGGCAACTTAGTACCGCAAGGGGAACAGCTTCCTTATGAAGTGTCTGATTTGATGTTTATTTTATTTCCAAAAGTTAAACACGTCAATTCAAATTTACTCTTCGTTAAGAGATTTTGTTAGCTGAGAGGAGAGAGGAAACTAGGCTGGCCCCAACCTGGCAGGTCTGTGATGTGAATTGCCTGCAGCAGGTGCTAGACACCAAGCCTATACTCATGTCATCGTGGAAACCCTAGAAGAGTCACTAGTTATTGAAGAACAAAAGGTGCCAATCAGCCCATGTAAAATCTGGAGCCTGTGCGACCTTCCCTGGAGGTGGGCAGTGAAGTGCATCCTGACACAAACCCTGCCACTCACTGGCAAGGATTGTGACATTGATTTTTCTGTGCCTCAATTCTTTACACTGTAACATGGAGCGATGGTGATCATAGAACAGCAAATAATTATTGCACAGTACATAACCCTGGAAAATAATGAGTTGCCTTCCCTCCATTCCAGGGTATGTGCCAAGGCTTAGTTGAATTTGCTGGGAAAATACCGGTGTTACCTGGCTATGCTACAAATGGGCTGTTGCGAGTGAGGCTAGAGGCTTCCTCCAGCTGGTTCCATTGACTTTGCACCATCCCCTTCCTTTTAAAATGTGCAAAGTAAAACCTTCCTTTCTTATTTTTAGTAAAACAACGAATCTTCATCACTATTTGGTGTATCCTCACTGAGACTCAGGCATATAGATTTCCTTGGGCTCTTTAATTGCAGAAGCAATTTTAAACCCTGTCGACATCGGCCTTATTAACCCAGATGGTGTTAATTTGCACAGTTCTCTACTCAGCATCAGTGTGTTTCCTTTGCATTAAATAGGAGTTGATTCCTTATTCCAGATCTCACCACCAGTCCCTCTTATGACACCTTCTACTAGCAACAGCCTGCATGGTATGGAGATGAGCTCTTGGAAATGAATTGAAATCCCTCAGGAGGAAGAATAATGTGGTTTAAAGAAGTCATATCCTACACACCTGCCTGTATCCAGGGGGCCAGAACCATTAAAACACACCTCACTTCACACTGTTTCAATATCGCTGTGCTTGTAGATTGTTTCCCAGTGAATACAACTCCTGACATCACGTATAATTCATTACCCTGCCTTGTCCCAGCCATTGCTATTGTTTTTATTTGTAATGAAACAGAACTTGATTCTCAGCAACCTCTCAGGGTCTCTTAGAGGCCATTTATAAAATTAAAGTTTTTCTCTTATAAATAAATAAATAAATACTTTTCTCCCCAAATACAAAGGTTTGAATGAAGTTAAGCTCAGTAATTAACTGGGAGGCATTAGGCTTCATACATTCTGACTGTTTAATGAAACAGTAAAAATAAACTAACATTTTCTTTTATAAACTGTATTATGTACTGATCTCCGTTTGAGGGGCTTTTCTATGCAATCTTGTCCATTTTTATTTTCACAAGTGACCAGAAAATGGTGCTACTATTAACATCTTGCACCACAGTGAAAACACAGCATTGACCTAGTTAGAAAAAAAAGTGAAAGTCTGGGCACAGTGAAAAACCTTTGCTCTGCCTCTTTCTGGCTATACAACTGAAGGCTGAGTTCGTGTCTTCATGTGGAAAAATGTGATATCCATTGTAGGAGGATCCCATTAGTTATTGAGAGCAGAAGCTCTTAGCTTTTTATCAGGCATAGTAATCTTGGGGATCCCTCTCTCTATAAAGCTCAAGGGGTGTGTGTGAGGGGGGGTGCAGTACATGCAAGTTTTAAAACACCATGCACAAAATTCTCATTCATGACTGTTCTAAAACATAAGACTGGACAGATTCTTCCCTGGCCCGGTTTTCCTTCTCCACCTCCACGTTGGACACATGCTCTTCTTCTTGCTCTTCTGTGTTCTTATCCTGCCCTTTCCTCTGTCTCTGCTCCTCTGCCTCCCCCATTTTCCTCACCAAATGCTGTCTCCTTCTATACTGCCAGCCTAATTCTCACAGTTGCAAACTTTTTGTTCCTAAAGCATCATTGTGAACTCCACAACACAAAAGCCGAGGGACCTCCTGGCATCATGACAACCCACCAGAGGCTCTGGAGCCTGAGATAGACTCAGGCACTGATGCACTTATTGGCAAAATGAGTTTTGTTTCTTGAAATTACTTCATTACCTGTGTATAATAGCCCCCTTAAAAATGTACCCTATTGATCTGAGATGAAGGTGTCCTACCTACACAATCCCACCTAGTCCATCTTGAGAGACCACGAAGGCAAGACCACCACCAATACCCTAAGGGCAGCTAGTGATTGCACATGTGACTTCTGTTGGTTCCACTCAATTACTGCAATCGCCTTGTTTCTTTAAGTATTGACATGCAGTTTTCCATGCCTGTTTTCTTCTTGGTCTTTGTCTACTTATTGGCTGGAAAATCAATCTATGTACTCTACTCTCACACCTCATGAATCTGGGAAAATTGAGGAAACTAACAGTTCTGTGGCACAATTCCCTTAAATGCTGAAAGGTGCAGCTGCAACCCAAGCTCCTTGTCACCTTGGCTTTGTTTTCCAAGCCATGCCAAATGTCACAGCCATCATGGTGGCTGCTTGCATGCTTTCTGTGTGTCAGGTACCTCCTAAATCTCTTTCAAACAAACCTGACAGGCAAATAATGTTATCCTCACTCCATAGATGAGGGTGCTGAGATTAAGTAGCTATATCAAAAACAAATTTGAGTAGAAAAGGAATAAAATATCTTTTGAGAAGAGAGTTGTAAGCAAATGAAGTGGAAAAAAACATGGACTTCACTCTGAATAATTCTGAGTTCACAATCCCAGGCTCTCCCCAACTGAGTACACAAGTAAAGCCGCTTCTCCTGGTGAAGCCTCAGTCTTCACGTCTCTAAAATAGGAACAATAATCCCTATTACACACGAGTTATTATCATTTTAGGGGTAAATAATATAGATTCTGAACCATACAAAAACCTCTGCAAGTGTTTATTACCTTTCTTCCATTATTATTTCAATGAGCATATATAGAAAATAAGAAGCTCTATATATTCTCAAACATTTTAACTCTGTTATCACACAACCCAGCCAGCTGGCCTTTCAGAGTAATGCTCATCTGTGTGTGCTAACCAATTTTGAAAATATGTATTTATTACCAAGACACCCTCTAGGGCCATTACAGTTTCATGGAGATCTATCTTAGTTCACAGACCATTGGCCCAAGTAATCATTAAAAGCTAATAAGAGTGTGTTTTGTCAATTCGGTTGTCATGCATGAGCACTAAGTCTCTGCACTACAAATCTTCTTGCAGCTTTTTTTTTTTAAATCATTATGTATTTTGGCAATGGATTTTTAACTTACTTATGTGATCTTTTTCAGTTTAAGAATGAGAGTGAGTCAATTCTAGTGACCCGTCTCTCCTGCAGTGATTTTGGTTGTCTGCATGAGCCCTCCCAGACCACAAGTCTTGCATGTGAGATACTGTGGGCTGAATCTCTATGTTCCAGGCAAACTCACATCCTTGAAAATAATGGCTTAAAATAGGAATGCTGACACCACCTTAACTCAGACAGCACAAATGCAAGGCTGTAATTTTCTACGCTATTTAATCTCCTGGTACAAAAACCACTATTGCTCAGGGGAATTCTTCATCCAGTCCAGGGGGAAACAAAATATTCTCTCAAGGATGTAATAAGTTAACAAACCAAATTAGTATGTAGTAGGGTTTCATGGCTCTTATCATCCACATTAACCTCAGAGCTCTCCAGGGCTAATATCTTTAGTTGTGCTGTTTTTTGCTTTCTGACTCCAGACCACTAACCGTATTTCTCAATGGGGGAATCTAAAGCTCTGCTCTTTGCAAATCTCCCTCTGATTTTCTTTCTCTTTGGTGGAGCTTAGCCGTCAGTTTCCAAGGTCAAATAAGCTTAGCCCCTTCTGAGAGGAGCTTACTCCAAACTGACACAATAAGGGGTTACTCTTTTTAGCAGACCCTTGCACTGACATCATTAAAATACTTCGCCATTCGGAAATGCAACTTTCTTTATGTACGCTTGAGAACCTCAGAAATGACACGTGGAGCAGCAGCGCCACCTACTGGTTTTACTCTAGCCCCACAATTCTTGCTGCCCTACTTGTCTGTGAGACTCTACTTTCATGTTAGAAAATAGAGTTGGTTCACTTTGGGACTCTGTTGCCCACATGAGGGTTGAAAACTGAACCAATTTTAATATCCTTTTCTTCTATATCCCTAATGAAGTTTTTTTTATCTTCAGGGACAAAATGTATAGATGTAAAAGGAAATGTAAAAGACAAAATTGGAAATACACAGTATGTTTCTTGTAGATTCTTGACAAAACCTTCCCCAGACCCTATGAGTGTTCCTGTTCAACCAGATAGCTGTCATGTTGGCTGGGACCTAATTGCATAGCTGACATCATGACATACTATCAGTGTCTGGAGCTTTACCGGAGGAAGAAAACAACGACCCGATAAGTGATTTTTACCTGTTGCCAGTCATTTTTCCCTTAAGTTACAGGGAAGCTTCTAATAAAATAACACATCATATCACATCACATACAGCAAATAACATACAATGGCACAGCATTATGACAAAAATTTCTCAAACTAGGAATTGCATGTGACATTATGGATGGCTTAGTGATCACTTGGACCAGTTGGTTGGTATTGTTGCCAAGTACACCAAGGTTATTCAACCCCAAAGGTAAGTTCATAGGTGCACTGTTCCCTACAGAGGGAGGATTACCATTCACAGACGCAAGGTGTCTTTCTGAACATATGCTGGCCCATTTAATTCTACCAAGTAGTCAATGAAGTCAGCATAATAATCCCCATTTATAGACAAGAAAAATAGAGAGATTAAGTTTGTGCCTAAGGTGACAAGCCATAGTGAGAATCTTAGAATCCAGGTCCCTGTCTAAATTCAACCCTGTGTTCTCAACACTATGCCTAGTTGACTATATTGAAAGTGAGTCTTCTAGTGACAAAAAGAGCCACATGAGGAGTATTAAAGCATGTTTCAAAAGCCTTGCCTACTTCTGCAGAAATGGCTCTATAGGCCTTCTCCTAGGAGATAAATAGCATCACCTTCATCAATGACAGGAAAAAATACATTAAGTATCAGCTACAGCAAAGAAAGTCATGACATACCTTTCCTAGAGAGAGAATTATAACTCATTCCAAAACCCACATTGAGCCCATTCTGCCCTGCCCACCTCTCACTCTGGAGATCACATCGGATGATTTTCATATTTCAAAATAATGAAAAAAGGTAGTCTGCATTTTCAAGGTCTTGAAGTGATTGATCTCTTTAGAAGATTATAAATCAAGTATTTTCCATCTTTCTTTCTCTCTTTCTTTCTTTCTTTTGAGATAGGAGGTGTCTCCCTACACTTCCCAGGCTGGCCTGGAACTCCTAGACTCAAGTCATCCTCTTACCTCAGCATCTCAAGTAATTGGGAGTATAGGCACACACCACTGCACCTGGCTAGAGCAAGTCTTCCAAGGGATATCGGTGTTCAGATAATATTGATCAAAGATAACACACACATACACACAATTGGAAATCAGAATTGTCCCCACCACTGCATTGAAATAGCTCTTTCAAGGTACCGATGACTTTCAACTGTACCAATCCAATCTTTGTCCCCAACAGCTCAGAGAGGAGAAATGATCCCTCAAGTCACAGGGACTAGGCCAGGATGAAGTTTCCCCTCTGACTCTCTGAGTGTACTGGGGCAGTGAATTCTGACAGCAGGTGAGTTCCGGGATCTGCCATTGGTCTTTCTATTACAAAATAATACAGATATAAATGTTAAAATTACAGTAAAGGATAAGGATGAACATAAATATCATCCATAATCCTATCATTCAGATAATCTTTGTTAGTTAACCTATTATTGTATTTCCTGTGTGTGTGTGTGTGTGTGTGTGTAAGAGAGAGCTATTTTTTTAATTTCAAATATTCCTTACATAGGCATATGTATGTATATACCTATTCATTTGAATATATTATCTAGGACATAAGGAGAGAGAAAAAATGTTTTAATCTTAATAGGATTAACTACAATTCATATTAAGGAAAAGACAAACCTGGAAGGGGGGGGCTTTGTTAAATGCCCTCCCCCTCCCCCATGCTCCCTCCCCTTCCTACCCATTCCCAGAACCAAGGTTTTGTCAGCTCTGAGGCTTAGGGGAGGAAGGAAAAATTGTAAAACAAAAGAAAGAACTTGAAGCTTCTGGAGGGACTTTAGGAGGTGAGTAATGCTGGGCAAAGAGGATTTGGGAGGGGAGTCAGCTGCACAATGCACCAAGAATAACTAAAGTTTTCAAGTCTAAACAACCTACTCACACTTGCATGAGCCTGAGGGATGAACTGGAGAGGGGAATGAGATTCCCATGTAGAGCAGGACAGAAGCAGCATGCAAAGAAGCCAGAACCCTAAGAACCAAGGTAAGCACACCATTTGCAGGGTGGCAGACGTTCAGAGGAGTGCTTTGGACCTCCAAGGTCTGTAGTACTGGGAGTTTCAAGGCAGCTTAACTCAAATCTCAAAAATTATGGGGACCACAATTAACATTGGGGTTCACATGTAATACTCTGCAGTGTTTCCTAGTTTTGTGAGGTCTTGTCCCCCCACCTCACCCCCATGTTCAATGGTTGATAACTTGCCTTTGCAAGCTCTGACAGGAGATTCCACTGACCTACTTTGCTCTTTTCTCCTGATGGATGTGTAAAGACTCTGATCTAGGATAAAGACTACAATGGAACTGGAGGAGAAAATGGTAGGGCTTGCACAAGGCAGTAAGGTGTGAAACAGGAAGGATGAAGGATGTTGTGTTATTTTTCTGTCAATCAGAAAAATAACTTAAAGGAGGAAAGATTTATTTAGGCTCAAAGTTTCAGAAGTTTCAGTACATGGTTGGTTGGTTTCATTGTTTCTGGGACTGTGATAAGGCAGTAGTATGTCACAAAGAAAAGCTAGAAGCAGTGAGAGAGAGAAGGAGGTGGGGGGACAATATAAGTTTCCAATATAAGTTTCCAGTGACCTACTTCCTCCAAGTAGGTCCCACTTTATAGTTTCTATCACCTCCAAATAGTCCTAAATATTAATTTACCAATAGATTAATCATTGAGGCAATCAGAGCCCTCATGACCCAAAATTTCCCCCAAAGGCCCACCTCTGAACACTGATGCATTGGGGACCAAGCCCTCAACACATGAGATTTGGGGGGACATTCCAGCCCCAATTTACAACAGCTGTTAGTCACTGAAGTCCTCTGAGAGCTAAACTGACAGAAAAAACTTTCCCAAATATGGAAGTATTTTCTGTGTTATAAACAGTAAATGGGTGAAGCTGGGGGAGATGGTGCATGCCTGGTGTCCCAGAGGCTCTGGAGGCTGAGACAGAGCATCACAAGTTCAAAACCAGCCTTACCAAAAGTGAGGCACTAAACAACTCAGTGAGACCCTATCTCTAAACAAAATACAAAATAGGGCTGTGGATGTGGCTCAGTGCTCGAGTGCCCCTGAGTTTAATCTCCAGTATTCAAAAAATAAAAATAAAAATAAATAAATAGGTGAAATCTCTGTAGGATTTAGAATCCAAAAATTTTTAGGTATAGCAAAATCTTAGAAGATATCATTTTCCCAAGAGCTAAATAATGTCCAGGTCTCTCTATCTATCATGTGTGGATTTATAGGTCCACACATCCGACTAGTCATTAATTAATGCAAATTCATATTAAGGACCTTTTGTAATATTTCACCTGTGAAATGTTAAAAACTTAAATTAGATGGTACAATGGAAAAAAACAGGTTTAGTCAAAAGATCTTAGGAAGGACAATAAAATTTTATCGGTGAACATTTGTAGAATTATAGAAGAAAAAGGAATATAATATGACTTTATATTTAGCAGTCTGGAAATTGAAAGTAAGTGCCAGAAATGGAGAAAACGGGGCAACTGGTTTGTGTAGGAGGAGATAATAAGTTTACATTCTTATTATGGAAATTCACAGACAAGGCCCATTGGGCCAGAGGGATTGGCCAGGAGACAGAGGGAAGTGTGAGATGAAGTTGACAAGAAAAGTCAGAGCCAGAGCAATGGGTTGGGAGACTTCCACAGGGGCCAACAGAAGTCAATAGAGAGGAACAGGCCTCCCGTGGAGGGAGGTAGAAGTCAACAGGCTCCATCACACTTCATTTAGCTCACTTGAAAGATTAATTCTTTTCTCCTTTTCAAAAAGGGTTGCTAGCAGAAGGCAAGGAGGGGCTTAGGGGTTTCCCTCCCACTTTGGGGGAAGCAGTACAACTTCAGTTTGTGGATTTCTAGAGTGCTTGATGCAGAGAATGCAGATAATTTGATCAAAACCTCAGGAGGATGCAGGAAGAACTCTTTAATTTAAAGCCCTGGGCATTCTTTAGATCTTCTTTTTTTAAAGTGCCATTTAGCAGAAGCTAAGAACATCACTTTGGTGCCCTTGCTTCTGGTCCTAACCTAAAGAAAGAAAATGTTTAGAATGCTAGGAGGAAGCACGACCTTTCCAGGACCCCAGAGTCAACTCTCTGTGACAGACAGAAATGGAGGGCAAGTAAGTGAAAGGGCACAGAAAGAAGAGATTGATGAAGGCCAAACACTATCGAAGCAAAGCTTCAGAGTTTACTAAGTGTCACTAAGGTTTCTGAGAATATAAAATTCAGTGTTTGCAATCAGAATTAAGGTGGGGGAAAGAGAGCACGTGTCTAAAAAGAGCAACGTGGCCAACGGCATCTTATTCCAACAGCGATTCAATAATCATGTGTATTCGTGTTCTCAGAATGAACATACTGGGTTTGGGGGAAAAAAAAATTACAAGTGCCAGTCCTCTTCCTGGATGTATTTTTCCTTAAAAAAAATGGCCGTGAATTCTTAAACTATGTCATCAGTCATGTTTCTCCAAGTGTGAATTCCCTGAATCAAAATACCTCAAAGGCATATTTAAGATGTGACTTCTTATACACCAGAATGATGACTCTTTCCACTTTTTCAACAAGTAACTCCATGGATCCCTTTGCAAATTAAAGTATCAGAAACTTTACATGAAGAAATTTGGGTCTTCAGAGACTCTGAGCCCCAGATATTTAAACAGAAATCCAATTTCCTCAAACATTAGCTGGAACATTAGCTACTGTGCAAAGCTTAAGGGAACAGAGAAAATCATTAGATTATATTTCCTAAACTGAGAGGATGTAATCTTTAGTCTAAAAAGTTTTGTCATATTTCATTTTGTCAGGGTGACATTATGGGATAGACCCTACCAATGAAATTTTGTACAGAACTTATATAAACACCAACACACACATACACACACACACACACACACACACACACACACACAGAACAAACTACATTTGGAACTTTTCCCAAATGATAGTGGTGGTGTTGATTATGTGTATTTTCGTTGTTGTTTTTAATAAACTTCAGAATTTATAATTTTATTTTTGTACCAGTTTCAATGAAAGGATAATCTGAGGTAAGAGACATGGAAGAAAAAGAAGGTAGACAGTTGAGCTAAAAATGCACCAGAATTATACATTTTCAGTCCTATATAGGAAAAAACATGCCATGCAGTGCAATCATCCCAATTCCCTGCATACGTACACTAGGTGCATCTGAGGAGAAATATCAATTTCTACTCATTTCCAACTTACAAAGCTCAAGTTTTTTTTTCCTTTAACTTAAACCAGGTTTTTTTTTCCAAATAAGGTAGCTTTTCACAAAACTATTTCCCCTCCTACATCTGTGTTCCCTGTGTCAGAAAGCCATAGAGGCTGCTATTTTCCAGAGCTGTCATTGTATTCTGTAACAAAGCTCCCTCCTGTTAGCTGAGCTGAACAGTAGAAGCGCTTTCAAACTAAGATTTTCGAAGAACCTAGGCATTTTACCCTCAGCAGTGGGGTCTGACTTAAGCAATTTTCCTTCTTTCTCTTGATTGAAGCTCATTTTCATCTCACAGAGCTGTAACTGCAATCCCAAGTCTCCTTCAAGGTTTCTAGAAATGATAAAACCGTTATTGCTTAATTCTTTGGGTCTTAAGCTATAACGCCTCTGGACATGCCTCTCTGTATGCAAGAGAATCCAGCTGAGTATGCCCCAAACAGCCTCCTGGGTCAGCATTAGAAACCATGGAGTTTTCTACCAGAGTTTGATGCAGGATGAAATACTAGAAGTGATGGGCAACAGAAAGCAGATCTGGACATTTGATTCTCTTCATCCATTAGAATAATATAGACCAAATGATGATGGAGGTTTCATAATCCTTCTTTTGTCTTCTCCTCAACCTGACCATGTGGTAGTTCCTAAGAATCAAATGCTCTATCAAGTATCTAAGATTTATACTTGTTTCTTTTTATATTCAATTCTACAACAAAAACTTAATTCCTTTGATGTGTCAGGCGCTGTGCGGTGCATCTGAAATTTAAATAACAGAAGCATGACTAATGTACCCTTGAGTAACTCAAGGTCAGTGGGAACACTTGAAACTTCTGTCATCCCCCAGCACTCAGCTTCAGGTGTCCCTTCTGATGAGACGTGTTCCCTGACCAATGCTCCTGAGGAGGCAGAATTCTAAGTGTCCTCTAAGATATTCTGCTCCCTGATGTATATATCTCACCTGGAAGGTGAAAAGAAACTGAATATGATGGGATGTCACTCGCATGAGTAGGTTATACTATTTTGGAAAGGTGGAGAGATTTTAATGATGTGATTAAGGCCCTAAATTGGTTGACTGTGAATTAATCAAAAGGAAGATATCTTGGGTAGCCTGAGCTAATCAGGTAAAAGTCCTTAGCAAAAAAGAGTTGGCACCTTCCTGAGGGAGAGATTTCAAGAAGGCCTCATAGCAAGGTCCTGAGAGTGGTCATTAAAATTGATAGAATCTTCCAGGTGATATCCATCCAGAAAACAGACCACAGTCCTACAAATAAAACTGAGCTCTTCCAATAAACTCATGAACATGAAATAGAACCTTGAGTTTCAGAAAGGAGCAAGGCTCATTCAACATCTTGATCATAGATTTGAAAGATGTTCAGAAGAGGACCTCAATAAACTGTGCCTAGACTTCATTCACAGAAACTGAGATATAAATGCATGTTGTCTTAAGCCACTAAGTTTGTGGTAAAACAAAGAAAATATGGGCAAGGTTCAGGAAAGGTGGACATGTAACATAGAATATTCTCACTATCTATCAGAAGACCTCAATTCTGAACCTGACTCCACCTATTCAGTGAGTGACACTGGGCAAATCGCTTTGCTTCTCTGAATCTTACCCCAATTCCTTCACATGTAAAATGAAGGAGTTGAACTAGATAAAACTCTGAGACCCTCTCCTCTCTCAGTTATGCTTCATCATGGGTTACTCACCTTCCAGCCCCACCACAGCAATGAAAGCTCACTGTCAGCTTCCTTGAGTACCCACAAACCAGGAGCTCATGAAGGAAAAGCTTTTAGAAGAGTGGAAGGAGCCCTGCTTTATCTCCTCATTTCCTAAATGTTTTCATAATGGTGTGAAGAGCAATACATAGATATTTCCAAATCTACACAGCATAGAAAGACTCAAGTCCTTAAAATACACTAGACATAAGACCTCCAAAGGGTCCCTCATTTCAGAGGAGATCTCTTTAAGGCTTCTAGAAACCTCTATAGAAATAAAGAATAAGTGATTACAACCCTTTCTCAAATATCACTTTTATGCCTCAAATACTGTATAATAAACCCAGTTTATTGAGCTCTTGATATTCAAGCTCTAACTCAGGCACTTTCTATGCATTACCTATTAGGAAAAGGTTACTAACTTATAAAAGAATATACATTTGGCAAGCAGGGGTGAGAATTCTAACCCAGGCCCATGTCAGGCTGAAGCTGGTGCTTTTCCCTCTATATGACACTTGTTCTGTTGCCATGACACTCATTCACATGCCCTCATATACTCAATAAACATTTCATGGTCACTCATTCATGCATCACACTATATAGGGTAACCAATCATCCCTGTTTTTTAGGGACTGAGATATTCCACAGGATGCTGAATTTTCAGTGCTAACACCATAAACTAACAGAAAAATGGGAGGAGTTGGTTACCTCAGCAACCTGTGCTCAAGGCTGAGGATGCAGAAATGCAGCCCACGGGACATGTGGAGATGTAAAGTAAAACCCTAAATGCAAAGCTTTCTCTGAAAGTCAGACACTTTTTTTCATTTCTTGGGCAAACCCCATGTACTCTTTTCTATAGGACAATCCTATGTAGGATTTGTCCACACAATCTCTTAAAAGAACCATGCTTGAGATTAAACTATAGGCCCACCTGTCTGGGAATCTACATGACTGTTTCACCCAATCTTATATCTTACCTGAGAGATGGGTGGCTTGACTGTTTTCCCTTTAGCCATCGTTGCTCTTTAATCCAACTAACCTAAATCCAAAGAGAACAACATAAGACTTTTCACAGAGTTGCTGTTACCAGCTTCTAATTCCAAACTCAGTAAATCTCTAATTGACCTGATAGCAGTATATCAACTCTGATTCCTGAGTCTTAAACTTCTCTTGGACTTTCATAATTGCATATGCTAGAGACAATAGAAATAGGCAGCAATGGCTATTGATTGAGGAACTATTTAATCTAAAATTTATATGAAAACTTATCCTGATCTCTCTTTCTAACTCAGAATTGTCCATAAGTTTCATATGGGCTGGACTTCAGGGTTTTGGCCATGGTGAACTGCGCAGCCAGCATCTCCCACTGATCCAGGGACATTTCAGGTTCCAGGAGTGGCCTCTCCTAGCAGCTGAACCTCTTAAACATTTTTATCAGAAGGAGCAGAGGGAGCCATTGCTGAGACCACCAGAGGTGTTCTTGGGTAATGGGCCCTCAAGAATCCCTCGGTAGATGCTTGGGGTTGGCCAGAATCTCCCAGTTACAGTTTAGTGAATCAAAATTTCAGAGAAATTCCTGAGACATGAAATATTACTTAAATTCTACCTTCGCTTTCAGGCCAGTGGGGCTTTTTTCAATTTACAGTATCATCACCCTCAGTTTCGAGCTGAGGTAAAACTGTGAGAGACAAGTCTCCATTGGCCCTGTTCTCCAGCTTCCCTTCCCTTCCCCCACAGTCTCCTTTTGGGAGTGCAGGACCTTCCCACCTTCCCATTTCTCCTCTTCACACCTACCTCAGAGAGGTTCAGCTTCACTCTGGTTAAATGAAGATCAAGGGTCATTTGCATTTGACACTTTGAGCTTTCATGGTACCATGAGAGGGTTTTTCCCCATAGAAAGAGTTGGGACCCTTTTTGTGAAGAGCTTTACAGAATCACAGACATTACCCCCAGACAGTAAGGTCTTGACCCCACCTCCAGTCTCCTCTCCCAGTCCTGCTCCTGGTTTTGCCCACATCTGTTCCTCCCCATCTGGCCTTGTCATTCCAGGCTGCACTTTTTTCTTCTGCCCCAGGGCAGGAATACCTGCCTCAGAAATGTTTACATCCCACCAGAGCTTCAAAACTTTCCTGGCCATTGTCCTTTGATCTGCTCTTCTCCATCTATGTGAATGCCTGCAGATACCCCCTGCACCTTTCCAGGGCTGTGCAGAGCAATAGCTTCTCAAATTTGTCAGAAATGAGATCACCAAGCTTGGGGGAAGATGAAAATATGATCTACACACTACTGCAGAGAGCCCCAGGAGTCAACTTGCCATTCATTTATTCAATCAACAAATCTAGCAGAGCAGATGGGGCATAAAATATTATACCCAGCTTCAAGAGCTTTATATATTAGAATTTGAATACTAGAAGGGAGTTGGGGAGCCATCTGCCCAAATTCTTACCAATAATAGCAATGATCTTTCCAATATGCCTGACAGACATTGAAACAGAGGCAGCTCACTTCCCCTGAGGACAACTCCAGTTCTTAGAAATTTTTTTTTTTTTACAATGAACCAAAATCTACCTGCATGTCAACCTATTTCTAGTGTCTATCAATAAGCCTCTATTCCACATAAACATTCGCAAAAATTTGCACAATCTTCTGGACTATTCTGAGGTAGTATCAATATCCAATGATTGGCTCACTTATTTTTTATGAATGGCTCTTTCCCATCCCAATTGCGATATAGGGCACATACTCTGGTATCTCAGAGTTCCCTGAGAAATGTGGTGATCAAGTCTATGGACAATGTTCCACAAATGGAGTACATGATCATTCCAGTGCACAGAGGGACTTTGGCTATTCCCAATCTGCTTCTTTGCTTCTCTCCTTATGGCTGTCAGGGTTCCTCCAGAGACATAAATGTCCAAGAGGAATGAGGAAAAAATGGCTAAGAGAGGTAGGGCCATGCACTAGATCAGATAACAGGGATTGTGGAATCAGACTGACCAAGGGTTCTGATAAACAACTTTGGCAGTTATTAGGTGGGTGTCTTTGAACAACTTACTGAACCTCTCCAACCAGTCCTGATTCATCATGCTTGAAATTGGAATGGTAATGCCTTCCTTATCAAATTGGTGTGAAAATAAAGTGAAATATTATATGTACTATGCCAGTGTCAAAAGGCCAGATTAGACTGGAAAAAAAAAAATCTGTATTGCTTTTTATGACCGTTGGTCTTTTCTTTCCAGCAGAATCCTAACCACCTGGATTTAAAGCTGTTCTCTCTGTTCCCCTTCTGGCGTGAAGAGAAAATATTTGTCATTCCCTTGGTGCATTAGGTTTATATCTTTAAGAGAGCCAAGTCCCTTCCAGGAATGAGCCGGCTTCTCTATAAGTCAGAATTTCCCTGTCTATGCCAGGATCCCAGCTGAGTTCACATGAAGGACAGGGGTTCAGACATGACTCAGGGAGTGGCAGGATCAACCCTTGATGTTTCACCTCCTGCTAATCCATCTCCACATCCCCACATCTTATGCATCCTATCTATTGATGGGGTCACACCACAGCCTTACCCCACTGGAACCTGTGGATTTCCTCAGCTGTCTTTAACCACCTTTATCTCTAGTCTACAAGCCTCTGCTAAACACTAAAATATCCAAAATTATGCTAGAAATTATTTTCTGGAATTGGTGACAGTCATAGAGCCATTGAAAACATTATATCCAAGTGTCTTTCTTGCCCTCATGTGACCCATTCTCTGGAACTGGAGGCTCCCTTGAACTTGGCAAGATGCAAAAAAAGCCAAGAAACAAGTAACTCTTGCAGGCCCCTTTGCCTCCATCTACCCACCTGACAAATCAGCCCAGCCAGATGGCTATTGTTCACATTGTTCACTGAAGGCAAGGTGCATACTAAAGAAGAGGTCATTGGTAGTATTCAGAATCACTTTTTCCTCTGGGTCTCCTCTCTCTGAGCTGAACATTATGGAGTTGAGGTGGTTGATTCTATGTCCTTGGCAGGCAGCCATCTCTTACAAGCTGATTCTCTGGCTGCATGTTACCATATGTTTATTTCCCTTTTATATCCCCTGAGGCTTCATTAAAACTCAGCTTTGTGATCCAGTCTTAGATCTCACCTGGTATATTAAAGGACAGGGTACTTGTGCCATACCGCTGACCTGGGACCCCACTGATAGTAGCCATAAACCAAGGAGGGTCTTGTCACCAGAAATTCAGGTTTTGATTAGAAGTGACAACCCTTCCTTCTGGCTGTCTCTGCTTTCTTTTCTTACCTGTTCTCCAACTTGCCTAGATCTTCAGTTTGGTTAGAGGGACAACATTCATTTATTTAATGACTTTTGATTTCTTATAAATAGATTATTTTGGAAGATATTTTTGTCCCAGAAATGGCAAGATCTCTAAATTTCCCTTCCTGCCTTTTGAGACAAACTCTGAGCCTACCTTCCTCTTCACCACCTGCCCATTCTCTCTTCCTGTTCCTCAGGTCAGGGCCTGTGCATGTCTCACCAGTTTCCCTGGTAAGCCTCCCAATAGCCCCCCAAGCCATTGCCCATCCCATTTAGCAGGCTGCTGTCAGAGTGCTCCACACCAGCTCCTATATAGAGTCCAAGTGCTTTCTCAAGGCACAGGGGGCTCTTCATGCAAAGTACCATGAGGTATTTTCATTTCCTGAATGTACACTGCTTTCTCTCTCCTGCTATCAAAATTGCCTTCCCACAGCCCGCCACTCCACTGTGCCAATAACCATTTGGGTCTTGCCTAATTGAAAAAACCCTTGCTTTTGGCTTCCTTTCACTCAAGTTTCCAGGGCTCTCTTCCTTTTTGTGATGTGATTCAATGACCTTACTCAGGATATGGAAATGCAGCCACCCATGGCCCATGTTTCTTGGCTCCACATTTCTTACAGAAGGTCCACTCCTCTCTCATTCATTCTGGCCTCCTGCCTGCTGTTGATCCCATCTGTAGTTGTCTCTATCAGGATAACAAATGGGGTGAGGCTAAAAATAAAACAAAATGAAGAAGAAATAGAAGAGAAGGGAAGGGAAGAAGGGAGAGAAGGGAAGAGAAAGAGATTGATTTTCCTTTGAAGAAACCCAGTTCTGTTTCTGAAATGTCTCCTACATTGAAAGCCACTCTACATCACCCAGAGCCCCAAAGGAATCCCAGCCCACAGGACCTCATGGAAGGAGAGACCATTTATAGGCTCACAAACTAGATTTCCTGAGCCACATCTTGCTGCACCACAAGGTAGGGATATTGTTTAGTATTTCCAATTCCATTTTCCTTGAACAGGAGCAATCAGCCTCTCAGTCTCACATGTTCCTAGCAGACTCCTTGGTTGCCTCACCCCATTGGCAATCCCCTCCCCCTTCTTCTCTGGGGTTATTCACCTGCCTCTCTTGCCTCTACTGAGCTTCATCCCCAGATAACGCAGACCTTCTTTACCTCCTCTGTCTCAAATCCTGTCAGATCCCAGCCTGCTGCATTAACCCTCTGTCTTCCCCAAATCATATTTTTAATCAGAAAATCCAACTAGTGATGCCAGTCCCTGCTGGTGATTGTCAGGCTGGCCACCAATGCCGGTTAGAGGCAAGCAGCCACTGGGCCAGGGGGTGGGAGTGGCTTGTCTAAGATCAGTTTTCTGTCCCCAGAGCAAGAGCACAAGAATTCTATTTGGTTGGGGTTTTGTGGGCAGGAGGAAAGAGGGTGTTGCTTATTTTTTGTTCTTTTTTGTTTGTTGCGGTGGTTGTTTTTCCCATCAGAAAGGCTTTCTTCTCTGATTAAAAAAAAAAAAATGAAGAAGAAAGAGAAAAGAAGGCATCCTGGAGAGGAACAAAGTATGTATGTAAAGACCTCTGATGCATGGGAGCCTGAAGAAGCTGCCCAAGAAGTCAGGCCCTGGGCTCTCTGTGGTTCTGCATTGCCTCAAGAATGTTTTGTGACCTCAGGAAATAAAACAGTTGCAATAATCCCAGTCTGTGCTCATTCTCAGTGCTTCCCTTCACCTATACAGAGGGATTTGAGACCCTTGATTACCTAAGGTTGGGTCCATCTGGTCACCTGTACTTGCTTGAGCCTAGGTAACTAGATTTTCAGCCTCTAGGCAGCTTCCCACAACTTTTCTCCTACTAGTTTCTTCCCAGCTGGACTTTCTTAGGCACCTTCCTTAAGAGCTAGTCCTCTTGCCTCTGAGCTGGTGTATTCTTGCAGCACAGAGACCATAGCCCTCCACTAACTGCAATAACTAGAATCTACCTGACATTACAAGAACCTCCACTCATATCAAACTAGTGACACTTGCAGACTCAGTGAATTTTGAGGACACTTAAGGGAAAATATTCCCACCCGTGTCATTACACTGCTCCCAGATAAAGCTGACTCCCAGAATACCTACCTGTTAATCTCATTGGCTCTCCAAGGACAATAATATTTTTTTCTGCTGGAAAATTGTTCATTGACCTACATCTGGTATCTTTTAATTGCAACTGCCATGAAACACTAACATTTTTTTTGGTTTTCCAAGAGATTTCACTTTCAACTACTGTATTTTCCCCAATAACTGACCCCAGCTTTCTGCAAAAGGAAAGAAAAAAGAGTAACTGAACACACCTTGTAAAGCTCTTCTTATAACCAAGAGCTCATTTATGTTGCCCTGGGGAATAAAAATCACTAAAATCCTTTCTTCATGTATCTCGTCACCACCCTCAAGGCTGGCCCCAAACTTTCTCTGTTTACACAGGAATTTTATTTAAGAACATTAAAAAGGTAAAAAAAAAAATCACCTACACTCTCATCACCCCTAAAAAAATTTCCATTTTCATTTTTCTAATCCTTTCCTGTAAGTGGAAATAAACGCTATATAATTGGATGCAACTTTGATACAATCTTTGCAAGTTTTACCTTATAATACAAACTTTTCTCCACTATTACTACAAAGTCTTCAAATATAACTTATAATGATAGCAGAAGAGTCTATTGATTTGATGAACTTAACTTAGTGCATGCTTTTCTAATATTGG
This sequence comes from Marmota marmota marmota, assembly GCF_001458135.2. NCBI lineage: Eukaryota > Metazoa > Chordata > Mammalia > Rodentia > Sciuridae > Marmota > Marmota marmota. The sequence continues at coordinate 23,592,882 of NW_026000101.1, forward strand.
TCTTTGAGGCAATTTTCATATTCTCTTCAAAACAGATAGTGCTGCAATAAATATCATGGTACATAAAGCTTTGTCCCTTTATTGAATCATTTCTTTAAGATCAGTTCCCAAGAGGGAAATCCCTCCACAGATATATAAAACTTTTACAGTTGTTAAAATATTTTGTCCTATCCCTTTCCAAACTGGCAGTACTCTTGTCCTTACCACCATAGTTTGTTATAAGTGCAAGGAGGGGAGAACAGCTATGTGTGAGCTGTGTGAGAAATGATTTTTTTCCCCTTCAAAATAGTGACCAAAGTTTTGAAACCAAGTTTGTATTAAGGCAGGTTCAGTTGTTTTCCCCTTGCTTGCTCCCGCCCCTCACTAATGTCTACCAATGCTGCTGTAACCTTCTACTTCATGGATCCTTTCTATTCTGCACCCCTCTCCCACACTATGACCAGCATGGGAAGAGAGCACTCAGTTCCTCCTGACACAGCCCAGACAACTCTGGCAATTGAGGGCAGTCTTTTCTGAGTCTGGGTCTCTCTGTCCTGACTTTGCTTTTTGCCAGTGCTTACCTTCCATGAGCATGTGTAGATTCCTCTTCTTGGTCCAGACAAAGCTATTCTTTCCAATTACCCTGATACCTTCATCCCAGTGCCATGAATCAAGCCACTCTTTCTGGCATCTCTAGTTTCTTCCGGTGCCAGTGTTTCTCCTTATTTCCATGATTACAGAGTTTTCCCATCCAGGAAAAATAAAAATAAAATTGAACCATTCCCAAAGGAAACTAGAAGTTTTATTCAAACTAGCACTAAAACTATAAAGCAAAGTCTGAGAAGAACAGACATATGCCACCACACACAGCAATTTTATCTTTATTATCATGTTAATGTAGAAAGGATACATGAGTTAATCTACAGCCTCACAAGAATAAGTGGCAGAGCCACATTTGAACTTGGAACCCCTTGCTTCTCTCTGTTCCACACAACTGGGAGCTGGATTTGTGTACCTGAGTCTGTGAACTCTGAGGTAAATAGAAAAATTCTAGAACATAAACTCCACAGCATGTAAGTATCACAAGAGTCACATGCTTGTTCATTTTATTTAGCTACCATTATTAGCATAATATATTGATTTGGTGAATGAACAAAATCTTATTCCCAATAATTTTCATCCCTGTCATCATAATAATTACTGTTTACCAAGTACTGGCTCTGTTAGACACCATGGCAAGTGCTTTAAATGATTTAATTTAATTTCTATGGCATTTAATTTAATATAATTTAATTTAATTTCTACTCAGAGGTAAAGTTGACTATCCTCGTTCTATAAGTGAAGAAACTGAGATTCAGAAAGGGGGAAAACTTGGCCAAGGTTAGAAAATTAACATGTGAGATGCAGAACTCCACCCCCAATATCTGGGCTCTTAACCATTCCTGTGTCCTGCTTCCACCAATAGAACCTTTCTTATAATCCACCAATCATAGCAGGCAATATAGCTTAATAGAGACAAATAAGGATGAGATGAACATAAAGTGATTCTAAGCTTGAGGTTGCTGTGGAGGATCTTAGAGATGGAGAGAGATTAAACTTTCAAGGTAGGCAGAATGTCTGGCACAGCTAAGGAATCAGACACATTATTGATTACAGTGCAAACCTAAACATATCTGGGCTCTTCCGCTACATTTAATAGCAACATGAGTTTGCAAAGCTTGCAAACTTCCAGTCAGAGATGAACAGGTTTTGCCAAATATTGGGGAATAAATCTTAAAAAGATAGGAAGCTAGATCATTTTAAAAGCATAATAATCCCATGGAAGTATTCAGATCCATATAAAAAAAAAAAGAACCCTTAGTCTCAATGACACATGGGTCTCATTGGCCAGGCAATTTTAGAAGAGGTGGCATGCAAAGCAAAGAAGACCAACAAGGGAGGCTGGAAGTGAGAAACACTTTCATTCGGAGAAGTCAGGAAGGCAAGACTGGAGGAAAGCTACATCTATCTCATAGTTTTTGTGTTGAATTACAGATACCTGCCACTTCCAACTAAAGCCTGAACCAACAGAATGGGAAGAATATTCAAAACGGGAGAAGATGTAAATTAAGTATGCAATGTCATTGGTGCACATTATGGGGATTGCTTGCAATCACTGAAGGAGCAAGTCTTCATCCTGCCTGGCCAGGTATGGAAACTGTGCTGAAGGAGAGATGTGACAGCATTGCCACTATCATCTGACAAGAAAAGGGAATCTGAAAAGCAGTATTAGAGAAAGGACAGAGAACAATGTCACGCAAGTGCCTCGGACAGGTGGTATCCCTGGAGAAGAGCCATAGGCCAAAGTACAGAGGAGACAATGTTGTAGCTTAACACCACTTGCCCTCTAACCCAAAAGTCAGATTATCATACCAAAGAAGGATCTAGATAAATGAAGTTTAATGTAGTCGTTCTTTTACTTCAGAAATGGGTCAGGCATTTGACTAAAATATAGAGAGATATATTCTAAAAAATGTAGCAAGCCATGACATTTAAATTTATTAGGTGACAAACATTGTGTTGTACCATCTGCCACTCTGTGCTAAACTTCCTGTAACTAAAGATGTGCAAACCCTGGAGAATAAGCATTAGGTAAAATAGATTCATTTTATATAATTGTACATAATTGTGCATGTAATATTTTAACGTAATATTACTCAACAGCTGTGCAAATAATAGAAGGGTTACTCACATAGACCATATGCTGGCAATGAGGTAGGAAGGGAGCATTCCAACCCACCCGTGAGCCTACAACTTCACTGGGATATCATATGGCTTCTATAGAGAGAGAGGTTCAGATTGAAGGCAGACACTGAAGCAGAGCTCCACAGAACTCAAAAGCAAAGGGGCAACATCATCTCTGATTCCCACTGCATTTGGTCAGGTTTAGCTCACTTCAGCTTCTGCTCTTCCTAAAGTTAGCTTTCCTCTACATGGTCTCTTTTGCTTTTCTATAACTTTTATGAGCTTTCAATAGTCTAACTAAAATCACATATTGACTAATCACAAGTGGATACACTTCCTCTTGCTTTATGTTGTATTTTAAAGCAATATGGCAGGAGAGTTGTAGGAGACGGAACTCTCAACAGCCTTCTTGTTAAACTTTTTCAAGTGTTTTTGTTTAAGTTATAAATTTCCCCCATTAAATAGTTTGGTCTTATTATTCCAGTTTTAGAGATGAGAAAACTGAGGCTTTGTGTTTCAATCAATAAGTAGTTTACTGAATTCCTAGTCTGGATCAAGTCCATATAAGTCATTTGCTTACGGTGGTACAAAATTTAAGCCAGAGCTAAAGGTTAGGGCATAAGGCTTTTTCTTTCTGTTAATTCCTTTAGTGGTTCACTGATAAATGACAAAATTGGAAAAGCTGCCAATATGTCTATGAGTCATGTTTATCATTTATGAAAGAAAAACAAAAAAAAAACCCCAACTCATTGGAATGTATCTACACATACCCCTTTGTTCAGATATAAATATTTTTTTATATCTGAACAAAATCTTTCCATAAACATCCAGTCAATGTATTCCATTTCAGTCCTTGATTCTATTAATTCTATTCTACCTTTCCTTTTAAAGCCTATAATCTTTTTTATTTTGAATCTGCTCCTCTATAGTATCCATTTCAAGTCTGTGCAATAGGATGAGATATATTTTTGATGCATTATGCTAAGAAGAGTCCTACCTGCAGGCTAACTATTGTAAATTGCCTCAACATCCACTGTATTATACATTTCACATTGTTCTGCCTATACTATTAAAGTTTGGTCTCTTGGAAAATATTAGAAGAGAATTTAACTATACATAAATATTAATAGGTACAATAAAATAAGAACAGCATAAAAGTATTTCAGTACTAAAAGTTAAATGCGCAGGAGCCTAAGAAAAATCTTTTATTCTTTTTCCTTTTGTAAATGACTTTAAACTCACATAAGATAATGCAATGATAAAATGAAAAAAACCCAAGAATTTTATTATGATATATTAAGGAGAGGAATCAGTGGTTTACAAAGTCTTGAAATGACAAAAAAAGTACAATATTGTATCATTGAAGCAAGTAATCACAATTGCTAAAATACTGTTCTCCACCACAGTGCAATGATGTTTTAACTAACACTCAGAAAAACGTAATAATCTCAAACTGCTTTAAGGTCGAGAGAAGGTTATGAGAAAGAGTTACTAAAGCCATTAAATATCAAACTTGGGGGCTGACATTTGGTTTCAAATCCCCAGTGTTTGTAGGAATTTCAGCACAGGTGGTAAGTACAATCACCGTATGTTCAAACTAGAGACATTTGCAGAATCAGAACCAAGAGATTGTCAATTTAAGTGCATGTTCTTTTTGGTGAGGAAATTTGCTATTTTAAGATATAGTGAGAATAATTTATATTAATCCTAATTCACTTGAAAATTTAAAGATTAACTCAACCTGTCAAATAGAGTTCTGATCACTGAGTTTTTTTTCTAAACCTATTCCAAAAAGATTTATGCAATTTGGATACAGGATTATGGTTAAAAGTATAATTAAATTAAAAGAAAGATTCAATAATCCCTTAATCTCTCTGATCTTTAGTTTCTTTTTTAATGAATTGAGGAAATGGAATTAGGTTGTATCGCTACAATTCTATAATTACCTGAAAATCCGGACAGAATATAATCTTTCCAAGGCAGTCTTACATCTAGTTGGAAATATATACATTGGTTTAAAAACAAAAATCTCAGCCCCTTTGCCCAATTAGTTTGAAAGTCTCTATGCTACAAAACCAAGCAGCAAAGCCTGTCAAATCAACTTTCAGAAATATCCAAAATCTAGCCACGCACAGTATGGCACATGTTTGTAATCCCAGCAACTTGGGAGGGTGAAGCAGGAGAATTGCAAATTTGAGGCTAGCCTGCACAATTTAACAAGACTGTCTCCAAATAAAAATAGAAAGGGCTGAGGGGCATAGCTCAGTGGTGGAAAGCTTGTCTAGCATGCGCAAGGTTTTGGGTTGGATTCCCAGTACCACAAATAAAATAATACAGTAAAAGAAGATAAAGTAAAATAAATATCCAAAATCTAACCACTGCTCTTCACCTGCACCACAACTACAGAAGTGGGAAGATGCATTGGTGTCTTCCCTGTTCTCCCTGTTACAGTTATCACTTCTTGCCGTTCATTCTTTGCAAAGTGCCAGAACAATCATAGTTGCACACTCTTTTGGAGGTAGCTGCCCTCCCCTGACTCCAATCACAGTTGATTGGACTGGACCCAAGTTGGGTCAATGAAATTCTGTGAACCTGGAAACTGGAATTAGAATCCATAACTCAAATTAGTCTTTGTTATATGATCTATTGATATGATAACTACACAGTTGTCATCTCCCACTATATGCACAAAGAAGCACAAAAAGTGAATCTCTAGAATGAGAAGATACAACAGATCTAGAGAGAGAAATAGAGAGAAAAACCTGTATCTATTCTTGATGACCTGCCAGTGACTGATTCCAGGCACTTGTTGAGGACAAAAATTTTATAAGATACCTCTGTATACTTGCAATACAACCCCTTTTCTAATCAACAGCAACTTCAAGCCCTTCAGAGATATAGGAAAAAAAAAAACTTTCTTAGACTTCAGTTCCTACAATTCAGAAAGCTCCAACCCTTAGAATCAATTATGAATTCTGTATCACTGATAGTTACTCTACTTCCCTGATAAACACCTAGTGATACATGGAAGTTTTGGAATTAGAGCATGTGTTTCCTGTAGTTATCAGCTATGTGAACTTAGGGATATCACTTACCAAAGTTTCAGGTTTATCATCTGTAAAAATGGGGATAGTAATTTCCACTTTGCAGGCCTCTTTGAAGGAGAGATTTGTTGAAGGAGGAAATAAATGTAAGACACTTAGCAGATGAAATTGTAAATACCTTTATCATCATCATCATCATCATCATCATCATATCACCCTTATTATTCAAATAATCCTATAAGTCTACTATATGTTACAAATTTGGCTTATTAGTGAGAAATTTTAATTGCTGTTATTTTCTGGCAGCAAATAAATAGGGTTTAGTTACTCTTGTTTTTGTTTTAGAGTCAGCTGTATCCTGGCAACAGGTGATACAACATCCACTACAGTATCTTTTAACATTTCAAAAGGTCCTCTTTTTGAAGTGTTCATAGCCTAATGGTAATTATGTTTTGCTGTGACATCTAGTGTGTGTTTTATCTTTTGCTGGTTCTTTCTTAATTTTGCACTTATCAGGACTGCACTGTCACATCTGAATCAAAGGAGGCCAATGCAATAATAACAGAAAGTGCTGATATGACAGTCTGCTGTCTGAAGCTACAGCGGTGCACACTGTGTAGGGAGAATTCAGCCAAAGGGCAATGTTAAGCAAGGAAATGTGCTAAAGAGTGGTCAAGATTTCCATATCAGTGCCAGATGGATCAGTGGTCTTAGATTCCACCTCCAAGGGAGTCAACAGAACAAACTCTGTTGATCCCACCAGCAAGGCAGCTTTCCTACAGCCCCTTTGTGAAGAAAGTATAACTCTGGCATGGTTGCAAGTCTCCTGAGGATGTCCTCTATTTTTAAGCTCATGAATTTCACTTTCCTAACCTGACAAAAGGTTCTGGGTTGGATGACACATGGATGCAGGATGATTATACAGGAACCATCAGAGAGAGAAGACTGTCTGCTCTTATTAGATTTGATGGCTTGGCAAGACATATGCTGCTGATCTATAAAAGCTATGAGGATAAGAAAGCTTTAAATTGGGTTTAGGTGACTTCGGGCAGAATTTGAGATGCCAGTTTCTTTAGAAATAAAATTGTGCCAATGTCCCCTTCAGGGGAAGAAGGAGGACAGGGGTTTGTACCACAGAGATACTCCATAGCATCATAGCTGAATGCCATGCAGTAAACAGAAATCTAATCCGAAGAGAGAGGTGCAGAACACAGAGTGGGGAGAGAGAGCAAGAGTGAAGCCTGTAATCCCAGTGGCTCAGAAGGCTGAGGCAGGAGGATCACTTGTTCAAAGCCAGCCTCAGCAAAAGTGAGGTGCTAAGCAGTTCAGTGAGGCCCTATCTCTAAATAAAATGCAAAATAGGGCTGGGGATGTGGCTCAGTGGTCAAGTGCCCCTGAGCTCAATCCCTGGTACCCCCTTCAAAAAAAAATGAAGTCTACACTACCCTCAGAGGAGGAGGCCCTGTTATAGCATGATAGTCGCCCCATCCAGGTAAAGCCATCAAGACACTTTGGACACATTGTGGATGAAGGAGCACAAGATGCTGATGTTCTGAAGACAGAAAAGATGACATTAGCAATTTCATATAACAATATTAATTAGGGCCCCACTATGTGTTGAGTTTCATGCTGAGCCTTATTAGAACCAACATCATTAATACTACCATATAAAAATGTCTCAGAGGGCTCCAAAGATAATATCCAAGGTTTGCTCAAAGAAGGAACTTTGAATCTTTGCTGGCAAGAAATAAGTTGAGACTCTGGAGTGTTGTGTTATTAACATCAAAGGGTCAGTTTAGGTCTGTAAGCACAAAAGGAAAGTTTTATAAACTAAATTTTATAAACTTAGTATGTACTTTCCAGGACTGGTGATTTTAGGTAGACCTGGTAATCCCGAGGATCACTAATGCTGAACGATGCTCTTGTTCCCATCTACCTTGTCTGTAAGTCACATCCGCCAGTTCACAGCATTGGTTAAGCTCTTTCTGTACCTCCACACTGCAGGGCCTTTGGGAGCAGTCATCTATGCCTGCTTCCTGCCCTGGGACATGGCCCCAGGGTTGAACTGTGTGACCTGGAGTCAGAAAGGCTAGAACTGTTTCAGGTCACTCTCAGAAAACACTTCGGTGTTCCATAAGTGCAGATCAAATGGGAACAAAGAAGTGCAGTAGGTTTAGAAGCTAAAGCATTTCTCCACAATCTATATCAAAACACATCATGCTGGATAAACAAATCCTCTTCTGCCTCCACAGTGCAATCTTTTTTTTTTTTTAATGAAGTTGAATATTTTATTTCTTATTTTGTTGCAAGCTGCTGTTTCAGTGTATAAAAATAACACCAGTGAATGCAGTACATTATAAAATTAAGACAGTATTGTTCTTCTGACACTGTACAACACACACTTTCCTCTATGTCCAGTTTTTTTTAAATGGAAGATCATTAAGTATATTGACCCAGATCCAGGGATGGATGTAAGCACGTTACAGTATTATATTAGGCTTATAACAAGATTATCCTTGAATTACATACTTTTTTATAAGTATTTTTACCACAGATAATTTCATGAATTCTGATATCAACCTAGTGCCTTCTCTAAAAATCATAAGGAATTGTAAAAAAGATGCATATTGTGTTTATCGGCAGTCATTGGGAAGTTAAGGGGTATCTTCTTCCAGTAGCATTGTTAAGAGTAGTTTTTAAGTCTTCTATAAGACAACTGCTTGCAGTTATTCCATACTAGATTATTTAGGGTGCCATTTTCACTCCTCAATAGATTTTACATATTTCTCATATGCTTCTTCGCTCATTAGGTCATCTAGTTCTGAAGGGTCACTCAGTGTCATCTTTATCAGCCAACCATCTTCGTAACAAGATTTGTTCACAAGCCCTGGGTTTTCTGCAAGTGCCTCATTAATTTCAGTTACTTCTCCTGATAGAGGAGAATAGAGTTCACTGGCAGCTTTCACACTTTCCAAAGCACCAAACTCATCTTGTTTTTTCAATTTTGTTCCAACTTCAGGCAGACTACAATAAACAACATCTCCCAGAGCTTCCTGTGCAAAATTGCTGATTCCCACTGTTCCAATACCATTTTCTGTAGTTATCCATTCATGTTTCTCTGTGAATTTACGCACGGAGAGCAGAGTGGATCCGGTGCGCAGCGTCCGAACAGCGCCCGCCCTCACCCGCCAGGGCCGCGGCCGGCAGAGCGCAACGGGCGCAGGGGCTGCACGCAGGCTGCGGGCCGCAGCTAGCGCGCTCCGGACTGCTCGCAGCGCCATATTCGCAAGGGTACAGAGCCACAGTGCAATCTTAAGGGGAATCTTTCCCCTGAAGGCTTCTCTACTAAATGTCAACTCTATTTTTTAAAACAATGTAGTTTGTGTTTTCATATTAAAATATGGTCACTGCTGCGAATGGCTTTTTGAAAGTCATTGTCTAACTATCCTACAGCAAATGTTATCAATAAGTCTATGCACTTTGTTCCATTATATTATTGCACAAAGCTGTATGTGTTCGAACAAAGTTGCTACTGGATTTCACAGATATATTTATAATCTGCCTTTATTTCACTTAACTTTGGATCAGAAGCCATTGATCCTGTTTTTACATAATCTTAATTTGTACCAATTTGTTCAAATCCTGTACAACAGCCCATCATGGTTCTCCATTTAGACAGCTCCAGAAGTCACTATGATGAGGATTTACAGGAATGCCTTTCTGAATTGATATGTTTTCCATATGTGCTGGGTAGTCTACTATTAACTGTTATCTTAAAGTTCTTTGGCTCTATCAGCTCTCTCTCTCTCTGGTCTTCTCCCTTCTCCCTTCCTCCTTCCCTCCCCTCCCTCCTCCACCCCTCCCTCTCTCTTTCTTTTAATAATTCACATTCTGTGGAGAAAGTCACCACCCTTGTTAGAATCCAGAACAGGTCTTCTGAATCTCAGACTCAAGCGACAGTGCCTTGTGACTGAAAACACATTCTTCTTTTCAATTTGCTAGGGAAATTAAAACTGATAAGCCCTAGTACCAAGCATTTCCTTCAGCCATGGTGCCACAGTGAAGTGACAATGTTTACACTCAGGTCAGTACTCTATACCTGGTAACATCTTTGTGGGGCACAGAAATAATGCTCTTCATGAAATTTATCTTTATTACTTTGAGAGAATTATTCTTTTCTTTCTGAGTGCTTTAACTAAACTTTGGTGTTTAGCCAGCAAATATTCTATTTGGTTCTACCATTATTTGTTTATAGACAATCTCTCCATAAATGATTAATGACTTTGAGTGAAGTCTTCATTTATCTATAAAATTGTTGAACAATGACTACATGCAGGACATGGAACTTGGTGCAGAGGAGGCAACTAATAAACTTTGAAATAAATTGTCAATAAACAAATGTCCATTGGGTGCCTGCTAGATACAAGGCACTGGGTTAGTTACTAGAAGTAAATTACATTTTATTCATTTTTTTCTCAGAAAAACATAAAATTGGTTCTTGCCAAATGCAAAGTAACAAACTTGAGTTTTGAAATCCAGCAGATGTGGTCTGATAGATCTACTTTGTGCAATAAGAAAACACCTACTTCCATCCATTTTCTAACTTTGTATCCATGTCTAATAGAGCCAATAAATTTAGCCCTGTTGGGAAGATAAAATATATTGAGCAAAATTCAAACTGGGAAGGCACTATTGAACAGCAAGCCATAAAATAACTGTAAACCTGTTTATGAACTACCTTGAAAGTAATTTCAGGATAGTAGAGAAGGAGCCGATTACCAAGAACAATAGCTGCCAGGAGCTTTTACACCAGCTCCTTATAAATGGGAGTCACCTTAGCAATCGTTACCAGACTCCCCCTGAGAAGAAAAGCAACTTGTATTTAAAAGTTTATAACATCTACTTAAAGGTGACCTGGGACGAAATTTTCTACTTTTAACATTCCACTTGTCTAGACCCATAATCACCATGACACAGTGAATTCTACCAGCTCATCTTAAATTGCATTGCATGTTCTATCAAGTAAATGGTCTTTTAATTCTCAAGGTCTATGGCAGTCAAAATCCCATTGTCCCCTGCCCTTGAATAATTATAAGATTTAGAGGGTGTCTCAGATACTCCCCGCCCCCAGGCCCTAAGGATTGAGTTAGTCAGATAACAGTATCTCTGTTGCATATAAGCTAATATAATGGGCCAGGTCTGCCATCCAATAACTCACCAAGATGTCTCTTAGCATAGTAGCAGGACTCACCATAATGCCACCAGGCCGGTGACTTTTCTAGAAGAGCAGGAGCTCTGACCAAAGTGAGTGTCAGCGGCTCCTCCCCAGTCTCCCTGTCTACTGGAAGGAATGAAGACAATTCCCCAGTGTCATCCACAGAAATCATTCCCAAGACCTCTCCAGGTGAAAAAATCTCCAGCTTCAGATGGTTTGTAACCAACAGCACTTAACAGATGATCATTTTGTTTCATCAGGATTCGACAGGATATTCAATTAAATATACTGTTCACAGGATTCACTTTTCATTTATAATCATGGTGGAAATCAAAATACCTGTTTTGAAATCTACCTAAAAAAAAACTCACCCTGATCATGCTGTTAATATGGAATTAAACACAGGGACATATTCAACCTTCTTTGTTAAAGCAGATCCTTCCTCAGGAAGATTCTAGACCTGATCTTGGTACTCTAAGGTTCACTGATAACCTATGAGATGTGAGCACTCATTCAAGTGCATGTCTTAGATTTTTTTTGTTGCCCCAAACCGATACTTTCATTCTGTCTTAATTGTCAATGTATATGGATATTTTTTAAACACCAGGTACCCTGTCCAGCAACTTTGCAGCACTGATGATTGTGAACTCTGTTCTTCAATTCATCCCAAAAGCTCTGTTGCCCAAAATCATGTTTGTGAAAGTTCCTAAAACACACTCATATATTCATTGCTCTAAACATTCTAAAACATGTCTTAAAGCCAGTAGTACTCTGTCTTATTAAGATACATTTGAGCTGTGTCAAAAATAAACAAAGGTTGGGAAATAAAAACTGAATGGAAACTGCCATTATTAATTATATGCATCTGTTGACTTTAATCTCCAGGGACCACTCCAAGCTGGTACAGAATTACACAAACCCAATCGACAGGAATTGCCCTAGATGAGTAAGCCGTGAGAACAATCAAAATATAAACCTATAATGCTCTCCATACCACAACTGGATTTTATGGTAACAAAATTTTGTATGGTAGTATACAAAAAGTATATTAACTTAGCTCTGAGTTCCATATTTTAAATATGTAAACTGGACATAATAAACCTTCTTCAAATTAAAATATTGAGCAACAAATAACAACACTTCTTACCTCTTTATGATGCTAAAAATAAACAAAGGTCCCTGACCACTGATATAGTCTAGAATATTATTTCAAATAAAAACATGATTATTTTTCTAATCATAACTTTTAATTAGATATTAATTTAGATATTTGTTTATATATTTGTATTTACCATTCCTATTAGTATTTGACCTCTGTATATATACCAAGCCTGTTTGGTTAAAATTATAGACCTATATGTCCTCAATGACATTTAAATGACTAATGAAGTAACTGAACAAAAAAAAAAATGAATGAGTTAGGGCTTTCACGTTTAACCTAAACTCTCTATCACCACCCACACAGATGACTGGGTTTAAACAGGCTGGCTGCAACATTAAGAAGGTGGAGAGAATTTAAAAACACAGACATAGTATTCAAATCAGGGGCAGGACAGCTCTTTGACCTTAAAGGTCAGATTCCTCACTGGAAAGACAGTGAGCCTGTGTTTGGTTTATTTTATAGCAGGGACATCAGAGGCAGGGATAAGGTTTCAAGGGTGGAGTCTTGCTTCTTGATGTCTTGTAGTCAACAGATTGATTGACATCTTGGCAAGTCACACCCATCTCAGGTGCTGTGTGGGATCTTAAGCAGAGCTAAAGGGGGGCATACCTGCCTCATGTGATCAATCCATGACAGAGAGTTCGCAATGCCAGGCACATCCCCTCATTTGGCTACTATGCATAATAGTCACACAGCCCATGGACGGCTGATGACACTAAACATTAAGTAATGGTAACTGCTCTTACTTTAGTATTACAAAATCATGGGCATCTGGCACATTGTGAAAATTTTGTAGGTTTGGTTACTTGCTAAAATAGTAAGCATATGATTTTGAAACATGATGATCAAGTTTGCCTGTATAACAGATATCTATTTCAGAGTTCCTCAGTGCATCTGGTATTTTTTTCTTTTGCATGAGTATCATTTGTGTATGTGTGTGTGTATGTATTTGTGTTTATAAGACCAAGTTAAGTGGTAAAATCAGATTTAAAATTTATATAAGATAGCTCGTTGGTTTGATAAAGATACAGATATAGATGCTAGTTATTCAAAATAACATGTTTCCACAAGAAAACATTTATAGTAGTTATCTCCAATATATAGGATTTTACTAATACTTGGACTTTTTCCCTACTATGTTTATCTTCTATGCGTCTCTTTATGTAACTATCAAGAATGACTTATTTATTTATATTTTTAGGATTCTTAATAAAAGGCTCTTAATTTATTTTTTAAATTATTCAAATGAATGACTTTAGGATGCATTTAAAATTCATAAAATATTCCTTTTTCAGATTTCATACTTTTCATTGACTTAGAATAAGGTTAATATAACCATAAAGCCTTGTGGTCATCCCTTTTTATTTCTTCTACCCTGTTCTCAGGTTCTCCTTTAAAAAAATAAAAATAAAACCACTTAAAAATGTTATTTTATCTTGGTAAAAACTCTGTATACTGTTTTTTTAAAGTCATTCAAAACAAGAGTCCTTAATCATTTGGATCTCAGGATTATAGGACTTTCTCTGTGTGACTTAATTTTATGCTATACCTCAAGTCAGTGGCAATTATCTGGGTGGAGGAAGACTAGTGGCTTTTTATCCAAATTATCTGAGGCAACATCTGTACCACATATGTTCAGAGTCCCGTCCCCACCCAAGCATTCTTCTCAAGTCTTAGCAGTCTAAAGTAAAAATAGTATCTAAGGTTCCCTGAAGTACTCAGAACATTAGGTAGAGACAACCATTTAGTTGCAATAGAGGTATTATTAGTAGATAACCCTTTATCAAGTACTTACTATCTGCCAGAAACATGTATTAGCTCAACTAAAAAAATTATTTTAAAGACCCCTATTTAGTAGCTACAATTACTATCCCCATTTACAGATGAGGAAAACCAAGGCTCAGAAGAAATGGCATGGCCAATGTCACAGTGCATCAGTGATGAAGTCAGGACTGTGTGGAGGTCTGACTTCATAATTGGCACTAGCATCTGCTACCCTCTCCCAATTTTATTGAGACCAAACTCACTGAAAATACAAATCACCTATGTAAGATTACCAAAGTTTCAATGTAGGACTGAAAATGTTCCTTGTACCTAGAAATGACTGGATAATACCATGAAATTCTAACATATGAATGTTTCTTCCTGGATTTTGTTTCCCCTTTCTATTTCAAATTAGTAGCTTGTCTACTTCCTCCCTCCCTTCAGAGATGATAAAAGGTGTGAATTTTTCAAAGACTGAGCCCTTGAGGGAGTTGCCAGATAAAATACTAGATTCTCATTTAAATTAAAATTTCAGATAAATGACAAATCATGTTTTAGTGTAGGTATGACCCTTGCAATATTTGAAGGATATTTCTATTAAAATGATTTGTTGTTTATGTGAAATTCAAATTTAACTAAAAAGGCCCTATTTTTATTTGCTAGGCCTAGAAACCTATTCTTGAGAAAACAGTTTATGGAGGGAAAGAAAAGACGGAGATTAACACAATAGGCAGAACAGCTGAGAAAAAGCAGGAGGGAGAATATCCAGCCAGACAGCCCAATAGGCAACCTGCAAACACTTCCAGTGTCCCAAGGCAGCAAGAAAGCAGAAAGCTACTAACCCTGAAGTGCTGGGAGGACAGATGCCCCTGGACCAGTTCTTTCTCACTCTCCTGTTCCTATTAAAGCCTTGCTACAAGTTATAAAATTCAGATATAACTAAGAAGTCTGATGAGGAAGCCTGTTGCAAAATAAAAACCAATGTAGACTAAGTGAAAAACTATTACATAGGAAAAAATGTGAATACCCACTCGTTTTTAATGAGGAAAATTAGTAATAAACTTCAACTTGAGAAGGCTGAGATAGTTTAAGAATTGTCTTCAGGCATGGCCATCTCAGAAGCTGAAGAAGAACCACATGCACCTTCAGGGAGAGGGAATGATGAGACCAAATTGTGAGCAATAAATCTGAAGTGCTAACTGCCAAGTGCCCAGCCACCTAGCCCTGTTCAACAAACCAGGAGTACTGAGATTAGAAACACTCCCCTGACTTTCAGGCATTTTAAGTCTGGTGGGTGAATATTTAGCCATGGGTAAAAAAGAAAAGCCATTTCAACACCAGAACTTTCCATATGTAACGAAAATCATCAGAAAAGGGCAGAATTTACTACCTGGGAAGCGACAAGGAAAACTTCACAAAATACTGTGCTCCAGTGAAAAGTCTTTAAAGAACAAGCTGACATTTGCCAGAAGAGCAATGCTGAGAAAGAGCCTCAGAGGTGTGTTTGATATTTCTGGAACACACACTGCCCAGAAGAAGAGAGAAAGAAGTAGACTAAAGCCAGTTCATAAGAGTCCTATAACATACCACTGCTTCTCCGATGTTACTATACCCACAGATCACCTGGGATCCTGGTAAAATGCAGGTTGTTTGAGGGAGAGCCTTCGAGATTCTTCATTTCTGGCAAGCTACTAGGTGAAGCAAATGCTGCTAGTCTGAAAACCCTCGTGGAGTAAGAAGGCTGTAGGCCATACTGTCGATCTTAAACCTTTGCTGCAGGAAGTGGAAGGCCATCTTGTGGCTCTTCCAGACTGAAAGTGACTAGAATTCAAAAAAGCTAAAAGTAGACACAGGATGACTTCTATGGTCAAGAGAAATTGCAGGAACTTCACTTGAAGATATCAAAGGAGAAGAGGATGAATTTAACAATATTGAAAGGTAATTTAGTATTTAATAAAGGCCTAGATAAGGGGGAAATGGCAGAATATCATAATCTATTACACAGTAAAGCTATTTTTCCACAACTATATAATAGAATTTCAAGATTTTTATTTAGAATGGACTACTATGATTAATTATAACACCATTTTAACCACAAAGTAGGAATTTTTAAATGAGGAATCGAGTTTTAAATGTATTTCAATGTACTATGGTTTCAGTCATATAATTTTAAGGTCATTCTTGACATATGTCCTGTCTTTCCTGTTAGGAGTGTAAATTCCTCTCAGGCAGGAAGTGGGTTTTTGTGTCCCCCAGAACTAGAGTGTGCCTAGTACACAAGGCCTCCTCTCTGCCTGTAGCTCTATTAACATGCAGATACCTCATTCCTATTCAAACACTGCTTCACAAATATGAATGCATAGGGAAATCTCAAAGCACCAGTCCCAACAGAGTTTCATCATTTACTTTCCCTCTTCTCATTTTTAAAATCTTAAGTTATATGAAATTTCAATGCCAATACAACAACTGAGAGCTCATTCATTTTTCAAGTTCCGGAATAACATCCTGTAACTCAGTTACAGGCCTTCCTTAATGACTGATTAGAGTTCTTTTCTCTACCTCCTACTGATGATTACCTATTTTGATAAGGTGCTTAATGCATTGACTTAGCACCTGTGCTAATTGCTTTATCCTAATAGAATCTGATTTTCAGTGTGTTAAAATGTGAGCTTAAGTCAAGGATTCTCAGCCCTATCTACCCATTAGAATCACTTCGGATCCTTTTTAGAAGAACAGTGCCCAGCTTTCACCCCCAGGGATTCTATTTTCATTGGACCGAGGTAGATCCTTACCATCAGTAGGATATATAAGCCCCCAATTGATTTTCTAATGTAAATCCAAGGCCAAAAACCACTGAATGACACAAACCTTTAGGGGATTTTATTTCCCTGACATCAGCATCCCTTTGACAATTTAATCTATCTAAAGAAATCCCCCCTAACAGGAATGCCAGTAAGAATGAGGAAAAAATCCACACCACCAAATAAGGTGTTATGAAGCCTATACAGAAAGACTAGATTAAATAAGAGCCTAGATTTGATGGTCAAAATACATAAATATTCTTCACAAAGTTGTTAAACTGATTTAATGAAGGCCCTGTATTAATATGTTTAGGAAACAATTTGTTCACATTTCAACTCTTTTGAAATTTTTACATCACTCTAGGCATGTTCTTTTCTTGCCACTTTCTCAGCATTTGAAGGATTATTTTAACCAGCTAATATATTTGCAACTTAATTTTATTTTTTTAATGAGCACTTGTCAAATGTGTAGCATGACATGAATGACTACATTGTTCCATATCTTTTGGGTATCTTAATCTGATGGATAAATTTTAAATACTTTTATTTTCAAAATCTCTAAGTCAATAGGGAAGTGTTAACAACCAAAGACTCAGACACACCTAACATTAGTGCCCAAGGTGATGAGCCACTGAACACCAGCATTCAATGGACATGTTGATCATTTAGCAAAGTGACCTGACCTCATGGTTTTATCTCTGGGGAAGCCAGCACCTGGCTAAAGACTCCCAGTCACAGTAAGCCATGGTCTGATGTCTGAGCCACAGGTTCTCCATCTCTGGGCAGCTGGGTAGGTACAGCAGTGTGCAATGGAAATAGGTCCAGATTCCCAAAAGGCTCAGCAGAGGAATAGGTGAAAGAATACAGTAATTCCTCACCATCAACAACCATACCATGTTGCAAACAAGCATTAGTCTTTCTCTTTTTAAAATCTGTTCCATTAAATTCATTCACAAAAAAATATGAGGTCTTCATGATTTCCATAGCCACAAGCTCAAATGGGCAAATACAGAGCTCTTTCTTTATAACTGAAGTTAATTTCTATCTCAATACCTTACTGCTTCCTGATAGGAAATTTATCTGATTGCTTCCAAGTAAACTCAACCACTTCAATAATTTCTTAGATATTTCAATATTATGTTCAGATGATGGTTTTTTTTCCCTTTCTTCTTGATTCTAATTCTAGTGCTTACATAGTGACATAATATACACGAGGAAGTGTTTCAGCTGTTTCCCAGAATTGAGATCCTCTGATACAGGTGATCATAACATCTGATTCTTTGTGTCGCCACCCCTCTGAATTGGCTACCACTGAAGTAGCTATACCCCAGATGGCATCAGGTCTCAGATCAAATGACCTGTGCCATAACTTGTAAGTTGCATCTTTTATCATGATCTTTAGACTCTTTGGATATCCATATGTGTCTATCCACTACAATATGCATTCTTATTGGGGACACCAGAAAGTTTCAGCTATCCCACGTCTCCTTGGGGCAGTGGAGCAATTAGGATCTGTCAATAAGTCCTCTGTACCCCTAACAACATTTTAGTGCAGCCACCTCAGTTCTCCTGTTCCAGGCTAAGTGGAATGAGAGTCTTTGTGATGTTTTTCCCCTTCCAACCATCCAGATAGGAAAGAGAACAAAGTTTACCCTAGTCAGGATGGGGTAGGTATGCTATAGTAATAAACAACATCCAAAGGGTAACACAATTTCATTCTTTACTCATAAAATTTATTACAGTTCCAGAAAATTCCCATGATACCTTTCTTTTCATCTCAGCCTTCCAAATTAGCCAAAGAAGAAGTCTAGAAAGTCTAACACCAGTAATTAGATGCTTTGACAGAGAAATTACCTACATCACTCCCATTCACAACTTTTTAGCCAAAGCAAGTCACAAGTTCATATCTGTCTTCAAGGGATAGAGAAAGTACATTGTCAGGATGAGACGTGCCCCATAGCAATGCCTTCTGAAGGACTAGTTCCACACCCTTTCACACTTAGCTAGTGTCTCAGTCTCTTAACCTATCACTTGGGCCCTGGCTCAAAATGAGAACATAGTCCTAAAACCAGTGTCCATTTATCTTTATTAGTTTTCAACTTTTTTTCCTCACTTCATTGAGAGAAAATTTATCTAGAGAAGGAAGGGAACAGAGAGGAGATATCAAGTAAAAATATGGGGAGATAAAGCTTTTACCTTTAAGTCAGGAGTTTGACATCTGTTTCCCTATCCTCGCAGCAATCTCCATTGTCCTGTGCACTCCACCACCAACCCCCAATGGGAAGTGCCAGTTTCACATGCCTTCAGACATACTAGGGCAAGGTTATGGGATTAAAATTTGGTAGAGGTCAGTTGGTATCAATGTTTCACTCATGTCTTTCTAACACCAACCATGTATTTCTCTCCCTTTTGTAAACCAAATGACTGGTTCTATGGAACCTGAAGAGAGAAAATCAAATATGTTCAGCTTATCAGTATATACATCAGAGAACAAGTATGTGGAAATGTGTCCTTGAAGATACTGGAAGTTACAAGCATTTTGCTAGTGCTATTAAAAAATTTAAGGAAAGAAAGGGGAAATTAAAAATACATTCAATGTTAAACTAAGAAGCTCAGCACAAAATTTTTAAAAGTTGTACCTTTTGAACAGTTTAACATTGTACAATTACCTGCCCAAGCAAACCACAATGCCACAGTCACTTCCTGTTAACCATCAAAGGTGATTCAAAGATGTGATGCCCACAAAAAGGCTGCATAGTCAGCCTCTTAAAATATACTTCAACCATGCACCTAACCCTGCTCTGCCTCTGTGACAAAGGCAAGGGTGGAAAGTTCTGCACAGTGTCCACTAGCTTGACTCAGAGAGAAACAGCAACAAAGTAGCTTTGGGCCCAAACAGAAGAAAGCAGATTCACCAGGCCCAAATCACTGACATTGTGGGGAGGCACCATGGGAAGCCTAGGAAGGGTCCCCATAATCCCAAGGCTATCTGAAAGGGAAGCTTCCTGAATATCCAGTGACATAAAGACCTGCAAACAATTACCAGAGTCTATGCAGCATGAAGGGGCTGATCACAGGCTTAACTAGTGCACAGCATAACCCATGATCAAAACTGGCAAGTGACAGGGCAAGTGACTGGTGGGACCTTGCATCAGACTTAGTAAACAGAGGGAATCAATGCCCACCATTCACAATATGGGGCGCTGGAAACTAGAGTCCAGGTGAGCCACCTGAGACCCTTCACTACAGTACCTCAGAGAATGGCAATAGCCAGGGTAATACTTCTACACCACAGATCACCCATGGAAAATTCACAAAGTTCCTGCACTCATAGCCACAAGGATCTTCACTACCACAAAAAGGATCCTGTACAGGGGAGCAGGTACATGGTGACCCACAGCAATCACAGGGACACTCCAGAGCCTGCATTCTAAACTACTGCACACAATAGAAAGAGATAACCCAAGACACTACATCCTCCAAGCAGTCAGCTGCAGGCCCCTGAGCTGACAAACCAGAAGCTACTGGTAGAAACTTCATAGCAACTAGGAAATTGACTCTTGTGCCCCTGCAACACTGGAGAGATCTAGAGCCAAAGACTGATGGACATCTTCAAAATGTACAAACCCCAATGAAATCCAAACTGAAATTCAACAAGATTTTTTACCTTGACATGATTTACCATAAACAACCCTAATGTCAATTTTGATCATATAAATAACTCTTTAACTTTAATGATAATTGTTAGCCCAATAGCCAACTTTGTACTTCAACCCATTTGAATGTATTTAATCTAATGGTTTAAGGCATTAATTGAAATCAATCTTCCTCTCTGTTTTCCTGGCTCTAGTTTATACTTTCTCCTCTTACCTTCTATTCATCCTCTTACATTATCTGCTACTACCTCAAATACTTACCATTTGTTCATTTCTCTTTTCTACCTTGGTGTAAATTATTCTTTATATCCTCTCCCTGCTAGCTTTCCATTTCTCTTTTCCATCTCCTTTTTGCCCCATCTCCCCACCTTTCAACCCTCACTTAAGGCTATAATAAGTTTGCTAAACTTAACAACTAATTTTTGACCCATTCCAGAACTTTATCATAGGTTTATACCTAAATTTAAGGAACCATAAAGAACAATTGTAATAAGATTTTGTTTCTTATAAGGTTGAATAGAGGAGGCTGGGGTTGTGGCTAAGTGGTAGAGAGCTCGCCTAGCACGTGTGAGGCACTGGGTTCGATCCTCAGCACCACATAAAAGTAAATAAATAAAACTCCCCTTGTGTGTTCCCTATGTAAGAATAAAGAATTCCAACAGCTCTCTCTCTCTTTCCAAGGACCCTTAAGGTCACAGAGCCATCTCCGGATTACTGAAAGGTATTTCCGTGTGGTTGCATGTTTTCTTTGTTGTTTTCTTGAGTTATTGGAATAGTCAGATTTTGTGAACCTAGCATCAGGTCACCAGCATCAGGTCATCAGATGGCGACAGATAACACATTTTATTCTATCAGATCATAATGGAATGAAATTAGAAATCAATGATAAGCTAAAAGACAGAAACCACTCTAACAGAGATTAAATAATATACTTTTGAAGATAAATGGATAGCAGAAGAAATCAGGGGAGAAATAAAAAGAATTCTTAAAAGTAAATGAGAATAGTGATACAACATATCAAATTTCTGGGACTGCATGAAGGCACATCTAAGAGAAAAGTTCATAGCATTGAGTTCATGCATTAAAAGAATAGAAAACTATCAAATAAATAAGAACATTAAATCTCAAGGCCCTAGAAAAAGAAGAGCAAGCCAATACCTATATTAATACAACACAATAAATAATTAAAATCTTAGCTGAAAGCAATGAAATTGAAATAAAAAGTATAAAAGATCAACAAAGAGTCAAGTTTTTAAAAGGATAAACAAAATTGATAAACCCTTGGCCAAAATAACCAAAAGAAAGATGTGAAAAACTCAACAAGATCCAAGAAATATCACCACAGACACTACTGAAACATAGAGGGCCATCAGAAACTATTTTGAAAATTTATACTCCAATAAGCTAGAAAATCTTGACAATATTGACAAATTCCTAGAGACATGTGACTTACCCAAATTGAACCAGAAGGATATAGAAAATTTAAACACGTCAATTTCAAGTAATGAAACTGAAGCAGCTATCAAAAGCCTTCCAACAGGGGTAGGGATATAGTTCAGTTGGTAGAGTGCTTGCCTCACATGCATAAGGTCCTAGGTTCAATTCCCAGCACCACACGCACACACACACACACACACACACACACACACACACAAGGATTGTGAAAGTCTTCCAACAAAGAAAATCCCAGGACCACATGGATTCTCAATCAAGTTCCACCAGACCTTTAATTATGAACTAACACCAATCCTTCTCAAATTATTCCATGAAATAGAAAA
Source organism: Marmota marmota marmota (assembly GCF_001458135.2). Taxonomy (NCBI): domain Eukaryota; kingdom Metazoa; phylum Chordata; class Mammalia; order Rodentia; family Sciuridae; genus Marmota; species Marmota marmota. The sequence continues at coordinate 23,615,005 of NW_026000101.1, forward strand.
GGAGGGAACACTACCAAATTCATTCTATGAAGCCATTATCACCCTGATACCAAAACCAGACAGACACATCAAGGAAAAAAAACTTTAGACCTATATCCTTGTTGAATATAGATGCAAAAATTCTTAATAAAATATTGGCAAACCACATACAACAACACATTAAAAAGAGTGCATTGTGATCAAGTGGGTTTCATCCCAGGTAAGCGGGGTTGTTCAACACACAGAAATCAATAAAGGTAATTGACCACATCAACAAACTTAAAGACAAGAATCACACAATTATCTCCACAGATGCAGGCAAAGCATTTGACCAAAGTACGAGCCTATTCATGTTTAAAACACTAGAAAAACTAGGGACAGAAGGAACCTACCTCAATATTGTAAAGGCTATAGATGACAAATCCAACATTATTCTGAATGGAGAAAAAATGAAAGCACTTCTTCTAAAAACAGGCATAAAATAGGGATACCTATTTTCACCATTCCTATCCAATATAGCCCTTGAAACTCTAGCCAGAGCAATCAGGCAAGAGAAGGAAACTAAAGGAAATAGGAAAAAAAAGAGCCCAAATTATCTCTGTTTGCTGACGACATGATTTAGAGGACCCAAAAAACTCCACAAGAAAACTTTGATCAACAGCCATAAATCCATCTCATTCCTATACTCCAGTGATAATTGGCTGAAAAAGAAATTTAGAAACTATTCCATTCACAATAACCTCAAAACAAAACAAACAACTCCAAAGCTTCAGAGCCATCAACAAATGTTTATGATCACTTGTAGGAGCAGCTGGGTGTCAGCTATTTGACTCTGTTGACCTGTGCAGGAGTTGCCTACATATCTGGGGTTAGCTGGTTGCTGGCCATTCTGGGTTGGCCTCACATATGGGGCATGGTATTAACAAAAATGAGCAGAGGATGAGCAGCATACTCAGTCACAAATAATTTTCAAGGCTCTGCTTCTATCATGCAAATGTCTCCAGATCCAAATAAGCCACAAGACTAAACACAGAGGCAAGGTAAAGAGTGCATGCCAGGAGGAGTGGAGAGTTCAGGCCAAGTCATGCTATGACCCCATCTAGGATTCTGTCCACCAAGGGCCCCAGGCAGTACTGGAACACCGACTGGCCTGCACACTGGCAAAATACTGAATACAACTTAAACTAAGAATCAGCTCCTGAGTACTCAGGGTGTGAGACTGAGGAGAGGACATGGGATGAAGAGGAACTCCAAAACCTTTAATCATAGGCATTGAACAAAGTGTTATAAATGACTGAGAATGACCAGGGCTTATCATTCCTGTTTCCATTCCCCTGATGACACAGTCTCTTCTGTTTCAGGGAGGGCAAATGACTTACAGCATGTTTCACATAGTTCATCACCAGTGTTCCTAACCACAGCCAGCCTCTGCAGGGATGGGGGAGGCATTACCACCCCTTTCTAAATCCCTTTCTAAATGTGGCATGCTGTGAACTGCAGAAGTAATTGGTGGCCACAGTCATAGAACCAGTGAGTGATCCAACTAAGGCTCCAACTCAAGCCTTGTTTTTGTTTTTTGTGTTTTTTTTTCCTACTACATACTGATTACTTTTGAAAAATAGGCTTAAAAACAGTAACACTTAAAACGTCTTCCCCATAATTCGCCAGTATAAAGGCCAAGGTGCTATGCTACGTCCAACTTAGAAAAGGGATGAGCAAGCCCATGGTTGCCATGGAGTCACATTAGCACTCCCTCGATGGAGAAGTGCCAGCTGACACTGAAGGCTGTGAATAGTCAAAGGGAAACAAAGTCCAAAGCTTACATATTTTCTAAGTAATGACAAAAATATGACATGATGTGCATGGAACTGGGGGAAAAAATGGTTCAAATGCTTTCAGCCAAGAGGAGGGAAGGGATTTCAAAGGCAGCATAAGAATCAGTCAGTTGATGGAAACTTTGATGAGAAACAGGCATTTTGGAAAATAGAGTTTTTTTAAAAAAGTTATTAATCACTAATATAGAATAAAATGTCACTTGTTACCAAAAAGAAAAATCAAAGATGACAAAGTATAGGTAGGAGACATAAAAGATTTAAAACACTGCCAAGACGTAGGTTATTACTTATCACAAAAGGAAGACATCAGTCTGAAGTTTGCAGAAAAATCAAATGCTGTTGATAATTTGTTTTTCTTCAGAAATTGAAAATATGTATTTTTGAAGGTATTCTTAATGTTGCTAGACACAGCCCAACTAACCCACAGTAAAAAAAAATTAAAAACAAATAGGAAGACTTGAATCTGTCCCACACTTAATACCGGAGTTGTTTGCCTTTGAAATGACCTGAAAACCAAGGGGGAGAAACAAGAAATTGGGGTAGGTCTCATTTCTGTGACCTAATACATACCTGAGCCTGGTTTCTCAGAAAGCATTAGGGGATTAGTGGAAAGATGAGATGTGCTTCAAAAGAGTGATAAGAAAACTCCTGATAGTTAAGGTCCTTCATGGAAGGAGCTGTGAATCTCTAATGCCACACTAAAGAGTGCAGAGGGCAAATACCATCCTACCAGACAACCTCACACAAAAGACGTGGAGTATGGACAGACTCTCAGAAACTGGCTCTGCTTATTGGAAACAGCAGCTTGTCTAGTTATTAATGTGTGCAGGATTGCCTCTGTCCACTTCCAAGACACACCCTCAGCAACTTAAGGAGAAAAATAAATGCAAAGGAGGTACAGGCTTTGAAAGCATCACCACAACTGTTGCCCTCCTGGGTCAGTCTTGGATTTTAGCAGTAATTTAGGTACAGATTAAGAGACAGTGCTGACTAAATTATTTGAAGAAATTGCAAATAGGTTACCAAACAGAAGAAAGATGAAAAGAAACTGTCTTGAAAGAGATGAAAATGGTAAGATGAAATTTAGCATAAGCGTACTTTTCTAAGGGTGGGTTCCGAAAACCAGTTACACAATTTGACACAACTTAAGAGCAGTATATAAGAAAGTGAGTTCCATGTGCGATTGGCAACAAACTCAATGTCCCTATACTGTTAATGATACTGCTGGCTACTGGTGAGGAGTCTTGCTTCCTCACATGTTGAAGTTTGAACATTAGAGAAGCACATGGAGGCAAGCATATAAAGCAGGGTTTATTTAAAAAGGGGTAACATAGACTTCTTCCGGGAGGGAGAAGGGGCCATAGCTGGTATCCTGGTATCCCAAGAAGCAAGGTATTCTGTTCTTTTTATTTATATGTCCTAGGCTTCCTTTGTTCTCCTGCCCTCTTCCCCTTATCTTTCTCCCTCCTGCTTACCCTGACTAGGCCCAGGAATGCTCGATGGGATGGCCAAAAGGTGGGAAACAGGTGGGCTGAAGGGAGAAGGGCAGGATGATGCAACCCAAGACACATTAATTAACAACCTTATAGCTCCCTGTAGGGAGGGGCAATTCCTGGGACAGCTTACCTTAGCAACAGGTTGAAGCAGGGGCAGGTTCTTGATAAGGGTGGAGGAAGGCCTCTAAAGGAATTAACATTTCAATCCCTCAGGGGACAGTCTCCAACTTCCTGGATTCACTCAAAATTGGCCTTCTTTTTCTGATCTGATCTGACTTGATTTACCAATCTATACTGACTACCTGTCTAATTCTGGCTTCATTAATACATTGGCTTAACCTCTTTGGGATCTAGAAACACATACTTTCAACTCTCTTTCCTTTCGGAGAAAGAGACCACCAAGTGACCACTCATGCAATTGGCAGAAGGGGGGATTTCTTGAACCAGCATGCTGGGGCTCCGTGCCCACTCAAGAAAGGAGAGCAGCCCAGAGCCCCGAGCAGGGGCTGAGCACTGCTTAAGTACACTTTTGGGGGAGGGTGGAGGGCTTTGTATACATCAGAACAAATCATCATGAGGCACGGGAAAATTGAATAACAACTCCTAAACATGATTGGTTCATTCATTGGCGGGAACAGGTCAGGCTGGAGTGATAGGTCATTCCTAAGGAGGGGGTTACATTTAAACTGATTGGTCCAGGCCCTGCAATGCCTATGTGCGACCACACAGAGCCCTTATTAAACAACCAATAGTCAGGGGAAATATTTACTGGGCAGTTCCAAGCATTGTCTCAACAGCTACAGAAATTTCAGGTTTTGCAGGTAGCATAGAATCCTAACAATACCTAATCCTTTACATTTTAACTCAGACCTTGCAGCTTAGAAACTTTACAACACCCGGTCTTTTACCCTTTAACTTTTACGCTTTAACTTCAATTTCTTTTACCCTTACAAGGTGTGCTTAACCACTGAACCACATCTCCAGCCCTTTTATATATATTTTATTTGGAAAGAGGGTCTCACTGAGTTGCTATGTGCCTCCCTGAGTTGCTGAGGCTGGCTCTGAATTCACAATCCTCCTGTCTCAGCCTCCTGAGTTGCTGGTATTATAAGAGTACACCGCCACATCCCACAGAAACATACTTTTAAACAACGCTCTGCTCTTGGTTTCAGTAAGCTCATGGAGGTCCCAGGGGAACATCTGTGTGTTTTTTGGTGTGTAGAACATGGGACTTTTTCTAAATAGGTCTAAAGACTTCCAATGTGTCTTTGCCACTTACTTTCTTATTATGATTTTAAAAAGTAGTATAATTCTCCAATCCAAGTTTCCCCATTTGAAAAGGGGAGATGATAATAGCAGCACTTACCCTCCCAGAGTGTTAGAGATTCATAAAGTACATCTCCCCTTTAAGCATTTCAGGGTAACAGGTAGAACAGGCTGATTCAAAGCTGGGTTCTACATGTGCCAAAATAGTACCATTGAGAAAATCACTCACCCTCTGGGGCTCAGTTTTCTCATCTGTAAAACAAATAAACACTTATCATCTTTTAAAGTTTAGATATGTAAAATAACTTCAATTGCTTGAAAGCTCAACAAATGTGAAGTAGTTCATTTCTCTTTCTGTCCCTTCCAATCTCCTCCTCTTGTCTTCTCTAGCCTATCAGAGACAGTACAGAAGGCCCCCCACCCACTCACCCCTTTACCTGAGGTCCCACTTTACACAGTTTCAGTTACCAGCAGTCAACTATGGGCTGATGCCGCAGTCCGGCTGGCTGCAGCAAAATAACCGGGGGGTGACGAATAACTTGTGTACGTTGATACAGCAGGAGTAGGAGCCGTTTATTGCAGGACAGGAGCAGTATTTATACATTCCACACAGCTTATCTAATTATCAGTCAACCAATAAGGAATCTCCACACTTAATGGCTTGTTTTTGTTACTTCTCAAACCACTCCCTCTGGCATTTTGCCAGGCACCATCCAGACTTGTTTAGGAACTCTAACATTCCCCTGGCAAAATGTCAGGTGTTATTTTGACTTGTACAGACTCTAACAGGCTGAAAGTGTTCAATAAAAAATTCTAGCAATAGACAACCTGTACTTTTTAAAGCATATGCCATTCTGAAAAATGTGATGAAATCTTGAGCCATCTTACATTCCACCTGGGACACAAATCATTTCCTTATCCAATTTTATTCATGCTATATATGCTACCCATCCATTAGTCCCTTAGTATTTATCTTGGTTATAAGATTGACTATCATAGTATCACAGTACTTGTATTCAAGTAACTCCTGTCTTGAAGGCTCCAAAGTACAAGAGTATTGATGCTGCTAATTCAGAGATGCCAAAGAGAACCCACTGTAAAATGCTTCCCTTAAATAAAAAGGTGTTTTCAAATTAATTAAAGAAAGAAAAAAATCCAATGCTAAAGTTTCTAAGATCTATGGTAAAAAAAAAAAAATCTTCTAACTGTGAAATTGTAAAGAAGGAAAAAGAAATTCTTGCTGGTTTTGCTCTCACACATAAAACTGAAAAAATTATTGCCTCGTTGTACAATAAGTGCATATAGGGTTCAGTACTCTCTGCAGTTTCAACAATTCATGGGGAGTCTTAGAACATATCCCTCCAGGATAAGGAAGGACTACTGTGCAGAAAAGTGGTTAGAATTTGGTCTCTGACAACAGGTGGACTAAGCGATGGCTCCCTGCCTTGGGTGAACATGAATACATTCTTTAATCTCCCTGAGACTATTGAAGTATCTTTGACGATCTGAAGGCAAACATTTCAAACTCATAACATTGTTGTGAGGATGAAATGCGCTACCTATGTGAAGGGTGTCTAGAGTAGCACCTGACCTGGAGTAAAGACTCCAAGTACTGCTACCATTATGTTGATTTTTACATGCAGAGAACCTGATTGTGTTATCCTCCTCATAGTTAATGATCTCCTTCTTCATACACAGCTTCATCTTTTCGAGAAAATGGTTGCATGCATTTTTCTTCAGACATAGAACAAACTGGAAGCTTTCCTCTCAAAAACAGTTAAGGTAAATGGAATCAATGGATTCAACTGACTACCCAAAAGGGAGTGGTGGAGGCCTTAATAACCTCAGTTCAAGATATTGAGCACTGCCACAGTCTGGCTGGGCACAAATCACGAGCCACTGAAGCAGGAACAAACTTTATTTTCAAACTGCAGGAAAACACTTCACACAGCTCCCGGGGAATCCTCCCGAACGCCACGAGGCTTCTCCAGGAAAAACCCCCAGCCGGAAATATCTCTCTCGGAAATCCCTCCTCCTGCACTTCCCCAACCAATGGGAACTCTCGGGGAATCCCCGGAAATCCCCACGAGAACTCCAAAATAGTGCGAGAACTCAAAAGTTGCGGCAGAGGCGGATAGTAATGCCTCGCCTGTCAATCAATACTGTTGGCAAAATGCCAGGGGCCATACAGACTCGGCCGTGGCTCTCAGCAGAGCACTCACTCATTGAGTTGTTCCCTTTGATTAGAAGTCAGTATCTTCTCATTCCTCATTTGAGAGGCCAGGGGATACCAGTACTTTCCATGGATTCAGTAGTTTAGTGTGCATGTGTGAAGATAATTAGTAAAACACCTACTGAATGAACCAAGTTGAGGAACTGTCTTCAGTGAGTGCCTTGGTAGTACTTGGCAAACTCCCGGGGCCATCTGCATTGCATTGGACAACCAGGACTAATGAGGGTGGCAAAAGTGGTGACTAAGAGATGGGGCTTCTGGATGAGACCATTGGAAACCTGGCTCTATCACATTTGTGGTTTGAGGCAGGTCACTTAACCTATCAAAATCTCAAGTTTCTCATCTCAAAAGTGAGGGGCATATTAGATATCTCCTAAAGTTAAATAAGGCCAATAGAGTTCAGCACCAAGCAAATGCTGGATAAATGCTATTATTATTATTTTAATATAAAATGACTAAATGCTATCCAACATTGTATTGCTTTAAAATGCACGAATAAGTATTCATTTGGGGGCGGGGGTGAGCATCACAGCATAGAGTTTGCCTCTTAACCAGGTAGATGATCTTTGACAAGATACATTCTGAGTACACCTTAGAAGATAAATAGGTTTAATTCTGCACAGGGCTCTTTGCACAGGCAAAAAGACCAAATGGATATGATTCCTGAATATGCAGAAGCACAAAAGAACAGTTAGCATTTTGAATGAGTGCCCAAGAGGCTAGAAAAGGGACTTTTGAGAGTCCAGTGTGGAAATGGCAGGCAATTTTAGAGAAGGCAAGTGACCTACTGATAAGAACTCTAACCAAAAACCATGGTGTAGTAGGTGAGCAAAGATTTTGGGAGTGGACAGGCTTAGGATGAAATCCTCAGGCAAATTACCTAACATTTCTAAGCCTCGTTAATCCTATCTTTGTTGTGGGATTATGTTTACCCAACCTTGGAAAATTTTGAGGAGGATTAAATGAGCTATGGAAGGTAAAGTCTTAGGTCTGATTCAATGTCAGCTAAAAGGAGTTAAATAAATTCACCTAGACAGATACCAAGACAGGTTTGCCTAACTGCAGAAGAATCAGGAAAAACTGTACCTTCATTCAGTGCCTAACTCACCTTACTGAGTTTCTGTAGCTATCTGGCATAATGGGAGTTCACTGTCCAATAAATTAACGGTATTGTCATTATCCTGAATTAGAGCTAATTGTTACCTCCTTCAATCCTCATACAACACTGCATCAAAGATAATTTTATTTGCCCCATTTTACAAATTAGAAGTTCAGAGGGTTTAGTCACTTGTCCAAGCTCACACAGAAATTAATTGGGATAACCAGTATTTGAACCAGGGCAATCTGGCTCCAAACACTGTATGCTTTGTGTACTCCTATACACTGCCAGCAGATAGCTCCAAGACCTTTGAAGGCATTTCTGTTGATCTGGACCTGCTTTGACTTGTGTGCTCACTATCTGGATTCAAGAAAGAAAAATAGCTCAATGGGGAAAAGGGAAAATGATTAGGTACCTGGCTACAAAGAGAGTAGGCTGACAAATTCACCTCCTGTAATTTTCATTTCAATCTTTCTCTATAATTTAATTCTCATTTTAATTCCAGGTAAACAAACCCTTATGTGTTCTGCAAATCTGGCCTCTGCCACAGGGTGAGGTGCTTGTTGAAACTTTTGTCCTGTAGTGACAGACAGATGAAATACCTCCAAAAACACTGAATTTCTAAGAAATAGATCTAGTTGTGCCAAATGACATTAATTGCACAGTCCAGACAAGCACTATCAGTTGCAATCTTGTCTTCAAGAAGAGTTCCCCCTTGGTACTACTTAGAAACTTTGCTTCTTCTCTCAGGCCAGAGATAACTAAAAATCAAATTTGAAATGTTATGGAAAAATCTGAAGGAAATTCGGTGAAGTGGACTGGAGGGAAGATTAAAATATTAAACCATTGATTTTCAATTTGTTTTCTTTTCAACTTTCTCCATTTATTCTCCCCAAGTCTACCATAACCAATTTTTAACTTTCTTGTCCCTAGGGTAAGAGGAGGAAGAGAAAGAAATTAAAGAAGATAGAAGGAAAGCTGGAAGGGCACAGAGGTCAAAAAGGAAGAAAGGGAATCCGGGGCAGGTGTCTGCAGGTTTAAAGTTTTTGCAAGATTAAAACACAGATGTAGCTAGAATGAGCAACCAAGAGAACAAGACACACAGAAAGTTCTCAGGATTTCCTCATACAAGGAACATCCTTGTATGGGCAAAACTCAAGAATATAAGTAAGCTTCAAGTAGACTATAATGCAACTGATTAGAAACAAAGTTAAAAGCAGACCTGAAAGCACTCAGCTATCTATAGCTAAGTAGTCACCGTGAAACTGTTTAGGCTCCTTCCATAGGCAAAATTGTTGGAGGCTGTTTATGAATTATGGGTTTGTTTGAGCCATTATAAGGCAGGAAGGTTGCTTTTCTCAGGGCTCCTGGGTGAAATTCCCTGGTTCAAGAATTTCCAGATTATGCTGATGCCATTCCTTAACTCGCAGCCTAGGTTCAAACTCAGTCTCCCCAGAGGTAGAGGAGGGGAGCCTAAACTGCTAAACTTCAGCTGAGTTATTTCTGCCATCTTCTTCCTGTTCCTCAGGAAGTTCTTTACACTGTATCCCATTGGTGTTCCCACTCATTTAAATAAAGACCAGAGACTCCGTTTGGGGGAGTTAGACCCAGTCTCCATTAGAGATGGTCCCCATCAGATCCTGCTGTTTTACTTATTTTTGTGTCTTGTCTTATTTCTTAAATTTCTCATATCTTTAATATTTCTAATCTGACTCACCACCCTAGCTTTGGGAAACTGAGTAACTATAACTGTCATGTCAGTGGGTCATGACACAAAATGAGGCAGTACTTCTAGGGCTCAATGGGGTGTGCAGCAGCATCAGTAAGGTGAAGGTAGACCTCTGACTCGGTACATACCACAGTAAGAAGTGAGTTTATTTAGATTCTGGGCCGAAAAGCTTTCGAGAAGACACTGTATTCTATCCATGTGTGCAAATAATTGATTTTAATAGATGTTTTCTAGAAGGGAAGAAGAAAAATAAGAGTAAAGGAGGGGAAGGAAGAGTGACAGGCAGACATTCAGGAAACAACTCCTTATCTCAACAAGCCTGAGAGAGATAGTAATTTTGGTCTCATGTCAGCTATTTCATCCTTTCAAATCTAGCATATATTTTCCCTGACAATTAGGAGGAAAACAAAGACGCAATGTGATTTATATTATATCTTTTCATTAGAAAGTTTAAAAATGAGCAGCAGCCAATACTGTGCATAACTAAAACTCAAGGGCAGATATTATGGACTTAATAAACCATTATCTCTAAAATAATTATTCTGAATGAGCTTTTAAAAATGGCTTTATGCCTTTTACATCCCCATCTGTCCCTTGTTAAAATCGCCTAAACTCTTACCATTTTGCCTTTGAAATCTTAACTATGATGTTCAGATCAACAACTGATGAATTTCCAACCTCCTAAAAAACAGAAACTGCAGTCGTGGCAATACTTACTCTTTTAGCATGTTACTTCTTTTTCAGACTAGTAGCTTGTCTCCTTTGATCATCACATCAAGGGTCTGAAATTCAGCTCATAGTTGTGGAAACTGAGGAAGGGAAAATAATAGCACAGAATGAATTAATGACTGAGCAAAACAAAAACCTAGACTGCTGAGAGTCTCTGTTCAGCTTTCAGTGTGCAACAATGCTTCAAGTAGGATCATTCTGGAATGTCCTTTGATGGTGTCTTTTGAAGAAGAGAAAAGAGAAAAATATTCCCTAATTTTTCTGCATATCAGTTATGATTTTGCATATGCTAATAGCATGATTTTATAGGATAGATTTTTTTATTCTCACAGCTGTGAGAATAAAAACTTCTTTTAGCAGTAGAGTCTTATTATCAAAATTCCATGCTAAAGTCCTCTGTACAAATCACATAGAAATGGAGCTGCACTAATTGAGCACTACAGAGAGACCCGGAAGAGCCTTGGTGACAGGAAGCTGTTGGCTTTAGTCTTAAACCAACTGCATGAACAACAGCAGAGTGGAGAAGAGGTCATACAGGATGTCTGACTTCGGGTAGAAAGAGAATACCTAGACTTCACAATCCAACTGATCCAATTTCAAATCTGCCACTGTTCCATCTGTGCATTGAAAAAGTTATCAACTTCCCTACACCTCACTTTCTTCCACAGAAAAGTCAGTAACACGTGCCAGGTGAGTCTGTTGTGATTCAGACACCCCAAGTGAATCATGGATCACAATGCTCAGTACATAGTAGGTACTTGGTACATTTTCCTTTCCAGAAGGCCCTTGCCAAACTACATGCTTTTCTGACAAACCAAATGTGTTCCTGTTTCCTCAGAGGGTATAAATTCCATTTGTTTTTCTTAAGTCTGGCTCATGCCGTTAGCCCTTGAGAGCTTGCACTACTCCCTCAAACATTTAGTATTTGCTATTCAGTTAGCACAGCATCAAGACTTTAAAAGCAGCTTGAAAATAAACTTGATTCCAAATATGATTTATAATGTCTCAAGAAACAGCTCATTTACCCAAGAAAGCACCATCAATTATTGACAGATGTACCCTCTGAGGAGAAATTGCATTAAGACTAAGAGACCAAGGGAAAAGCATGGCTCAACCCCGTAAGCCAATTATTCAAGGTGATTTTGAGCATTAAATCCTTAGATATGCTTAATTTACTGTCCTTGCCTGTAAGCACAGAAAGAAGTATGTGAAGGGGGAGAAAAACAAAGGTAACCAATTTAATTCAGTCTTTAAAAACAAAGAGAAAGAATAGCAGAGAGGGGGGAAAACATATAGGAGGCAATATGTGGGCGTTAGATGTATGTGGGCTTATATATTGAGTATCCCCAGCTCCCGTGCAGCTTGCCCTCTCATTGCAAAGCCAGCCTCTCCCCACCTGTCTTTGTTCAGTACAGAAATAATTGTGCTTACCTGCCTCTGACCTAATAATTACAGCAGTGCCTGATTTTATTCTCAGCATGTTTATTGTGGTCGAATTTCCTCAGTTTTCAGTGCAAAGGCCTTACTAAGGATGCTAGTATTATTTGCTATAACATCAAGCTAGTGACAAGGCTATGTAAGGTTCTGTGAAAAGCCAAGAGGCCAGTGTGAATCCAGCACAGGGGGCTTGTAATCTGTGTTTGACATGCAGATATTACAGCACCTTGGCAAGACGACAAAGTTTACATGCAAGAAAAGAAAGGGAAGGCGTGAGAACAAAACATTCTAGAATGCTAATATATTGCTCCATAGTTTTCTCCAAAGGAGAAAAATAAGATGGAGCTTTCACCTGAAATACAAATTATAAGTCAAAATGTGACTAATTATGCCCATTTAGCTTTAATTTGTATGTAGAGGAGTAAGAATGCACACATGTGCGCGTGCGTGCGCGCGCATATACACACACACACACACACACACATTGCATTATGCTGTGTAAAAAGATGGAAACAAAGAAAATTGGGATGAGGAAGAGGACTAACCCACAAAAATTTTTTTTGCATGACGAATTGCACATTTCTACATCAAGAAAATAAACCCTTCCACAGGAAACCAAAAAAATTATTACCTTGACTTAATGCAATCCATGGTTTAAGGTATTGTTATAGAACATTCTAAAATTACCTGCTTGTATCTCATGACCTGGCAGAATAATTATAGGCTAGGTTCTTTCAATTTTTTTATACTTTTGAATTAAGAATTAAAAGATTCACTGTATTGGGTTATTAAAAGACTGACCTCTTCTAGCATGCAATTTTATCCCATTATTAAAATGTGTATATAAAATCCAGTAGGCCTTGACTTTTAGAGATTTAACTTCTAAAGCTGAGATTCAAAAATCCATATATGAGTGCCAGCTGGGTGCCAGACCCTGTGTAAGTGCTTTCAAAGGCTCTATTTCATTTTATTAACACCCAGATTTCTAACCAGGTCTTCTGATTCCTATCTAGCATGTACCCCATCCCATCACAACCTTCCATTATTGCTTTGTCATCAAATCTTTGAGATAGGAATTGGGTGTGGAGGTGCAGAGGCAGACTCACAGGTGGTGTGGAATGCGATGGCCATCATGAAGTTGGAGCAGCAAGGTCCGTTTCTGGCATGTCACTGCTTGCTATTAGAGGTATATGTCTTATCCTTTCAACAATCTTATTTCTTTAAATGTGAAACTGAAGCAAGAACACGGGATGCTTAATCAACTCACAGGAATCACTGTCAAGGATCTTGAGCATTTTGTACCCCTTTGAGATTTCCTCTGTATTCAGTGTATGACTCCAAGCTAAAGAAGCCATCAAATGAATGGTGTATCCTTGAACAAAAGATGAGCATTTGACAATTAGTTATTTTTAGCAATGTTGCAATTACTTAAAATTTTGTGCTGCAGAGAGTAATTTGGGACAAGGAGAAGGAGAATCCTCTTTGGAATTGCCATTATTCCTGGGACATATCCTTACATCCTCTTTTAAGGAATGGAAAAATTTTATGCTTTAGAAGCATATTTGGAGTCACCAAAAGTTATTCAGAGTCAAGGATAATAAATAAAGTGACAGATGAAGCTGGACAATGTTCATTTTGTATCCACACATAAGACAAGACTATAAAGTAAAATAGCTTAGTATCTTGAAGAATTTGTAAGCTTACTTTGAAGACAATCAAAAAAAATTCAAAATATTTGTAGGTAACTGTACTCAGGATATTTTAGATAACTGCACACGCCCATTCACAAGTTTCCTTTCCCATAATGTTTTATCATGTTTAAAACATAAAAGAAATTTCAAGAACATAATTCTTCCAATAACAGACAAGGAAACCAATTTGAAAAGTGAGCCATTAACATGGGCCACACATTTCTTGCATATGTATATACATGAGTATGGATGTGAGTATACAACCCACAAATGCCCTAGAAGTGCCCTAGAATAGGCACCAGTCTATAACAGCTCCAGCTTTCTGATCTGTTCATTTGGACACCAGAAACTAGAGCACAGTCATATCTTCATATTCTGGCTTATATCTTCATATTCTGGAAAGGCTTTTTTTCTGACTTAAAAAAAATAAGTAATTGTGATCTATGTCTTTAATTAGAAGTATATACAAGTATACAAATATCTGTACACTATATACTTATGTACTTGTAATGTTTCAGGCCCTAGAAATAAATAGTAAACATGACCAATGTGATCTTTGTCGCATTTAGTGGCCCACCCTTTTTCATAGGGAGTAAATTCAAGAACTTTAGTGGGTGCCTGAAACTGCAGATACATATGCTGTATTTTCCTAAATATACATGCCTATGATAAAATTTAATTTATAAATTAGCACCTAAGAAATTAATAACTCATAATAAATAGAAAAATTGAACAAAGAAAATAATCAGACACAATGTGAGTCAACCTACTTTAGAGAGGAGTCGGTCGAGGCCTCCTGAGGAGGTGGCTTTTGATGAAAAGCAAGCAGCCCTAAAAAGTGGCAGGGGGGCCAGTGGCGGGGGTGGAACTTCTGTTCCAAGAATCAGCTGTGCAAATGCAGTGTGTGAGGAATTGTGTGAGGGGTGGTGGGAAGTGAAAAAAAAGCTTAGCAAATTCTGGAAACTCTCAGAAGGCAGAACCAAGAAGGAAGGGAATGGTGGTCTGGAATGTGGTTCCAGAGGAAAGCAGAGGGAAGACAGTGTCTAAGACCAGGGCTAACAGCCTTTGGATGAAGGGGTTTGTTCCAGTGCAATGGGAAGAATTAACATAATGCTGTCAACTTACAGGCTTAAACTCTGAGAGATTACGTGGTTTGTCAATATTCTCACACATGGCAAGCACATGGCTCTGTTCCAGGCCTTACAATTTCCTCCTCCTTTCCACAAATATGTATTAAGTACATATTGAAGTGCCTGGCACATTACTACTTGCAAGAGAAGATAAAGTCTTAATGAGATTTTTGTCTGTGGTTGAAAAAAGGTCACCTGAACAAATGCAATTAACATGACAAACACTAAAAGTCCAGAGAACTTTCCATGCTATAGGACAGACCCAGAGGGGAGAGAGAGAGAGAGAGAGAGAGAGCAGTTCTATCTGGGTAGGGTGAATAGGGTCAGAGACTTTGCACTGAGTTCAGTTTAAAAGATGAATATTTCTAAGGAACATGGGAGAGGGAGAAGATAATCAAAGCCAATTAAGCAAAGTTGGAGAACAAAGCATCCTGGTGTATTTAGGGAATAATGAGCTGTTTCTGGAATGGGGAAATGGGGAGTGATGGCTGGAAGGTAGAGCAAAAAGAAAAAGAAAAATAGAAATGACTATTGTGAACTGCCTAGTATGTAAAAGTAAGAACAGACTTCATCCTCTAAACAATGGAAGCCAGGAACCACTTTTAAGCAGAGGAGCAACATGCTTGGATTTGTTTCAGATAGATCACACCAGCAGCATTGTACAGGTGACTTGTGGTGGTGGCAGGACCAATGGTAGGAACAGGGAGACCAGCTAGGAGATGTACATAGTCTATGCAAGAGGAAGGAGCAGCCTGAAATAGGAGGGTGGGTGTGGCTAGAGAGTTAAGCTCAGATTGCACAACTGTAAGGTACAGAGAGCTTGGACCTCTGGGTGTTTGGGGTGAATAAGATAGGAATTTTGGGCTGAATTCTGAATTCCTGTGACTTTTGACTCTCAGTAGTTCAATATTTTTGAGACAGAAAGATTTTTTTTAACTTATATGAAAGAGCATCTTTTATCTGTTCTGTTACAATTTATCATATCTCCCCTGCCAGCTAACAAAAACTCACCTGAAATTATTTCCATTTTAAATTATTTTTAAAGAGACTATAATATGCTTTTCTCTGACAAACTATTATTTAGAAAACAATAAGACTCTTTTTCACCCAAAATTATCAGCATAATGTCCTCTACTGAAATGAAGAACAAATTTCCACATTGCCGCTGGCAGGTCTGATATCTAAGCAGAAAAAGAAGGTAGATTTCAACAAACTGAATTTTCCTGCAATTTAAGTTTCTATCAAAGGAAAAATATTAGTACTTTATAGAAGAAGATAGTTCTCTCTCTGGGATCCTCAGAAAATTTGAAATAATAATTCTTTTTATGTTCAGACCTGTCTTGACATGCCCTGCTACCAAGATAAACACAGCACACACAAGTTCAATTTCTAATCTCAGATGCTGAAAATATAACTTCAGATTCACGTCTGAGAATGGACTTGAAAGATTTGATATTAACACATCATAGATGTTGCCCCTAAAGCAAAACATTCTAAAATTATATCGAAAGATCTTTCAAAATAATTTGGCTCCAGGGAACAAATGTCAGTGACATCTATACACTAATTATTCCAAGGGCTTATACAGGACAGCTCCCATAGATATCCCAACCCATCTCAGTCTTTTCTTCCCTCTCACCCATTTCATTTTGTTATTCTTGTTCTTTTGAAAGATGTAGAAAACTCTTAGCCATGCTTAGTGGGAGAAATGATCGGAGATTCCAATTAGCTCAATGTTTTACATGAAATGTGCCATATGCAAATGACTATTTTAAAAAGAGTTAGGACCTTGCATTTTCTTGAAGAAAGCATACTCACTGATGGTCTTTGGAAGAACTATGCCAAGTACTTTAAAGATTCAAGATACATGTTATTATCACATGATAAAAATGAGAAAACATAAGGTTAGAGAAGCTAAGCAACTTGATGAACATCATATGGCTACCAAGAGATGGATTAAAGTATTCAAACACAGCTGTGGTTCCAAAGCTGAAGAAATGTGTGGGTAGCAGTTCCTAATTCCAGGGATCCTCCCAACACTAACTATTTGGGGAATTTTTTTACAAATGTTATCTAGATCGCTCTTTTTCACAAGCACAAATATGGAAAATAATTTTGATTTATATGCATGTATCCTTAATTGGCTGTCCTGCTTATTTATTTCAGAATGAAAAGGCACAATTATTAAACCTCTGTGTGCTTTCACAAATTGGTAAAGGAAATAGAAATTATGGACATAACACACTTCTTGCAATAGCCTGCAATTAATGGAAAGGGCTCTCATAACTCAACTGTAAACTCATATTCTTTCCATCTAACTCTAGAAGTAAACAAATGAGTTGATTTGTTCTCTGAGCTAAAGTGGACCAAAGAGAGGCAATTCTCTATTGAGTAAGTTGTGCTGGAGTTTGTTAATGACAACCTTGAAGCAGGTTAACATTATGGTTTCATATGATAAATCTGAGTTTTCCAAATTTAAATTGCAAACAACTAAAAATCAATTGCTCAGTAGGGAGGAGGGGGAAGCTGTCAGCAAAAAGTAAGAAAGTGAGAAGGAGATGGCTATTACATATTTTAAATAGATTTACATATAATTCAGTCATTTTCCAGAGATGAAAGTTACTTAGATCAGAGAAGTAATTTCTCCAGCCATGCTTTGTAGATTTATTTTGTGTATATCATAGAAGTTATAGACTACTATAGGATGCTATAGGAATTGTAACTGTGTTGTGGAAGTTAAAGGCTATTAATGGATGTTATAATGAGTTATAGGATGATATAGGAAGTCATAAGATGGATCAACAGTTAGGAGAACAGAATTGAAATAAAATTAAAGACCAAGAAGGTAGATGGAATCTGACCAGTGGAAATATCAGAGCCATATCTGATATGTTTCAGGGATAGACATGGTATTAGTTGTCTATCACTACTATAACAAATGTTCACAAGCTTGATGGCTTGAAACAATTCAAATGTATTATCTCAAGGTTTTTAAATGTCAAAAGGCAGGGTGGGCTAGACTAGGCACTCTGCTGAGGGTCTTACACTTCAAAATCAAGGTCTTGGCAGGGCTATATTCTTTAGTCAAGGTACAGTGACAGAGTCCACTTGTAAGTTCATCCGGGTTGTTTGAAAAATGTAGTCCCTTGCATTTGCGGAGCTGAGGTACCCACTCACTAGCTGCTTTTAGCCGAGAAGAAGTGTGTGCTTCTAGCCACTACTCGCATTGTTTCTCATGCTTTCCTTGTGGCCCCTCCAGCAATGGCTGTGGAGTCCCTTTAATGCTTCACATTAGTCTGATTTCTTTTCCATCTCTCTGACTTCAGCAAATTCTTCAGAAATATCTCTACTTTTTCAGAACTCATTTAATTAGATTGGGCCCACCCAGAACATCCAGAATAACCTCCCTATTTTAAGTTTTTAACCTTGACTACATCTGCAGAGTCTCTATTGCCAAAGAAAATAATGTGAGAGCAACATGTCATCACAGGCTAAGCTCCTGGAGGCCAAAATTCTGCTTCCCACCAGCACCATTGTTTCTCAGGAGAACTGGCACACAAATTATCTATACCAGAATGTGGCTGCCAAACCACCAGGCTATCTTCCAGAAGCTATGAGTGTGAGAAAACTCTATGCAAGTATGCATATCGGCTCAGAAGGTAGCCAAACCAACTTATGAAAAACTGTTCTGAGCTCTGAAAGACACAGAATACTTTAGTATACAAGCTTACTGAAGTCAGTCTGATTGTTAAGAAAATATCAGAAAACATTGGGGGTAGGGTTAGTGCTAATAATTGCTATCATTTTCTTACTATGTGCCAGGTATTACATAGCCATGTAATGTATATATACAGACTGAACGTACATGTGCACATGTGGTGGAGTAAGATTGCACATGACATGGCTCATTGCAGCCACAGAATTGTCCAGTAGTGCAATCAACAACCAAATGTTGTTACAAATCTCAAATCTGCTTTGACATCACAGTCTGCAAATTATAGTCTATCAGCAGACATAGCTCACTGGTCTCTGCTCATTCATTTTCTTATGCATTAAAATCACTTCCCAGCGAGAGTACAATTGCATAAGAGTCACTTCAGAGTGAGAACAATCCACCACAGTGGTTAAACTCCAGGGGGTTGTATAAATACAAATAAAATCAGAATTTTTAAAATTCTTTGAGTTGTTACTTAAAGGACCAGTGGTGTTTAATATCTCTGGGGAGTCAAAATAGTAACTTGATCTTAAGGACATTGATTTGTATTTTTTTTTCATTTTAATTTGTTTATATGACAGCAGAATGTTACAATTCATACTACACATATAGAGCACATTTTTTATATCGCTGGTTGTACACAAAGTAGAGTCACACCATTCATGTCTTCATACATGAACTTAGGGTAATGATGTCCATCTTATTCCATCGTCTCTTCTATCTCCATGCCCTCTCCTTTCCCCTACCTCCCCTTTTCCTCTTAGTTGTATCTAGAGCTCATCTAATCCTCCCATGCCCCCTCCACCACATTATGAATCAACATTCTTAAATCAGAGAAAATATTAGACATTTGTTTTTTGGGGATTGGCTAACTTCACTTAGCATTATATTCTCCAACTCTATCCACTTACCTGCAAATGCCATGATTTTATTCTCTTTTAATGCCGAATAATATTCCATTGTGTAAATATACCACACTTTCTTTATCCATTCATCTACTGAAGGGCATCTAGGTTGGTTCCACAGTTTAGCTATTGCGAATTTTACTGCTATAACTATTGATGTGGCTGTGTCCCTGTAGTATGCTACTTTTAAGTCCTTTGGGTATAGACTGAGGAGTGGAATAGCTGGGTCAAATGGTGGTTCCATTCAAGTTTTCCAAAGATTCTCCATACAGCTTTCCATATTGGCTGCACCAATTTGCAGACCCACCAGCAGTGTATGAGTGTGCCAGCAGTGTATGAATGTGCCTTTTCCCTCACATCCTTGCCAACACTTATTGTTGTTTGTATTCTTAATAGCTGCCATTCTGACTGGAGTAAGATGAAATCTTAGAGTAGTTTTGATTTGCATTTCTCTAGTTGCTAGAGATGTTAAACATTTTTTCATATATTTGTTGACTCTTTGTATATCTTCTTCAGAGAAGTGTCTGTTCAGTTCCTTGGCCCATTTATTGACTGGGTTATTTGGTGTTTTGGTTGTTAAGATTTTTGAGTTCTTGGGCTGGGGTTGTGGCTCAGTGGTAGAGTGCTCGCCTAGCACGGGCGGGGCCCTAGGTTCGATACTCAGCACCACATAAAAATAAATAAAGATATTGAGTCCAACTACAACTAAAAAATAAATATTAAAAAAAAGATTTTTGAGTTCTTTATATATCCTGGTGATTAGTGCTCTATCTGATGTGCGGGTGGTTAAAAACTGGTACCCAAATTTTTTTGTAGGCTTTCTCTTCAACCCAGAGATTGTTTCTTTTGCTGAGAAGAAGCTTTTTAGTTTGAATCTATCCCATTTATTGATTGTTGATATTAATTCTTGCACTGTATGAGTCTTATTAAGGAAGCTGGGCCTAATCCAACATGATGGAGATTTGAGCCTACTTTTTCTTCTAATAGATGCAGTGTCTCTGGTTTAATTCCTAGGTCCTTACTGCACTTTGAGTTGTGTGTGCATGGTGAGAGATAGAGGTTTAATTTAATTTTGTTGCATATGGATTTCCAGTTTTCCCAGCACCATTTATTGAAGAGGCTATCTTTTCTCCAGTGCATGTTCTTGGCACCTTTATCTAATATAAGATAATTGTAGTTTTGTGGGTTAGTCTCTATGTCCTCTATTCTGTACCATTGGTCTACCAGTATGTTTTGGTGCCAATACCATGCTGTTTTGTTACTATTGCTCTGTAGTATAGTTTAAGGTCTGGTATAGTGATGCCACCAGCTTTACTCTTCTTCCTAAGGATTTCTTTAGCTATTCTGGGTCTTTTTTTTTTTACATTTTTTTTAGTTGTTGATGGACAACTATTTATTTATATGTGATGCTGAGAATTGACCCAGTATTTCACACATGCTAGGCAAGTGATCTACCACTGAGCCACAACCTAGCCCTGAGTTTCTTATTTTTCCAGATGAATTTCATGACTACTTTTTTATTTCTATTAGGAATGCCATTGGGATTTTGATTTAAATTGCATTAAATCTGAGTAGTGTTTTTGGTATGGTTGTTTTAACAATATTAATACTGCCTATCCAAAAATATGGTAGAACTTTCCATCTTATAAGGTCTTCTTTAATTTCTTTCTTTAGCATTCTTTAATTTTCATTGTAGAAGTCTTTCATCTCTTTTGTTAAGTTGATTCCCAATATTGAAAATGGGGTAGTTTTCCTTGTTTCCCTCACAGAGTATTTGTCACTGATATACAGAAATGCCTTTGATTTATAGGTGTTGAGTTTGTGTCCTGCTACTTTGCTGAATTCATATACTAGTTCTAGAAGTTTTCTGGTGGAATTTTTTGTGTCTACTAGGTATAGAATCATATTATCAGCAAATAGTGGTAATTTCAGTTCTTCTTTATCTATCTGTATTCCTTTAATTTCTTTCATCTGTCTGATTGCTCTGGCCACTGTTTCAAACTAAGTTAAATAAAAGTGGTGAAAGAGGGCATCACTATATTTTTCCAGGTTTTAGAGGGAATATTTTCAATTTTTCTCCATTTAGAATGATGTTGGCCAGGGGGCTTATCATAGATAGCTTTTACGATGTTGAGATATGTTCCTGTTAATCCTAGTCTTTCTAGTGTTTTGAACATGAAGCGGTGCTATATTTTGTCAAATGCTTTTTCTCTATCTATTGAGATGATCATATGGTTCCTATCTTTAAATCTATTGATTTGATGAATTACATTTTTTGATTTCTCTATGTTGAACCAACCCTGCATCCCTGGGATGAATCCCACTTGATCGTAGTGGATGATTTTTTTATATGTTTTTTGTATTCAATTTGCCAGAATTTTATTGAGAATTTTTGCATCTATATTCATTAGAGATATTAGTCCGAAGTTTTCTTTCTTTGATGTGTCTTTGCCTGGTTTTGGAATCAGGGTGATATTGACTTCCTAGAATGAGTTTAAAAATGCTGCCTCTTTTTCTATTTCCTGAAATAAATTGAAGAGTATTGGTATTAGTTCTTCTTTAAAGGTTTTGTAGAACTCGGCAGTGTATCCATCCAGTCTTGGGCTTTTCTTGGTTGGTAGACTTTTAATAATGTCTTCTATTTTTGTCACTTGTAATTGATCTGTTTAAATTTTGTGTATAATCCTGATTCAATTTGGGCAAATTATATGACTCTAGAAATTTGTTGATGCCTTCAATATTTTCTATTTTATTGGAGTACATGTTTTCAAAATAATTTCTAATTATCTTCTGTATTTCTGTAATGTCTGTTGTGATAGTTCCTTTTTTATCACATATGTTAGTAATTTGAGTTTGCTCTGTCCTCTTCCTTAGCATGATTAAGGGTCTGTCAATTTTATTTATTTTTTCAAAGAACCAAATTTTGATTTTTCCCATTGTTTCTTTTTTTTTTCAATTTCTTTGATTTCTGCTCTAATTTTAATTATTTCCTGTCTTCTACTGCATTTGGTGTTGATTTGTTATTCTTTTTTTAGGGCTTTGAGATGTAGTGTTAAGTCATTTATTTGTTGGCTTTTTCTTCTTTTAAGGAATGAACTTCATGCAATAAACTTTCCTCTTAGAACTGACTTCATAGTGACCCAGAGATTTTTGTATGTTGTATCTGTGTTCTCATTCACCTCTAAAAACTTTTTAAACTCCTCCTTAATGTCTTCTGTAACCCATTATTCATTCAGTAGCATATTATTTAGTTTCTAGTTGTTGGAATAGCTTTTATTTTTTATTTTATCATTGATTTCTAATTTCATTCCATTATGATCTAATAGAATGCAGGGTAGTATTTCTACTTTTTAATATTTGCTAAGAGTTGCTTTGTGGCATAATGTAGTCTAATTTAGAGAAGGATCCATGTGCTGCTGAGAAGAAAGTGTACTTGCTTGTTGAAGGATGAAATATTCTATATATGTCTTGAGCCCAAGATCTGCACCGACTTCATGAATGAAGGTTCGAGTCAGGAGAAACCACTAGGGAGTTTTGAATTAAAGAGACAAGACTCTAATTACCTTTAAACCAGTTCCAGGATGGCTCCTCCTAGCTCCAGCCTCCAGCCACCTGTTGTGGTAGCGAAGTTTACTGAAGAGGCTATCAAGAGAGAGCGAACACGCCAGGGAGTGGACTTCTATTGGGGAACAAAAAATTCTGGGGAAAATCCCATCCAATGGAGATTAAGGTTTGCAGCATCCCAAGGTCAGGGGTGACAATTGGGTCTTTGGGGTAGTGGCCAGACATGCCTCTGCACGGACAAGCCCTCGGACCTGGAGAAGGGTGGGGAAGGCTCTGACACAGCT
The DNA here is from genome assembly GCF_001458135.2 of Marmota marmota marmota. Classification (NCBI taxonomy): domain Eukaryota; kingdom Metazoa; phylum Chordata; class Mammalia; order Rodentia; family Sciuridae; genus Marmota; species Marmota marmota. Next base: position 23,638,097 of record NW_026000101.1, read on the forward strand.
GTGCCTAAGCGCCTCTCGCCCAGCCAGGGAGGTAACTCAAATCACGTGCGAGGATGGCCTCCCATATATGTCAGTTAAGTATAAGTTATTGATTGTATTATTGAGTTCTATAGTTTCTTTGTTCAGCTTTTGTTTGGAAGATCTATCCAGTGGTGAAAGAGGTGTGTTAAAGTCACCCAGAATTACTGTGTTGTCGTCTATTTGACTCTTGAACTTGAGAAGAGTTTGATGAATGTAGACACTCCATTGTTTGGGGCTTATATATTTATTATTGTTATGTCTTGTTGATGAGTGGTTCCCTTAAGTAACATGAAATATCCTTCTTTATCCCTTTTGATTAACTTTAGCTTAACATCTACTTTATTTGATATGAGGATGGAAACCCCTGCTTTCTTTTGAAGACGTTCCATGTGAGTGGTAACTTTCACCTTCAGTCTGTGTATGTCTTTTCCTATGAGATGAGTCTCTTGGAGGCAGCATATTGTTGGGTTTTTTATTTTTGTTTTTCTTTTTTTTTTTAAATCCAATCAGCTAGCCTATATCTTTTGATTGGTGAGTTAAGGCCATTAACATTCATGGTTATTATTGAGACATGATTTGTATTCCCATCCATTTTTGTTTATTTTTTGTATTTAACTTGAATTGGTTTCTCCTTTGATTATTTTTTTTCTTTAGTTTAATCCCTCCCTTTGCTGATTCATTGTTGTTTTTCAATTCCTCTTCATGAGAATGAAGAGAATAAAATGAATTCAGTAAAGATACTATAAACTTTTATACAACTTTTATGCCAAATGGAAGCTCTCTAATGGAAAACTGTGTAACCTTTATGCCAAAGCTCTCTAATGGAAAACTGTGTAACCTTTAACATAGTTTAACATATTTTGCCAAGAATGTTCTGTAGGCTTTCTAGTTGTAAATTCTTTTAACTTTTATTTATCATGGAAGGTTTTTAATTGCATCAATAAACTTAAAGCTTAATTTTGTTGGATATAAGATTCTTGGTTAGCATCCATTTTCTTTCAGAGCTTGGTATATGCTGTTCCAGGATCTCCTGGATTTGAGGATCTGGGTTGAAAAATCTGTTCAGATACGAATTGGTCTCCCCCTATATGTGATCTGATTCCTCTTTCTTGTGGCCTTTAAGATTCTATCCTTATTCTGTATGCTAGGCATTTTCATTATAATTTGTCTTGGTGTAGATCTGTTGTAATTTTGTGCATTTGTGTCCTGTAGGCATCTTATATTTGATTTACCAATTTATTCTTCGTGTTTGGGAAATTTTCTGGTGTTATCTCATTGAAGAGATTGTGCATTCCTTTGGTTTGAAACTCTGTGTCTTCCTCTGTCCCAATAATCCTTGGATGTTCTATTCATTGTTTCTTATCATCTTCCCTGTGTGGTCAACTGCATTTTCCAGATTGTATACCTTGTCTTCATTATCTGATATTCTGTCTTCCAAGTGATCTAGTCTATCAGTGATGATTTCTATTGAGTTTTTAATTTCATTTATAGTTTCCTTCATTTCAAGGATTTCTGATTTTTTTTCGGAATCTTTATCACTTTCTTGAATTAATCTTTTGCTACCTGTATTTGCTTCCTTATCTCTTTGTGTGATCAGTGCATGCTAGTATTTGCTCCCTTATCTGTTTATTGGTGTCTTCAATGGTTGCCTGTATTTGCTCTCTTAAATCTCTGTTGGAGTGACCGATTTTTGCCTATACTTGCTCATTTAGGTCATTCTTTAATTCACAGATTATTTTAATTATGAACCTTTTGAACTCCTTCTCTGACATTTCATCAACTGCAACCGTCCATGAGTTTTGTTATTGTAGTATCCTGGCTTGTTTATTCATGTTGTCTATGTGATTTCCTTACTTGCAGTGCAGATTTGAGGTATTACAGTTTGTATCCTGTAATCTTGTAGTATCTGTGCAGATTATCTGTACCTCACCTTGGTGCTGGGCTTCCAGACCCTGCCAGTGTCCCAAGATGGATGCTACTGCCACTATATGTGATGGCGGTAATAGCAGGAAATAACTCGAGATAGCATTGGAGGTGCCCCAGGATGGATGCAATGTCTTTCAGAAATGGGGCTGAAAATGTAGGCCTTACACTGGCTTTGGGATGTCTACTCCAAGATGCAGCTGCTTCTAGGCCCTGTCTGTTGTTCCAAGGTAGAGGCTACTGAATGGGAAAGGCTATGGGGATGGCTGCAGTGTCTCAAGATGAAAATGGGTTAGACCTGGGCTCCCAGGTAGTTGTGGGTGGGTGGGCCCAAGCTTACCCTAGCTCCCACACAGGTCTGAAAGGTGGGACTGGGCTTAGCCTGAGCTCCAGCAGGTGTCTGCCAGTGGTGGGATGGACTCAGGCCTACCCTGGGCAGGTCAGCGATGCAGGGTAGTGATTTGTATTTTTAGATTGATCCTAATGACAATGATTCAAATCATTAACAAATGCACTGATTTCCCTTTGGAAATAAATTTATAGCACACTGAGTTAAAGCCAGTTATAATCACAAAAGCTCAGAAAGTATGTCCTAAGTCATATCTTGAATCTACTGCTTCTGTGCCAAGCTATTTTAATGAAACTATTAGAGAAAGTAAAGTGGCAACCAAAATAACTCATTCTGCATCTTTCCATTGTATTCTATCTTTGTGCTATGTTAGAGTCTGTAAACAAGTCAAAATAACACCTGGCATTTAGCCAGGGGAATGTTAGAGTTCGTAAACAAGTCTGGATGGTGCCTGGCAAAATGCCAGAGGGAGTGGTTTGAGAAGTAACAAAAGCGAGCCATTAAGTGTAGAGATTCCTGGTTGGTTGACTGATGTATCTAGTTTATGCTAATTAGATAAGCTCTGTATAAATACTGCTCCTGTCCTGCAATAAACGGCTCCTACTCCTGCTGTATCAACATACACAAGTTATTCGTCACCCCCCCTGATTATTCTGCTGCAGCCGTACTCCGGCAGTGCTACACAACTGTAATCAAAGACTAATACTCAACTTTAGAATGAGGTTTGAATACCTATATTTTTTGTTAATATCCTTCAGAACATTTCTCTATGCTGCATTGTTCCTTAATAATGAAATAATTGATTAGAAAGCTTGGGAAGGTATATATTAATATAACTTTCATTCTGATTAAAACTAGGAAAAATTAAGGTTTTATGATGTTTTAACATGTACCACTACAGCTATAAATATGACAGCAGGTTTACTTATAAGCCTACATTTAAATAGATAAAGCACATCATTTTTGTATCAAAAAACAAGGTTTCTGGTACATTATAAGAGTCATTGTGACATATTTGTACATTCATATAATTTGATCAATTTCATTCCCTAGTACTTCCCCTGTCCCTTGCTCTACCTGCCCCTAAAAAACAAGAGTTTTATTCACTTTATATTTAAGTAACTTTACTGAGAATAAAATGAATTCAGTAAAGATACTATAAACTTTTATACAAAATCTGCCAAATGGAAGCTCTCTAATGGAAAACTGTGTAACCTTTAACATAGTTTAACAACCTACAATGAACTCACATTTTCATTCTCTGTTCTACATATTACTTCATGCATTATCAGCACCAGAAAATTTTCAATGACAATAATTTCATTGAAAGTGTCTTAATGTAACCTCTATTCAAATTCATCAGGAGTCATGTATCATTTGTATAGCCTTTCTTGACATTATTTTCAAAATATTGCTTGAATCCAATCCTTCTTTTCTGCACATCCACAAATTCAAACTATGGCTGTTATAGAAACAGCTAATTTACATATAAATTAAAAATTACCTTGAAGTCCATTTACACACTGATGAGTTAAAGACAACTGGCTTCTGTTAAATTTAAGTATTATGACATACTAGACTAATCAAAATATAGGTTGTAGGTTCATGGCTTAGATCTTAATGCATTGGATAGGGCAATGGCTGCTCAGCAGACATAGGCAAATTCAAACATGTTCTTTACTGCTGTTGAAGATCTTGAGTCACTATCCCTTGCATTGACTCACCTCTGTGTTTATTCATTATGTTTCATCCAACAAGCATTAAAATTGTTGTTTTAAATCAAAATCACTAGGCCATTGACAATCTAGACAATTATAATTAGATGAGGAGAGAATATTCTTTCAAAATAACTGAAAAGTTTGAAGTTCAACTGCTGAGAGCCATTGCCAAGTAGGAATGACGCATGGCAATTTCTTTGTCAGCCTACCCCATGTTGCTTAGAGGAAGGACTCTCCATTGTGGACCCAGGTCATTTGCAGTGACTTTGCATGAAAGGTGACCTTGCTCAAGGACCAGGGCGGATCCGGGTTTAGGGCGATCTGGGTTTAGGGCGGTTCCAGGTTTAAGGTGATTCCTGCTGGGAATAGGGCGTATCCTGCTGCCTCAGGCGCCTGGAGTTCCCGTTGAGTTCTCGCGGGATTCAGAGAGTATTTGGGATTCAGAGCCCGGTGGAGAGTGTGGATTTCCCCCAGAACGTGCGTGTAGAGTGCCAGTGTGAGTTCAGGAATAAAGAATTGCTGTTTGAATCTACAAGGCTGTGAGTGGCTCGTGATTTTGTGCCCAGCCAGACTGTGGCATTCAACAAGATGCCTAGTTTGATAGCCCTGGTCTATCTCCTGCCCACCTGTCTACCTACTAAACATCAGGGAAACATTAGTTAATAGGGACCTTATAAGATAGATTTGGAGATTTGGGGAAAAAAAAAACACCCTCTAGTAGGCATAAAATCTATTCATAGTGGTTGTGTTGTTTCAATTTTCCACCTTGCACGACTTTCCCTTAAACTTCCTCACTCATTGTTCTTACAAGGAAGGGATGGATGGCCAGATGAGAACTATGTGACCCTGCCTATCCTGGCCACAAGTATTGCCCCAAAATGGGCAGCTCTCCCAGCCTGTCAGTCCATTGGCCTATTACCAACTGGATTCTCTCTCTTTTGAGAATTTGAACTTCTATCTACATAAGTGGTGTCAGGAAAAAGCAGAAAGGTCATGTGGAGTTGAAGCCAAAGCTGGTGTCAAGGCAAGTTAAGTGATTAAGAAATGGAGACTATACTGCCTGGGTTACTGGAAGTTAACCCACACAGTATAGAGGAGAATGAAGGAGACCTTGTGGGAATGTCAGAGTTGAAAGAGTGTGTTGTGCTAAAGAGATACAGTGAAGGATAAATAAAGACAGGAGTGAGACAGAAAGGCCACTGAGAGATCCAGAGAATGACAATCAGAGCAGGGAACTTAAGAGTTCTCAGAGGCTTTTTATCTCCTAACCTGGTTCCCACAATATGTGACCACATTTCCTACCCTCAGTTTAGTAACATAGCCTTATATATTCTCTGTGTACCTCTTTTTTACCTGAACTGATTTGTGTAGTTATTCTTTGTAATCTCTAATTAGAACTCCAAGTTGCTTTCAAGTTGTAGCAGTAAGTTGACTATATCTGGATTCAGGAGAAGGAAAAAGCAAAAGCAAAATGTTTTGTAGAAGATGCAGCAATTTCTGGGCATTCTGATATGGAAGTGTTCTCTAACACACAACATAGTATGTTATGAAAAAGACAAAGAAAAATACTACATCTGCTTGCCTTTCATAAAAAGGTATTATATACCTAAGAGTTTTCACCTGTTAGAGTTCCTAAAGAACCCAAGGTAAAGTGACTTATTATCTAAAAGATAAAAAGGTCTTGAAGATTACTTTTAAGTTGCTTCTGTACTCAGCATTCTGTATTTTTCTTTCTCCTTATGCTGATCTTATGTTTCTACCCAATTCATAGGCCATCTTTATGACTACTATCTCTGTCCTCAGTTGTCTTCTTCCTAAACTTTACCACAGAGAGTATTTCCCTTTTCCCATATAAACTAAGTTCCCAGTTTCCAGAAATATAGGCAACACTACAAAAAAAACTGCAGTGGATTTGTGCTACTGCCAGGGTTCAAGAAGGTAAACACCAACTAAAATAAAGAGGAAATTATAGAAAAAAATTTAACCAAGTGATTATATTACAAATAGGAAGTTATTTATTTGAAGCTAAAATAGACCAAATCCTAAAATAAACATATGAAACAAACACATTAATAAAGTTTAAATAAAAACTTTACTCATCGGTTCATTTTTTGTGTATTTACTCAAGAGAAATAAAAACATGCCTATCCAACAACTTGTACAAGAATGTCCATAGAGCTTTATTCCTAAACCAGAGACAGCCAAAAAATGCATTAGTCATAGACTATACAAACTAATGGCAATATCATCATACAATGGAGAGTGTTCAGCAATTAAAAGGAATTAAATTCTGATTTATGTAACAACCGGCAAATATCAATAGTTATGCTGAAATAAAAAGACAAACACGAAAGAGTACAGAATTATGTTTCCACTTATATTAAATTATTGGGGGAAAAAAGTAAAACTAAGTAATAATAAAAAGTAGAGCAGTATTTGAGGCCAAGAATAGGAGTGATGGAGAAATAGATGTTGACTCCAAAGAGGAATTATCTTAAGATAATGCAGGGGTCTTGATTGAGGTGGTGGTCATAGAGTTGTATGATTTGCAGAGGTCTTCAAAATGAATAATTAAAATGGGTATATTTGTTGCATGTTAATTATATATTAAAGTTTATTTAAAAACAAAAATTTTCCCAGCTACTCCAGAGTCTAACTTAGCAAAACTGATACAAATTTTAATAAAAGACTGGAATGTAGTTCAATGATATTTTTTGAAAAAAGACCATTCAAACTATCATTACTTAACATAGATTCTCCCTGCAGCTGATTAAATGTACTTAGTAATAATTTAATAGATAGAATCTCATAATTCATAATATTCATATTATAGTTAGTTGTATTAGGAAAACATTTACTACCCTCATCTTTATAAAATAAAAGAGTGCTAATTCTTACATAGTTGTCAGGAAAAAAGTTTGGGACACTTTGAAGAGATAAAAAAAGACAGAGTTGACCCATCCTTCTCTAAACTGTTAAGCATTTTATGTGTTCATATGTTTTTGAATACATATGGTTGTTTATGATTTAGTTTTTCTGAGTGTTAAGTCTAGTTATCCCTTTTTGAAATGTCAACAAATCATTTTCAAAAATCAGATAAAGAATGTCCATCCCTGTAACTACATCAGACCATCTTTTCTACCAGATAAAAATCACTGACGTACGTAATGATGAAAGCAATCGCAAATTCTATTGTGGGACTCTTCAGTTGTTCTCCAGGAAGTTTCCATGAAATTGATATAAGAAATTATAATGGCCATGGCTATACCAAATTAGTATAATTATAACCTGAAGATAACAGTTGTTATCTAAGGATTTCAATCCCAGCTACCCATCATGCCTCTTTGTAGTACACTAATAAATCCATTAAGACAAAAACAATCTAAGGTAGCTCCAGTGATAAAGTTGCTAGGAAAAAAGAGGTCTGTCAAATAAACAGTGTTCTTTTTTTTTTTTTTTTTTTTTTTTTTGAACTTTCTGTCTATTCTAAGGGTAATTATCTATGCTTCTTATGATTTCTTATAAAACAAACAAAAACCTATGTTTTAAGTATATATTAATTATTACCACCAGATAATCCACTCTCAGTTGATTTGTGATATTTATAACATGCTTTAGAAACACAATAATAGTTATCAAATTTTGGTGGCTGGTTCCAAGAACACCTATAAGCCACTTACAGTCAAAACACTGCTGCCTTCTGATTGGTTGACTCCATGTGTATGTCAAGAGGTCAGAGTATCAGTCACAGATGCACCTTTTCAAGATTCCAGGTATGGTAAAGAAAGACTCATGTAGTGAAAAAAAACATGCCCACATTTCATACAGTTTCTCAAAGTTTTTAATTGTCTTAAGTCAATATCAGAACCCAACAATGTCCAGTTCAGTGAGTGATGTATCTACAGTACCATAACTTTCCCTGTTTTTGTTTTTTTTGGGGGGGAGCTTTTTAATTAATTTTTTATTTATATACGACAACAGAATGCATTACAATTCTTATTACACATATAGAGCACAATTTTTCATTTCTCTAGTTATATACAAACTATATTCACACCAATTCATGTCTTCATACAGGTACTTTGGATAATAATGACCATCACATTCCACCATCATTTCTAACCCTATGCCCCCTCCCTTCCCTTCCCACCTCTCTGCCCTATCTAGAGTTCATCTATTCCTCCCATGCTCCCCCTCCCTACCCCATTATGAATCAGCCTCCTTATATCAGAGAAAACATTTGGCATTTGCTTTTTGGGAATTGGTTAACTTCACTTAGCCTTATCTTCTCTAACTCCATCCATTTACCTGCAAATACCATGATTGTATTCTCTTTTATTGCTGAATAATATTCCATTCTGTATATATGCCACATTTTCCATGACTTCCCTTAACATAGATGAAAACACATGCTTTATGTACATAAAATATGAGATCCAAATATCTCCGACCTTAACAGGCCTAGCCAATATAATTTGAAGACATCAAACTGTCCTCTTAAACCATCACATTATTTTAGTCTCCAAAGAAGTCTCTCAAATGTGCTCCAAATAAAGTCAGTGCCCACACAGAGCCCAGACTCTCCTCCTTTTCCTGATTCAGTCCCCATTGCCCACATCACCTCTCCAAGGTCAGCTGGGAAAGACCTTATCATCCTTATCAGCCTTCCTGAGAACTGGACTGTCTACATAGACAATGATGTCTCTGGATACTCCCAGACTTTCCAGCTTAAGGTAGCCAGAACACAGTGGGAGAAGCTTCTTCGACACATTTCCTCACTGGATTCTTAAGGAGTTACTGTGCTGGGGTCTCACAAAGTGAACTGCTGACTTCTTTCTATGTTTCAAAACCACTTCAAGGAGCCTGGTCTTGGAAAGGTGCCACTCATTCACATGATTCTCTTGGCTCCCACTGAGCCCCCATTGCTATCTTTGGCAGGGATAATCTAATCATGGCAGGGATAGAGGGTTCATCTACACTGACAACAAGCCCCATTATGCAAACACTTATAAATGGGCAAAGAATCAAGGAAAAGACCCAACCTGCCCAGAATGCTCATGTATTAGTTGAAAAACTATATATATTTTTTCCTCTGGGCTTTGCCCTAGATCACTAAATCAAGATATGACCATATTTTCTATTTTAAACAAGATCATAAAATGATTTTTTTACATGGACCAAAGTCTGAAAATCATTACTGGGTAGTCTGAGAAAATGCTGGTTTAATTCAAATGTGTCAAAATAGGCAAAATATATGTATTCTCATTTACCTATGACATTCTTCCTCATCAAATAGAATACCACCAAATCATATTATTGACCTTGGCCAATAGGAGTTGTTCAAGGGATGAAGATGGTAAAACAGTAGAGTACAAGAGAACCACCCTTTGGATATCCACAGGCTTCCCATGGACATTTCCTAGTAGGAAACATGTAACTGCTAGAGATTTTTGAAATGATGAGGAAGGCACTGGGGTTTTTTTGTTTTGTTTTGTTTTTGTTTTTGTTTTTCATTTTTGCTTTTAGGGGATGTTGAGGCCGGCTCAAAATAGCTATATTTAGGCTTCTAGTGGGCTATGTTATGTTTTTAGTGTATAGCCAGGGCTGGAAATTGGCTATGTTATGTTTAATGGAGGCCAGAAACACTCTAACTCAGCATATATGCTAAAGGTCGTAGCATGACATGGGAGCATGAGCTACTGATGTAACCTGTTGTCACTGTGCCTTCTTTGTTTGGCCTACATGTAAAAAGGGAAAAGACTCAGGGGCTATGAAGGGCAAAATGAAGGCTAAAATGGAAGTGGCTGAGGGCTAACGCTGAAGCTGGAGGCTGAAAGCTGTTACCATCTCTGAATAAAGCATGTCTACTATCCTTACTGCATCTTGCATCTTCTTCTACCTGCCAAACCCTGAATCTGTTTCCTGGGTCTGAGTCCCTGCACAATGGGGGAAAAAATATAGAAATGTCAGGAAATGTGAGAAATATTTGTACTCTTAATTTTTAATCATTATTAATGTATAAGAGGTTGTTTAAAAAAGGAAGATAAAAATGTGTTTAATTTGCTTTGCTCTTAAAATTAACATATTTGATATGCTGAACTTGATTGAGTATAGTTTTTATAAAAAATGATTACCAACTTACTCTCTGAATTTACCTTTGGAGGTTTTAGAAATGCCAGTTGTCTTATCTCTGTACCTTTTAATTAATGAATAGCAGGCAAATATCTGAGGAATAAGAGAAAGGGAACTAGAATTTACTGAGTAGTTACTTCACACTAGTTCTTGTATTAAGTAGCATATAGTCTATGTCTGGAGAAGAGGAGAAAGTGTGAAAGCATTTTTAATATGCTGAAAAAATTTATTTTTAAATTTTAGTAGTGGCCATGGTGTCAAGAAGTGGCAGAATGTATGCCAGAGAAAAGCAAATGAGGAAAGGACAATTTTATTGAATGAGACTTTGCCAATGGTAGCTTAATCTAATTCAGTGGTTTTTCAAACCTGAGCATGTGTTGTCAAACTCATCAGAAAACCTTAACAAAATATGATTGTGGGACCCCAATTTTTGCATTCCTGATTGTGGTAGATCTGAAGTGGGGCCAGAGAATTTGCACTTCTTTGCCAGGTGATATGGACACTAATGCTGCTGATCTGAGCAACAGTGATATGAGTCTAACTAGTAAGTTTCATTTCATGATGCAGTCTAACTAATAAGTTTCATTTCCTCTGCTGCAGCTGATCCTGTAACCTCATCCCAAGGTTGCATGAGGCAGATCCTCAGCATCCTGTCAAATGCATCCTGGGACTAAGACCAAAAGATTTTCTGCTTCTGCAATTGTTTTTTTATTTTTTTTATAAGAAGAGGGAAGAAAAAAATCTTATTTTAAAGTATATTTTATGCAAGCCAGAAAATTTGGGGAATAAAAGTGATTTTATAACAACTAAAAATAACTTTCCAACAGGAATTCTGAAATTTGCACCTGGTTTTGTAACCCAATCAAGTAGAAAACTTGCTTCCTTATATTTCTGCTCTGCAAACTTGGTTATAAAAGATTAACAGATGCATAAAATAGCTGACAGCAAAATTTGCCTTTTTCCTAAAATTTTTACTTTCTTTTGCACTTCTCAACAAAAGATGCACCTTAAATCTCAAACATGTTTTTCCCCTGAGCTATTTGGTAAAAATTATCTTATTCAACAGCAATGTCTCTTGAAGAAATTGGCTTTATAACCCAGAGAGAGTTTTGCAGAATTTATCACATCAAGTATCACAGTTTTCACAATTCTAGATACTGAAAAAACCCTCAATTACTAATTTTCTTTAAGAGCTTCATTGTTTTCTAGTAAAAAAGCATATTATAATTTTACAAGCATAAAACTTCAACCAAACTTCACATCAGTGTATTTTTCTTTGCATCCTTCACCTTCTTGAAGCTTAGTGCTATAATAAGAAAATTCTTTTCATCTTTTGTAATTCTTGTTATTTTCTCCAGATATTTTCAAAAGTGTTTAAATTATGATATCAAGAAGCAAATCCAAACCATGGAATACATATCTTATTATCATGGGATGATTGCATCTTATTTCTCTTGTAGCATTCATTTTATTTATACCATTGATTAGCATATTCCTAATATTCAAATGATATTATAATAAAATCAGCAACTGTTTTCAACAAAAAGGTGTTGTGTCACTTTGTTAAAAGTGGCAAAAAAAAATAGAGAATAAAAGCTTGATTAAAAAACAACACCTGGTTTGAAGTGTAAAAGCCCAAGCTAAGTGAGAAAGATTGGCACAGTGATTTGACTCAGATGGAACTGGAGAAGCAGGGAAAGTGGAAGAGGTACCTGTGGTCAAGACAGGGTATTATGGGCCAGGAAAGGTGAAAAGGTAGCACAGTTAAAGATATCAGACCTAAGTGTATAAGCAGTGGGTCCTCCTGAGAGATTTCCCTCTCTGACTACCCTTACCCCTCCCCAACTCTCCCCTTCATTCCTTACCACCTTCTTACTGTTTCTTGAGCTTAAGTGTTTCCATTTTCCTGTTTCCTCTAACTAGGTTTTCTCCAGATAGCAACTCATCTTTCTCCTTCCCATCAGTAAGGTCTCTGTCAAAGGTCACTCCTCTCTGACCGTCATGCTTTAAACGCATTCTCCTTCTTACCATAAGATACATTCATCCATCACCCCACCTTGTTTTTCTTCATGCTGCTTGTCACCACCTGAGAGTACTTATTTGCTGATTTATTTGTTTATTATCTGTCTCCTCTATGAGGATAAGGTGTGTTGCCCTCTGAGACTCCAGGACTAGAATGGTGAATACACAATGTTGACAGGTGCTGAGCAGTCAGCTTGTCTTACCTACTAACTACATATCCTTGTCCACATGCCTTACAGTGCTCATGACTGAAGTTCCTGTCTCAGAAAATCATATTATTACTTAAGCTAGGGTCACACAAATTAGGTAAAACCAGAACCCTCAAATTGCAAGAGCCCATTAAAATTCATCTTCATCCATTCAGCTGCATGACACTAATGCAGGGCTGTCTCTTCTGTTTCATGTGTCCAGGAACTGCATTTGTTGAGTAGAAAGCCCACATGAGAATAAGACTTATGAAGGAGGAAAAGAAGAAAAGCATGGTGAAGCTAAGTTAATAAATGAAGGAGATGCAGAACTGAAGAAAAATTCAGACCCAATGGAAAGAAGGCTAAAACAAAGAGAAGATATAGAACTATGGAATGATTTTTATTCTTTCCAATATCAGAGTAAGAGGAGACAAGAATGCAAAAGGAATCTTAATAAGCAGAGTTAGTAATATTTATCAAAATTCTGCAATACTCCATTCTGGAATAACCTTGCAATGGTTCCCCACCTTATAAAAATGACATCAAAAAAGGAGAAAAAAATCTATGCAAATGAAGTAGATAATAATTAGAGGCAGAGCCATTTTAGGTCAGGTTAACTCTAGGTGGTCATGGGATGAGAGTTTTCTTTTTTGTTATTATTATTAAATTGTGTATTTATTCTAGTTTGTTGTATATGACAGCAGAATGCAATTCATTTCATATTACACATATAGAGCACAATTTTTCAAGTCACTGATTGCACACAAAGTATTTTCACACCATTTGTGTCTTCATACAAGTACTGAGAGTAATTATGTCTAACTCATTCCACCATCATTCCTATTCCCATGTCCCTTCTCTTCCCCTCCCTCCCCTTTGTTCTATCTAAAGTTCCTCCAGTCCTCAAATGCTCCCCCCATGTTCCTATTATGAGTTAGTATCCTCATATCAAACAAAACATTCGGCCTTTGGGTTTTGGGGATTAGCTTACTTCACTTAGCATTATACTCTCCAACTCCATCCATTTACTTACAAATGCCATGATTTTATTCTCTTTAATGCTGAATAATATTCCATTATGTATATATTCCAAAGTTTCCCTATCCATTCATCTACTGAAGGGCATCTAGGTTGCTTCCACAATTTAACTATTGTGAATTGTGCTGCTGTACACATTGATGTGGCTGTGTCTCTGTAGCATGCTGTTTCTAAGTAGAAATTTCAAGAAAGTTTGAGCTGTGGAGAATGATGACATGAATGGAGAGGATATGATGATCACAAAATGACTTTGTGTAAGATTTGGAATCTCCAGCTGAGGCTTTAAGAGAGCCCCTGAGTACTCCTCACCCATGGCTTCCTCCATCAACTCTGTTTAAGTCAGTGTTAGATAGTAAGTCAAGCAGTAGCAATTCCATGTTATCCTAGTTAGTCTACTCCTGATCATTCCTCCTTGGAAGGAAAGCCCAAATTAGGGCTGCTAGATAAAAGATGAGGTGCCCAATTAAATCTGAATTTCAGATCAACAAAAAAATTAAATAAAAATATGCCCCATGTAATATTTGGTATACTTATACTAAAAACAATTGTCATTTATCTGAAATTCAAATATAACTGAGTATCCTTTATCTTTCTTTGCTAAATCTTTCAACCCTACTCTATATCAAGAATCTAAAGAAGGATGAAGTTTGCTTCTCTAATGCCATCAGTCAGGGTACAAAGCAATAAAGTGTCACTATTGGATGTCTCTCCCTAAAGTCTTTGCCATACCAGGGGGCTGGATCCTCCCAGGCAGCAGTGTTACATTAAAGTCTAGATATCTTTCTGTGATGGCGTTTGCCAATCTATTTGTGAGCCTGCAAGGAGCTGCTATTCATTCATTCTTCCCTTCCCTGACTCTTCTTCTGATTTATTCTGATTCTAAGAATAGTTGTATGCTCAGAGATTTCCCGGGGCAGTCGTATGCTTGTCTTATTCATATATAAATTCCCCAGTAGCATTTTCACTTATCAACAATTGTATTACAGAAATGTCTTGAAATTGCTGGTCAATTTTCTCCCTGAATTCTAGGTGACCTCTTATCTATAAATAAAGCCACTGAGAGGTTGGTTGGTTTGTTGCCATTACTTACTAATGTAACCACACAGATAAAATAATAACAACAAATGAAAATTCCAGGATTGAGACCCCTGTGAAAAGGCAAATAGTTGGCAACAGGAAGGTTGAGAGGTAGTGACATTTGTATTCCAACATGGGGGAAGAGCACAGTGATGGGCAGTTAGGATTAATAATTCTTCATCTGTCCACACAGCAAAACGACCATCAACCTTTTGGAGATCTTTTATTCTACTAATAAATATTAAGGTTTGGAAACAGAGCTAGAGGAATTGAGGCTTATGGATTAGGTGAGGATCTAATCTGACACCTGGAATAGACTAGTAGAATCTCAACAGACTCAGCTCAGGATAACTTGACACAGTCTTGGTGCTCATCTAAGTCAGTTTATAAATCTTGGCATAATTAATGTTTTTGGCAAGATAAGTCTCTTGCTGGGGACTGACCTGTACACTACAAGATGTTGAGCAGCAGCTCTGGTCTCTATTTAGTTAGGAGCCAGTAGCACCCTTCCGCTTGGAACAATAAAAAATGTCTCCAGACATTGATAAATATCCCTTGGAGAACAAAAACTACACAACTGAGAGCCACTGGCCCAGGATAGAAGAGTGTTCAACCCAAGAGAACCATTAAAAGAACCTGGGAGTGATTCCTAGGCTCCATCCTGAAATTTCTGATTTAATTTTTCTGAAATGGAGCTGAGGTACTGGTATTTTATACAAACTCCCTAGGTGTTCTTCATGTGCAGTTAGAATTATAAACCACTGAGGTAGATCTTTAAAAAGAGAGGGGGGGGAGGGAGGGAGGGAGGAAGGAAGAAAGGAAGAAAGAAAGAAAGACCCTGTTTTTAAAGAGTCTGCCCTAGGAAACTGGGAAGCACTGAATTCTTAAGTGTGGGTCAAATGGGCTCAGTTGTTGAAAAACAGCCAAGGAGGCAAAGCTTGGTAAAGCCTGAGTCTAACACATCACATCCACTTACTCCAGTTCAACTTGGTTATAACCACATTTTTTTAAACAATCTTAGAATTTTATGCTGTGGTTGTACCAATAAGGTTGCAAGACAGGAAAAGGAAGAGGAAAAAAAAAAAAAAGACGAGAAATTGCAGAACTCTGATTTTTTGTTTTTGTTTAAAAAAAAATGAGGAAGTCTTCACTGGTTCCTTCTTCATTTTTTTTTTAAATTTCCCACTAAGTTTATCTCCTAAGATTCATAAGATTACCAATTGTTTCTTAGGAAGCATCTCTGTAGTGCTCATCAAATATCTAAAGATAGTTACCTAAATCCTACAGAGTAGGCAATAGGGTTGAAGGTCACCCTGCTGCTCAGCTTTGGAATTCCAAGGCAGGTAAGTTTTGCTTCTAAGGACCTACCTCCTCTAAGAGAAACAAGATAGAAGTACTTTAGAGAACTGCTTTTAGATCCCTGGTGTTATTTTATGTTATTTTTATGATAATAAAAGTATTTAGATCTCTCTCTCTACAGATGAGAAAGGTCCACTTAACAGTGCAGAGAGGACCTGTGGCCATAGGATGCAAATTTAGTGCAAGGACAATACACGTCATGACAGCTTTTAACATTAGTGATGCTTACTAATGGCTGAGCTGCCACCACAATATACCCAACAATATCTCAACAGTTTCCATATTTTACTTTTATGCCACTAAGTCCTGTTAAAATAAATGTTAGATGTTAGAGTGTGCCTTTATAATGAGTGATTGGAAATATGCAAACTGTTCTTCAAAGAATAAGATTAGCAATTATATCTTGATTGATTATTTACATCAAAAATAACTTGGATCATATGTTTCTTTTATATGAACAATGCTTTGCTTTCTCTTTTATAATAGAAACTGTTGACATTTACCTTAGTTCTATCAGGAAAAGAATTTCAAAATGCAAACAGATCTCAAGGATCTTCTTGGGACAACACTGATTCTCAACTCCAGAAAAATAAATGCAACATGAAAAGGAGAAAACTCCAGTGAGGTGTTAGCCATCTGACAAGGAGCAGATTCAGCCCAGGGCACAGGGAGACGTGTAAGGAGAAGCTCAGGTAGCAGAGATGCAAAGTCCAGCAGGGATAGACCACTGCCTGTGCCTGGTGTACCACTGCAGGAGAGAAAAAGTGGTTACAGGAGAGCCATCAGAGAAGAGAAAGAACAGTGTATTACGAAAGTTAGGGTAGAAGAAAATTCAACATAAGAACTTGGAGCCAACAGCACAAATAATACCTGTAATAAGCCCAAGTCATATGATAAAAAAAAAAATCAGTAAAGAGAATCATGCTCACTGATAAAAGGGAATGGGTTTTCTTAAATGCTTTTTCTCACCCTTTCTGGAGATGGCACTTCTGGCACTAAGGTAATTAAATGGGGACTATTTGTAATATAACTCAACCTTGAAGGAAACAAACTTTTTTTCTTTTTCATACAAAAACTAGACAATAATAGCTTGGAAGATTGGATGATTTGTTAGATATTTCAGTACTGCCCTGGGATGCAGGCAAGAGGTGTTACTTATCTGTTCCCTGTTCTTTATAGGGCCTACCTAGCATGTAAGAAACTAACACAAATAAGTGCATTAAGGAAATAACACAGGTGCCTCTGTCCCTCAGGATCCATTGCTCAGTGCTATCACACATGACTCATAGCCATAAACACCTGCTTTCAAGATTCATATCATTCAGGGCCCAGAGAAGTGCTTTCCACAACCTGTTCCCTGTGACTGCCAAACAAAAGGCAAAACATCTGAATTCTGTGAAGGTCTGAGGGTTGTGCCACTGTTGAAATCAGAGAGACACTGCTTTAGATAGCAGGGAGTGTTTGAGTGGCAGAAGCACTTAGGTAAGAGAAGAGACAAATTAATTAACTTGTCAAATCCTTCCTTTCAGATAACATGAATGCAATAGATTCTTGCATAATGAAGTATAGTTTCCCAGGAGCACCAGGCATCTATTTTCTTGCTTTCTTCATGTTCCAATTTGTAGTTCAGAGGTACTTCTGAATTAAATTCATTTTTAAAAATCAAACATGGTTGCTTAAGAACATTTTGCAACATCAAGCATTTTATATTAGATTTAAATTTGTATATATGTAAGCTTAGTGTAATACAAGTGAAATATTGGCAATTAGATGAACATAGAACATGAGAAATGCAAATACTTTTATTATCATAAAATAACCAGATTTATTAAATATCAAAATATTTAAAACTTCAGCTTTATTTACTAATTTTATTTTAAATGTTCACATTTATTTATTTAGGCTAAATTTGATAATACCATATATTGATAAATGTACTATTAGAAAACTTTTTTGAAAAGATATATGAAAAATGATACCATTTTAAAAATTTATATTTATCTTAATGCAAATTTTCATGAAAATACATCTGAGTGTTGTATACTTTATATTTAATTGTTTACTCCTTTAGCATGATTTTTCTATTGCTGCCATAACAAATTACCAGTTTAGTGGCTTATGAAAACACAAATTTACTACCTTACCATTCTGTAGGTTGAAAGTCCAAAATGGAACTTACCAAAATGAAATCAGGGATGCATTCCTTTCTAGAGGTTCTAGAAGAATCTATTCCTTGCCATTCTAGCTTTTAGAGGCTAGCCACCATTCTTTTTTTTTTTTCTCATATCTTTATTTATTTTTATGTGGTGCTGAGGATCAAACCCAGTGCCTTGCACATGCCAGGCCAGCACACTACCACTTGAGCCACATCCCTAGCACCACCACTCTTGATTCATGGCATTGTTCTTCCATCTCCAAAGCCAGAAATAACAGGTCACATCTTTTGGATCCCAGATGTTATTTTATGTTATTTTTATGATAATGAAAGCATTTAGATCTCTCTTGACTATAGCTGGGAAAGGTTCTCCACTTTTAAGGACTCATGCTTAGATTGTACCCCTCCTAGGTTATAGGATAATCTCCCCCATCTCAAGGTCCCTATATCACATCTACAAAGTCCCTTTTGCAATGTAAAAGGGTCCAAAGTTTAGAACATGGAAATTTTTGGAGGGTTATTAGTCTGTCTACCATGATCACAGGAACAAGTACCAGCCAATATATAATAAAATAGAATACACAAAGGTAAAAAATGTGCAGGGAGCAAAAATAAACTAATTTTTTTCTTAATTTTTAAATTTATTTTTTGATTGACACATAAAAATTATATATATTTGTAGTATACCATGTGATATTTTGATTTATGTATACTCTATGTAATGTTCAAACTGGGCCAAACATATCTTTCTCCTCAAACATTTATAATTTCTTTGTAGTAAAAATAATCAACATCTTTTCTTCTACCTTTTGAAATATAAAATATATTATCATCTATAATCACCTAACTGTGCAATAGAACACCAGAACTTTTTTTTTTTTCTGCCTAATAATATCAATCCTTCCTTATTTCTTTCTTGTCCCTACTTTCTTCAGCCTCTGGTAACCACTATTCTACTTTAAATTTTTATGAGATCACCCTCTTTAGATTCCACATATGAGGGACACCATGCAATATTTATCTTTCTGTAGCTGGCTTTTTTTCATTATACAACTCCCATTACTAACAGTTCCCTAAGAAATACTTTCTTTAAAAAGAAAAAAAAACTTTGTTTAATTTTTTTGTAGAAATTAATCATTGAGGAATTTCAAATAATTTTAAAGGTATTTTTCAGGTTAATGATTTAAAGATGTTGGTTGTTAAAGAGCATTGGTTGTTAAACCTATTCAGGACCAGTGGACTGAGACCTACAGATACCGCAAGAGAGTTCAGTTTGATATTGTGTTGGTCAGGTTTCCATTACTATAACGCATACCTGAGATAATTGACTTTAAAAGGGGAAAAGGTTCACTTTGGCTAACAATTTCAGAGATTTCAGTCCATAGTCATTTGACCCTGCTTCTTCAACCCTATGGAGCATCATGATGGGAGTACATGTTCACCTTGTGATAGCCAGGAAGCAACAAAGGAGAAAAGAAAGGGCCAGAGTCCCAATATCCCTTTCAAGGGTACACACCCAATGACCTAACTTCTTCCATAGGTTCCATGTCCCAAAATCATCACAGACTGGCAGCCAAGCCTTTAACATGTGGGCTTTGGCGGAGGCCACTTCCAAACCACAGCAAATACATTGTTCCCAAAGATCATCAATGCATACAATTTAAGGCAAACCAGGAGAAGCATCAGCTTGGGTCCATATGAGATGAGATCCCAAAGAAGGAAAAGAGTTAAGTCCAATAAAGTGATGGCCAATCTCAGAGCAGGCAATAATGACAAGACCTAATAAGCAAGTGGATGAGCAGCAGGTAACAACCCTCAGGGAAGCATGGATCCTAGGAACAAGTTTGAGCCTGCAAGTAGTCACAAGGGTGACTATACCAGTGCTTCTCAAAGTTAATGTATATACAAGTCACTTAGGAATCTTAGAAAAATGCAGATTCTGATTCAATGAGTCTCAGGTGAGGTTTAAGAGGCTACATTCCTAACAAGATACCAGCTGATGCTGACACTGCTGGTCCCTGAGGAGCACTTTGAGTAGCAGGGCCCTAGAAGCCTTGTGTCATGAAACTCAGAGAGACCCACTTATCAGATCCGCAGCAAAACAGATCTGATTTAAGAATTTGAAGACTAATGTGATGCATACAACAGAGTGTGAGGCAGGTGGGGCTGATCCTGTGTGTGGGAGGCCAGATGCAGTAGGCTATGGAAAGGGTAAGTCCACAGAGGCTAGGAGATAGGCAGAGACAGAGCAGTGACTTCCTGCTGCTTTTGAATTTGCACATTCTGTAGAATAATAACAGCAATAAACTGCTACACGATATCTGTGTTCTCAGCATCTCAAAGCCCTTTCACATATTACTTCTCCCATTAATGAGGCTCTTTGCTGCTATTTCTGCTTTTCCCCTTAGCTATTCACAATTTGGCTTTTCACACCTCCATCAGAAAGTGGCCAGAGGAAATAAACTGTGCTGGAATGAAAAGTTGTTCATTTGTCTATTTATTGCCAAGACTGGACAAGAGAGGAAATTGAATATAGTTTTAAAGGAACAACTTTCAAACATTTTCCCCCATGTCTCATTTAGATAAACTAAAAGATCTAAGACCTACCTACAATTTGGGCTACCACTTTTCAAAAGAGGAAGAACTCAGTGCTGTTTAAATGTTAATAATTATAATAAAGAAAAGATTAAAACAATGATGATGCAACTTTTGTGTCCCATAATAAGACGCAAAAGATCACTATTAAGTAGCTTCTTTTCCCCCAGAAATTTGCATTATTTTCTTGTGAAAATAATCAATCACTCCACAACCTCTTAGCAGAGTCCTATGGGACTCATGGATTACATGTTTTAAGAAAATCCTTGGTCTGAGGCAGGGTCTTCAGGACTTTGAGAAACTTGAGGTTTCTTGGAGGTTCCAGCCTCTAATCCTGTTTTAAATCAAAGCAGCTTCTCTTTTATCTGTTTCCTACATCAGGCTCATGCACAACATTGGACTTGAAGAATGGTTTTCAGGACTTACATAGAATTTGAAAATCACTAATTCAGAATACATCTAGGGATGAGGATATAACTCACTGGCAGAGTGAATGCTTTGTATATGCAAAGCCCTGAGTTCCATCCTCAGTACTGAGAGAAAAATAATAACAATAAAAATATAATAATAACTCTAATTTAACTGTAGAGTTAAATTTCTGGGTATTATTTGATTTGATTTATTCATGCTACACCATCACCCATAAATAAAGATAACACAGAACTAACTACATTTACATAGAATTCTCAAATTCCTTTCAAGGTAAAACTTGTCCTGTGAATTATTTGGACCAAATACTGATTCATGAATGCTCAGAGCAGTGTAATTGGTAATAATAAAGACACACTAATGAAGAATTCTGAAAAAGAGGAGCTTCAGGTATTCTGTGAGGTTAGCATTTGAGTTGGTAATCCTAGCTTAGATAGTTGTTTTAAAATGTGATTTCATTGTAGCACATTCATAAATCAGTGTCCAGGAGTACAAACTGGTTCTAAAATAAGAATGAGATGCTATAGATAATGGGTCTAAGTGAAACACTGTAGTTAATGACATAGATATTCAAGTCTTACTGTTCATGGAAAGAGGTCAGTAATGGATGGCATACATACTAGAATAATGAGAGTTACTGAATGTTTCCCAGACTTACTTGTATAATTAGTTATACTATCAAAGGATAGTTTCTAATGATCAAAGTACAGTAATAATAAAAGTGAACGTTGAGCCCCTCTGCGTTTTCTCTGCAATAAAATAGCCTAAGTAGTAACTTTCAGCAGAATTCTATTACCTTATGAGGTTTTCTCAAGGTATCATTTTTCCAATTATAATTTATTTCACAAAAGACTTACATTCTTGCCTGCCTTCTGGGAGAAAACTGATCAAGTTTTGCTCCACTGGCAACAATAAGTGAAGTTTTAACTCTCAGAATCACATGAGGTTTTCTGAGTTGTTTTATGAAACAGTGATGCCAACTTCATTATTGGAATACCACATCCATACTTCTTATGTCCAATGTCTTTAAAAGTCCTAGTTTTGACTGGGTTGAAGGTAAAAATCCAAATGACATTTGTGATTAATAGCTGAAAGCTGTAAGGACTGGAACTATCTCTGGTTCCACCTAACTACAGCTTGCAAGTACTCTGGTTGCATCTCCAAATAACTAATCCAGAGTGACTTACCAGTGGGGTACCTGGACCATGCTCCTCATGTCTCCTGTTGAGGAAACGTGAAGGGGGATTCAAAAGGACCTTCTGGAAGAACAGGAAGCTTCTGCTCTCCCTTCTTTTAGGGAACATCTTGCAATGGATCAAAGGCTCTTGAGAACACCAGATTCTTTTTAGGAATACCTTAAGTATTAGTTCCTCTGAGGGCCCCAATATAAACTAAGTCCCCCACACTACTTTTATCCATATAATCCTGTTCTTTTCTGGTAGGGGTTGAATTGTGTTCTCCATAAAGATAAATCCATGTCCTAATCCCAGATCTTGTGAATGTGATCTTATTTGGCAATGGGGTCTTTGAAGAAATATCAAGTTTTAATGAGGTCATATTGAATTACAGTGCGCTCTAAATCCAATATGACTGATGGCCTTATAAGAAGAGGGAAATCTGGACACAGAGACAGACACATTAGGAGAATGCCATGAAACAATGGAGGCAGAGATTGGGGTTGTGCTGCCATCAGCCAAGAAACACCAAGGACTGCCAGTAGGCACCAGAAGCTGGGGGTGTGCCTCCACAAAGGGGCCACCCTTGTCAACACCTTGATCTCTAACTTCTGACCTCCTAAACTATAAGAAAACAAACTTGTGTTCTTTTATACCACCACATTTATAGCATTTTGTTAAGATAGTCCTGGGAAATGAATACATTTCCTTCTCAGCACTGATGATAATTTCATTTTTACTTTGGTTGGTGGTTGTTTGCTTCATACCTATCCCTCAACTGGATCTAGATCATCTTCACCATTGCTTACTGATTACCAACATAGTGCCTGGCCCATGGTCATTGAATAAATATCTATTGAAAGAATGAATGTGCTTACCCAGAGAACAGTTGGTCATAAGTCCAAGTTCAGTGTCTTTAGCTTCAACTGCAAGGCATACATATCATTTCACATTCTATGACATATTTCCTAGGTATATTTTATTTGTGTCTCCTCCCCACTGCTAAGCGTGTTTGAGGGCAGCACCCTTTTTTGTGTGTAGAAGGTTCATAGTACCTAACGTGATATTTTGCACACTACAGTCTCAATAAATATTTTTTAAATAAGGAAGGAATGACATTACTAGGTTTTCTAAGATATTACAGCTGGATTGCAGATGTTTAACACATTATTTAATAATAAAACTACTGTTACTTATGGAGTCCTATGTAGAAATGATTGTAGTTGGTTATTTTTATTAATATGAGCATGTATGTATATACACGATTTGTATATGAATCTGTTTTGCTTCTCTGCACATGGACTGTGGAAATCCAGAGAAATAAACTGCTGCCCCAGAGCTAGTGCCTTACACAGGCATTTTTAATCCTTGAGGTTTTTCTATAGCTAAGCAATGTTTCTTCAAATGCAATAACACTGATATGCAGACAAGTTTATTGTCCACTCCCAAAGCCATTCCTCAATATGATTACAGTATGCCTTCCTGGATGTCATTAAAAACCAGGGTCTCATTTTTCTAAGATGGGTTAGCTGAAGTTCTGCATGAAAGCAAGTAATGGAAATATGATTTCTCAACCCCCCTTTGGCCTTTTGATTCTGTGTTCCAACCTTGCTGGTCTACTTTCAAAGTCAAAGTATGCTTTTGCAGAACATTACATCTTTTGAGTAACTCATTTTGCTTTTAATCCATATTCCTAAGAGCATAATAAATATTATTTTTGCAATGTGTTTAGTAGCAAAATAATGAGTCTTTTGTGTATGTTTATCCTCTACATTGCTATTAGAGAATATTCGGATTATTTCAAACAAAACTCAACTCAAGGGCAGAGAGCAGTACTAAAAACTGTTAAATTCAAATATTTAGTACTGTATGTGCAGCATGTGCATAGCCTTTCTAGAAAGGCTATTATTTTAAAAGATAAATTACACCTTGTTGAGGAATTTCAAATATCATCTGAATATATTAATAACTAAAATGCTCCCAAGTTTACAAAAAGCTCTCAATGAAATTGCGACCTTGTAAAGACAAGGGCCTGTGGAGGCACAATTTTAAAACCATCTCTTTTTTATTTCCTCCTGGGATCTACAACAATGCAAGTGCATTAAAGCTGATGAATGGATTGCACTTCAACTTTTCCTGCCTCTCTTGCCTTTCATTTGTCCATATTTCAAGCTTCAATGAAATGACAGATTCTATGCTTTACCTCATTGTCCTCTGATTGTTTTCCCTGGTTTCTCCTTTTACTAGTGAATCTTTGTTTTACTAGTGGGAATGTCCACATCTTTGTATACTGGTATTTTAATACCATATTATGTCATACACTTCATTTCAAGCTGCTAGAAAGTCATCAGTTTTTAACATTAATATAATTATTGATATATCATTTGAGTATATATCAACAGCTATTTAACCATTCCTATTTTATTTTTTTAAATGTACATTTGATTATTTTAAAATGTACATATTTTGAGTAATAATAATGGTTCAAAGAACAATTGTGTGTAATAGATATAGATAGATAGGTAGAGAATATATATATATATATATATATATATATATATATATATATTTCCTAAAGCTATATCCCAGGAGTATAATTACTCAGAAGGGCAATTACTCAGCACATAATCTTGGCAACAGAAAGCAATTTTAGATGGTTAATCTCTTACCTTAATAAAAAGTTGTTTTTATTAATACAAAATCATGCATCACCTAATGACAGCAATATATTCTTAGAAATGCACCTTTAGACAATTCTATCATTGTGCAAACATCATAGAGTATACTTACATAAATCCAAATGCCATATCCTACAAGATACCTAGTCTATATGCTATATATGTATGGCATATGTTACTCCTAGAGCCATAACAAACAAAACAACATGAGATTAAATCAAATAAAAGAGAAAATGATGCAATGAAAATACAGTAAGCACAGTATGCACGAGACTGCTGCTGGTATAAGGTGGCATACTGTTTCACAGAAATTTTTTTAGTAAGTAGGAGTATACTCTAAAATGAAAAGTATAGTACAGCATAATATAGCAAATAAAAGTGTAGTATAGCAAATACATAAACCAAAACATAGTCATTTATTATCATTGGAAAATGTTATGTACTATAAATAATTATATGTGCTATACTTTTATACAACCAGCTTTTCTATACAATAGCTATATCACTACACAACAGCAAATTTTCACCTCCAATATAATCTTATGGGACCACCATCATATCCTTGGTCCATGGTTAATCTAAAAGATAGACCAGATGAAAATTTGGCTTAAAAGTATTTGGAACATAAGCTGGGCACAGAGGCACATGCCTGTAATCTTAGCTACTAAGAAGACTAGAACAGGAGGATTGCAAGTTTGAAGTCTGCCTGGTCAACATAGTGAGTGAGACTCTATCTCCAAGGAAAAAAATAGGGATGTGGCTCAGTGGTCAACTGTTCCTGCGTTCATTTGAAAATACTGAATATATATATATATATATATATATATATATATATATATATATACATATTTACATAACACATATATGGAATGTAGAATGTGAACAGCAGTATTTGGAGACCTCATAGATATGCACTAATGATGTAATTTATAATGCAAAAGCAAGTGCCTCCATTACCATGCATTCCTTGGGAGAATTAGGAGAACACCCTTTACAACCCTTCATAAAATCTGTAGAAGTAAATTTGTACTTGCTTAAACTGTGTCTCTTCA
Source organism: Marmota marmota marmota (assembly GCF_001458135.2). Taxonomy (NCBI): domain Eukaryota; kingdom Metazoa; phylum Chordata; class Mammalia; order Rodentia; family Sciuridae; genus Marmota; species Marmota marmota. The sequence goes on from NW_026000101.1 coordinate 23,664,008, forward strand.
GTGGTTTTATTTCCCACTACCTCGGGAGAAATTAGGTTGCTTAAAAGACTAACAGAGACTACACTTTATATATCTGTGGCAGAGATGCTATGTATTTACCAAATCACTTTCTTTCCTTCCTGGACACTCAGGAAGGTCATTTCCTTGCCCCCTTTCATCTAACTGAGGTACTGTGACTACTTCTAGACAGGCAGTGTGAGCAGATGGAATGTATCCTACTTGTTGGCCTGGTTCACAAACATTCTTCATGCATGATCCTCTCCTTCTTCCCCTACGTGGGTAACTTGGAGGGCTTGTGGCAAAGATGGTGGTGTTCCAGGCTGAAAGAGCATACATTTCTGATTCATTGTTTTGAGAAGAGCTCACCATGAGAACAAATCTGCAGCGTACTCTAAGAAGTAAAGCTTTCCGGGCGCAGTGGCACATGCATGTAAACCCAAGAGCTTGGGAGTCTGAGGCAGGAGGATCATGAGTTCAAAGCCAGCCTCAGCAAAAAGCCAGGGACTAAGCAACTCAGTAAGACACTGTATCTAAATAAAATACAAAATAGGGCTGGGCATGTAGCTCAGTGGTCAAGTGCCCCTGAGTTGAATCCCTGGTATCAAGAAAAAGAAATAAAGCTCTTTTATATATTGTTCAATTAAGGTGTGAATATTGTGGTTATAGCATCTAGTACTAATAACCCTGACTAGTTCAACTTCCTTGTATCTACTGTGTGGAAAAGTAGAGTGCTTAATCTATGCTTATTGAGGTAATGATTACATTTTTTCATATTCCAGTTGTTGCTAATTCTAATTTACATCCTTTATGTCAAATGGTTACAAAGGACTAAAAGTAGTACAATTAAACCAAGTCAGGCATCAAAATCACTGAAAAGCTTTTGAAAAGATACTGCAGATACCACCCACAGAGAGATTGATTCAGTAGGATTTCAGATGAAATCAGGAATCTAAACTTTTTCTAAAGCTTTCCATGTGATTCTGATGTACAGCAGGCACATTTGGGAATCACTAAAGTTTTAATGAGAGGAATGTAAGACTACCCAGTCCCTTTTGGCACCAAGGACAATGTCTTGAACATAGAGAACATTGAATAAGAGATCACAGAATTGGAGATTTGTAAATAGATGCAGAAACTAGCTTTAGGCAAAATAACAAGGACAGCCCTGTTTTTCATTAAAACAATTATTCCCTCTTTTCTATTCCCTCCCTCTGGTGGCCAAAGTTTTATGTTTCCTTCCTCCTATCAAAATGTAGGACAGATGGTGACCAGGAAGGAAGGAAAGGGAAACCTTTGCCTACTCTATATACCAAGGAATAAAATAAGTGTCTCTCAAACTATGACCAAAGACCCATTGAAAACCAATGCTTTTGGACAATGCATTAAAAATGAGTTACTGGAAAATGCAATTTTAAAATAAATGACATTTAAATGACAAAACTCAATTTTTTATTATTAGTTTTAAAATACTTAAAAACTCATTGTAATAAATAAAAAAAACATAACAAGAAAAACATAATAAGAAAAAAATAAGCATCATGGATTGGCCCATTCAGAAGATTACCTACAATTTGCCAAACATTGGCATAAATTGCCAATAAGCAAAGTCTTCCATCTGTAGACATTTCCATTTCCACTGACAAAATACATAAGCAAAAAAGTTGCTTTTATTTTAGCACTGTAGGCATCGCTTAGCAAGTGGTGAGTATTTTTTTTTAAAAGAGAGAGAGAGAATTCCCCAATATTTATTTTCTAGTTTTCAGCGGACACAACATCCTCACAACATCCTTGTTTGTACGTGGTGCTGAGGATCGACCCCGGGCCGCACACCTGCCAGGCGAGCGCGCTACCGCTCGAGCCACATCCCCAGCCCCAGTAAGTAGTGAGTATTGAGACAAGGATCTCCCAGGCTTCTCAGAAGTCAGCATGTGCATGTGCAACTCTGTATTCAGGATGAAGGAATTGGTCAAGGCATGGACAACATACATAGGTCCTGAGGGAAAAATATCAGTAGCACAATGTGACAGTTTTCACACCTAGGTCACAGCAAATTCCCAAGCCCTTCATTTGAAGCACCGTGGGTGCTTACTTGTAGCTTTGCTTTCAATGAAATGCCTATGATATGAAGATCCTGCTATTGAAATTCACTAGTTTGTAAAGACTCCAAATATTTTAAATGGAGAAATTGTAAAACATAAAATTAAGCCAAGATAAGCAATTCTGTTCAGGAACAGATATATTGGATATGATGTGGGGGGAAAGTTAATAGGCAAATATGTTTGGCATCACCAATAAGAAGCAGAAATAAGACTTTACTATTAAATTGATTTTGTACTTAATAAGGACCAACTGATAGATTCTTAATAAATTTTCTAAGATCTAAGCATTAGACTATATGAAGATAATGTCTGTAACTTTAATATGATAATTTATGTGATCAGACAAATTATGAACTTTGATTTATTGTTTATTGGCACAGTTCTAGGATTAGAATCCTGAAATTCTGTTTTGGGGACATTTGTCTTGAAGTACATTGATGATAGGCCTAGAAATAGTGTACATGCCCGTTTTGTTTGTAAAATTGTAGAATAGGTAAGGTTTGTATGGTCTACCTGCTTACCCCATTTAGCAACCATGACAGAGTTTAGTAACCACCTCATCTTGTCCTCTGTTTCAGGTCCCCTCATCTGTCTTGGCACTCTCTAGGGTTTCTTTTCTTTCCTGCTATTTTATAAGCTACTCAGCCCAATGATTTGGTTTCAGCTTGGAAAACTGTGTCTTTGCCATTATAATCAAATTGGAGAGTCTCTGCTTCATGGTTCAGTCCCGCTACCATAAGATTGTTACTGTCTTTGCCCAGGTCTCTGTTAGAAAAGTAAAGAAGAACAATGGAGGCAATTACCCCATTGATTTCAGCTATAAATCCTGTTTTGCCTGAGTTGTCTGAATGGTGTGTATTCTGTGAAAATGCTGCTCTCTAGTGCAACAGAACTGAAAATAATGCACATTTTATTTCTTATAATTCTATCTAACATACACACAAAGGTTCAAATCTAACACAACACAGGTGATATGGTTATTGAATCATAACACAAGTAAGGGGAAGAGGAAAATTTCAAGCATGGAGATGTAGTGGGAGTAAGTGTGCTGTGTTGAAGAGGTCACAGATAAGATTAATATCACCAATCCATCAACAGGCAATAACTAACAGCTTACTGCATACTCAGGAATGAACTCTGAAGACAGAGGAATTATAAAACATGACCTCCAAAGCCAAGGAGTGGTTTGTAATTAGGTCCTAACACAAAGATATGCTTTAAGAACGTGTATGTTTTAGAGCTAGAGAATATAGTATAGACTCTAAACCTACACTGTCCAATATAATAGTCACTAACCATATTGATCACTTGAAATGTGGCCAGTCCAAACTGGGATCTGCTATAAAATATTAACCAAGCTTCTAAGACTTAGAAAAACTGAAAATATATCATCACTGATCTTAAGTTGATGACATGTAGAAATGATATTTTGGATATGTTAATTTATATAAACCACATTGTCAAAATTCATTTTACTTGTTTTTAGTAAATGTATAATTACCTATGTGGTTTGCATTTTATTTCTGCTGGATAGCATGGCTTTAAAAGCTACTTCAGAGGAAGGGGAACTTACGGAATGGACTAGCCTGGGTCCCTGGAAGAAATAGGCATTGAATAGGACTTTCTGACTTGGAAAGGCAGAGAGAGAGAAAGAAAAGCTCAATATAGGAATTACATTGATGAAATGAAAGTCAGGGGAGAAAGTCAGAGGAAGAACAGAGGGAGCATAAGATGCAGTGTGAGGGAAAGTACAGAGAATAATGAGGCCAGAGAAGGACGGAGGTAGAGAGAATGTGAGGGAACTGAGCCATTAAAGCCAGGCAGAAATTAGGGGGTTCCTCGGCAGCCAGAAAGATAATCCTTGAAGAGGTTTGAGTAAGGGAGATTTGGGATGAAGCTGAAATGAAAAAGAAAAATCTAGTAGTGAGTTATTTAAATCCCTCATCATATTAGAAGGTTCTCATATAATCACGAAAATCAGAATTTCAAATAATATGACAGGAACTGTACAGCTTAGGCATTCGATTCAATGATTTTTAAAAAAATGTCAGAAAGGTCACACACCCTAACTTTGGCCTTTAGTCAATGTTTGAGGGATTTGGGGTCATTTTCAAATGCAATTTCCCAGAGGTTCTATAATGTCTAATGGAGAGGAGAGCAAAAGAATGGAAAGTGTAGTGAAGAGGAAGTGTGGAAAAGCTTTCAGATGCCAACCGAATTAACAGCCCTCTTCCTTTAGTTGTCTATAAAAGATGCCTTTTTGAAAACCCTTTGAAATGCTGAAATAAATTCATCAATAGACATCAGTTCCTTTTAAATCATGTTTGCCAGTTTATCTTCCTCTATCTCGTCCTTTATGTGGGTCCAGAATGTGATTGTCATAAATATCTGGGTGAGCAAGATTATGAAATGTGGTCATAAAATAAGTTATTATTTCCAAACTCATCCTTGTCACATTGTAATGGTTCACAAAGCACCTTTCCCTGGGCTACGATTCATTTTAATTGATCCCATCAGTATAATATCTGTTATCCTGAGTGACTTAACAATACCCTCTATTTCAAGAGAAGCCAATCAGGATATGGGTTTGTTGGTGATAAAAATTACCAAGGAGCAGTTTGTGGATGATAAAAGCAATGCAAATTCTAAAGAGAAGTAATGAGAAAAATAATAAGCATCCTCTTCACTCTTTTGGAAGTGAACAATTCCAAACTCCCTAAAGCAACACTTAACCTATTGTATTAAATAGTAATGGACACATATTAGAAATGTCGACGTCAGCCTTTAGAATCTGTTGGCATCGAAATGTCATTTAAAAGTGAAGTTCTCCAAAGTATTCCTTGTCAAGTTTCCTTCCACAGTATTCTTTCCCTACAAGGCAGAACATTAAAGCTTAAAAGAATAATTTTGTTGTGTGTTAATGATTTGTTTACTTTCATTCCAAAGTCTGAGCTAGAAAAAAGGGAAGTGTCATAGTCTTTTATGCCCCATGCTTTTTCTACTGTGTCACTCTTGGTAGCACTTCCCATTATGGGAGCTATTTGCAGAGACTGATAAAGTAGCATTCAGCAAATGCCGTGGAGACTTCAACACTAACCTCATTAACACCAACCAGACTCATACAATTTTCCTTCACCCCAGCCTCCTTGGGCAGGTGCCCAATAACCTTCTGTGACACATTACAGGGCATGGAAAGTGGTAGAACAATTGTATCAGTTACATGGGCAGCTCTTCTTTCCATTTTCTCTCTCTAAAGAAGAACTCCTTGTACTGGAAGGTTAATTCTTTCAGAGGATTGAGAAAGTGGTGACAGAATGAGAAGAGCCTGAGCATTTCCTTTGGAACACTGACTGTTTCAGGGTGGGGAAAAACTCTGTATGATTGACTTGAGGGGAGATTGGAGGGTTTGTGTGAGAAGATAGTTTATGCTGAACATGACTTCCAGGATGCAGATTCTGAGATCCAAGAGGGGTTGGTGAAGAGTAGGCAGGAGTTAAGTGGTGTCACATATTCGAGATCAGCCTTCTTCCCCCAAAGCTGGGAGCAGACATCATCTATCCATAGGTCACATTGGGGTCTCACACCTCCCTCATCAGGGAACCACTGCCAACCAATGGAATGGGTGTTTTCACTTGAGATGAGCCCCACGTGCCAAACCTGCCTTGAATTTAGGCTTAAAAATAAAGGGAATCACCCATTTTCCTTTGCAGCCTGATTGGTCCAATGTCATTTGGAAAGAAGGAAGGCAAATATTAGGTTTGTAAGGGTCTCTATCCTCATGATAACCCTTTGCAGTGGGCATTATTATTTCCTCCCCATATAGAACACATCTCTATATAAGTGACAATTTCTGGTCATTCTCAAAGAATAACACTTTTTTTCTTTTCCAATGTGGAGACTGGGATTTAGAGCACTTAAGTGACTTTCCTGAAATTGAAGAACTCAAAAGTAGAAGATCTGAGATTAAAAGTTTCATCTTCTAATTCCAAATCCCCAATTTATTCTTCTAAGCCACTTACCAAAAAAGGCAGATGGTTTAAAAGGTATTATTATTATTATTATTTCTTTCACATTTTTGGGAAGTGGTAGTGGTTTTGTATTATAAAAGTGATATAAAATCTTTCCTTAAAATAATACTTCAGAAACTAAGATGATTTAACAAAAAATTAAGAAAGTAATAGCTCAGATATTTACAAGGATATGGCAAATGATACTGCATAACTACATGCATTTACAAGTAAGTCAAAGTGAAGCAAATTTTTTAAAAATGGCACCTACTGACCACTCCTAAAAGCCCATACAAAAGAGGCAGTGTTCAAATCTAGACATAGGGTTACCGAGCCAGTTGGGCTTCCTCTTTTTACACCCTTAGGAAACTCCCTTCATGTGAGTCAAGCACTCTCAGACCTTAAGGGGGTTTTCTATTCTCAGTAAACTGAGATCACAGTTGGGAAATTAAGAGGTATGTGTCCTGTACTTCATTACTTCCAGGTCAGGAGCTGTGCTTTTAATAGTGACAATTAACTAACATATACAATTAAGCCATGCAAATGAACCAAGAGAAAGCTAGAGAAGAAACCAAGCAGCCAGTTTCCTTTCCCAGACCTCTTGCACAAATGATACTCAAAGGACTAACTCAAAAAATGGAATTCTTTAGATGGTAGAAAGGAAGGGTAGACAGTGGAACAAACATTTAAGGGCAAGGAGAGATCTTAAAATGACAAGATACACAAATATTCCCACTACCTCAAGAAGATAACTTGGTCCTACTTCTAAAGACAACTAATGGATGTTAATAAAATTTCCAGAGTGCTTTTTTGAGACTTTTTTGTTTGTTTACTTTTTTTTTTAATTTTTACAAGAAAATCTACCAACATTAGGTATCTCTGTACAATGTCATCAGCAGATGGCAATAACATGATTCCTGGATTTTAAGATGCACTTTTTCTCCAACATTTCATTATTTTTGAATTTGGATTATACCTTACACCTGATTCCTTGTCAAATCACATTCCTTGTGGTTTTCCATTTTCCTTCTTCATTGTATCTCACACCCCATTCTACCCTTGGAATGAAGTAAATATAATGTTCACATATGTTAATTAGGATTTGGGGTCAGTCAGAATTTTATGCCATCAAATTTAAGCCTCTCTACACCTACACATTATTAGCTTAGAAATAATTTCATTTTCTTTCTCTCTCTCTGCCTTTCCAAGTCAGAAAGTCCTATTCAATGCCTATTTCTTCCAGGGACCCAGGCTAGTCCATTCCGTAAGTTCCCCTTCCTCTGAAGTAGCTTTTAAAGCCATGCTATCCAGCAGAAATAAAATGCAAACCACATAGGTAATTATACATTTACTAAAAACAAGTAAAATGAATTTTGACAATGTGGTTTATATAAATTAACATATCCAAAATATCANTTTTTTTTTTTTTTTTTTTTTTTTTTTTTTTGTGCAGTGCCTGGGACTAAAACCAGACCTCATACATAGTATGCCAGGCAAACACTGTACCACTGAGCTACAGCCTCACCCCTTATTGTCATTTCTCTCTTAACTATTAAACATTGAAGCATTTTGTTGGGAAAATGCATTCTAACAAGAGACCAAGCAAGTAGAAAAAAAAATGTTTTAAAATAATAAAGCAAATGCTCCTGTGTCCCAAATGTTAAAGTCACAATTACCAAGAGAGAAAGAATAAAGCAAAGATAACCAGATAATTTACAAATTGAAAAATCCAGTGCTCATTTATCTTTATTTTAAATAATTCCATTTGTTTCTGTGTATTAGATCACCAAGTCATATTACTTTTCATGCTGACTTCTCATGTAAATTACAAATAAGTTTCTATGATAATGATTTATGGGCCAAACTACTCATCTTACCAACAGAGAGGTACCTACAAAGAAACAATTATTTTTACCTCCAAGAAGGGGTATCACAAAAGGGATGGTTTTCAGATGTTTTGATTTAAAAGGTTTAAAGTATACTTGCGATATAAAACTATAACACAGGCAAAACTAATTCTGTTAGCTGCCAAGATAGTAGCTACTTTGGTGAGATGGGCCAGAGTAGTGCCAGAAAAGGGGCTTGCGGGTCATTCCTGGAGAGAGTGAGCCTCCCAATATGTTTTGTTTTGTTTTTTCCTTGACCTGGATGGTGACTATCCAGTGTATTTACTTTGTGATAATCCCCTGAGCTGTGGTCCTAAGAATTGTGTACTTTTCTATGTATGTGCTATATTCTTCAGTTTTAAAACAAGTCTAAAAAATAAATGCAATAGACACAGGACTAGAACAATATATTATTACAGATAAAAGAAATTAGGGATGGAATTCATTTTCCCTTCAGGTAAGCTGTACTAGTGGCTTTTATATTACATTGACTAGGGGGTAAATTTTGACCCTGGGAACATTAGTCTTTATGTTCTCCAAAGTCATTACTTGTTCTCTAGCATTATCAAAATAGAACACATCTCTATATAAATGACAATTTCTGGTCATTCTCGAAGAATAACATTAAGCATGATATCAGAAATATTGATCTTGTGTTGTAATGATGTTTTCTATTGATGTGAAATAGTGTCTACAAAATTAGAGCTGCTTTCCTAACATTCGTAATTGGTCCTGGAATTGAACTGTTCTGAAGATACTTATGTCAGCATTCCATCACCATAACAAAATACTTGAGATAACCAACTAATAAGATAAAAGACTTATTTTGGCTCACAGTTTTGTAGGTTCCAGTCCATAAATAATTTGCCCCATTGTTTTGGGCATGTTGCTAAGCAGTATACCATGGCAGAGCTAAATGGCAAGTGAAACTGCTTACCTTATGGCCTAGAAGCAAAGAGAGGAAGAGAAAGGAGTTGAGGTCTTACTATTGTCTTGGATGGCATGGACTTTAATGGCATAGTAATTTCCCATAAGGCCTGACCTCTCAAAAGTTCTACCACCTCCTAATAGTGTGACCCTGGGGATGAAGCCTCTCACAAACTATAGCAACACCCACATCTAGAAATGATTTCCTTCAGTAATCTGGTTCCAACAGGATGACTTGTGGGTATGAATGCTTAATTCCTCTGATCCAGGGCAGGCTATTAAGGACTAGGAGGTCAATAAGTATTGCCCTCCACCTGCCCATGGCACAGCACAAGAGAGAATTAGGTGGACGTATGACCCTGGAATCAGTCAAAATGGGGTTACTAAAAACATGTTTGAAGTGCTGGGCATTAAATCTACTTGAGCTACCTTTATATGCTTCACCACTGATTTGGATGGTGGAAATGGGAACAAAGGCACAAATTCTGCTCCTTCCAACGGCCAGAGGGAGTAGATTCTTGCCAGTGAGTAAGGGCTGGAAATCCCTGAGAAGGTTTTGTACTGCTGTAGAGGGTCCAGTGACACATCCCTTCCCAAAATATCCACATGTAAATCCCTGGAGACTAGGAATGTTACTCTATTTGGGAAAGAAGTCTGTACATGTAACTAAATTAAGGCTCTTGAGATGAGATTATCCTGGATTACCCAAATGGGCCCTAAATTCAATAACAAGTGTCTCTATAACAGAAGAGAAGGGAACATAAAATTAGAGCAGCAGATTGGAGTGATGTGTTCACAAACTAAGGAAACCAAGGACTGTCAACTGTCACAGAAACAGAGGCAAGGAAGGATCCTTCCCCAGAGCCTCCAGAGTAGTACAGCCTGCCAACAACTTGACTTGGGGCTTCTGATCTCTAGAACTGTGAAAGAATGAAGAAAGTTGTTTGAAATTCCCTAGGTTGTGGTTATTGGTTACATCAGCCCTACAAGCCAACATGACTACTATTATGGTTTAGATATGAGGTGTCCCCCAAAAGCTCATGTGTGAGACAATGACAGCAAGTTTAGAGTTGAAATGATTGGGTTAATCAGTGAATTGATCCCCTGAAGGGATTAACTGGGTGGTAACTGTAGACAGATAGGATGTGGCTGGAGGAGGTGGGTTGCTAGGGGTATGCCTTTGGAGTTTATATTTGTTCATGGTGAGGAGAGTCTCTCTCTGCTTCCTGGTGGCCACGTCCTCAACCACACTCTTCTGCCATAATGTTCTGCCACACTTTATGCACTGAGCTGCGGAGTTGATCATCTACAGACTGAGACCCTTGAAAGTGTGGGATCAATACTAAAATTGTTCTTTTCAGGCATTTTGGTCACAGTAGTGAAAAGCTGATTAAAATTACTACTAAATATACCTTCAACAGTGCTGCCCAACAAGAAGTAGGCAATTGCTTCTTGATATAAAAATACTTGTACTCTGGTGAATCCTAAGTATATTTTATTTTGTCTTCTGGGTGGCAAGTGGCAGTTTATCTCTCCAGAAGAACACAATGAAACAGAGACAATACCAGGAACAAGTCATTGTCCTAGCTCCCCTGTGTGTGTACCCCTCTGACTGTGAAGGTATCAGTACACACTTGCACATTCTCAACTTCTAAACTATGTCATTAAATAAATCATGATGCCAAAATGATGAATCCAAACACCTCTGAGTAGATGAAATTGTTTCAAATTTGAAAGGAGCCCAATAGTAGCCAAATAAATCCTAAAAGATAAATATTCTAGATCAGAAACAGAAAAAGTCCTATTGGAAGAAATAATCTAGAAAGGCTTCAAGGGAAGAAAAACTATAAATGAGCCTTGGATATCATAAATATTAAGTCTTTTGCAGGAAAAGTTCTGCCATACTTAGCACTGCCCCAAAGGGTTGATTTTTTCCTAAGGCAGGAGGTAGGGAGAGTAGTAGGAAGGACATTGCCCCATGATTTCTACCCAAAGATCAAAAAGCGAATAAACTTGCAAAATTAGACTCCCCCAATAGTCTTTTATTCTTTCTTAAAACAAAACTATCTCTCAGAAATAAGAGTTGGATTGAAACTTACAATTTAAAAAGCCTCACTTCTTTATTTTATTCCTTTCCAATTTAAAATCTTCTGTCATCTCAGGAAGCTTTTTCCCTTTGACAGCCTTCACAGATATTTTCTCTGCATGGGTTGGCCAGAATCAGAAGAGGAACTGAAGGTTTCTGTTCCTGTATTACACTTAGAAAAGGATTTCACTTTGTAAGTGCTCTTTGGGTTGCAGGAACCAGGCATCGATGAAAAGAGGAAACGTACACTGAAAGGAGCCATTAAATCATGGCTCTTGGGACTAGAACATGGAATATCTGAATGGCCTCTTTGGCACAGCTAGTCCACCTCTGAACACTCCCCTGACAGGAGATTACCACTGCTGCCATCTGATGCAGCTCTAACTGTCACAAGTTCTTATGTTGAAATGAAAAACCTCCTAGCTGCAAAACGCTGGCTCTCCTGGAACTTTGGAGCCCTGCAGAAAGACACGTTCATCTCACATGACTTAACCCAGTCACTCCAGAAAAAGTACCCTGCCTTAAATTACTGTAGAATTAGGATTCATTTGAAATGATTAATTAGATAACAATGTTTAGATATTGCAAAATAGGATATTACAGCATTCTACATTGAATGAATTACTTAATCACCTCATTGATCAAATACACTTGAAAAATAAGTTTTAGGTAATAAATAATTGTCTTCTAAGCCCATACTCTAAAGGATTTTAGCAGCCCCCATTGTTATAGGACCACCGTATTCAGAGAAACAAAATTCAATAGTGATAAACAAGCAATAAGCCTATTTGTCTTCCACCAGAGTTATGGCCACATCAAAATAAGGTGTTTGAATGCTTTTCATGGAGAATAAGAATTATTTTGAATAAAGTGCTGTCACTTAAGTTAGTAATACCCCAAGCAAGTTTTATGGCTCTGGAAGGAAAAAATTAGCCTATTCATTTGGGAATGTAGTGGTGTTTGGAATGCAGAAAGTGACAATGCGGCTGGAAATGGATTGGCTTTGGGGCTTGTTCTGCTTTATAAATAATAATGAACCTTTTCCAACATGAAGTAATGTGAGATGAAAAAAAAATTCTGTCCCTAGAGTGTAAAATTACCTCATAACACAATTTGCATTTTTCCACTCCAAGCATATTTTCTGGGAGTTCGACTTAGACAGTGAAAGCTGCTGTATGATAATTAATTTTAACAAGCACTTGGCAAACTGAGCTGGACACTGTGCAAACTGCCCTACACCAAGTATGAATTTGAACTACACTTTTTCTAATGTTTTTTTCCCCCACAAGGACATTATTTAAACATTTTAAATTATCTGAACTACAATTCTTTGTTCGTTTTTTAATTTTTTTCTTCATTAGGATTTCTTTTTTTTTAATTCTACTTGAATACACACATAGTTTGTGAAAACTCAAGAAATATGGGAGGTAATTGGATCTCGGTGTAGAAAAACTAGGAGAAAGTTAGGTGTTTGCTATTCATCAAACGGACCACTTGGTTTTCTCTCTTCTTTTCTCCTCTGTATTCACAAAAGAAAACTGCACATCTCTGGATTTGTAATGTTTAGTTTAAGAGTGGAAAAACTGCTATAGTATTAGATCCTGTGTCATTTCCTGTGCAGTGTCTTCATTCTTTTCTTAAAGCACTATTTGGTAAAAGGAACTGACACTTGAGATGTGATCAGCAATGTGAGAAGACTGTTTCTCTTCAACATCCTGCATATAGAATATTGGCAAACAATGAGTTGCTTCTGAGTAAGAAAATAAATTCAGAGGACACAGAGACTAACCCACATAATTACAGTTATATACTAGACAAAGGCACCAAAAACATACATTAGAGGAAAGATAGCCTCTTTAACAAATGGTGCTGGGAAAACTGGAAATCCATATGCAACAAAATGAAATTAAACCCCTATCTCTCACCATGCACAAAACTCAACTCAAAGTAGATCAAGGACCTAGGAACTAAACCAGAGACCCTGTGTCTAACAGAAGGAAAAAGTAGGCCTCAATCTCCATCATATCAGATTAGGCTCCTACTCCCTTAATAAGACTCCTATAGCATAAGAATTAATATCAAGAAGTAATAAATGATTCTTCTCAGCAAAAGAAACAATCAGTGAGGTGAATAGAGAGCCTACAGCTTGGAAGCAAATTTTTACCACTTGTACATAAGATAGAGCACTAATATCTAGGGTATATAAAGAACTCAAAAAGATAAACACCAAAATAACAAAGAACCCAATCAATAAATGGGCCAAGGAACTGAACAGACACTTCTCAGAAGAAGATATACAATCAATGAAAAAATGTTTAACATCTCTAGCAATTAGAGAAATGCAAATCAAAACCACTCTAAGATTTCATCTCACTCCAGTCAGAAGAAAGCTATTAAGAATACAAACAACAATAAGTGTTGGTGAGGATGTGGGGGGGGAAAGCACACTCATACATTGCTGGTGGGACTGAAAATTGGTGCAGCCAATATGGAAAGCAATATGGAGATTCCTTGGAAAACTTGGAATGGAACCACCATTTGACCCAGCTATCCCACTCCTTGGTCTATACCCAGAGGACTTAAAAACAGCATATTACAAAGACACAGCCACATCAATGTTATTTGCAGCACAATTCATAATAGTTAAACTGTGGACCCAAACTAGATGCTCATACCAGATAAATGGGTAAAGAAAATGTGGTATATACACAAAATGGAATATTACTCAATAATAAAAGAGAATAAAACCATGACATTTGCAGGTAAATGGATGGAATTGGAGAACATAATGCTAAGTGAAGTTAGCCAATATCAAAAAAATAAATGCTGAATGTTTTCTCTGATATAAGGAGGCTGAATCATAGTGGGGTTGGAAGGGGAAGCATAGGAAGATTAGACGAATTCTAGATAGGGCAAAAGGGAGTAAGGGGAAGGGAGGAGGCAAGGGGTGTAAAAAAGGTAGTGGAATGAGATGGACATTACCCTAAGTACATGTATGAAGACACAAATGGTGTGAATATACTTTGTGTACAACCAGAGATATGAAAATCATGCTCTATATGTGTAATATGAATTGTAATGCATTCTGCTGTCATATATAACAAATTAGAATAAAAAATAAAATTAAGAAAAATAAAATAAATTTTGAGAGAAATAATATTATGATTTGAAAATAATAACTTTCTTCCCATCTATCCACCCAGTTTGTTGTTCTATACTACATTAGGTATGCACATCTGTCTATAATGTATGTGAAATTTTGCAAAATCGTAAATATAATAAGGTTGACATTCTGTAATTTTCCAGGTAAGCTATTTAAGATGTATGTCTCTCCACATATTTTTGAGGTGAAAAACAATGACATAGCAGTCTGTTCCTTCATATATTATTGAAATCAGAGTTACTACCTATGACTCAGTTCCTTGCTCCTAAAAAAACAACTAATTAATCCTTTATAATAACAACTTGTCAAATTCCATTACTTCTGTAAAAGCAATACTTTTAAATCTTCTTTAGGCAAATTTTAAACTGATGATAAATTCCATAGATACAATTGCAAATATAAAATGTGTCTTAATTTCTTATTCATTTTGCTTAGCAGTGTATGAAATGTCTACTCTATCTATAAAACTTGATGATTAAGTGCTCTATTGTTTTGTCACCTAAAAATGCAATAATGTTCAAATTACACTTTTTATCATTAATGTTACTTGAGCATGTGCCATATTTAGAGCTGAGTAAAATTTTGCTAAGTGAAACCTATACACTGATTAAAGGGATTTTATTAATTTATACTTGTCACTGATGGAAATTTTCTTGAGTTGAATTGTATTCAACATTCATTGAGAATTCACTAAGTTTAGAGGCAAAGGGTGAACAAAACAAGGTCTCTGTCCTCAGGAAGACTGGAGATGGAATCCATGGGTGATTAACCACTGAGCCACATTCCTAGCCTTTTTTAAAAATTTTATTTCGAGAAAGGGTCTTGCTAAGTTTCTTATGGCCTCACTAAGTTGCTGAGCCTGGCTTTCAAATTGCAGTTCTCGTGCCTCAGCCTCCCAAGCTGCTGGTATTACAGATGTACACCACCTCACCTGGCCCTGTATGCACTCCTGTGACAAAGAAGTCTCCCCTGGTAAATGGCATGCAAAAGTATTAGTTATAGATTAGCCCCAAACTAAAGCTGTGACCTTGGGTAAATTACTTTTCCTCTATCTTCATCTGTAGACTTGAGCTCAGGATAGATTTATTCAGCAATCATCCTTGAGCATCTAGCATGTGGTAATAGTGGCTAATCTTACTAAGCAATTACCACGTGCAGGTATCAGGACAAACACTTAACAGGAATCATCTTATCTAGTCCTTAAAGCAATCCCATTTTCAAGAGGAGGAAACTGCAGCTCAAAGACATTCAGTAACACCCAGGGGTACAAAGTGCTTGAGACAGAATTTAAGTCTAAATCGATCTGACTCTAAAGCTCATGCCTTTAAACCCTATACTGTATCACTTCCAATAGCTTCTATTAGGTCTGTCAATATTGGATGACCACCATTTGCCCTAAAAATGTAGAGTGTGAATATAAAGTTTGTTTTTTATTACTAGTGGAAGTGCACAATGCAATGATTCATTGATTCCAAAAGGGAAAATTCGGAAGGCTTCATGTAGGAGGCAGCCTATGGATATAGATAATGAGATTTCCTTATTAACTGATGGGGCTGGATAAATGGTGTGAATGGTCACAGAGCAGTGAGCGCTCGGGATCAGCAAGGGAAATGGGAAAGGGCAGTAGGAATGAACTCTGGAAAGTCAACTGAAGCAGATTGTGAAGGGACTGTGGAGTCACACTTAGGACCCTGGATACTGTAGGAAATGGGAAGCTATTGAAAGCTGAAGCTCATGAAAGTTAAATGACTAGTAGCTCTTGGGTTTGGGGATTGTTTGGGGGTTTGTTTGTTGTTTATTTTTAAAATTTATAACCAATAAGAATATTTAGGAGGGTTGCCAAATTCAAGATGAACATATAAAACTGGCATTACTGAATATCAGCAACAAGTAGAGAGTGCCATTTTTAGAAGAAATAATTTTCAGTGAAAACACAATTCAAATATAACTTGGGGAAAATCTCACAAAAGATATAAAGAGAAAATTATAAAACCTAATTAATGATGATAGGAGAAGATGTAAGTAGAGAGCTATGCCATGCTCATAAATGGAAAGAAAAGAAATGAATCTATAAATTCACACAACTCCAATAAGACTATAACAAAGTTATTTGTGGAAAATTTGCAGGCAATCAAACCTTACAACTATATGGAAGAGAAAGGGACAAGTTTGTCAAGATAATTTTAATGAAGAAAAAAGGTAAATGTCAAAACTTACCAGATGTCAAAACACTTGAAAACTAAATAACTTAAATTAGTCCAGAGACATTAGTTATGTTTTTTTTCTTTTTTTTTTTTTTAAGTTTCTTCCCCGCTGCCCTGGT
The DNA here is from genome assembly GCF_001458135.2 of Marmota marmota marmota. Lineage (NCBI taxonomy): Eukaryota > Metazoa > Chordata > Mammalia > Rodentia > Sciuridae > Marmota > Marmota marmota. The sequence goes on from NW_026000101.1 coordinate 23,680,499, forward strand.
ATTGGAGATTAAACACAAGGGTACTCCACCACTGAGCTACATCCTCATCCCTACACCCCCATCACACCCCCATACTTTTCCAGATGGTGTCTCACTAAGTTGCCCAGGCTGACCTCAAACTTGCCATGCTCCTGCCTCAGTCTCCCCAGTAGCTAAAATTACATATGTGCGTCATCAGATTTTTTTCGTTTCTTTATTGAAATAGTAGGGGCAAGGACACTAGCAAAGAGGCTACACTGATGACAATAGAGATATTAGTTCCCCCATAGCTTCTCACCCACTTTAAATCAGTGTGACCTGACTCTCAAATAAAGGCAAAAGCTATTTTCAAAAAGAAGCAATTGCATCACAGGAGCTCTGGGCCAAGAATACACTCCTGAGTAGCTGGAGTGAAGTTTCAATCAACCACCTGGCATTGCTAATCATCTGACACATGCTAAAAAAAGGAGTCAATGGGTGAAATTGCAAGCCTATGGTTCTGTGACAAAGTTGAGAGGCAACTATTGCACACTACACGAAAAATAACTCAAGAACCTGCTTATAAAGCAGCATGTCAGTAAGCACAATAAAGTTCAAGCATAAATCCAAACAGAGAGTTGCAAGTTGAAGGGTAAAATGAGGCAGATGTGCACAGGTAGATATTCTGAGCTGGGTTTAGAAAATGCAGGGCTAAAAAGGGAGTCCTTGCCATTGAGAACCCTGTGGCTCAACTGAACAGGTCCTCTGAGACTCAGGCATATAGAGCAGCATCAAAAGCATCAGAGTGCACTATTCATCGCATCTAAAGTCCATCCCATATGGCCACCAGCCTATCAAGTACAACTTCTCTCAACCTCTAAAGAAATTAGAGCATTTCAAATTCTCTTCTCCTCCATAAACTAGTGCTTTTTAGATTTTTTAAAAATATCTTTATTTTGTTTATTTCGTTTTTTATGTGGTGCTGGGGATTGAACCCAGTGCTTCAAGCTTGCTGGGTTCTACCACTGAGCCACATCCCCAGCTCCTCTTAAAATTTAAGAAGATGGTGCTCTATTTTCCCACATCTTGTTTGTTTTTTTTTTTTCATTTTGTGTGTACTGATGAGCCACCCACCCCTATCCGGGAACTCTAATTCAGGCCTTATGTCACTCACAACTGTTTTTCATAAGATACAGAACACCAACATGGAAGGAACAGAGGCTAATTCCTAGTAGATGATGAAATTCCTCTCATTGAGAGGATTATGGGCTTATTGTTTATAGAATTGTGAGTCCCAGGAGGAGCTGAAGAGAAATATAATTGGATCTTAATGACATTCTCTTGCAGGGGTGTTGCCTATATTATGTTGGCTCCAGAGAGACAGAAAGAGATCTATCTAAATCATTACATCACACTTGGCTCATGGAACTACCTTTCCATATTTAAGAATCAAGCTTACACCTGGATGAACCTATATCGTGTGTTGGTTCACTCAGATTTCACCAAAAGGTAATGTACCATAAAGTGCATATTTTAAGTCTGCAATGATTTAAGCAACCACATAAAATCTTATTACTTAAAAGAAACTAAATGCACTGTGGTTCATATAGCAATATTCCTCATCCATGTCCAACATCAGATTGTTCACATGCCAATCACAGTTAAATCTAATTTGCTATAATCTTGGTAAATGGGAGCTAATCAGCAAACCCTCAGCTCCAACTCTAAAGCAGCAGATATTACATTTCTGAAACACATTAATAGATAGGATGAGAAACAACTGGCACTTCTGAGGCAGCAGGAATGTTCTTTGGGTTAAGATATAATATTTATGAAAAATATAAATATGTACATAACTCAAAAAAACTTATAACTCATTTGTTATTGCTTCTATTATCCCTGGATAGTTACTAAATTTGAGATTAGAGTCATCGCTTCTTGAATGTACTTTTCTAAATTCTTAGCTTGCTTAATTGCACAAGTTTCACAACCTTGTGAGAAATTATTACGCATGCCATTTTGTGGCTAAAGAAACTGAGTCACAGAGAAGTACTGCCCCAAGTTTCATAAGTAATCAAAAGCAGAAACAATACTTACAGCAGCTCTGTTTCTATCTGCTTCACTGTTCCCTTAGAGAGGCCACTTTCTATGATTGAATGCTAATTTTATGTGGATAATTCAAACATTTCTACATAGGGGTTTAAAATCGTCATTCTGATTGGAAAATATGGGACTATGATTCCTGAGATGGATATATAGCAAAGCTCATTTTCAATAAGATGGTAGAATTAGTTGAGGTGGTTTCTCTGGGAAGATTAAGAGTTTGGAGGCGATAAGGATTAAAGTCCTTCCAAATGATTCTTTGGTGAGCTAACATGGATCACCTTACTAAAAACTTAGTATCATTTTTCTGTTTGGTTTTCTGAAGAAGGGATGTATGCTAGAATACTTGTCCTCCAATTCTAGACCTTAAGGCAATATAAGCACTATGAACCACCTTACTGAATTATAATTATTTTTTCACTCCTGATTTTATTATTTTGCTTCACATCAATGGAAAATATACAAGCTACTGCACTGCTACACAAAGGCTAAATAATTGTTCATTTAGATATAGGGGGAAAGATTCACATTCATTGAGCACAAAACATCATGCATACAAAGCACTACTTTGGGGTGGGGGTGGGGCCCACAGGGAATGAACTCAGGGGCACTCAACTAGTGAACCACATCCCCAGCCCTATTTTGTATTTTAGTTACAAACAGGGTCTCAACCCGAGTTGCTTAGCACCTTGCTTTTGCTGAGGCTGACTTGGAAAACATGCTCCTCAGCCTCCCCAGGCACTGGGATTATAGGTGTGCACCACTTTTGTATTACCACTTATCTTTTTTCTCAGAGTTATGCAGAATTTAGGCCTCTGTGTTTCATTATTTCTATAATGAAACTGTTCTAGGAATGATGTTGCACAAACCAGAAATCCGTTGGAGACAATGGAATTATTTTGTTTCTAGGCAAAATTTTGAAGTAGGAAAAACTATTTTAGGAGTTGTATTCCTTCCCTAGGCACTTAATCCAAGTTCCAATCTTACTCTGAAATAAAGGTGTTAGTATTAATCACCACAGGTGTTACCTGAGAAAGACTGTCATCGACCTGGTATCAGGCTGATGTCCTAAGCACATCAAGGGCCCTGAAATTGCTGGATACTGTACAGAATCAATTAAATGGGTGGCCTTGAGCAAATAATTTACTCTCTCTGACCCCTCATGATCTCCTAAGGGAAAAATAAGAGTAATGCCTATAGCCCAAAGATGTCAGGAAAACTAAGTGTAATTCTTTTTTATTGTTTATATTTAAAGTACATAACATGATTTTTCAACAGACATATATAGTGATTATTGCAGTCAAAAAATTAATGACCCATTGTCTCATAGTTACCTTTGTGCATGCTAGTACCTAAAACCCACTTTCCTAGCAATTTTCCAGTATAGAATACAATATTAACTATTTATCCATCATGTTGTACATTGGGTCTCTAGACTTACTCATCTGACATAACTAAAACTTCCTACCCTTTGATCCACAGCTTCCCAGTCCCATTCTGGCCTCCCAATCATGGTTCTACTGTTTCTATGCATTCAATTTCACATATAAGTGAGGTATAATTCCTTATGGAATGAAGAACATAATATAAAACATAGTGTGAAAACTTGACAAATGGTAACCACTTAGCATATAACAGTAAGTAAGGGGTCTGAAGGTATAGACTGATGGAAAGTACTTTGTGTATTTCTCTCTTCTTCTGGGAATAAAAAACATTACTGCATGACTTTTAATGTTGAAAAAAGTTAAGTGCTATTCATCTGCAAGACAAACGAGGTATATGCACACTTGCAGAACAAAAGAATCACCATGCATATCAAACATAAAGGTAAAGTGCATTTTTCCAAGGTTAAAAAAAAAAAGTATTCACATTGTGCGTTAGCAAAAATGATGTTTACAAGTATGGCAATCATGCTTGAGAAAATGCTAAAATTGCAGTGACGACCTATGAGGGGTAATGCCTAATATATTGTGCTTGTCATGGAGTCATAAACGTGTTCTAGTTAACCATATGGTAAAGGCGGGGGGGGAGCGCTCATTCATCAAATATTTGTTGCACGTCCACTACCTGACAACCACTTACTCTGTTCTGCTTTCTCAAGAGTCCAGATTTCCCTACTACTGCCACACCACCTATCTAGGTTAACGCCACAATAACATTTTTCACGCAGCACGTATTCGGAAAAAGAACCAGCAAGTCGGCCCGGCCCGCCCCGAAGCCTCCTTTCACCACGCGTCAACGACATTCGCAAATTGAAAACGTCAAAGAGTGTTCTACGGTGTCCTACTAGGAAATAGGCGTGCGTCAAGCAGGGACAAGTTCCGCCCACGTAAAAGATGGCGCTCGGCGCGTCAGCCACGCCTGCTGCCCTGTTCCTTCTCTTTAGGGGCGGGTCTAACTAGAGCAGGTGGTGTGTGTTTTTGTTTTCCCGCCCTTCCTGCCCTCCACTTTCTTTCGTAGTATTCGCAAAGAGCGAACATGGAACGAACTGATAAATATTAACCAGAAGAGAACGAAAGGGGAACTGCGGCGTGGGGCGGTGCGGTAGCTGTAGGACGCGCGAGGGGCGGGCCGGGGGCGGGTCGGGGGCGGGGCTGCGGTTGCGGTCCCTGCGCCCGCGGCGGTGGCGGAGGTTCTGGCGGCGGCGAGTGGGTGAGTGGACAGCTGGCGAGTCCTAGACCAGCAGTTTGGGGTCAGCATGCCGGGTCGGCACTGGGGCGATCGCGGGTTTTCTCCCAGCGCTCGACTCATTCTCTTCCCGGACTGAAAGCCTCCTTGGGGCTTTCCGGCTTTAGCGTAGTAGGGCTGCCTGCATCCCGGCCCCCGGCGGCGGCGGCGGTGGCACGGAGACAGGGATGGGTTCGGGCCTCTCCAGGCTTTTCGCCCGCAGGCCTCGAGCCGGCCTCTTCCCGAGACCCGGGGCAACCTCCAGCTGCGCTTCCGCTGCGGGCTCAAGGAAGGGAGCCTCGGGCACCGAAGGGGCTGGCCCGCGGAAAGCCGGAGTGCGCGCGGCCCATCTGGGCGAGCCGGAGAGGGCTCCTGCCGAGAGGAGACAGCGCCGGGTGCGATGGGGTGTGAACAGACTACTGGTCGCCTGCAGATTATCAGTAGAAGTTTGTGAGGAGTGCTGTTTTGTAAATGTGGGCAGCAGTGCTAGGCAGAGTGTACTCCCAGTCTGTGAGACATGGCCTGGTTGCTTCACAGCTCCGAGATTGCATACATTTATTAAAGGAAGTGACTCTTGTGACTTAGGTATCACTTGGCTGATGGTAATCTGTTCCAGAAAGAAGTGCACTGATTACATGTCTGCGTCCACACAGGGTCTCTCTAATCAGGGTGAATTCCACAAGGACTTGTGTTCAGGAAAAGGTGGGAAGTCTCGTGCATTGGCCTAGGAGGGTTACCTCTTTCAGACATCCAGATTGTTAGGCGCAGGTGAATAAATTCTGTTTATTCTGTTCCTGTCCATCACCAGTGGTGCAAGGCGAGAGTACACAATTAGGCACTACTTTTACTTTGTACAAACCGTTCAAAAAAGGACTGTTAGGATCTTCAACAAACTTTGGGAAACTTTTAGCATAATCTGGGAGCATCACAGAAAACAAGACTATGACATATGGGGTATTAATTATATGGAACCTGGGGCTGGGGCTGTAGCTCAGCGGCAAAGCACTTGCCTCGCATGTGTGCGACACTGGGTTCAATCTTCAGCACCACATAAAAATAAATAAAGATACTGTGTGTTTATCTACAACTAAAAAATTTTTTTTAAAAACTATATGGAACCAGGATATTTGAAATACAGAGTAGTTATCTTTAGTGTATACATAAGAAGGTTTCCAGTGAAGCCTAAAACCACAGATCGTAAGTATATAGTATAGAACCCTATATATACTGTTTTCTCCTTTACATACAAACATGATCCAGTTTAAATTGGGCACAAGAGATTAATAATAAAATAGTACAATTATAACTAAATACTGTAATAAAAGTTCTATGATTGTTCTCTCTCTCCCTCTAAAAATATCATTGTACTTTCAACTTTATTAAGTAAAATAAAGGTTGTCATGAACCCAGCACTTTGATACTTAGACAGTCTTATGATAATAACCAAGAGGAGTACTGAGTGACTAATGGGCAGGTAGTGTATATGAATATGTATATGAATATATCTATATGAATACAAAGCACAGAGGGATGATTCACATCCTTGGAGCAGACAGTGAATTTTATCACACTACTCAGAATGGTGTGCTATTTAAAACTTATTATTTGGGGATGGGGGGATTTTTAGTTAATATTTTGGGATCAAGTTTGACCACAGGTATCTGAAACCTCTGTTACACAAGTGCTGTTAACCAGCACCTCCACCATGTCCTTGCCACTTTAAGAAAACTGAATCTGTTGGAAATTGCCCCAGTATGACTGTGCTCTTTATGAAACAAAAGCGAGAAAAATTGCAGACTATATTCTTGATTGTGAACCAAGCCAGTATTTACCTCCTCCAGGAAACAATTACATTCCACTTGAGAAATTAATAAAATCTCTATTTGGCTATGTTAGCAGTCTAAAGTTTACTTTCAGAGAAAGAGATTAAAAAAAATGGAGACTCCTTTCTTTCAAGATTATTATTGGTTCAGTGTTAATTGCGTACTTCCAAGGGGTGGTAGATTAATTTACCTGTTAATCTGAGAAACTCTGATCAGTGAGAGATGGCTCGATAGTGATATTAGGAACTTCATCTCTGAGTAATGCCTGATGTTAAAAATTTAGAAAGTGTTTTCAGCAGTTCACTATCCTTAAAGTGGCCATAGGCAGCCCATGTTTTGGAAGTGGGCTGGTTTAGGACCCTGCTTCTCTTGGGTCTGGGAAAAATAAACAGAAAGCATTGTTATAGGGAATGAGAGCCTATCATGGAAGAATTCTGATTCACAGCAGTGGACCAGTCAACTTTCCAAATATCAATCAGGAAAGAGATATCTGATTTTTAGCAAAAGTTTAAAGAAGCAAAAGCTCAAATTTACCAATATGCTAATAGATTAAATAGATGCTAATTAATATGTCTGCATATGTTGGATTATTTTTAGGAAGTGTATTGGGTAAACCCTCATGAACCCTGTTCTTTGTTTATAGGAATGGCAAACCACCATCTCACCCAATTTGGATCCTTGCTTCCCTAAAAAGACTATATGACTAATGTTAGATAACCTGGAGTAGCCAACACTACATGTACATAAAATATGTAGATAAAAATATTAGTTTTCAGCTGAACGTTTTTTTGCCACATTTGTACATATGGGTTTTTCTTACCAAAGATGATTCTAGCATTAAATTAATTTTTACAACTCTCCTAATTATACTTCTCTGTGACATTTCATTTCTTAGGTTATAGTAGTCCCACCTTATCCATGATTTCAGTTTATGTGTTCAAATATAGTTAAAAATAATACATGAAAAATTCTATTGCATGCCATTCTGAGTAGCCTGATGAAGTCTTACACCTTTCTGCTCTCTTGCACCCAATATATGATTCGTCTCTTTGTCCAGCTGTCCTTGAACAGTCCAGTGTATCCACACTGTAATGCTACCTGCCCTTTAGTCACTTAGTAGCCATCTTGGTTGTCAGATAGGCTGTCACAGTATGGCAGTGCTTATGTTCAAGTAACCCTTATTTTAATTAATAATGGCGCAAAACACAGGAGTAAAGATGCTGGCAATTTGGATATGCAAGAGAAAATGCCATAAGTTCCTTTCTTTAAGTGAAAAGGTAAAAGTTCTCAATAAGGAAAGAAAAAACCCTATATGTTGACATTGCTAAGATCTATGATAAAAATGAATCTTTTCTCTGTGAAATTGTGAAGAAGGAAAAAGTACTATGCTAGTCTTGCTGGTATACCTCAAATTACAAAAGTTACAGCCACAGTGTGTGATAAGTGCTTAGTTAAGATGGAAAACACATTCAATTTGTGGATATATGACTAACAGAAAATGTGTTCTGAGTGACGGCAGCACATTGTACCAGAAAGCATTGAACTTACACAAAGGCATCAGCAGGTTTCTGAAACATGTGGCACCAAGCCATTTACTGCAGTATACAAAAATTGCTGGAGAAGCTGTAAGACAAATTGGTGGAGAAGGATTTGCCAAAATGCTGGATGAAGAAGTAGAAAAACATTGAGGGCCTTTGGGAAGTTTTAAAAATGAGGAATCAGAAGAACATATTTAGTAATCTGCAGAGAAAGAGGAAGATGAAACTGAAACAGAACTAGCAACCTGAACATTTCTAAAATTTGCTGAAGTATTTGAAATTGCACAGACATTAAAGGGCAAAATTATGGAATACTACCTTCAGATAGAACATCATTAAAGTCACCCATAGTATTAAAACCTCTGCAGCAACCCTGTGAGTTAGAAAGAGACAACAACTTCTGATTAAATTTTCTTCCAGAAAACTCCCTTGAACTTGGAAGATCTTCAACCATCAAAGTAGTCTCCTGCTAACATCTAACATCAACGTTGTCATGATTCAGTGATCCAGGATCACTTGAAGTGGATGTCTTCCTCCTGATGTATCATCAGAAGGTCATTAGTATCCTAAAGCTGAGTCACAGCACATATGTCACATATGTGCTTATTACATATTCATTGTATTATCTCCCATTATCATAGGAAGAAGAAGGTGAGTATAGTACAATGAAATATTTTCAGAGAGAAAACATTCACATAACTTATTATATTGTTACAATTCTATTTTATTGTTAATCTCTTACTGTGCCTAATTCATAAATTGGAGTTTACAGTATATAGAGAGAGGTGCCATCTGTAGTTTCAGGGATCCAGTTGGAAGGTATCCCCAAGGATAAGGGGCAACTACTGTATTTCTTGCTTGTCAACTTTTAAAGCTAAGCAGTTCAACATGATCTTTAGCCTTCATTTTCTTTCTAATACTAGGAGTGACACTGAATGTAATTAGTGGTCGTTAGTAATTTAGTTCTCACAATCAGGTAAAAGGTTTTCTCATATTTCAATCAGATTTTGCTATTGCTCTCAATCCTATTTAGGAAATTCTTTTAATTTCAATATAGTAATTTGAGTTGTAATGTTGCCTTTTTGATTTTCACCTTTTTATCCAAAAAGAAAGAATAAAAGAGAAATGTTTTACAGTATGATTTTATGGCTATGTGTTTACTTTATTGCCTCTGCTTCCGATTTGCTGTTGTTGATAGTGACAGCAAAAGCATCATTACAGTTCCAACTCAGATTACCTTGTTGTATTCAGTCATTGTAAACTGACTGTTGAAGTTATATTCAAAACAGTAGATATTTTTAACAAGCGATAGAGCTCATATCCATTGTGGCCTTTTAAGACTTATTAAATTGACATATACTAAAACACAAATATTACCTAAATGAAGTTTTGAAATTAAAAATACACAGGTAAATACTGTTTTTTGTTAACTATTTTCGTACATACTTCACCATTAAGTGTTTTGCCATAGTTTGTGTGCCTTTTCATAGTATGATAAAAATATTCACCACAGACTTTAAAAATAGAAGTCACTGCTTTTCATAAGACTCTGAACTCTCTTGACAATATGTAGATAAAATTCCTTAATGTAAAATAGTTTAATTTGACACAAATTTTGTTATAGATCAAATGTTAGCTCCAAAGTCATCAAACAGGTGTATCAGCATTCACCTGTAGCTGCTCTCCATTACATTATGATAATAGAATCCATAATTTTAGACTTGCTTAAATGAAATTGTCCTAATGGTTCTCACTTTCAGTCTTTGATTATAAGTCTTCAATTATGTACTTGCAAGGTTGGTTAGGTTTACACTAATATTACAAAGAATATACACTTTCAGAGTGATATCTTTGAGTGGATCAAGGTATATGAGTTGAGCCCTGCATTCTAGCTTGGCTGCAAGCTTGTTTGTGTTCTCCATGTCTGTTTCCTCAGCAGATTGAAAGCTTTGAATGGGCTTCATCCGTTCTGTTTGTTTTTTCCTATTCTAATAACTAAAGCATTTATTTTAGCCACTTAGTATAGAACTCTCTTCACAATGGTAAAGTACTATACTATTTTCTTTACTAATGTATTAAATGTATTTATCTTTGTTTTCACCTGTCAGTGTTTTTACCAGTATTTTTACTAGTATTGAGCTTTAGTATCCTGATTCCCAGAGAGTTTGTCAAGGATAACCAAACTTTTTAATCATTTTTGTTGTTGTTGTAGCTTCAGACATGATTTTGTCATCTTATGAAAAAAAAATTTTTTTAGCAGGTTTAAGGTATTTCTACTGTCAGATGGCTAGGGTAATAAGGCATCACAAACTAGACTTAAAATAGCATCCATTCTCTCTGGGTTCTGGAAGCTGGAAGTCCAGTATCAGCAGGAACATGATCCTACAGGCTGTAGGGAAGCTTCCTTGTGCCTTCCACTTCTGGTGTTACTTATAGTCCTTGGCATTCTTAGGCTTGTGGTTGCATCATTCAGTTTCTATCTTCTAGTCTTCACATGGCTGTCTTTCCTTTGTGTCTACATGTCTCCAAATCTCTCTCTTTCCCCTTAGAAGCCCACTGAATTAGAACCCATTCTAATCTAATATGACCTCATTTTAACTTAATTACACCTATTTCCAAATAAGGTCACATTAACATATATAAGGGGTTAGGGTTTGAACCTATCTTTTGGGGTTCAAAACCAACCCACAAGAAGTGTCACCATGTCTAGCTGAGACTTCCCCTTCCCATTTTCCCCCCTCTTTAGTTATAATGGTTAAGAACCAAATACCTAATCATGATAGAATTGCACAAAGTCCAGATATTTGGGGAACAACCGTCTGTTATATGAGCTTTAGTTATAATATTCGTCTCTTTGGGGGTTTGGATGGATATCTTTAAAATTGCTGAACTTAATCATTGCTTTGTATGCCCTTATCTAGATATCTCTGGAACATTTGGATAATGTGAAATTTGGGATGCAGTGATGTCGACTCTCTGCCCACCACCATCTCCTGCTGTTGCCAAGACAGAGATTGCTTTAAGTGGTGAATCACCTTTATTAGCAGCTACCTTTGCTTACTGGGACAATATTCTTGGTCCTAGAGTAAGGCATATTTGGGCCCCTAAGACAGATCAGGTACTTCTCAGTGATGGAGAAATAACTTTTCTTGCCAACCACACCCTAAATGGAGAAATTCTTCGAAATGCAGAGAGTGGGGCTATAGATGTAAAGTTTTTTGTCTTGTCTGAAAAAGGAGTAATTATTGTTTCATTAATCTTCGACGGAAACTGGAATGGAGATCGGAGTACTTATGGACTATCAATTATACTTCCACAGACGGAGCTTAGTTTCTATCTCCCACTTCACAGAGTGTGTGTTGATAGATTAACACATATTATTCGGAAAGGAAGGATATGGATGCATAAGGTGAGTGGTTTCTCAGCTTGTTAATCATGCTAACATAGCCATTCAGAGTTTATTTTCAGACACATTTATCTAATTTTTAGAAATTACATGCATTTAACATTTGACATAGCCAACATATATTTTATGTCTACCCCATTAGATATAGATGAATTTGTCTTCACAGTAATCATGGAAGGCAGGAGGTGGTAACACTGTATTACAAACAAAAAGCTAAAGCTTAGAGAAAAAGAAATTTTTAGAGTTTAGATTTGTCTTAGGAGCCTTTGACTCTAAAACATTTTTATTTTTATTTAATTGCGTGACCTTGTCTTGTACTTACTACAATGTGTAGGTATAATAGTTTAGAACATTTGTTTCAGAAACTATCTGCCAGGAACCTTTGGTCCCTTTAACTTGCCAAGTTCCCAAATTTATAAAATGAGAAGGTTGGACCAAACAGTTTCTAGGAGATAATATTCCTTTTAATTTTGCAGGTTAAGCTAGAGGGAATTATCATTTCCCACTAAATCCTGTACTCTAATATATAATCATATTTATATTTCAGTATTCTTTTAGCATTTTGAAAGAACAAATTTAAGTTTTCTTCCTACTTTCTAGTTTAATACTAACCTGAAAGTCTTATTAAGGCATTATTAATTGTATAAGGCTTCTAACTGATGGTAAGGAGAAATAGCACCTTTAAAGAATAGGTATTTGCTCTTTGTAGACTCACCTCCTTATTCCTCATGTTTATGAAAATCATTTAAAATAAACAAGCTCTGTATTCCTCAGATTCAATTTGATTTTGTTTCATTTAAAAATGCTTTATTATGTTCCTTTTTGAAACTGCAGGTGTAAACTTGATTGTTTCCTGCTAAATTATATTTCTTTTTTCACTGCAGAATAAAGGGTATTTTGTTTTATACTATCTATGAAAGCATGGGTTTGTTGGGTTCATCGTGCCTTGCTCCCTTTAGCTCCCTCTAGAGAATATTTTTTTCTATAAAGTAAATTACACAGAACATATCTATATTGAAAAAATAAGTATTCAAATGCTGTGGCTTTTTAATAAATAAATTTTCTTTTGCTTAGGAAAGGCAAGAAAATGTCCAGAAGATTGTCTTAGAAGGCACAGAGAGAATGGAAGATCAGGTAAAATGCAGATTACATGCAGTCATATCCCATTATTCCCATAGCATATGTCCATATAAGGCATTTGGCTCCTTATGAGGCCTTGAGGACATGTTAGTTTGACAGAGTGAGTCTGAAAATAAACAGTCTTCATATAAAATAAACTGAACAAAAAGTATCTATATTTTACATCTGAAGAGATAAATAAATAAAGGGAAATGATAATTACATCTACAAATTACTATTTTGCTCCCTTTTTTGGAAAACTTGTTCATATAAAAATTTTTAAAATGTATATGTGATTTTCTAGGTATTGTTTCTCAGATATCTATATATGAGTAACTGAAAGATGAGGAGTAGGTGTTCAGGGCGCAACACAGCTTTAAGCACATTTAAGACTATTTCTTTAGTCTCATGCTGTATCTTTAAAACTAATGCAGCTTATATTTTATTCCATGATATATCTTTGTTTTAATATTGAAATTTGCCAGTGACATTTTTTAGCTTCTTACCATTCAGTAACATTGATTCCTTAGGAAAAGATACCATGTTTATCCTGTACCTTTGAATGTCCTTGGGAAATAGATGCTAAGAGTTTGAGAAGCATGACTGCAAGAGGATAACTTCCCTTATAGAAATTAAATACAGTCCATTTCATTGTGGGGCAGAAAAGTTCTCCTGAAGGGAATCCCAGTGGCGAAAATGTTCTTAACTTTACTCCTATTGCTCTGATAGGCCATCCTCCGTTTTTGTTTCTTCTTGTAAAATTCCAGTCTTTTAAGCATGGCTACATTGCCTTTGCTCTGTTTCTCCTTAGTATGACTGGGACAGAATGATGCTTTAAAAACATTTAGTTTTCTAAATACTTATGAGAGACTAGGGGTGTGGCTTCCTGGGGTGTGACTCAGTAGAAGAGCACTTGCCTAGCATGTACAAGGCCTACAAAAAAAGCAAAATAATTCTTGTGAACGTATGGGACATTAACAAAGAAAATACTAAAGCCTGTAAAATAATCTTTGCAAGATTATCATCTTTGTACTTCTGTAAATAACCTTCCAAATCAAATGAGGTAATTCTGGGGAAAAGGCTAAAACTTATAAGAAAAGATTTCCCTTCATCCAGAGAAGCTTGCCTTTACTTTGTTTGCTGGTTGGTAAACAGGTCCCTAGGAATGTGGTGATTCACCAATCTCCAGCCTGATATTTATGGAGTAATTTAGTAGAATTATCTCAAGATAAGGAAATTGAGGACCAAATAAAATTCTGCTTTTAGTGGGTTCACCAACCTCTAACCTGATACTTATGGAGTAATTAAATAGAATTATCTCAAGATAAGGAAATTTAGGACCAAATAAAATTCTGTTTTTAGTAAAACTGTTTTTTTTTTTAAAACCAGAAACCTTGATTAATGAGTTTCCGCCATGATTAATGAATTTCTGCCTCTCTCAAGGGCTTTTCTTAAAACTGCTATCTAATCCTTCTGTGTCAGTAGGAAAGGATATTTGGGACAAATTGGAGACTTTAGAGAGGAAACTCAGAAGTTCAAGTTAGAGAAGAACAAGGAGGAAAAGAAATCCCCAGGGGTTTCTTTTATGTATGTGGGGCCATACACACACACACACACACACACACACAAACACATATACATACATATATATATGTATGTATTTTTTTAAGATCCTCTTCTGTATTCAGTCTTGTAGGATTTTTGTTGTCGCTATTGAGCATTAGACTGTTCATTTACTTAGAGTCAGATAAATGCCTGAGATTCCTTGTCCAAAATATTATCTGAGCCTAAACCTAAGGGGAAATGTTTTCCTAAAATTGTTATTTCTGAAAAGGGGGAGTTGTCTTATAATTGAGTCTTGCATGTCTCACATTATGTGCTTTCAACAGCCTTATATTGAAAAATAAATTCTGCTTGGGAATGACACAATAGTATGAAACAATTTTAGTGAGTGCTGATTTTGGATGTTCATAGCTGTCATCTGGTAAATCACTTACCAAAGATGGAAGTTCAACACAGATTGAGTCATTGTTCTTATGAGATTTGTTGTATTAATTGTAATTGTAAACAAGCATTTCAACAGTTATTTTAAAAATCAAAAGCAATGAGTGTGGTTAATTTTGGAAGTTACTATAAAATGCATTTTTTTAAATAATAAAATGCCTGTTATGCAAAGAGGTTTACAACTTAGGATAAAATTTCCAAAGGTAGCAGCACATTTAAATCTTAAGCAATTTAAATGATAAGGGACTTTGAAAAGCTGAGTTAAGGTAGTAAAAAAATGGATATAGGGATAACAGAGATCCTAATTTGAAGATACAAGAGAAGAATTTGAATAAAATTATTTCATGAAATGTAAGGAAAGAAAACCTACTGAATTGATCAAATAATGTGATTTTAAATGTGTCTAGCTAAAAATTAATAGAGATTTGACAATTTTATCTACATCTCTAAAATTTCACATATTTACATTGGTTGCAAAACTGAATGGTGGTGTGGTAGTAAGTAAATGAGGAATCACCCTTATTTAAGATACTTTTAAAATATTTGTGATGATTTGATTTGTCTTTGGATAGATTATACCCTGTTTCCAATGTGGAGGTTGGCCATTTATTGAAGTTTTACTAATGAGTTATTTGGTAAGGGTTTCAAAGTCTTTTTAAGCTTGACTTTCTTAACTTGATTGCCTTTAATTAATAAAGTTTTTATAACTCAATTAGATATCAAAGGAGATTCTTTCTAAATTTGGCACAGTTGTTTATTTGTTGCATGTAATAGTAAATGATAAACCAGAGAGTCCATGTTTACTAAAGAAAAATTATTCCTAAAAGAATGAAAATGAGCTTAAATAGCATGAAAATTCTTTAAGTTCATTTTAAGTTTTTTTGCCCTTCTTGTCCTCTATTATGTCTTCTCTTCATTTTACTTTATTGTGCAGGGTCAAAGTATTATTCCAATGCTTACTGGAGAAGTCATTCCTGTAATGGAACTGCTTTCATCTATGAAATCTCACAGTGTTCCTGAAGAAATAGATGTAAGTTCTTATGGGGGTGACCTTTATCAGTTCCCCTGAATTATTCTACTATTATATATATTAATAACATTCTAATTTTGCTGGTAAGCATTTTATCATTATACTATTCGGATGAAGTATTAGCCACAAATAAGCACACATAGAATCCTGAATTTTATGATCAGTTTTTTTATCACTGATAGTCATGGCAAAATTAAATTTAGTTATTTTACCACCTTTATGTTTCCTAAAAGTGGGAATATTCCAGAATTTATAGAAACATTAAAGTATTTAATACAGTATTTTTTGCAACAAAGCAATGTGCAAATTAATGACTATTAATGGAAGTTTACTTACATTCACTAATTTAGTTTCCTTAATCATTTGTTGAGAACATTTTAAATCACACATTATGCATGTATAGAGAGAGATCTTTGGAAAATATTCTTACTGCTTTCTGACTTTGTCATTGAGGTTGGTCTCTTGATTCTGACAGACAGACAGCTCAGCAGAGGAAGTTGTCTTATAAAATATGTTGCTTAACCTGACTGACCACCTTTCACATTTGTTCTTTGAAAGGTTGTGATAGTTCAAAGAGATTGTTTTATGGGTTTTCTTGATGCTCAAAAATGAGGACAATGTGTTATATTGAACCTAGACTTTAAAACTTAGGTATAAAAGCATTCTCTCAACCCTGTTTTACCCAGACTAATTTTTTCGTTTGTTCATTTTTTGGGTGCATTTTAGATAGCTGATACGGTACTCAATGATGATGATATTGGTGACAGTTGTCATGAAGGCTTTCTTCTCAAGTAAGAATTTTGTTTCATTTCCTAAATGCTGAATGAAACAGATACAAATCTTATATACTCACCCATAACAAGATTTGGAAGGAAGAAAATAATGATACCTACTCCCCCAGACAATTTAAGGGTAACATTGCATATTTGAACTAACATTTGTGTTACTTTTTCACTCATTGTGATATATCAGCTGTTACTCCTTTTAGTGTTTTAAGATACTGAGTTTCCATAGTGCCCAGACAAGAGAGCTTGGTCCTTTCGTTCTGATTTCTTGTTTTACTTCCCATTGATGTTAAAATTAAAAATACTTGAATTAAGTTGTATTATAGATAGCCTCAAGTAATTTAGGCCTTGAAATGGAAATTATTCGTTAAAATTATTTGTACTGATCTTTTTTTATCTAACTATGAAGTTTAGTACTTAAGAGTGTGACTCTCAAGCCAGACTGCCTGGGTTACTGTTGTGTGACCTTGGATAAGCCACCTAAAATGTCTGTGCCTCCTTTTCCTCATCTGTAAAATGGGAAGAATAATAGTACTTACTTTCTAGGGTTATTGTGAGCATTGAATCAGATAAATCATATAAAGCACTTACAACACTACCTGGCACATAAAATCACTTATGGGCCAATAGCTCACATTTTCTATTTATGTTTCTTCTAAGGAAAATAATAGTAATGGCCACTATTTTTTGAGCGCCTATGTGCTAGTTCCTAATACCAAGTGCCTTGCATGTATTATCTCATATTTCTTTACATTTGCAGATAACTTTGTTTTTAAAAATGAGAAGTGAAAAAATAAAGTATTAACTTTTATGTTTACATTCTTTTCCTTTAGGCTCATGATGGAGTATCAGGCATGTTTAACCTAAAAAATCTTAATAGCTTGAATCATAAACCCTTTAGTATTAAATCTATTAAGTCAGCCATTCATATATTATTTTTAATCTCATTTGGCTTTAACCTCTCTACATATCAGTTTCTTCAGCTATAAAATAATATTTTACTAATTGGGTCATCTTAATATTCAAACGAGACAATCTCTGTGAAAGGCCCCTAGATAATGTGAAGTTTCATACAAATAAAAGATAGTATTATACTTATGGTGTTGGTGTTTATCATGTAAAACTACTCTGAGTTATTTGAAGCTTATTTACTATTTTTTTAAATTTATGAAATTGTTTTATAGCCAGGGTTTTAAATCTGTTTTATTTATTGATCTACAGTGCCATCAGCTCACACTTGCAAACCTGTGGCTGCTCTGTTGTAGTAGGCAGCAGTGCAGAGAAAGTAAATAAGGTAATTCATTTTATAACATAGACTATGATCTGAATTTTAATACTACTAACATGTTATGGATTGTCATTTACATGTTAAGTTATAATTCAAATGGTCTAATAGTATAAGGAGAAAATAAAATGTTAGCAAATTATTGTGACACCCTATGGCAGAATGAATTTGAAATGAACTGTTTGAATAGGAATTCAGTTATCAGTTTCATTTTGATAACTCATAAACACCAATCTCAGTTGTGTATAAAGGGTTTTGAGAATATTTTAAAATCAGATAGCTTTAAAAATGCCTTCTATTTCCCAATTTTATCTTTAGTAAATATAAAGATAGCTATGTACTTTTGGTACTAGTGTTATGGCAAGATTACAATTAATCACTAAGTTGATCTTAAAGCAAGAGGTGGAACATTTATTCACCAGCAGGCAGTCTGGATTCACCAGCTGGCAGGCCAAGGGACAGGCTACAAGTCTACACCCTTCGATTCCATCCCAGGATGTGAGTCTACCTTTATATTCCAGAACCACATTAATCATAAGTGGCTGTTGCTATGATTCAAAACCATAAACAAATGTCATGAGATCTAAAATCATAAACAGAAGGGAAAGTGTGTCAAAATGACCCTAGTTGAGTACAAGTTAAAGAATGGTTACTAACGTCTAGGCAATCATTCTTTGACAGGGTACTTTGTTCAAGAAAAATGGGAACCAAAGAGAACAATTTTACATTATATAAGAATTGTCATTTTGTGTTGTCACACATGCTATGCTAAGCAACTGTTGATGGGTACAGAGGCAGGGTGTTCCCAGGAGAGAAGGATTTCTTACATGACATGGAATCTTAGGGTAAAATGGAGTCTGTTTGGCCATTGCCCATATAGCCTGGCCTATAATACTAGTTCTGAAGAACTGCATTTGATCATCTTGATTTCATTGCCTTGATTTTTACCCCATGTCTATCCTTTTTAGGGAGCTAGTATTTCTACATGGTAAGTGGAGGCTGTACTTTATTCAGTAATGTTTTGACTACTTCCTTCAGTGCTTTGAGTAAATAATTAGTGAATGGTTAGTTATATTTCCAAGCATTAGTCGGTAAATTAAGATATTTTGTACTTTTCTTCACTGACCATTAGTTAGAAATTAGAAAGAATCCAGATGTAAGTGTCTATCAATTTAAGCAAATCTAATTTCTTTTTAACAACATTTTAAACAAGATATGTTGGAGGTGATTATTTGTTTTACAAAGCTATTCATTATTTTTGTTTGTTTAATTTGTCATCCCATGTATTCACATGAGCCTTAATTTGCCAAAATTATCTCTCTTATACAACCATTTATGAGAGATTAATATTCTTCTCTCATTATATTTCATGTAGAGACTATTAATCTTATTTGTGTTGCCCCAAAAATGTGGCTTCCCATTTGTGACCCACCCCCACAAAGCCTTAGAGTTCTTTAGAAGTGCTTCTCAGTCTGCATTATGAAAGGAGGAAGGCTCTGTTTATTAAAAATTTTTCTCTGGCCGGGGTTGTGGCTCAGCAGTAGAGCACTCGCCTCTTATGTGTGAGACCCTGGGTTCGATCCTCAGCACCACATAAAAAGAAATAAACAAAATAAAGATATTGTGCCCGTGTATAACTAAAAAAATATTTTTAAAAATTTTTTTCTCATCCTTTATCCTCTTAAGATTGAATAGCTTGCCTTTTGTCTTTTTAATTTGACAGAAAAGTTTCCACTTCTGTAATTAAAAACCAGTGCTTTAACATTATCACTCTAGTCTGAATTCCAACAGTTATATGGCTCATTTTTATTTTTTCTAGTTGTACCCTAGGTCAGATGCTATTAGAATCAGTGTTTTCTGAACCCCCACCAATAGCATGTTTATATTAAGTCAAATTTAATAGAATTAATTTTCTTTTGGTTTAAGAATTTGGATACTCCTTGATATTCATTATAATGGGATTTACATGTAGAACTGTTACAACATAAGTTATAATTTGGGCTAATTTAAATGCACTTAGTTTTATTCTTGAAAGTTATTTACTTGCTTGAAAAACAATTGTTGCTGGGTGGAGATATAACCAATTACTGTATTAGGTCATAAATTCCCACTAAAATTAATAACCTAATACAAATATGTCAAATAAGTATGAGAAAAGGTATGTATTATATTTTTCACCTGGAGAGTCACAATATGTATTCAAATATTACAGATTTTACCAGATGTGGTGGTGCACACTTGTAATTCCAGCAGTTGGGGAGGCTGAGGCAGGAGGATCACAAATTCAAAACCAGCCTAAGCAACTTAGTGAGGCCCTAAGCAACTTATCAAGACCCTATCTCAAAATTTAAAGAAAAAAAATTTTTTTTTAAATGGGCTAGAGATGTTGCGATGTTGCTCAGTGTTTAAGTGCCTCTGGGTTCAATCCTGGTACAAAAAAAAAAAAAAAAGTTACAGGTTTTGAGATACCATAGTTAATTTACTAAGCATATCTTGAACTCATTTGGCCATAAAAATCACCTTTTTGTAAGCAATAAGTGTTATATCCTATGGACTGTTCCAGGTGACTAAGGAAGGATTTATATTTTAAGTTAATTGACAAAACAATTAAAATTTTTAATTTAAAAAAAAATTTATAAGCAAATCAGTGGTCTTTTTACTTCATATTTTAATGCTAAAATCTTTTCTTTTATAGATAGTGAGAACATTATGCCTTTTTCTGACTCCAGCAGAGAGAAAATGCTCCAGATTATGTGAAGCAGAATCATCATTTAAATATGAGTCAGGACTCTTTGTGCAAGGCCTGCTAAAGGTATACTTTCCATTTATCACAAGTGAAACCATTTTTTAAAAATAATTTTTGAGACTCTGTAAAAATACTTGAAGTATTTTGTTTAATGCCCAAGGACTGACTTCCTTTACATAGTTCTGAGCATAGACTATATTATCTTATGAATATATATTTAGTATCGTCAGTGTAACACTATGAAATATCTTTTCTTTGCCAGGTGGTTTCCTGTGTAGATATGTGTATAGCCTCAGGATTTTTTAAAAAATATGTGCTTGAATTAGGTTGCACCTCTAAATATTTCTTTTTACTGAACCAATTTGAATTTTTGTGTTACCATTTTGTATTTACATATGAAATTTATTGAAAAAATTTAAAGATCTTTAAAAGTGTGTAAGATTTGAGTAATTCATATATATATTAACATATACATTTGAAAAAGTATGTATTACTAATACATATTAGAAAAAGTTTTATATTCATTTAATTGAGTTTATTTTTCAAAGACTAAAACATATAAAGGTAATTGATAATTATTTTCAATAATTAAGTGAAAAGCAATTATGCACTTTATTGAATTTATTATTGATGTCTCAGTTATAGTCAAAGAAATGAAGAAATGCTTTCCTTATGGTTGTGTGATTCTTTCATAGTAAATGCTTTCTTAAGGATGTAGGCATAGCAAAATGAAAGAAAATAAGTATTAAAATATTTTAAAATGTTGCACATACCCTTAAAAAATTAGGTATAGAAGGAACACATCTCAATGCCAGAAAGGCTGAATATGGCAAACTTACAACAAATATCATACTGATTAGAGAGAAGTTGAAATAATTTCATCTGAGATTAGAAACAAGAAAAGTGTTTTGTAAGCAATAAGTGTCTCCTGTCCAGTGTGATATTGGAAGTCTTAGCTAGAGCAAGAAGGTAAGAGAAAGACATAAGTCACCCAAATAAGAAAGGAAGAGATAAAATTATCCCTGTTTGTAGATGACTTGATTTTATATATCAAAAAACCTAAAGGCTTCACCAAAAAAACTGTTAGAACTGATAAACAATTTCAGTAAATTTACAGATAAAAAAGTCAACATACAAATGGTACTGATTGACATAATAATAACAAAATTTCGAGAAAGAAATCAAGAAAAAAACCTACTCACAATAACTACAAAAACATATATCTAGGAATAATATAAACAAAGATGTGATCTCTACAATGAAAATTATAAAACAGATTAAAGAAGTTGAAGATGATGCCAAAAAATGGAAAGACATCCAGTGTTCATGGACTAGAATTAATATTCTAAAAATGTTCTTACCACACAAAGCAATCTACAGAATCAATGCATTTCTTCTTATAATACCAATGATATCCTTCATAGAAAACACTCCTAGAATTTGTATGGAACCACAAAAGACCTTAAATAGCCAAAGCAATCTTAAGGAAAAAGAACAAATTTGATGACCTAATACCTGACTTCAGAACATACTATAAAGTAATAGTAAGCAAGACAGCATGGTACTGGCATAAAAACATGAACATAGACCAGTGAAACAGAATAGAGAATCCCGAAACAAATTCACATTATTTACAGCCAATTGATCTTTGCCAAAGGGACCAAGTATACACATTGGAGAAAGGAAAGTTTCTTTAATGAATAGTATTAGGAAACTGGATATCTGTATACAGAAGAGTGAAACTATACCACTATCTCTTAACCTGTACAAAATCAATTCAAAATAATAATGTGATAATCTCAAATTAGAAAACTTTGGCTCAGTAAAGGAAACAGTCAACAGAGGGAAGAGACAATCTGTGGAAAAAGAGAAAATATTTGCAAACTATTCATTAGATGAGGGATTAATATCCAGCATGTATAAGGAACTCAAACAACTCAACAGCAAATTTTTAAAAAGTAATCAGATTTAAAAATTATCTGAATCGACATTTGTCAAATGTATGCAAATAGCCAATAAACAAATGAAATAATGTTCAATATTATCACTAGGGAAATGCAAATTAAAATGACAATGAGATACCTTCTTAGCCCCAGTTAGAGTAGATATGATCAAAAATTCAAAAAAAATAACATGCTTTCAAAGATAAAAAGAAAGGAGAGCTCTCATGTGGTGGGAACATAGATTAGCACTCCATTGTGGAAAACAATATGAAGATTCCTCAAAAATAGAACTGCCATTTGATCTAACAGTCCTACTACTGAGTATGTACTCAATAAAAATGAAATCCATATATCAAAGAAACATCTTCACTGGTGTGTTTATTACAGTACTATTCACAACAGCCAGGGTATGAGATCACCCTAGATGTTCATTAATGGATGGATAAATAAAATTATTCAGTCATTAAAAATGAAATTCTGTTATTTGCTGCAACCTTGATGAAACTGGAAGACATTATGTTAAGTGAAATAAGTTAGGCATAGAAAGATGAATAATCTATATTCTAACATACATGTAAAAGCTAAAAAGTTGATCTCATAGAAGCATAGAGTAATGGTTACCAGAACTTCGAAAGGGTGTGGGGGAGAAGGGATGGAGAGAAGATGCTTAATGAGTATAACAATGCAGTTGGATAGGAGGAATAACTTCTAGTGTCCTGTAGCACGTTATTATGAATTAATACAGCAATCAATTGTATATTTCAGAATAGCTAGTAGAGAGAATTTTGAACATCCTCAACAAAAGGAAATGATAAATATCTGAGGTGATTGATATACTACCCTGATCAGATCATTACACATTGTACACATGTGTTGAAATGTCATACTACACCCCATAAACATACATAATTACTATATATCAATTAAAGATAAAAAATGTATTGAAACAATAGTCTTTGGAAATATTAATTCAGCTTTATAAATTATTAATTCAGCACAGTAAAATGCCTGTACTGCACTCAGAAGAATAGTATTAAAATAAACTAAAGAAGCATGTTTCTAATTTAAGTTTTACAAATTTGAAAATTTATACTTCTTTCTACTAAAGGCATAACGTTATATAAAGGGTTTCTTCAGCAGCCTCTCATTTTATTATATAATTTTATCCTGAAAGAGATCAGTACCAGATGCTTAATGGAAAACTTGAAACTGATTTAGTGAAAAACTATTTCAGGAGTTCTCCATGCAAATCTAAATTGTATAACCTTCCAGTAAATACCTTGACATAATATAAAAATGATTACTGCAGCATTATTAGAGTGAAAAAATATAAATAGCTTCTATGTTCTCTTCATAACATAGTATCTCATACACAATAGGTAATTATACAATCAATAAGGAACCACTTTTTTTTTTTTTTTTGATGCCAGGAATTGAACCTAGATGTACTTAACCACTGAGCAACATCCCCAGCCCTTTTTATTTTTATCCTGGGACAGGGTCTCACTTAGTTGCTCAGGCTCTTGCTAAGTTGCTCCGACTGGCTTTGAACTCATAGTCCTCCTGCCTCAGCCTCCTGAGTCACTGGGATTATAGACATGCACCACAACTATGCCTGGATATAACCACAGTTATTATTTGGCACATATCTTTCTAGTATTTTTTTCTTCTGTATATATGTCATACTATACCCCACAAATATGTATAATTACTATGTGTCAATTAAAAATGAAAAATATATTGAAACAATAAAATCTCTAGAAACATTAATTCAGCTTTGTAAATTATGTAGTTTCTTCAACCTCTCCCCATTGGATTATACTCTGCATGTTCTAACTTGCTTTTTCACAATATTTTGTAAACCTCTTCCAATTTCAACATGAACTTTTCAGTAAATTTATTTTTATCAATCAGATAATAAATTCATTTTAAATTTATTTAATCACTTCTTTTTGGATGCTTAAAGTGTTTCTCATGTTTTTGCTTTAAAACTGATATTGTAGTGAACACTTCTGTCTGTAAGGTATGATAAATTTCTAGAATAAAATCAAAGCCATTGCTTTAANTTTTTTTTTTTTTTTTTTTTTTCCTGCTCTGCTGGGGTCCAACCCAGTGACCTACACATACTAGGCAAGCATACTACCTCAACTTAACTTATAAAAATAATTTTAGTCATTGTCTATATATTAAAATCCAGTCACTGAAAATATTTTTAAATACTTTGCTTCATACAATTCTGATATGATGGAGATATTCATTCAATGAAATAAAACCAGAACACTGGGCTTTATAGTCACAAAGCTTTCTCTCCTCAAAGCTTGAAAAGTGGTGTTGTTAATGCCCAGCCAATAATCTTGAAATGTTGATTTTTCCTTCTCAGTTCCTGCTGTAGTTAGTTACACTCATCTCCTAAATTGAGAAACTTGAGTTACTCTCTTAGTCTGCACCACCCATTCTCTTCTGTATCCCTCCTATCAGTAATATGATGATCTCTATCTACTATTTTCAGTCTCTCTTTCATTTAAAAAATTACTTCATTTATTGAATGTTATGTTACCTCTCTGATCTGAATGAAACCTGAGGAAGATGGAAGAGAAAAGCTGAAAGGCTGTGAGGCCTGGGAAGAAAACAGTCTTGCTTGTTTTAGCATCTGGTATATCCTAGGTGCTGTGTTAGACACAAATCATTTCAAGTGGGTATCATGTCTTGACTTCTCTCTCTTTGGTCATTGCCAAGGTAGATGACACTTTCTTAGGTTTCTAGTTCATGTTATTTGCAGATGATGTCCTCTTAATGCTAACCCAGAGGTTGTGATATTGCCCATTATCAACTGGGTTTATTCCTTGATCCCACTGAAATGTCACTGATTTGTTTTAGTTTTTGGTGATAACATTAGTGTTATTTTTGCTGCTGGTTTTATTTTTTTGTGAGATTGTCAGAATCAGCAATTTATTTATTAATTGTCTAAGACTTTTTTAAAAAAAAAAAAGAGAATTTTTTAATATTTATTTTTTAGTTTTCGGTGGACACAACATCTTTATTTTATTTTTATGTGGTGCTGAGGATGGAACCCAGAGCCCCGTGCATGCCAGGTGAACGCGCTACCGCTTGAGCCACATCCCCAGCCCCAAGACTTTTGTTGTATGTGTAAGATGAGAGTTCTGAAATAAATTAGTAGATGTTTTATTTATTTAATTTTATCTATTCATTTTTGGTGCTAAGAATTGAACTCAGGGACCCATGCATGCTAAACACACATTGTACCATTAAATACCCAATGCCAGCCTCTGGAAATATATTTTCTATCTCCAAATATGTACATCTATAATCTAATAAATACGTTTATGCATGATATACCATTTATATGAATTTAACTTGTTGACTATGGAGTGAGAGGTTGTAGAAAGTGTCTTAAACAGCCATTTCAACATTTGGACCTTTTCTTTTCTTTGTAGGAATATTTTCCAGGATGTCTTACACAGAGACACTCTAGTCAAAGCCTTCCTGGATCAGGTAAACATGGAACCATCCATTGTCAGAATGATTAAATGTTTTCTTTTCAAACATATCGTATACGGGCTGGGGATGTGGCTCAAGCGGTAGCGTGTTCGCCTCGCATGCGTGCGGCCCAGGTTCGATCCTCAGCACCACATACAAACAGAGATGTTGTGTCCGCCGAAAACTAAAAAATAAATATTAAAAGAAAATTCTTTAAAAAAAAAAAAAAAACATATCGTATAGTACTTGTGCTATATATTTGAAGCATCATGGAATTAAGTTCTCTTTTTTGTAGTACCTATTCTATGATCTTTCTAAAGCTCCTAAATCATTTTTCTTATGAATTATTAGTAGAGACTAGCCTCATTAACAATTAAAGATTCAGCATTCCCACTGAAAATAAATATTTTAATTTCAAATGCTAGCCTCACTCAGGGGTTTTGGTTTTTTTGTTTTGTTTTTTGAGGGGAGGTAAGTTGTTTATTTGCTTTTATTGAGCCAAAAATGTTCTTAAAACTTAGTATACTTCTGTTTAGATTATAACATCTTTATTGTCTCATTTAAAAAAAATATTTACTTAATTACACATTTGAAGAAAATGATAGATACCTGGGACTTATTTCTTATGTAACAAAACATTGTTGTAATGTTGTTCTGGGGATTGAGCCAGGAGACTGTCATACGTGTAACTTTGAAATAATGAGATCCTTATGTTAACTGGAAAATTTGGATCCAGGTCTGTGTAGTTTGTGATATATTGCAAAGTTAAGGATATATTACAAAGTTCAGGATAATTTGTAGTCATGCAATTTCCATGTTTCTCATGCCGAAGTAAAAACCCTTCTACTCTCCCCCTACATAAGCACACATTTCTCCTACCCATGCTAGAATATAGATATGTATTTCAAAACCATAGTCCATGAGCATGGCCTAACTTCTGAGAGCTTCAATTTTAAGATTTGATTAGAAAAAGTTAGATAATACAGCATCAAATAACTTACATAATGATTTTTCATAATAAAATAAATGATCATGGATATATTTTGATATAAAATGCAGAATTTGAGTGCACCAAAATAGATAAAATAGGAAATTATAAAAACTCAGATTGCTTTCAGACTAGTGCTACTACCACACTCCTATATATTAGAGGGCATTAGTGAAAATGCCAGGTAACTCCCAACACTGTCAGGGAAACATGCTATATACATAGAATGGTAGGAAATCCATGTGTTAAAATGCTTCATTTTCCTGCAGGTCTTTCATTTGAAACCTGGATTATCTCTCAGGAGTACTTTCCTTGCACAGTTTCTTCTTGTCCTTCACAGAAAAGCCTTGACACTAATAAAATACATAGAAGATGATACGTGAGTAACAGTCCTCTACAGAAGAAAAGCCTTTGTATGTTTTTGTTTTGTTCCCTTTTGATATTTGCTGTATTATAATGTTTGGTCTTTCTTTCTTTCTTTTATTTGTAGGCAGAAGGGGAAAAAGCCCTTTAAATCTCTTCGGAATCTGAAGATAGACCTTGATTTAACAGCAGAGGGCGATCTTAACATAATAATGGCGCTAGCAGAGAAAATCAAACCAGGCCTACATTCTTTTATCTTTGGAAGACCTTTCTACACAAGTGTACAAGAACGAGATGTCCTAATGACTTTCTAAATGTGTAATTTATTAAGTATATTTCATCACAGTCACTATTGCTGTTGTGTAGTTCCATGGTGTGGGAAGCATCATTCCCCCAAGTTATGCCCCTAGAGTCCTACTCAGCATTGCAGTTAAAGTTAGTTACACTACAGTTGCCACAAGAGGTCTGTAGGGGATGTCAGGTGCATCGTTAACATTGAATATCTCTCTTTCTAGATGTGCTCTCTTGGGGACTTCTGTTTACAATTATAACAAATACTATTGCTGTCTTTTAAAGATATATTAATAGTATATAAATTTGACCACAACTACTGTTTTTTTTTTGAAATTTATGATTCATGGTTTACACGTATCAAAGTGAAATCTGAGTTAGCTTCTGCAAATATCATAGTAATTGACTTGACATTTTTTTCATGTTTCTTGGTGTGTAGGATTACTATAAGACTTTTGCAATCATCTGCAAATTTAGAGCATTTAAAATTTTCAGTTCCACAGAAAGGAAGTTAGCTTGAATAGGAAGAAGAGATTGATCAATAATTCAGTTATTATTGAAATTAATCATTAGATCCTACTTTGTAGATTTAGTCTTTAGAATTCAGTCTATATAAAAATGTCAGGCAGTTATGTGCAGTCCCTGATTATGGTAAACAAAGTGTGGTTTTTGTTTATCATTGTTGTCAACATCCAATATGGTTAAGCTCTGTCCAGGAAAATATAGGAAATTGAATTGTTTTAGTAGTTGTTGCCAACTTTTTAGATTAATTTTTATTATTTTTAAGCCAAATAGAAATGTGCACCTCCTGTGCCTTTTTCCCCCCCATGGAAAGTATAATTACTTGGAAGAAGTTCAGATTCCACTGGTCAGTCCTTTCCACTTATTTTTCTCATACAGAGTCTATCATTTACCTTGTTTGGCAGTCATGGTGATCCAAGTTTATAAAATGAATTAGAGAATACACTAACTAATAAGATCTTTTGAGAACAGAAAACAGTTTTTTGTCTTCTTCCACCTTTTATTTCTGCCCACGTATTGGAAGTTATTGCCTTGCTGCCTGCATCACATAAGAGCAGCAGGAGAAACTTGACAGAAGTGATATTTTTCTAGGTGCTATTTTTGTCAGAACTAAGTGGTCTGTTTCTTTACTTTCCTTAATGTGTTTGGACCATTTTACTGGCTATAAAATAATTAACATAATTCTCTGCTAGAGAAGTGTTGACATAGGAGCATATCAAACACAGATATTTTTATTTAAAACTGGAAGTGACATGAAAGGGAAAATATAAGTAGATGAAAGATATAAAATTGATAGAGCCCTTCTGCTCCCATCTACAAAATTTAATGAAAAAGGTATGTTCTATTCTGAAAGGTCATAATAGCTTTTGCATAATGAGTCAGAAAGAGGTAGACATCTTAAAAACTGAACAAGATGGATATACTACATGTAGCTCAGTCAAGAAAAATTTTGTAGATACCATCTTTTAGTGTCCTGTATGTGCTCAATGCTTTTATATGGTAGATCCCTATTTAAGTGCTGACTTATTTTCTTTTGTTGGTTTATTGTATTGTTGTATAGAACGTAAGATGTACAGTGAAATAAGTTATTAAAGCATGTGTAAACATTGTTACCTTTTCTCCTAGTTGGAGAATTTTGAATAAAATATATTTGAAATTTTGTCTCTTTCACTTATTGTTCAGGAAAAAACACTATTGTGATATTGGAAGACTGATTAGCTTCTGATTTGGCTGACAGTCATGTTGGATCTAAACTATCTTTTTTAAATTTTCTATCTTCAAAGAAAATATATTTAAAGGTACTGTATGATGCTGCACTCTTATGTTTAAAAAATAAAATAGTGTTTTGTTTAACTTTCAGGATGGCATTTTGATTTTTCACTTAACATATTTCAAATGTAAAATAGTAGTTAGGTAAACTTTTTAAAATTTTCTGTTATAATGATATTAATATTACCTGAAGTTACTCATTATGGGTATCTGTACAGGTATCCAAGGTAAAAGTACAAGTAATCTGAACTCTTTAATTTGGAAAGCAAGAAGTGGGATTGGCATTTTCACTCCATGAAAAAAGTTTTATTAATAAATATAGCTGTTGGGTTGAAAGCTTTCTTTAAAACAAAACTGATTTGCCAAGCACAAACTGATTTAATTCCTTCATCTAAATAGGCCCAAGCAGAACAATACAAGTTCAAAGCCAGCCTTAGCAACTTAATGAGACCTTGTCTTAAAATAAAAAGTATAAAGTGCTGGGAATATAGCTCAGTGGCAAAATACCCAAGGGTTCAATTCCCAGTAACTCCACCATGCTTTAAAAAAACAAACAAACAAAAAAAGTGATTTATTTCATCAGTAACATTCTCAAAGAAGAAACCAAAGCTTCATAAAATGCTATAAAGTAAAATGATATAATTATTTATATGATATGTTTCTGTGATGCTACAGGCTAAACAGAAAAATAATGAATGTCACTTCTGAATAAAATCTAAATAACAGTATTTAGATTTCGATGTGTGATTGCACAAATTGGTATCTCTCCTAGAATCTACAGAGTATAGCTTAAAGTTACAAAGATAGCTACTCTCAATTAACACACCCTATCCACTGGCCTTTCTCAGGCTATCATCACTATAACTCTATCAGGCTCATTATTTTCATCTTAAATATGAAAAGATTTTTTAAAGAAGTGTAACTTGCAGCCAGTGGTGACACAGCTAGTGGAGTTGGATATCTCCCTGGACAATTGTAGTTTCCATGCAACGCAGCACCTAGCACTGTTCCTCAATGTAGCACGTACTCAGTGTTGTTGTACTGAAGAGAGAAGGAAGCAAGTATTATGGACCTGTAGCACTTCATAGTACCTTACTATGTTGTTTGAACCTTTCTGAGGATCTTTTAAAAAGTATTTTTTACTTTTTAATTATAATTTTATCAAAGTTATTAGTATGCATCAATTTTACATATCAAAGGGCTCAATGTGATATTTCCATAATATGCATACAGCATGCATGATCAAATCTAACCTGTCTATATTCACTTTCCCCGCCCTACACCCTTCCCAAGCTCTATAATTTCTAGTCTACACTCAGTTTGACTTCCACATAGGAGAGAGAACACTCACCATTTGTCTTTCCTGTCAGCCTTTTTTCACTTAACAATGTCTTCTATTTCCAGTTCATCCATTTTGCTGCAAGTGACAAGATGTTCTTTATGGCTGAATAATATTTCATTGTGTAAATAGACCAAATTTTCTTTATCCATTCATCTGTTATGGATACCTAGACTGATATCTAGGTGGATATGTATATGGACATTTTAGCTATTGTAATAGTACCACAATAAACATAGGTGTTCAGGTGTCTCTTTGGTATGCTGGTTTTGTTTCCTTTGGATGTATACCCAGAAATGGTTTGGCCGGATCATTTGATAGATCCAGTTTTAAATTTTTTAGGAACTTCCATAGGTTTCCCATAATGGCTACACAAATTTACATTCCCACCACCAGTATATAAAAGTTCTTTAGTACTTTTTTCTCTATATCTACTCCAGCATTTATTTATTTATTTGTTTGTTTGTTTGTTTGTTTTGATAGTAGCTATTCTGAGGTTAGACGGCATCTCATTGTAGTTTTGATTTGTATTTCTCTAATGACTAATGACATTGAGAATTTTTTTCATTTCAGCCATTTGTATTTCTTCTGAGAAGTAACTGCTCAGATCATTTGCCCTAATACTTTTTTTTTTCTTAAGTGTTTTGAGTTCCTTGTATAATCTGGGTAGTAACTTTTTGACAGAGGAATAGTTGGCAAATATTTTCTCCCATTCCGTATGTTGTCTCTTCATTCTATTATTTTCTTTGTTCTATAGAAACTTTTAAGTGCAATATAATCCCACTTGTCAATTTTTTGCTTTTGTTTTCTGTGCTTTTGAGGTCCTATCCAAAAAAAAAAAAAAAAAAAAAAAATCATTGCCTTTATCATTGTCTTAAGTGTTGCCCCTATATTTTTTTCTAGTAATTTCAGGTTCTAAATTTAAGTCCTTGATTCATTTTGAGTTGATTTTTTTTTTTTTCGGACTGAGAGAGAGGAGTCAAGTTTCAATCTTCTGTATGTGTACATTAGATTTTTCCAGTACCATTTATTTGAAGGGGCTTTTCTTTCTCTAATGTATGTTTTTGGAGCCTTTGTTGAGAATCAATTAGATACATGGGCTTATTTCTGGAATCTGTATTCTATTCCTTTGGTCTTGTGTCTTTTTATACTGGTACCATGCTCTTTTGGTTACTGTGGCTCTATAAGATATCTTAAAATTAGGTGCTGTGATGCCTTCAGCTTTTTCCTGTTTGCTCAAGATTGCTTTGGCTATTCAGGGTCTTTTGGTATGAATTTTAGAATTGTTTTATAGTTATTGTGAATGGGATTACTTTCATGATCTTTTTTCTCAGCAAATTCATTCTTGGTATATGGAAAAGCACAATTTTTTTGTATGTTGCTGCATGAACTGAATTCAAGACAAGGGAATCCACTCCCATTGTTCTTTTTCAATATAATACTAGAAGTTTTAAACAGAGCGATTAGGTAAGACAAAAAATAAAGTCATATGCATAGGAAGGGAAGAAGTCAAATTATCCCTGTTTGTAGGATATGATTCTATATATGGAAAAATTTAAACTATACCAAAAGACTATTAGAACTGATAAATGAGGCTCATTTTTTTGAATATTTGAAATGGAATAATACCCACTTCAAATACTTGTTAGGTTGAATCAGTTAAACTGTGTGAGGTACCTAACCAGTACTTTTGCATCTTGGTTTGCTCTTTCATCCACCTGGACAGTCTCTGACTTGTACTTGGGGCAATTAGAACATTTACCCCTTTCCCTTCCCCCAGTGCTGGAGATGGAACCCAGAACTTGAGCATGCCAGGCAAAGAACATTTACTATGATTATTGGTATGGCAGCTTAAATCCATCATCTTGCTCCTCCTCCTCCTCCTCTTCCTCCTCCTCCCCTACCCTCCTCCTCCTCCTCATCCTCATCCTTTTGGATTACTTTTTATTATTCTGCTTTATCTGTTACCTGATTAGCTGTTTGTTCATCACTTTGTTATTTTAGTAATTGACTTAAGGTTATTGTATACATCTTTAACTTACAGTTTATCTTCAAGTGGTATACTACTTGACCTACAAGATCCTTACAGTATAGTTCTGTATACTGTATAGTTCTGTATACTATATGGAACCAGCCTAGTTGTCCACCAGTGGATGAATGAATAAATAAAGTGTGATATGTAAACATAAGGAGTTTTATTCAGCCATAAAGAAGAATGAAAGTATGTAACTTGCAGGAAAATGGATGAAACTTGAGAACATTATGCTAAAATAAGCCAAACTCAGAAGGTCAAGAATCATATGTTTTCTGTCATGTGGAAGCTAGAGAGGAAAAAGGAAAAGAAGAATGGGGGGGTCTAATGAAATTTGAAGGGAGATCAGTATAGTAAAGGAAAGGAACCAGGGGGAGGAATAAGGGGAGGGGAAGGGGCAATACTGGGGAATGGTATTATCCAAATTATATTGTTAAATTGTGAACATATATGAATATGTAATAATGAGTCCCACTAGTATGTACAATTTTAATACACCAAAAAAAAAATGGAAGAAAAACATCCTTACAGTGGTATACATCTTTCTTTCTTCTCACCTTTGTGCTATTGTGCCCTCATATTTTATCTTTACATATGTTATAAACTCCAAATTTATTTTTACTTAAAGATAATTATTTTAAAAGAGATTTGAATTATAAGCATTCTAAACATTGCAATTAAAAAAGATCAATGCCAAATGAACTCACATACATGTGAGATCTACATATTGTTCATCATATACATACAATTTTTATCAATTAAAAAAAATTAAGTTGCTAAGATGGTCAAATTGTATAAAAATCAAGATTCAGCTGTAGGCTGCCAACAGAAGCACACCTTAAAAATAAAGATGCAGCAGTGTATGCTTCTAATGCCAGCTACTAAAGAGGCTGAAGCAGGAGGATGAATGTTCGAAGCCAAAATGGGCAACTTAGCAAGACTCTGTTTCAAAATCCAAAGATTTTTTAGAGGCCTAGGGATGTAACTTCAGTGGTAGGATGGCCCTCAATTCAATCCCCAGAAACATGCAAATGGACTAAAATGGAAAGGAAAGAACCCCATACTAATGTTAATCAAAAGAAGCTAGGATAGCAATATTCATACCAACCAAAGTAGATTTCAGAGCAAAGAATAGTACCAGGTATTATGGTTTGGATCTGGAATGTCCTGAAAAGTCTCTTGTGCTCAGCGGTAAAGCTTTTTGAAAGTGATTTAATCATGAAGGCTGTAACCTCATCAGAGGATAAATCCATGGATGGCTGAAAGGACTACTGGGTGGTAGTACCTATTTACAGGAAGTAGATCACTGAGGACACGTCCTGGAAGGGTTGATCTTCTCCCTGGCCTCTTCCTCCCTTCTCCCTCCCTCCCCTCCCCACCCTCTCTGCTTCCTGGCTGCATGGGCTGAGCAGAGCTTTCCTCTGCCACACCCTTCCACCATGATCTGCCTCACTCAGCAGATGGAAGCAACTGACCATCTACTGTATCTTCTGAAACTGTGAGCAAAAATAAATCTCCGCTCCTCCAAGTTGTTCTTGTGAGGTGTTTGGATCACTGTGGTGAAAAATTAACTAACACACCAGGGATAAGGAAGGTCAATTCATGATAAAAGAGTCATCCATCAAGAGAACATAGCAATTCTAAATAATGTCAATAAGCATATAGAATCAATAAGTATATAGAAGTTTTCAACAAGACTGTCAACCAAGTAAACTAAGTGACATTTGTGAAACACAGCAGATCACACATTATTTTCAAGAGTGCATGGAATATATACCAAGGTAGACCATATTCAGAAACACAAAACAAGTCTAAATAAATTAAAAGGATTCAAGCCATGCAAAGTATAATGTCAGCCATAGCAAAATTAAATTATAAACCAATGAAGTATACCTGGAAAAACCTCAAAAACGTGGAAACTAAATAGCACTTTTTAAAGTTAGAAAATGTCTAAATTGTGTATATTTGGGAGCAAGGGGAAATGGATTGGAGAACAAAAAACGAGGCACCAAAGTGTTGTGGAATGATTTTTATAAAGGGTAGAACTCAATCTGCCTTTGATTTCCACCCCCTTTGATTTTCACATTGATAATAATATGATTATTCTGAAATTAAATCAATTACTTCTAAAAAAAATCAATTACTTCTGTTTTATGAGTCTTCATCACTTACAGAATTAAGTCCAAACTCTTGGCAACACATTTCTGTTCATCCCTCTGACCTTCCTTCTGCAGGTGCACCTAGTACATATGTGTCACATTTATTATACAATCCCCTGGCTTGTCCATCTCCCCAGCTGTGTTAGATCTATGCTAGCACATAGATCTATTTTTTAAAAAAAAAATCTATGCTTTTCCATTTGGATATTTCAGTGTCTACATGGCGCTGAACATAGGGCATGCTTCCAGAAACCATTAGTTGAATAAATGAATAACTGAATATAATAAACATTATTTTCTTTTTCCTCTTTAAAAAGAACAATTTCCCACAAATTGAGGAAATTACTTTCTGAACATAATCAAGAATTTTTTTCAGAAAGACCTTCATTGAAATTAAGCCTATGCATAATCCAGCTTTAAAATTTCAAAGACCTTAGGCCATGGTGTTCAATCTTTTGAAGTAGTAATGCCTTATCATTTTCTGCTTCTGCATTTGTGCCTGTCATATCCTGCTGAAATGTTCTTTTCAAATTGGTTGATCAATTCCTAAGCACTATTCATCAGACCAATCAAGACAATGGTAGGTATCCATCAGTGGAGTGTGGACATTCAAGAAATCTGATCCAGTATTTAGAAAATCATTCCTGAACTCAGAGTTGGCTCAAACTGGCACTTTTCTGGCATTTGCTGTGGGTGGGGAATGTGGAATGCTTTGAAAGCTGAATGGCTTCATCAAGTTTTAAAATTCTCTTATGTCCAAAGGAAAACAGCGTTCATTGTGTAAAAACACCATTGTTTGTTTTTTCTGCTTTTCTATTCTTTGGAGTTTGAATCTGCAAAAACACTCACACCCAGCATTTTGCTTTATGTACCTCTCTGACGTTTCTGGAGATGTGAGTGATGTGGAAACCTTTTTTATTGTGCTTGTTCAGAACATTCAGAACAAATGGGGAAAGCAAGTCATTTTTAATGCTTATATTAATTCTATGGAGAAAGACTATGTTTCTGGTTGTTATTGTAGGCAAAAATAGAATTGTTGGGAGCAGGGGTACTGGGATGAGATTACCAAGGTTCAACTTCCTGTTTTTCTGCTACCTGCTGTGTGACTTTAAGCAAAGTATTTAACTTCTCTGTGCTGCTTCAGTATCTTCATCTATTCAATAGGAATAAGAATAGAGCCTACATCATAGGGCTGCTTGAATATTAATTGGCTTAATACAGAGTGCTTGGAAAGATAATTGACAGAGTAAATACAAATAAAATTGTTTTGCAGCTATTATTATCATTGTCATTATCACTATTAAAGGGATTAAATTTAGAGTTCCCACATCTGATTATTAAAAGTCATCCTGGGCTCAGTGACACATGCTTGTAATTCCAGCGGCTCAGGAGGCTGAGACAGGAGGATCGTGAGTTCAAAGCCAGCCTCAGCAAAAGCAAGGTGTTAAGCAACTCACTGAGACCCTGTCTCTAAAATAAAATACAAAATAGGGTTGGGGATGTGGCTCAGTGGTGGAGTGCCCCTGAGTTCAATCCCCAGTACCAACAAAAAAAAAAAGAAAAGAAAAAGAAAGAAAGAAAGAAAGAAAAAAAGAAAGAAAGAAAGAAAGAAAGAAAAGTCATGATTCTAGGTGATAATCACTCCCTTAGTAGCAAGATTAGTTTATTAGTTTGAACCCATCACAACCTCATTGCACAGAACAGAGAGCATTGCCTTAGGTGAAATTTGTTCTAGGGAATGAGGCAGTGAATGTGAGGCACTGTCCAGAAGCCCTATCTTGCTTTTCTAATGTCATGCTGAGGACTCATCATTCCTCATCCTGATTAATTCATCAGCTTCCTTCCTTCTGGTCCAGGATTTCACCCATTCACCACCCCATGTCCCCTTGCCTAATCCATATTCTCCACAGAAGGCCAAGTGATGTTTCTAATAGAAAACTGATCTTTTCACAAACTTCCTTTTAAAACCCTCAGTGGCAACCTTTGACAGAAGATAAAGCCCATACACCCTGGTGAAGCACAGGGCCTCTGGGAGCAGACCCCAGCATACCTGTCTGCTTTTTCCTCTCATCACTTATATGTGTGGAGTCCTGATGAGCTCTTTGTAGTTTCCCCCAACTCACCTTGCTCTTCTGGACCTGTGCATATATGTGCTGCTCTCACCATCTGGAATCTGTCACTCCATGTACCTGGGTAAATTTCACTTGTCAGGATTCACCTTAGGTGGGTGTCATGTTATTCTAGGACCCTCCCTTAACTTTGGATTTAGAATATTCCAGACATTAAGCCTCCCTGAGCCAGAGACCTACTCTATGCCCTAACTTCTACCTAATTGCCTGGCACATAATAATTTTATTAAACACATGTTGAATTAATTGCTCTCTACTCGGGGCTCTTAGTTCCTATGCTTACAGTTCTAACAGCACTTAACTCATTATTATGCATAACTATTATGAGTTTGTTTGTATCTCCCATTAGACTGAGCTGCACATGGCTGAGGCCTTGTCTCCCTATCTTCCATCATAGTGCCTGCTATGAAACAGTAGCTTAGTTCTGAATGAGTATATGAATAGTATGTACATGCTGTTAATCTCAGGTTTGATGTTTCCCCAAATTCTGAAGCAAAGAGATTTATGAATCTTCCTGATGGTTCTTGAATGTTATCCCAGTTACACCACTGAAATTGTAAGCAAAAATTTGCATGTCTATATATTTTTCTGAGTGGTGGGTTTTTTCCCCCAAAACCTTCCTCAGATATTGTTTCTGTAACCTTCATCAGATTCTCAAAGAGGTCTCTGATGCTCCAAAAGATAAAAATCTGTGTCCTAGATAATTAGTTTTTATGTATTTTTTTTTAAATTTGTAGTTGTAGATGGACACAGTACCTTTTATTTAATTTATTTATTTTTATGTGATGCTGAGGATTAGACCAAGTGCCTCACACATGCTAGGTAAGTGCTCTATCACTGAGCTACAACTACAGCCCAAGAATTATTTTTAAAATCAGTTATTAAATATAATGTGTGCGAGGTAGCCTAATGGGTCCTTTCAGGCCTTTTGACCCAGAGGCTTTTGACCAGATCAGGCTTGTGGCTCTACACCCTGACTGCCTCCAGCCTCTAGTGGTCTCCCTGCTGCTGTATTGTGGCAGTTCCAGTTGGCAGTAGCCAATGTTTCTTCTGAATGAATATCCAGCCCCACCCCCAGCTACCCCCACCTCCACCCCCTTATATCTGTAGTAGCAGTTTGAGACACATTTGCAGGGCCTTCTAGGAGCATGAAAGATTTAAGGCCCTGGAACTAGCACCATATAATGTCCTATCCCAGCATTCAGGGTAGAGGGTTTCTGTTTTGTTTTGTTTTGTTCAAAGCTGAGAACCTTCTTTGATCCAGTTTGGCTAGACATTTTTCTCTGACTTCCCTCAGTAGAATTGGCATATTTTTTTTTTCCTGGCCTAGACTCACAAAATAAGAGGAGACTAGAGTTTCTCTAAGGAGCTAAGGGAAAAAAAAGTTTTAAAAATAACTTGACCAAGTGTATTCATCTGGCAAACACAATCTCACTACACAAAATAAACTTCTTTAGAATTTCGCAATAGCAGTTCCTGAAAATGTAAACAACCCCAGGGTCCACATGAGCAGAATCACTTGCTGAATAGAAAGAATCCCTGGTCTAAATTCTGCAGAAATAACACCTTATAAAACTAAGGGTCAATGACCTTATGTGGAAACAAGAAGGGGGCAGGAGCCTAGACCTTACCCAAAGACGGTAAGAAAGTCTTATGATTAAATTCTGGAAAAACTGGCTTCCCAAATCAAACACTAGGATGGTGAGGGACGGAGGGGCTACTGCCTAGGCCTCAGGCTCTGGCTCAGACTCTACCAGGCCCCTGTCTTCCCCAGGGAAAGCCAGATTCTACAGACTCTCATGAAGTCAGAGGAAGCCCCTACAGGTTTCACCATGTATTCTGTTGACAAAATAATGGTCCCATTGAAACTGTAATAACATACTCAGCCAACAGACTGCATGTTATTATAATAACTTTGTACCCAGTCCTAGTTTTTTGAGCACCACTATACTATGTTCTCTCTAATGAGGCCCATACTGTTCTAATGTACTTGTACTGAGTTTGGGTACCAGAGTAATACATGCTATAGATTATAAGTGCAATTATCACTTCATATTTGTAGAGCTCCCCTTCAAAACAAAGTATGTTCTCATTTCTTAGTGGTGTTCACATCCTTTTTATGTAGAAAACATTGTGCTAGATACCATATCTTAGAATGGACAGAACCTGGAGGATTCAAAGAAAAAGCACAAATAATTGTCTTTAAGGGTAGAAAATGCAACCTGTGGCCGGGCACAGTGGTGCACTCCTGTAATCTCAGCAACTCAGGAGTGGGAGGATTATAAATTTTAGGCCAGCCTCCATATCTTTAGTAAAATCTTATCTCAAAATAAAAAACTAAAAGGGCCTGGGATGTTACTCAGTGACAAAAATGCCCCTGGGTTTAATCCCCCTACCCCCATACAGAAAAAGAAAAATGCAACCTATGGAAAATATATAGTTAATGAATTTTTCAATCCCCAGAGATCTGTGAAAAGACAGGGGTAAAACTTTAACATTTTATTTCAGGAATATAAAGGAATACAAAAAATCATGGTTAAATTATCAACATTTATTGAATAATGGCTTTGTGCCATATCCTTTACAGGCAGTTTTGAATTCAACTCTGATAATAACCTCCTAAAATAAATACACATAGCACGTGAGAACACCGATCACAGGTAAATGATTGTTCAAATGTGACAGACAGTTTTTCACACTCTGCTTGTTTCCTTTCTCAACCTGGAAGTTGGATTGTGTGTTCTGTCTCAGTAGAACTCAGACATGACCACATGACTTTTTCTGGCCAATGAAACATGAACAGTATATATCACTTTTAGATGAACGGTTAAAAGAGACAGTATGGAAGTAGGTGCTCTGCCTCCTTTTCACTTTGCCACAGTGACCATTAACTAGACAGTGACTGCTCTTCAGCCTAGGTTTCACTGAGAAAGATACTAGAGCAGAGACTCTGTTTCAGCTGCCGTCAAGGTATGCATGTTGCATAAGCAAGACATTAAATTTTGCAGTGTTTAGCCACTGGGTTTGAGAGTTTTATTAGTCTTGATTCTCCACCAAAGCAAAACCAATAAGAGATTATCTCTGTATGCATCCATCCATACAGAGATTTATTATGGAATTTGCCTCACATGTTTAGGGAGACTGAGAAATCCCAGTCCGCCTTCTACAATTTGGAGAAGCAGGAAAGCCAATGACTAAAAGCCTTTAGTCAAAGGCCTGAGAAGTGTGTGTTGTGGGGGCACTGATGGTCCTAACCAGGCAATGTTCAAGGACAGTGAAGAAGGATTTCCCAGCACCAGAAGAAAGAGCAGATTTTCTCTTCCTCTGCTTTTTTGTTAGTTCCAGGCCCTTAGCAGATTGGATGATGCCCTCACACACTGATGAAGATATCTTGTCTCCTGAAACTGCTAACTCTTCCAGAAACACCCTCACAGACACACCCTCACAGATACACCAAGATATAATGATAGCTGTGCTATCTGAGCATCCCATAGCTCAATCAAGTTGACACATCAGGGATTTGTTTCTATAGCAAAACTTGAATTAGAGACCAAGTCACCCAGCTGATTAGAACTTGACCTTCCTCTATTGCAAACACCAGACCCTGAACTAACTCAGTGCTGCCTTCCACATGGAGAATGATAGTCAAATGGCTTCTACCTAATTTCAGGAGGAGGAAAAAGGGTCATTATCTGCAGTGACAAGAATTAAGATGCCTCAGAAAGCAGATGAAGACTATTGAATAACATGAGAAGTGAGAAAGCTCTGAGGAACTTGCACTGAAGATCTACTCAGGAGGAAAAAGTGGTTAATACTTTAATGTATTTCCTTTGGGGCATGTTTAATCCACACTTTGAGTGTTGTTTCTCAAAGGAATTTCTATATAGGATGTACTTCTTAATAGAGTTCCTGGCTTGGAATTCAGTGTCTGTTTCAGGGCCTCTCCCTGAGCTTATTTTTCTTATATGCCTCACAATAATAACCTCTTCCCCTAGTGGTCAGCACACAAGATGGTTTTCATTTCCAGCCTACCAGGAACCAAGTATTTCAGTTTGGATTTCCCTAAATCCTCCTGAGACAAGGACTGGAGCGCAGTTAGTTTATCTAGGAAGTGATTCCATGAGTTCGGGCAGACTGGAACACAAAGGAAAAGCCAAAGTAAGAATAAATTTGGCAAGTGACTACTTCAGGCAACTGGTGTTAAATTTTTCTTGAGTGTCTAAAAAACATGAAGAAGGCCTCCCATGATCACCCACCTCAAGCATTCATTCACTGGTCTCATTCCACATTTGGTTGTCCCTGGAGAATGTGACCACCTCCTTCACTGCAGCACAGACTGTGTTGGCTCCTGGGCTGAACAAGCTCCTGCAGCTGTGGGAACAGTCTTATAGCAGATAGCAAAATGAGGCCTGGTATGCACCTGAGGTCTAGGAACTAGCCACTTCATAATGCACTAAATTGAGAGCTGTGACAGAGCAATATCTTTGGTCTACTGCACTAAGCCCTCCTCCCTAAACACTAATAATTGTTATTTTAGGCTTGATGGATATGAGAAGACACCAGGTCATGATTTAGAGCACTGAAGAAGCACAGTATAAATCTCAGATAAGTTCCCTCATCTCTAAAATGTGGGAGTCACATTTTACCTACCAGACCAGGTCATTGGAAGGACTGGATGAGCTGGTTTATGTGAAAATGCCTGGTGCCTAGAACAGTTTTAGCAATAATAGATATTCAAAAAAATGTTAGTTCCCTGCCCTCTACCTTATATACATGTTCTGGAGCTACACTAGATACTTAATCAAATGGCCTTGAGGGTCCTTCCAATTCTTCACTGTATCATTCTGAGATTTCTCTGACAAGTTATGAATTGTATTAGACTCTCACTGTGGCAAGTGACAGAAGCCCAACTCAAACTAAAGAAAAAGGGAAACTACTGACTCTTGTAACTGGGAATTCCAGGGTTGGCATTGGCTTTAGGCACTAAACTAGGTACAGGAACTCAAATAATGTCACAGATGCCTTCTCTCTATGTCCCCCTCAGCTGCTTCTTTTGCTACTTCTTTCCCCTATCTTATAGCTTGGTTCACCCTTATTCAGGAGTGGTGAGAGGAGGATGTTCTAGACATAGTGAACTCCAGCTTTTATCATCCTTGCTTGGTGACCTCAGAGTCCATGTAGGAAATCTCAAGGGCGACTCTGATGGGTGTTGCTTGGCTCATGTACATACATAATGCCCAGAAAGTGGGGCCCTTGAAGTCACTGGAGCCTGCTGGAATCCCATGGGCTGAAGCAGAGTTTCTGTGCCAGAGGAAGGGTGTGGGGAAAGGCTGCATGTTGGCACACTTCACTAAGACAAGGTGAGAAGAGGGACACAGTGAAGCAGAAATGGACAGAAGAGGTCCTGGCAGACCAGCCATTACTTGCTACTTCTGGTTGAGGGGAGAGTCACCCTGGTAGGCCCCCATAGTCACACCACACTAGGGAGGCGGGATCCATATATAGCTTCTGTCAATGCCAGCAGAATTGCAGAGTTCCAGCCAGGGGCTGAATGTGGCCCAATGCTGAGCTTCAAAACAGAGCTGTTCAAGAACAATGCAAGGACTCAGCACATTCATTTGGAGTGAAACAAAGCCTAACTGTGTCGCCCTCTCCCTGTGTGCCCTCCAAGGTCCTCAGTGACACAGCTAGTGCTTTAGGGAAATAAATAGGAAATGTCGTATCAGGGTAGCTCACTCCAGGTGTCTTGGACTCCATAAAAATATCTTATGACCTTTTTTCTTCATTACTGTAAAAATAAAATTGAAACTTTTTAAGATAGATAAAGCAGTATAGAAAAGAAAAATTAAAAATACCTGTTATGATTTCACCCAGAAAACCATTGTTGACTTCTTGACATACTCCTAGGTCCTTTTCCACAAATGTTCACAATGTCGTCTTTTTAAATATTAAAAACTGGGAGCTTATGTTACATGCTGCTTTGTAACATGCTTTCTTTACTGATGTCTAAGGTACATTAGAAAAATGCATAAGTTCTAAACAGCTCATTGAATTTATACTCATTGTTTTTAATAGCAGCTTAATGGTCTGTTGTTGACCTCTACCAAAATATATTTCCTCAAGCCATTATTGACGAACAATAAGTTATATGCCAGTTCATTCTAGACTGGCAAACATTTATTGTCTGCCTAAAAGCCAAGGCAGCCTCTACATTATTTGTATCAGTTATTTTTGTCACAATAATTCTATATAACAAATCACTGCAAAATCGAGTGATTTCAGGGCTGGGTGCTGCTCAGTAGAAGAGTGTGAGGCCCTTGCTCAAGTCCTAGCCACCAGCAACAACAATAAAATTCAGTGACTTAAAACCATAATGTCAATGTTCGATACCATGGGTCATCTGGGCAGTTCTGCTGAAAGGGGTCAGCCTCAATGGACTATGTGTGAGGCAAAAGGAAAAAGGCAAAAGCAATGAGTTCCAGTGTATTCTTTCAAAACTCCAAAACTAAACCAAGGAATGAGGAAATTGCAGGTAGGATTAAAAATGAAGTGGTTTGGGTAAACAAACTTCGCAAAAGGAAGGAATTTTTAAAGAGATTATGCCAGACTCCTATGTCATCAGCCAAGAAGGTTCAGTGAACTATAGCCTGGGGCAGGGTGGTGGGGAGATAGTGGAGTAAGGGTGTAGAGAGAAGGCAAGGAGGAGAAACAGGAGAGCGCCAAGATCACTGGTCAATGCTAATAGTGGAATCCCCTCCCGAACCAAGAAAAACACCTGGCCTGAAAGCCAAGAAATCTGAGTTCTAGTAGTGGTGCTGCCACGGACAAACTGAGACTCGACTGGTGGCTGATGCATCTGGGTTTCCATCTTTCTCCTAGGGGTTCGGGGTTGTGTAGATCCTTTCCAGCCCCAGGATTCTCTTACTGCCATATATGTTTTCCTTTTAGCTTCTGGGGCTGCAATGAGGAGCCACTTCAAATGAAAACCTGGGTTACCATATGTTAAAAAGAAAAAAAAAAAAAAACAGAAAACATA
Source organism: Marmota marmota marmota (assembly GCF_001458135.2). Classification (NCBI taxonomy): domain Eukaryota; kingdom Metazoa; phylum Chordata; class Mammalia; order Rodentia; family Sciuridae; genus Marmota; species Marmota marmota. The sequence goes on from NW_026000101.1 coordinate 23,724,532, forward strand.
CAGGAAAGGGGATGAATGTGTAATTCAATTTTATAAAAAGAAGAGTTGTTTTTCTGGGGTTCTGATTAATTACCTAGAGTAATGCTCTTTGGTACAGGTATCAAAGAAAGGAAGAGAAAATTAAAAACAAAGGAGGGAAAAGGAAGTAATAAAGGAAGGGAGGGAAGGAGGGAGGAAGTTAGCTAGTTTTGGATTCATGTCTACAGAGCATTAGGCAAAAAAAGATGGGGAAAATTTTAACTAAAACTTTACCAAAACTCTTTTCTGAGAGATGTTTCTCCTCTGAAAAGCATCATCAGGGCTGTTAAATATACAACGCAAGTCTTTTGTATTGCTGGACATGAAATAGAATCACCATTGAGGCTGGTCAGAAGCCATTTAGAAATTCAATGATTTTCAGCCCAAGGGGATTTCCAGTTGGTGAAATAGCTTCTTAAGAGGAAATGATTATTGAACGGTGTATCAAACCTAATTGGAATCTTGAGAAAATAGGATTGTGAGTCCTAAGGACAGCTGGATGCTAAAGATGATAATGACTGGTAATCCGACTTTTGTTTCTTGCCTTAATTAGGATGTGAAATTTTAAAAAGTCTTGTTTATTTTCTTATGAAAGGAGGGTAGTGGGGGTGGTTTGGAGATGTTTCCAGTTCTTCAAAAGCTGCCTTCAGTCTGACAGTAGAACATTTCTTTATTTTTTTCTCAAAAGCAATCAAGGAAGGCAGAGGAGATTTAAAAAAAAAAAAAAACTCCTTTGTTTTCCATACAAGGGGGCTGGAGACTGATGATTGATTTGTTCATGATGGTGGTGGGCACTGATCACAAAAACAATTGAAAAAAAAAATTTATCAGCTTGTGAAAGTTACTTGAGATCCTGGTTACTTTCCTATTTGGAAAATGGGATTGGGTATGTCAAGTTGGAAGCATCCTGACATACCAGCTTCTTTTCTTATCTTCCTATATTTTTCTGAATTCATTGCTTGGAGAGCATGAGTTCCCAAAACTACTAAGCACACACCATGTGGGAAAAATAAGATACTAAAGTTTGGGAAAATAAGATACTAAAGTTTCGCTCTAGAACTGATTTGGGGGATTTTGCCTAGGGTGTCTTTAGGAGTGATTACCTTAGAAACTGGTTCTCCTGGAAACTAACCTTCCTTGCACAATAACTAGACCAATCCATTTTATGATGAGGGAATTCCTGTGCATCATTAAAAGTACTGAGGCAGACCACCATCATGCCAGGAGAATCACTCATTAAAAATTGAAAAAAAAATTTTTTTCAAAAAGGAAAACACATAGTCGAGTAGGAAGATCTGAAGGAGCATTGGGTCACTATGAATGATAAAAACAGAGCAGGAGCGGGAGCAAGGAGCATATACTCTTTTCCATAAAATTATCTTGAAAATTACTTGGAAAAACCCATTCACTCCATTCCTATAGAGTGGAAGGTTAATGCCTGCTTAACTGCACACTACAGTGTCCAGAACAGCTGTCACAGGTGCAGCTTTGAACAGTGTCATGGTTCTGCCCCACTCCCAGACTTGACCTTTCTATACCTCATTTCCATTTCTGCAAAATGTGATTGGCGTAATGTGGGTTTCAGAGGAAATTACTGTAGACAGAGAGTGTCATTATTGTTAAATGTTAAGCATTATGCTAGCATAAAACACTCCTTAAGATAATATATGATTTTTGTTACAGCTTGGATTTGCTTAAAAGGATCTATCTGTCTATCCTCTTGTTTGAATTTCCATTACTTCTGTCTTTAGGAGGAGCCACGCACATTCATTTTCAGGACCCAGGGCTCATTAATATAAATTCTATTATTACAGATGTTCCCATAAAACAGTGAGACAATCTCTTGAGCCCTGGGCTTAGTCAGGGTCTTGAAAACAAGTATGCTTTACTATTGCAGATTTGCTAGGTACTCACTTAGATGTGTCATGTCTCTTCATTCGAGATACAAAGGCATGAGAATGACTACCATTTCTATGTAACTGCCTGTAATCATTAAAATTAGTACACCTTGGAGCACCAGAACATTGGGTAATCTGATTCAGTAAATTTGAATAAGATTAGCCTCTCATCAAAATCAAGTAGCCCTTGAACTCTGAGCACTGCTGTCCAGAGCATATGATGGATCTCAGCTTGTCACTGAGGAGGCAAACATGCTTCTTCCTTCTTACTCTGTTGCCACCTGTTAGGATCTTGCTATGATGGTACCCTTTTACTCTTTAAGTGCCTTTTGAGGGGAAGATGTAAGGAAGTGGCTTGGTAACAGAATCTTTGGGGGTTTTTGCTCACATACCATTGAAGACCAGTGTGGCTTTCCTTTTAGAGGAAATGTATAATTTGAAAATGATAGAAATGGGTGAGAAGTATGAATGTTATTCATTCAATACCAAACTAGCTGGAAATACTCTCTTTTTGTTCTCAATTCCAGAGACTAACATCCCAAGGGACAGTGAAGCTTCCAGATTCAGTGTGACTATTATAGCTTGTGCTAGGGTCTTTTACCCTCACAAGGGGGGGACCTACCTATGGGTGGTGTGAGAATTATGTGGGAAAGAACAACATGTGGCATGCCTTGATCCTTACCATGGGACAGGCACTGTGCCAGGCACATTTTATGCATTACTTCATTAAATTCATACAACTACTTTTATTGATATCCCCATTTTATAAGATGAGGCCATTAAGGTTTAGAGAAGTTAGACTCAGTTACTTTGGGTCTCTCTGACCCTGAAGGCCACCCCCTTAATCACCACACCACCTTGTCTCCCTGGTATCTTTCAGATGAACCTGGCCTCTCTTCCCTGGGAGAGCTTGCAGTTAAGATCCATGAATTCCTCAGATTTCTTCCACAGGAACCCGGAGAGAAGTCAGTTGAACGCTAACAACTTCATCTCAGACAAATGTGGCCTTTTCCATATATATATGAAGACACAACACACAGAGCACTTACGTACATAAGATCTGGAGTCAATGCCCCTGTCCTGGTAGTTTTGAAATCTTGAGAATTCAATTGTTTCAACCAGATACTTCACTTATGCAATGGAAATGGGAAAATAAAATGCTTGTCCAGAGGTCAGGAACGGGCTACATACCCTTATTGTCCATTTCTGCTCTTTTAGAACCTTAAAATCTAAGATATATGAGATTTTACTCTAGACTCAGAATTATTGGTTCAAAATTGCCCCCCTCCCTCGGTTTTTTTTTTTCCTTCTTTTTTTTTTTTCAGAACTGGAGATTGAATTCAGGGGAACTCTACCACTGAGAGACATCTCCAACCCCTTTTTAAAATAGTTTTAATTTTGAGGCAGGGTTTCACTAAGTTGGCTAGACTGGCCTCAAACTTGCAATCCTCCTGCCTCAGTCTTCCTGGAAAACAGTGTGAACATTCTTTAAAAACATTTTAACCAGCAAGAAGATTTTTCTCTTCAACTTATTGCTTTTTGAGTTAACAGCTTGAACATGACTTTGGCAGTTGCTGCAGGTAATTTTTCCCTATTGATAACTGCTAACAAGAATCATTAAATTTCCTTTCATCTTTTGCCTAGCATTTGGGACCCCAGCCCTTATCATCTATCTACTTGCCTGGTCCTCATACCAACTAAATTAATCTCTATTTCCAGAATACGTCTCAATTTTTTCTTCCTTTCTGTATGTTTCTCTGTGGGTCTCTTTATCTCAATGATCTGAACCTAACTCCAGCAATGTCCCCCATTTTCAAGGTCGAAGGTCAGCTCAAATACTTCATCTACCCTAAAACTCTGCACAATCGTTTCAGCCCTTTTGTTTTCCTGTGTCTGTGTTCCATGTACATTTATTGGGGCTTTTAAAAAAAAAAAAAGATCTTACCCACCCCCATCTTCTCTTGAACCAGTGCTCTTTGTGTTTCTCTTGCTGTTCTTATAGCCTAAGCATTGTGAGGGCAAGATCCAGGTTGCCCAATGACACACAACAGTGGCAGGGCAGTGTGAGGCTTACAGCTATGAGTTCAGGTCACAAGGCCAAGTGTAAAATCTGGCTACGTGCTTACTAATTACATGATCTTGGGCAAGTTACTTCAACTTTCTAGCCTATAGTCACCTGTACTTACCACATGGGATCTCATGAAAATTAAATGAGCTGTTTCATGTAAAGTATTTAGCAAGCATCTGACATATTTTGGGAACCTTGTAGATGTTAAACATTTGCAATGCTTACAGTGAGGTCTCTTATTTATTAATTCAATAATTTATTCATCCATTTATTCTGCCATAACAAAATACCGCAGGCCGGGTGGTTTAAACAGATGTTTATTTTTCACAGTTCTGGAGTCTCGAAAGTCTAAGATCAGGGAGCCAGTCAGTTTGATTTCTAGTGAGGGCCCCTCCTGGCTTGCAGCTGGCTGCCTTCTTCCTGTGTCTTTAACATGGTGGAAAAGGGGCTCCTTTTTCCTTTTCCTCCTTCTCCCTACTTTCCTCTTCACCTTTCCCCTTGTTCCTTCTCCTCCTGTTTCCCTTCTCCTCCCTCTGCTGTTGCTGCCACTAATCCTATAATAAGGGCCTACCTCAAATGACCTCATCAATCCCTAATTACATCCCCCAAAACATCACACTGGGAGTCAGGGCTTTAATACATCAATTTCAAGGGAACACATTTCAGTCAATATCAAGTGTCTATACATTTTTTTGAGATAATCTGTGGATATAGCAATGAACTAAATAGACCAAAGTCCCTGTCTCTTAGAGTTTACATTAATTCTAGTAGAAAAAGTAAGCATGGGTAGATAGAATAACAGTGCCTAGAGACTACACAATATATCTCCATAACCTGCAAATATGTTATATTGCAGGGCAAAGGAAAATTAGGTCACAGATGGAATTAAGTTTGCTAATCAGCTGTCCTTAACATAGAGAAGGAAAGCCAACAGACCCAGGGCAACAACAACAGTCCTTAAAAATGAAAGAGGGAGGCAGAAAAGTCATAGTGATGCTGTAAAAGAAGGACTCAACGTGTCATTGCTGGCTTTAAAAAGGAGGCAAGGGATATGGACAACCTTCTAGAAGCTGGTCAATAACAACAAAAACACAAGAAAATGGATCATTTCTATGGACTTCAGAATGGAATGCAACTATGCCAACATGTTGATTTTAGTCCAATAAGAGCTATGTTGCACTTCTAACCTCCAGAACTATAAGGTAATAAATTTGCATAGTTTTAAGCCAGTAAGTTTGTGGTATGTTGCTCTGCAGCCACAGAATACTAATATAGGCAATGAACAAAACAAGTAAAATATATAGTATATCAGATTACAGAAAATTCTATGGAGAAAACTGGAGTAAGGAATGTGGCCAGGGTGTGTCAGAAGAAAAGGATGATTGTGATTTTAAATAAGATTGAAACAGGAGGCCTCTGTGACTTTTGAGCAAAGAGCTGAAGGAAGCGAGAGAGTATCTGAGCCATGAAGCAGCTGAGCCATCAGAAAAACTGCTGTAGCAGAGGTCACAATGATAAGGTCTAAGGTAGAAACTTCCCTGGCATTTCTGGGAGCCAAGGAGCATTTCATAGCATGGATAGAGATGTAGCCCAGAGGGACCAAGGAGGGCTTAAATATAGAATGATGGCCCTTCAGAGCAGATGCTGAAGGTAGAGCTGTCCTCCTCTTCCAGTCACCTGGTCACAGGCAGAGCAGCTGGATCCAAGAGTGGGTGAAGTGAAAGTTAGTCAGGGAACACCAAAGACTTCTCCTAGTTGCCAGTCCTCCCCAGGAAAGGAGCCACTACAGGGATAGAAGTGGGATAAAATCTCTTTTTTCCCTAGTGGTGAGGATGAAGCCCAAGGAGAGAGACAGACAGTTCTGCTAATGTTTGTTGGTCAAATTGGATGCCCTCAGCTCTGTCCATGACCTGCTTATTTGTGCCCAGAGGGATGAGCCCTACCTCTAAGGGCAAAAGTTGTATCTCAAGGTTCTACTTTAGTTTCTGAGTCAAAGAATCTTATTTATCCTTTCTTCTTGACAGGAAAAAAATATCATGTAATGAGAATTCAAGGAGCTAACGTTCTCCTCTGAATTAGGGACTAATGAGTGAGAGAAGGACTGATAAGGATTAAGTGATATAATTAAGAGTTTCATCCTAACTGTTCTGCATGATGGATAAGCTCTTTGCTTGCCACAGTGCCCAAAAAAACTTTCAATGCAGTGATGGGGGTTTGAGTGTGTAAAGATTGGGGCAGCTTGTAAATAAGCTTGTCTTCCTCAGTGACAGAAGAAACCTTGCTTGGTGACTGCACTTTTGTATATGGTAGTTTTCCTCCATTATGTTTGAGTTTTATATCCACAGTCAACAACATCTTATTGCCCAAATGACACAGAATTACATAGAATCCTTTAATCCAGGTTGATCTCACTGGGCTGTGATTACTCATTGAATTATTCTTGCAATATCAAAGATGACTTGATATTGCAAAATATGTGATTTTAGAGGTTCTCATTTAGTAGACCTGGAAAAATCTTTTTCAGCCTCCTCAAAAAGAGGAGGATATATATTTTCTCTATATATCTTAGATTCTACTTACTATATTTCCACACCTCCTTAAACTGTAAAGTAAAAATTGTAAAATGTAAAAATATGTATTAAGATGCTATCATAAGAAGAATAGAAAGATAATAGAAGATCCAATTCTTTCATTCAGAAAGGCAGGAAGCTCATATTAGACAACTTCTATGAACTAAGAATATTTTTTATATTTAGTTTATTCTCAACAACTTCCCTGTCTGCCCTGGGAAGCACATATTTCTCCTCTCCCCTCAACCTACACAGGAGAATAACTGAGGCCTAAAGGTCCTAGGTAGACCAAGATCACACAAATAGAGAGTGGAAGGCTGTGTGGGTTTTGCTTCAAAGTTCATATTTTTTTCCATGGCTCCCAGCTTGTTCTAGTTAATCTGCTGAAATTCCAAAGTATTTCCCAATGATTACTGCTCCATTCTGTGTCTGTGGCATTTTTCAATAGTCAGAAAATCTCAAAAAAGGTGAGCCTTTTGTTCCTTTTTGGGTGCCTTGGAAATGGCCATCGTGGGCCCAACCGACATCATTCTTGCCGCCCTAGCCACCAGGGTTTGTGTCTTTCTGCATGGTTGGGTGCTCTCTTAGACTGTCCGTGTTCCAAATCTTTTGGAGAGAGGGTGACTCTAAAGGCTACTTGACTTCTCTCCCCCACGTAGCTGCCTTTCCGTAGGCGGCCGCCAGAGGTCCCTGCTCAGCGCCCCGTGGCGATAGTAGAGCCCGGGAGGGTTGTGCGGCGTGCTGGGTGCAAGTGGGGGCTGCTTTGGAGCTGCGGAGACTGCAGCCGGAGCCCAGCGCGCGGACCAGAAAGTCCCTCGCGTGGATCGGCAAACGTCGCCCCTTCTCCTGGAGCTCACCCTCCTTCTCTTGCTCCTGCTACTGCTGACCCGGCAAAGGGAGCCGACAGGGCCCCAGGCTGAAGGTAAAACCCCACGGTAAGAACCCCGCTCCCAGCGAGGGAAGGTGGTACAATCCCGCAGCAACTCGCTTCTGATTGCGTCCAGGCGGCAGAGGTGTGGGGCGCACTTGGGGCCGGTGCAACAGGCACCCTGGAGGTGGTGGACCCGCTCTCTAGCCGCCTCCCGCGGGCTTCCGGGGCTGGAGCCCTCTTTAAACCGTGCCTGAGTCTCGGCTTCTGGCCGGCTCCCGGTGCGCACTTCCCCGGCAGGAACGTGGGTCCAGTTTCTAATCAGGGGCCCGTGGCCTTTATTTTAAAAGATATGCCAAGAAAATCTTCCTTTTAGGGTGCAAATCTATCCCGATGCCATTCCGAATCGCTTATGCCTGCAGGGTGCGCGCTGGGCTGTGGATGGCGGGAAGACAAACTTTTACAAAAGTGCGTCTGAGCAGGGGGACAGCTTTTGGGCGGCTTGATCTTGAGTGAAGTGGCTCGATTTGGGAGTGAGTAGGAAACTCTGCACCCTCAACCGGGTGGCTCCCTAGCCCCCCCGCCCGCTGACGGGATGTTGATGCTTCACAGAGGGAAGGAGGGTATATAGGACGTACAAATTCTACTGAACTCTTAGGCAAACTGTCAAACATCGGGAATTACAGCCCCTGCCTTTCCCTGCACGATGATGGTGGAAACCCTTAAACTTTTCTTTGATTTCCCCACCCCACCTTTGGACCCTTGCGCGGGGATTGGAGCGAATGGTTGACTTCTGGCGCCCGACGCTACCAGGGGACCCCAAACCATTCCAGATCGCTCCAATCCCCATTCCTGACCCCCTCCCATAACCCTTTCCGCAGGGACCCGGCGACCGAGCCACTGAGATCGTGTCGAATGGCCTTTTGTTTCTCCATGTTTCCCCTATTGTTTGCTTTTCCAACATCTGGTGGGGCTTGGGGAGAGAAGGAAGCACCTCTTGCCTCCCTCCCCCTCCTTCCATTGCCATCCCCTGGGCCAGCTCGGGTTTGGGATCCCGGCTGGGGAAGGAGAAGAGCCCGACCCTACCGAGGCCGCTGCACTCGGGCCTTGTGGTTAGAGGGCGGAGAGAAAGTTGTTCTTTCCCCGCCTCCTCTGCTGCCTGTGGCCCGGGGCGCATTTCTCAGATCTTATCCCAAGGGCGCCGCAAAGGATGAAAATCCGAGAGGGATGCTGCTTTCGAAAAGAGTGGCAGCAAGGTTCTGCTCCAATCGAGGGTGCCCAGCGGTTGGTTCTAGAGGATTTCAATCTCTAGCTAAAGACATTGTGGCTGGGCCACTGCTAGGGCAATGGAAGCGGGCCAGGGCACCTCTGGTAGTCATAAGGCCGAGGTTCTGGGGTTTGGGTTTCCCAAGGCAGGAAGGCATGTGATTCTCCATAAAGATTGGAGATGCTGATAACTTAGGAACCTCAAGACTCTACTTGGAAATAGTGGTGTCGTGGCTCACTCTAGAGTATATGGAGAGTTCTAATTTCTCGTAGGGCTCAAGTTCAAACCCCGAGTCCTTTCCCTGCATTGTAGAAAAAGCAGACCACCGCACAGGGTGCAGATGGGGCCAGAGCAGTATTCCTGCTTCCAAGCCGCTGAGAACAGTGGCGTGAGATGCCCTCAAGTTCCGTTGTGGGTGCGCCTGGTAGGTTACAGGTGGCCCTGTTTGCCTGTAAAAATTAGATGCGCAAAACTCGTACTGATTCTTATTGAGTGTGAACCATTTACTAAGGAACTAGGGTGAAAGCAAATTAGCCACCCTGAGAAGGAAGGTGCCCCAGATGGTTTCTGGAGAGCCGGTTTTCTATCAGGGGAGTCTGAGCCTGTGCACCTGTTGGAACCTATACCTCTCTTTAGCGTTGCGGTTGACCCGGTGTTGCCGGTTCCTCCCCCCCTCCCCCAGTCCCAATCAGTCTCTCTCCCAAGGAGACTCAATTACATTCTTCTTCTCTTCCTGCTCCCCACCCCCAACTGCAGATTTAATCCAGAGCCTTGTGCACTCCACCACTGAGCTACCTCCCCATCCCTTGTCCTCCCACTCTCCAACTTTTGATCCCTCCCCAGTGCAGGGGAAGGAGGAAGCTTATGTGGGGACTTTTGTGAACTATGTACCCATCCAAACTTTTTTTTTTTTTTTTTGGCATGCTGGGTGATGGAACCCAGTATCTACTGCGTGCTGCATGGTAAGTAAGTGCTGTGACCCTGAGCTACATTCCCAGTCCCTACTCAGATTTTTAGTGAAATTTTATTGTGCTGGGCCCTGCACAGATCTAGGTTTACCTTTCCTGACTTAACAGAACTTTTGAGCTTTCATTTAACAGAGGAGTGAGACTGCTAAGTCAGGAATATGGTCACACAGATAACTTTCCCAGCAAGTTGTGGATATTACCAGTAGCATCACCAAAAGAAAAAAAAGCAAAATCTTTGAAGTACTGGGAGACACTTTAATTTCATTATGAAAATGATCACCAAGGAAAGATTCTTTAAATTTAGCAGCAGCAGCAGCAAAACAACAATAAGGCCTTATATAAGAAGGCCTGCTTTGGGTACTGCTTGTTCAAGGAGTACCACAAAACATATTATTTTTTAAAAAACTTTTTTTAGATGTTGATGGACCTTTATTTTATTCATTTATTTATATGTGGTGCTGAGAATCTAATCTAGTGCCTCACACATGCTAGGCAAGTGCTCTACCACTGAGCCACAACCCCAGCCCCCACAAAGTATTATTAAAAATGTGAAAGGATATAAGGAAAACAGGGTACTCATAGGGGAAGATAAGCTTTTGCTTATCTTTTTTAATTTTAGAGTTTAAAAAATTCCCCCCAAAATTATTGTAGAAAAAAATAGAAAACACAGAAGTGAAAATTAAAAAGAAACAAAAAGAAGAGGAGGAGGAGGTAGTTTTATGAACAGCATTCCAGGGAACAATCTTATCCAATTGTATCCTTAATAAATAACTTTCTGAAAGAAGTTGATATACTTTTTAGGATATTTAAGATTGCCATATTGTCTTGTTTATCATCTCCCTAACAATATGCAAGAGGATCTGTTTTGCATATCCTACCCTCTACTTACACTCTATATTATTGTTTTTCATCTTTGCCATACAGATGGGAAGGGATCTTTATTGCTGCCTTATTTGCATTTCTTAAGTTGAAAGTGAGATTAAATACTTTTCCTACTTCTTCCTTTATGATGATGCCCAATGGTGTCCTTGACTACTCATTTCAGTGGGGATGTTCTGCTTTTTCTTTTGTTAGATGTGCTCTTTATAAAAGCATACCATTGTGACGGCTGTTCCCGACCACACAATCAGACAATCTATATTGATTAGAAAGTGTCAGCTTTATTTGCCAGTTATCTTCCCTTGTGCGGGGAAATATTTGGCAAAACCACAACCATAAATTACTAAAGTAACCACCATCATCCTAGTAATTAGAGCAGGTAAAGGTAGTAGAAATTCATAGGAAAAAAAATCAAGCATATATTTTCTGCTTAGTAGTTTGCATGCCCCAACTCCTTTATAGCTCATGCTGCTTTTTTTTTCTTTTTCTTTTTTTCCCCAATCTGGAAGAACTCTGTTGATGAGTTGTTTTTGCTAAAGGGATTACACTAATTCATTTTATTGTCTGATCCTTCTGCTGATAACCTGTTTGCCATGATCCACACAGCTTCTTGTTCATTTAAACATCTCTTCTAAATTTTTGGCTGAAATTTGCCTCGCTTTTAGGGTAAGACTTTCTTTGACTCTTTTGGCCAGGAATCCTGCACTTGGAACAATCTTGAATCTGAACTCTTTAGCAATGTGTTGTTCATAGCATTAGCAGGAGAAGTCTTCCAAGAACTGGATCAGGTACATTTCACCCTCATTTGTGTAACCACTTTCTCTGGCTTAATTCTTGAATGAAGGTAGAGGATTCTGAAATGGAAATAGAGGAGAAAGAGAAAGAGAAAATTCATTCATGTAGGTGGCAAATTAAAATAGACAAGAAGCCATATGAGAAGAGTTAAGTAAATAATCTAGGTAATCTGGTTATAAAATAATTTTTTAAAAAGATAAAAGACGAAATCTAAGTAGTATATATTATCAGGAAGGCTACTTTACTTGACTGATAGGCAGTAGTCTTGTAACTGGAAAAATCCAACGTAAAATTCTTTCATAAAGTGACTCTAAGTCATTCATTTTAGGCATATATATATATATATATATATATATATACACACACACATATACAAAAACAGTGAAAATTCATACTTTTTTCTCTAGCATTTTCTCTGCCTTTAGATGTAGGAATCAGACAGTATGCATCTGGCATGATGAACACTCTGCTTCAAAGTCATAAATTCCCAAGGGTTAAATGAAAGCTTAATGGTCATCGAATTCAACCCTCCATCTAAGTATCACTATGAATACCATTCTTCAAACTACATAATTTAAAACCAACCAAGCTGCCAAGCAAATGTCCAGAAATGTCAACCTCTTTCCTCTGGGAAAGGAGTGAGGGGTTGGCTCTACAGAGCTTCTATAAACTTTTTTAATGTGCCGAACTTTTATGGAATAAACAACCTTGGTCACCAGAGGGGTAGGTCGTTGGGATGTTATATTCTGCAGCATTCTCTACTCCATATCTTCTAGCTGTTATTCTGGTGACTTTTGAAGGTGGTAGAGCACAGCTAAACAAAATGGCCAAAGGAAAAAGGAACAAAAAGTAGAATAAGATGGAGAGGAAATCTCATCCTTTAAATCTGTCATCAGGACTTTCTAAGAGGCAAATGTGGCTGATGTGCTAAGCTCAGGCTTCAGTTAGAGACAACAAACCTTTCATGAACTGCCAGCAGTCTGACTGAGGACAGGATTAATTCTAGGATAGTACAAGCATCCTTAAAAGGAAGATGAAGACCGAGGACAAGGGGGAGATTTTTGGAGGAAATAAGAATTTCATTCTAAAAAATATACCTTATTTCCTAGTAAGGAGTGTCGTGAAGTTTTTAAAGTAGTAGAAACATCTTCTGATTTCCACTCGGACGATCTCCCATCACAGCGACTGTATGTTTTATCTTTCAGGAAATTGTATATTCTGCTGAAGTATCTCCTCAGTTTGAGGTTGCCCAAAGGGAGCACCCCAGCTCTTGAGTGTTTCTTCTCATTACCTTTCACATCTTCCTTTTCTTTATTCTCTTTTTTCAAGCATTGTTTCAGATACTCCACTTGCTCATAAAGGTTGATTTGGAGTTGTACCAGTTGTTCCTCATCCCAACTGGAGTTGAAGGTGTTTTGGCTGAAGATATTGATGGCCTGTGTGAACATTTCATAGAAGAAATACTTGATGTTTGTCTTCTCAGGCTGGGTGGATAATAGGATCTCTTTGGGCAACTCAAAATCGTGGATTTCTCTGAGACATTCTACAGGAATTGAATTGCTCATCTTGTTCAGAAGCATCAGGTTTTGCCAGGTGAATGTGCTCAAATGAACTTTTAGTAAGTTACAGTCCTGACAGAGGATGTGGGTCATAAACAGATCCACTAGGAGAGCAAGCCTGGTGTACTTTGGGGTCATGTCAACCTTGATATTTTTTCCCCAAGCCAAAAAATCTCCACACCCAAGTTTGACAATGCTGTTTTAAGTTCTCTTTCATGGGACTCTATATACCTGAATTTCTTTAGGGGGAGGAGTTTTCTCATTTCTCATTTGATGGTTGTCAGGGTTGTAACCCCTTTCTTTTGCCCCTGAGGCTATTTTACCTTTGGTTGACAAAACAGATTTTTTTTTCTTTTTTAAGAAAAGTGAGCACAGCATTACCATTGCTTTACCTTAGATGCCTAGATAGCCTATCTGGCCTATCCTAGCACTAAAGAATCACCATATAAAAACTGATACAGAGGGGCTGGGAATGTAGCTCAGTGGTAGAGCACTTGACTAACGCAGGAGGCCCTGGGTTCGATCCCCAGAACTGGAAAAGAAATATTTTTTTTTTTTATTAAAAAAGTTACCTACTCTGTTACATAATAGAGATTGATGCTTCAGAAAATATATTTTCATGCCTGGCCCTATAGTCAAAAATCTTCTCTCCTTGAGTTAATCATGGACATTGATGAGATGACTTGTGATGATAGTCAGGTCACCAGAGCATAATCTGATTTAGGTTTTTTTCAATCTTGATAAATTAAGTTTTGTATTTGAATATTTTCTTTTTATTTGTTTTTTTCTGAGTCTCAAAAAAAGCTGAACAGAGTTGGTCAATTTAGTGTGGCATTTATCAAATAAAGACTGACATGGTTTGTTTTTCTGTTGCCATTAGAAGAGGTTGGTATTGCACAGCTGTTCTTTCCTTCAGTTAAATCCATGCCTTGCTTGCATTTCATATGCCTTAGAAATCTTCCAGTGAGTTGTATATTGGAGAATATTTTTTCTGCTTTCAAATGTTTCTTTTTTGTGGTATTATACATTTTCTTTCTTTTTTTAGATATAGTTTAGACAGTTTTAAAACTTTTGCTTGTTGGTTCTGGACTATAAAGATTTTTGTTTGTTCTTGTGTTTGTTTTTCACTAAGAAGGCTAAACGGTAGAATACCATCCATTTTAGCCAAGCTAATTCACACCTGGACCAGTATGGTAATGATGGTTATCCTCCTTTAACTTGTTTGACCAAATAATCTTCTGATCATGGTCAAAGCAAATGGATTCCTTTCCCTAAGAAAATAAAATGGGATGTCATTAAATGAGTCTCGCTTATTTTATCATTTTTCTAAAAAAAGAAATACATTAGTTTTCAACATAGTCATTTAAACATGGTAAGCAGCCAAAACCACAGACATTGATTGAAAAAAATGGCTTAAAAATTCTTGTCTTAATCAGTTGGCTTTATCAAAGTCTCATTGTGGATAAGTGAGATTTCTTAAAATCTTGACTTTTTGGACTGGTGTCTTATGAATAGAAAACTTACTGCATATATTACTCTATATTTTCTAGCTATATAAAACCTGATTTCATAGGCAAATTTCTTGGGGTGACTAATTTTGAAAAGGAATTAGAAAAATGGACCCTTTTTATCAGGTTATAAATTGACACAACCTTCATAGAGGGTAAAATAGTGGAGGCTATGGATCAAAAGCCTTAAAAATGTATATAATCTTTGACTTGGGAATTCGCCCTCTAGGAATTTATCTCCAAGGAATAATGATGACGTCCTTAAAGACTAGGCTCTTAGGAAGTTCATCACAGCTAAAGCATGGAAGACAATTTAAATATACAGCAATGGGTAATTGGTTCAGTAAACTGTCAATAAAGACTTCTCTGCAAGCACTAAAAATTATGTATGCTACTATATTTGGTCCCTTGGGTAGAATACACTTTGTAGCTTAAAAACAAGATCCTCAATGGTAGATTCTGATGCTGTTTTTTGTTAAATATAGATATATGCATAGATGTACAGGAAAAAAATCTTGAGGTATATATGCTAAAATTTTTGAGTTGTTATCTCTGACTGGAAGAATAATGAGTAATTTTTATTCTTATATTTCTATTTATCTAAAATTTTAAGTTTTCTGTGATCAGTAAAAGACAAGACTATATTTTTTAAAAGAAGATACACTTAAAAGTAAAATTATTATATATCTGAAATGGAATCTCTATATGTTTACTTAAACTTGTCCATTCTGGAGTATTTCAAAAGGAAATGTCAATTTCCCCCAAGGTTCAGTTCCAAATTCAGTTGGTATGAGCAATGTAGAGTTATGTGGGAGTTCAATATACTATTCTTGCAGCTTTTGATTTAAAAAATACATGTGTATGTATGAATATATACATTTATGATCACACACTCATTTAAACATGCACACATGTACACACCATCTATAAAATGCAAAGCACCCCTAAGGATCATGGGTTACGCTTTCTTTTTTTCTCCTTTATTCCCTCATTCCCTTCCCTTCCCTTTCCTTCTCTTTTCTTTCTTCTTTCCTTCCTCCCTCCTTGCCCCCGCCCCCCCTTTTTCTTTCTTTCCATCACTGGGAATTGAACCCAGTGGTGCTCTATCACTGGGATATATCCCCAGACCTTTTATTACCTTTTTATTTTTTTGTTTTTCTTTTTGAGACAGGTTCTTGCTAAGTTTCTAAGGCTGGCCTTGAACATGCAGTCCTTCTGCCTCAGTCTCCCAAGTCACTGGGATTACAGACAGGTGTGTTCCCACTGTGCCCACGGAGGACCATGCATTCTTACATAGCTCATACATCTTCTACCTAAAATCTTCTTGCCTAGTCCCAGTTAGACTTGCTTTCTCCTCTTTTGAGCTTTTGCAGTGCCTTGTCTTCTTTAATTATAAGTTTGAAACAGGCAATTGTGTAAGTTTTGCTCTGCTAATCTAATATATTCTCCACCCCACACCCCAACTTGCTCATGGTGATCAGTATGGTTTGTACTTGTTTAGATAGTTCAGCAATACTAACCAAACTCAGGTTGTTCAATAGCCTTACTATGACAAGGAGTTTCTGCTCATAGGTGATGGAAGTGGCAACATATTTGGCTTTTTTCAACCATTTTGAAGTTCCCGTATTTTTCCGCTATGCATGGTTGTCATTTTTATACTCTCATCCCAAAATTTCCTCCCTTTACTGCCATTCCATATCCTCACTTATTGAAAAAAATTTTTTAAGCACTTATCACATATAAATCATGGCCAAGTGGCACATAAGGAGGAATAAAATGGGAGGGGAGGGGAGGGGAGATAGTAGAGGATAGGAAAGGTAGCAGAATACAACAATTACTAATAGGGCATTATGTAAAAATGTGGATGTGTAACCGATGTGATTCTGCAATCTGTATTTGGGGTAAAATTGGGAGTTCAAAACCCACTTGAATCAAATGTATGAAATATGATATGTCAAGAGCTTTGTAATGTTTTGTACAACCAATAAAAAAAAAAGGAGGAATAAAGCTTAGTGCATGATCTCAAGGAATTCACAGTTGAAGAAATAGGCACCTTTGGAATGTTTCAAGTAGGAGGATAAAACTTTAGGCCTTCCTGTAGCATGGACCTCCTTCCCCATGTTCTGTAAATGTTAATTGATGATGATATTGACAATATTTGTGACAAAGACGGAAAGATGGTTGGCATGCATGTCTGCCCCTCTTCCACCATTGGGATTGTCTGATTTAGCAAATAAAATTACTGAACAGCCATGCAATATTTGATATAAACTGTTACACACACGAAAAAAAAAAACCCACATTCTTTGTTTATCCAAAATTCATATTTATTTTATCTGGCCAGTCTCTTCACCATGCAAGCTCTCTGAGCAGAGTTTGAAAATGATACAGACTTTACTGAAAGCCTTTCCTCTGTGTGCCCTCTCTCCCTCCCTCCCCCACCTTCTCTCCCTTTTTTCCCTTCCTCCCTCCCTCTCTCCTACAGAGTTGCATTTGATTTCATTCTCTATGCTGGCTTTACTTGTGCACATGTTTCTAAGAACAGTACATACCCCAAAGAGAACACTGTATACACATATGGATGCATTCACAGATCACTGCGATTAGAAACATTTTGGAATGCTTAGTTACTTGGTCTTGCCTATGTTCTGTTGAAGCCCTGTCACCTGATTGTATCTCAAAAGATGATCAGAAAATTGAATGTCGGTTTAAGAAAACACCTTTATCCTCAGAATGTGTCTGTCACAACTGCCCAGTCTATCATTAACAGGATGTGATTGGTAATATTAGGTTCTTAGTTCCTTAGCGTGACCTGGAGTGATCTCTGTGTAGTCAGACTGACCTCAGAGGGGAAGCTGATTAGCAGGGGCTGCCCTGTTATTCGTGGAACTGTGTTAAGTCTGTGGGGATTATAAGGCTAACAGTGGGGAACAAGGTGCACCTTATTTGTCAAAATGGAGAAATGAGATATTTCAGTCTAGACAAGCTAGCTTTGATTCAGCTCAGAGGCACATGGCATCTGCTATTAAGATTTATTGCTTCCCATGAAGAGGCAGGTTTCAGATCAGATGAGAGTATCTTGTTGATCATCTTGTTACTTGGTACATTAACATGAGTCATTCTGTTTGGGAGATCAGAAGGTGACTGAGCTGGGGAGAGAGCCCAAGGATAGGAGGTTTGCATCCAGGCCAGGCAGAACTTCCCTCAGGGTATGTAGACCATGGTCTCCCCAAAGTTGTAGCTGTTCAGCCTGGACCAACCCTGTAAGCTCTATCAACTCAATCTCACTGCCTCCTCATGGGGTCCAGCATCTCACAGGGTCCACTGTCCCTTTCTTGGTTGTATTTCTTTGAATTCTCTGCCTGGTATAGCGGTTTATGACAACTACACAAATAATACACAGATGCGTCCATACTGCAAAAATTCAAACCCTTCAGGGGAAGTGAAGGCTGCCTAAAAGCTCAGCCTCACATCATGCTACTCTCCTCTCAAGCCGTAACTGTAGTTAACAGTTTGATATGTGACCTCATTTTCTTCTCCCCATTATACACAAATTTTTCTGATAGCACATACAGTTGCTGGCTTGTTTGTTGCTTCCTCCTGAATGTTCAGTAGGACCCTCAAAGATTGAGAGGCCTGGATCACTTCCATGGGTGGGGATGGGAGGACTAGTACATGTATTTATTCAATTGTCAAAATACTATTATAAAAACTGCAATATGCTTTGAAGCCTGATTCTGTAATAGCATAGCACTCTGCACATAGTAGGTGCTCGGTTACTATTTGTTGGATGATTGAATGAAGATAACGAAGCCATGTCTCAACAGGGAAGTTAGTTCTTCATTTAGTTCTTTTTGTGTAGGGATGTAAGGAGGACAAAGTCAGGTGTTTGGGGTGGACTGAGGAGTTCACAGAATGATAGAGGGCAACTCAAGTATCCATTTCATGTCGTCTATTACTTCGGATGCTTCTGTTTTGAAATTTCCTGGGGCTGTGTAAGTCATAAGCACTTTGTATTGTATCTACTCTAGTGATATCAAGCACTTGTGTATTGTTTGGTTGATTCCTCTATCTTCCCCTCCAGACTAGAAAAGTGACTTACTCAGTTTTTTATCTGTGGGCAGCTGTTACATATAGACATTAAGGGTTGAACCAAATGGCTGCCATGTGATTTCTTGTGGTTCTCAAGTCTGATGGATATTAATCACTGTGGGCAACACTGCTGAGTTCTAAGACCACCCTCCACATGGCCAGTTCTTTGTCCTAGATACTCCCAATAGTGGTCACTTTATCTTATCACCATTAGGGAGGCTCCTGGACAAACTAACACCCATTTCTCTTTTATAGCCCTGCCGGAAACTATGCACATAGTAACTTCTTACACAGAAATTATTTTGAATCATTAGAAAATGATCCTGGACAAAAAGTATTTCACCATGTGGAATAAGTACTTAAGTAAATAAATATGTGCCATTAGTAAAATGTGTTCTCTGTTTTGGGGGTTACCAGCAGAGACTCCATCCACATTTTTACTCCACTGTAGGTTTCTCTGTGTTTTTTTGAGCCCCAATAGGGCTTTCACTTCTGGAGTAGTAGTAGTAGGACTTTCGGATGGTGACAATGAAAGATGTCACCATCCAGGATAATCTTTCCCCATTATTCACTGAGCAGATGTGGACTTCTTCCCGGACAACCTCTGAGAGTGCCTGTAGTTGGGAAGAAATGACCAGAGTGGAGTGGGCGATGGACAGATAAAAATCTAAGGACTTGGTGGTGCAGAGATGAGGGAAGTGTCTTCTCCTAATTACTGTTGAGCTCGTATGTGGTCATAATGTTTCTTTTTAAAAAAATTTTTAAAATTTTATTTATTTAGCATAGCACTATGTGCAGAGTGCTATTCTATTACAGGATCAGGCTATTACAGGATCAATGGACCTTTATTTTATTTATTTATATATGGTGCTGAGAATTGAACCCAGTGTCTAATACATGCTAGGCAAGTGCTCTACTGAGCCACTACTCTAGCCCTAAATTTATTTTAATTAGGTATATATGACAGCAAAATGCATTTTGATTCATTGTACACAATTTCAGCACAACTTTTTATTTCTCTGGTTGTATACGATGTAGCGTCACATCCTATGTGTAGTCTTTACATGTACCTAGGGTAATGATGATCATCACATTCCACCGTCTTTCCTACCCTGTGCTCCCCTCTCATTCTCCTTCCTTTTGCCCAATCAAAGTTTCTCCATTTTTCCCATGCCTCCCCCTCCCCATTTTGGATCAGCATCCACTTATCAGAGAGAACATTTGGCCTTTGGTTTTTTGAGATTGGCTTACTTCACTTAGCATAATATTCTCCCACTCCATCCACTTACCTAATTACTGTTGAGCTCATATGTGATCATAATGTTTCTTGACATTCATGAAGAGCATAGAAAGGCATTTTTTATGGGAAAAAATCAAATGATCTTTCAGGAAGAAGATTCATGTGCTGCAAATTTTTGAACTTCTTTAGTATCCCTACAATGCCTATGATTGGGAATGGTGTCTGGGAACAATCTAGAGCCAGAGGGGATATTTTTCTTTCTGGTAATACTCCTGCCCTAAGAAGCCTGTGACATGGAGACTCTAATCATAGGAAGTAGGGTTCAGAGAACTTATTTAAACATCAACTATGGAGGTGAGAGTGGTGGCTTGCTTAAGGTCACACTGCTATTTGGGCCCAAAGTTGGGTGGAGATCCAGGGCCCTTCACCTTGACTCCAAAAATGTAAGTCTGTCAGTGTTATGTAGAGAGCTCCCTTCCCTCTGACTCTTCCCAGAGGAGCAGCTCCCCTATGCAGAGATAGTTTGTCTCTACTGGAAGGCCAGACAGAGTAGCCATAACTCAGGCTCCTATTGGAATTTGACAAGGGCTTCTCAGCTCTAGTAAGAAGCCTAGCAAAGGAGAAAACCCTGATTTGAGTCTGACACCTCTACTGTTTCTACAAAGTTATTTATCATTATACGAATAAAGACTCCATTTTCTCAGCCTCCTAGGTCAGTGCAGGCCTAAAATCATTCCCCTGGAAAAGTGGTTTATAATGGGTTTCCTGAGAGATACTGGACTTTGTCCCTGTATCTGAAATTAATTTGTTTAGGTATTCATTGAATACAACATCAAACACATTCATCAGATACATCAAATGCATCAAATTGTGCCTAGGACTGTATCATTGCAGGCACTCTGTGTATTGAGTAATAGCATGCATTCAATAAACATTTGGTGAATAAATACATTTCAGTATTTTAACCTATGAATATATTATAATGGAAATGGAATTTCTGATCAGTTCAACAACTCTCTTTGTTAAACCGTGCAGCTTTGAGAAAGTCACTGAAACTTTCTGTGCTCCTCTGTAAATAGGGATAATATAGAATACCTAGCCAAATCATGCTTGTGGAGATGTTCAGTGCTGACAGGAGTGCCAGGTACATAGTAAGTGGTCAGTACATGATAGCTGTCCTCACTGTTGTCATCTTCATCATCCTCAGTTGCCTATGGTTTTAGACAAGGCTAAATTCTAAGGATACCAGGGCAGACAAGACAGATGTCATCCCTTGCAGGAGTTCGCGGAGGCAGTGGGACCTGAGCTCAGTTTTAAAAGGTAAAAGTTTGAATTAGGAATGGAAATGAATGAATTACTTAGGAAGTAAGAATGGCAGATCTAGACAATTTATTTGGAATAGGAGGAGAGTGAGAGAGAGGCCAAGGGAAACTAAGGAGAAGTGCCAGTTTACCAGTGCAAGTTTACTAGCTGTGATTGCATGTGAAGGGTGAGCAGGCCTGCAGGTGTTGCTGGTAATTTCTCAGCTGACATATGGGTCTAGGCTAGGACAAGAAACTGATCAGGAGAGCCGGAGAGAGGATTTGAAAGTATTAGCAGCCATAGATCCTAATTCAGACCATAACAATTAGTGAGTACAGCTAAGGAAAATAGATATGGAATGAAAAGAAGTGAAACTGGGTCAGAACCCTCCTGTGTTTAAAGAGTAGGCAGCAAAAGAGGACAAATACCAAGGAGGATAGTGCCAGAAACACCAGGAGAATGGAGAGGGAATACTTCAACTGTTTATCTGTCTCTACCACTTTGCCCAGATGGCTGCAGAATTGTCCTCAGTACCATACTTGAATGCAGCCCTTCCCAATAAGCCCTATTTTCCGCTGTTGACTTACACCTAACATTATAGATTATACCATCTTACATATGAGATATCTGAAGATTAAAGAGAAAGTAATCCATTATATCCTAAGGTCAAGCTCTTTGGGCCATTCTAGAATATACCCCCCATGAAAAACATCCTATTGCCAAATGCGTGTCTGAGTTTTTGGCAAAGTCAGCTAGACTGAAGGTTGGTTTGGTTGCTCTACATTGGCCACTTGGGGCTGTAGGGGTAGGGGGATGTATTAGTGGATGCTTAAAACAATTTATTCCCTTATAGTTCTGGAGTCATGATGGCCATGCTCCTTCCAAAGCCTCTAGGCAAGAACCCTTCCTTATCTCTTCTAGCTTCTGGTAACTGCTGGCGATCCTTGGCTTCTAGAACTGTTGTTTTTGTTTCCATAGTCACATGGCATTCTCCATGTGCCTGTGTGTCCCTTTACAGGCCCCTGCACATGGCCTGCTGATGAGGACATTGCTCACTGAATTTAGCACCCGCCCTAATCCAGTATGATCCAGTATAACCTCATCTTCACCTCATTCAGTCTGTAAAGACCGCTTACCAAATAAGGTCACATTATAGGTGTTGCTGGTTAGGACTTGAATATGTCTTTTGGGAGGACACAGTCAATCTATAGTAGGAGATATGCTGCAGGAAGGCCTAAAGGGACAGGTTCTTGCACCATTTCCAGTATGTTGTAAAAAACAGTATGTTGTAAAAAATGACAGACAATGAGTTCACCTGAAAGTTGTTTAACTGTAGGTCTTTGTTAGAAAGAAATGTGTTGTACAATGTTATTAGGAGTTAGCCACTAGGTGATGTTAGTTCTCAAAAATCTACCAACATGATTAGCCTAGGGGTCATCTTTAAGTTTTCTTTAGTAATAATCTGCATAGATTTTTAATAATAATAAAAGATAACAATTACTCAAGTGCCAACTCTTTTTTTTAATATTTATTTCTTTAGTTTTTGGTGGACAAAACATCTTTATTTTATTTTTATGTGGTGCTGGGGATCGAACCCAGCGCCCCGTGCATGCCAGGTGAGCACGCTACTGCTTGAGCCACATCCCCAGCCCTCAAGTGCCAACTCTTTAGATACATTTTCTCTAATTCTTACAGCCACTGTACAATGAAGTGTTCTTATCCTCAGTAAAGAGGAGGAGGAATGATTTGAAAGTTACTTAAAGATATACAATACAAGGGAGTAAAGAGTAATAAATCAGAGTTAAGGGAAAAATAAGAGGAAGAAAATGGGAAGTCAGGGGTACAATTAGTACATAAGAATGCATGTCATAATGTCCAGGGTAATTATTGCAGAGACTTTCATATTTTGACTTGTGTTTTCTGCATGCAGAGAAAATGTGATCAGTTAAAAGTTTCACAGTGTCCAAAAGATCCAACAAAGCAACAACAAGACTGTCCTCAGTAGAAGCAGAGCTTTCCTTGGTGCCAAGTTCTAGGAGGAGTTTCTCCCGTAGGCCTTCGAAGCGATAACTGTGGGTTACCCTAGGCAGAGACCTTGGCAACATCCTCACAGGAGTAACCACCACTGTGTGCATGGCAGGGCTGAATCTTGTAACCTCCCTTGGGTGGGCAGATGTCTCCTTGCCAGTGTGCTGTTCTGTGGCAGGCACTCTGCAGGGGTTCAGTGGGTTCCTCATGTCAAGCTACAGGAAGTCGTTTTGCTGTGCAGTTGGCCTGAGGTAGTGTTTCCTCCCCATCATCTAAAGTGGGGAAAAGTGTGGTCACACGAGTTGGCAGTCTCTCCACAGACTGCTCTGGCATTTCCAGAGCTGTTGCCCAGATCCAGTCCTTCCAGTACTTCGTATTAAATGTACAGAGGAGCTTTTGGGAAAAGAAGTTATAGGCACCGCTCTCTCCCATTTAGTCAGGACTGAGGAAACAAGCTATCCTGTGGGATGGTTCTGGGCCATGAACAAGGGAAAGCGCATACTGGATGTCCACACAGTCACAGGTTGAGTTGCTGTGCGCTGCTCCAAGGAACTAGATGCAGCCACCTAAGGAGGCAGCCTGGGGGTTCATTCTACATTGAAGTGAATTTTTATTTTCCCTGAGAGAACATCTTCATAAGTTGTATGGTTTAAAATTTAAAGCCAGGCTAGCCTCGAGTCTCCAAATATTACATCCAAGTATTGACACCTCCCCTTGGGATTATCAGTATTGTATAATTGAGTATTTTTCCTTTAAGAGTAAAACTCATTATGTGGAAAGAACTATGTGAATGGTCACAGAACCAAAGTTTCTTTATATTCTCAGTGGAGATGAAGTTAAGAGAACAGAAATTGGGATTGCCCTGTAACATCTGCATCAGGACAGGACAGTAATGCTTATTGCTAAATATGGCAATATAGATTCTCATGGTTGGTCCCAGTTGCTAGGTCAACAATATTGAAAGAGCCTACTACATTCTATCCATCATCCATTTCTGAGGATATGATGCCTGCTACAACATAGTAAAAAAAAGAAGATGGGAGAAGGTTAGTATCTTCATAAAGTATCCAGAATTTCAGGAAATAAAAGTAAAATTATAAGGTTGGATAAGTGCTCTGAAGGAAATAAATAGCACCAGAGAGTGGTTGGGTGAGGTGATAGATGAACTGAGATCTGCAGGATGAAGAAAAGTCAGCCATGTAGAACAGGCAGGAGAGCATTTGGGGCCAACCGAACAGCCAGTTCAGAGACCCTGATGCAAGAGAGCTTGGGATATCTAAATACAAAGATTAGTTGAGTTACAGTCAAGGGAACAGAGAGGCAGCTACTGGGATGGTTGGGATTGGGTATGCTATGGTAGGCCATGATGGCGCTCCAAACTGATTATTTGACTAATGAAAACACATGAAAGAGTTTTAAATGAGAGTGGTAGGATGTGACATGTGCTTTGAAGAGACATGTTGGTGGCCCTGTGGCAGGACAGTTTGGAAAAGGGTCAAGCATGGAAGCAAGGAGACCAGATTGAGAGTGGTATTTCAGCAGACAGGTGAGAACTCTGGTGCTCTAGGCAAAGTCAGGAGCACGAGGTGAGAGACTGATCTGAGACATGATTTAATAAATTGCTTATGATGCCTTTTGGGGCCAGGCTAACATCTTGTTGTTGTCACCAAAGGCAGTTTCCAAAAGTGCCACTGATTATCCATTTGATTATAAGGTCTGTACCAAATTAAACAAGATAGTTTTTTGTAACCAGTAAGTAAGTAATCACATTTAGCATTAGATCTTTAACTCCATGGCCTTAAACTAGGTTAGGTCCTTACTTGTTAGATAATGGCATAAATAATTTACTTAATTGGCTTACTTAGGTTGGGGTTAGGGTTTGAATTTCACAGGTTTTGCTTGAGGCTTAAATTTCTGAAAGTATCTCCTGATGTAGTTCCTGTGTGCACACAGGACATGGTGAGTATCCCTGTATTTCCTACATTTAATTAAATAATGTTTCATGATCTACTTAAATCACAGATAACTATAGTTTTATGGATAAGTGTGTATAGTTTATAGTTATATAAACACAAAAATCATAACTTAAGAAATAATGAAGTTTTAAAGAAAGTGATCCTAATCTGTTATTTATGAAATATAGATGAATGCAACGCCATCTCTTTCTGATTTTTTTTTAAATCACATAAATGTCTCCCAATACTAATGCTCTGACTCAAACTGTACTTCCCTGAAACACTGGTGCTTAATAGGGTGGATCAAGATGTTCTTGTCCCTGAAACTGAACATCAGCAGCCTCTCTTGTGTCACAGAAAAATTAAATAAAAGAAGTTTCTACATTTCAAATAAATTTTCAACATTTTTCTTAAACTTTTGGTGCCTCTGATGGTTTACCTAGTAGAACCTAGTCTGCAATGATCTCTTAGATTTAGATTAGTTATTTTATGAGCTAGTGTCTGATTTAGTATCCACCAATTAGTACATACTTTTACAAATAATCTCATAATGTTCTGTAAAAATCTCTTGACTTCCAGATACTCACTACTGTAAAAAAAAAAATGCATCTAAAAATATAGAATGGCTCAAACACGAGAGAGCATTGCTGGCTCCTCTGTTTGGAACAGGGGTATGTGAACTGCCCGGGCCCTTTCCAAGCAGTAATCAGGGATAGAGACATTGGATCTTCCAATTGGCTTCCCAAGTTGCAAGGCTTATCCTCATCAAGTTGGGGTCCAGGGGCAAGAGCACAGAGAAGTGTGCATGGAAGGCTACATGTGCTAGGTGCAGAGGGACACATACCACTTCCACTCACATTACAGGGGCTGGCACTTACTCACATGGTCACAGCTAAGTTCAAGGGATTCCAGGAAATGTCACATGCCCAGAAAAGAGAGGGAACAGTTTGAGGAACAGTTAGCTCACCTTTGCCATGCTTCTGATCCATTGGAAAAACAGTCTATCAATCAAAATGTACTTGCACTGTTATAAGTTAGCTCCCACGGTGCTGGCCTGGCATGATGGGGCACACTGTAGATGCCCAATAGAGATGTTTTAAAACCCATCTGGAGGGAATTGGAGTTGTCAGCCATAGTTAATTTTCTAGCAGGGTTACTTTCTTTTTTGAAAGAGTAGAAGAAGTAATACTTTTAAAGTAAAAGACTTAACATTTCTTTTCAAGGTTATACAGATAACAAGATAAATGATTACTTTGCCATCTTAAAAAGAAACATGCTTTCTTTACAAAAAAAAAAAAAAGAAAGAAAAGAAAAACAAAAAAACTATTTTGGTAGAAAGATATCGTCACTGGCTTTCTTTAAAAACCAGAACCCATGTTATAAGCTAGATTTAATTATTTCACAATATACATACCCTTCAGAACATTACGTTGTACCTGACAAATACATAACAATTTTATTTGTCAATTAAAGAATAAAATAGTAAGATGACAACAACAACAAATAAATAAATAAAATAGCAAACTGGGGGTGGGGGGGTGACCAGACCTCATGGAGCTTGTTTCCCATAGGGGTCAACATACAGAAGAAGATCCCTGGGTACCATCGCCAGTTAGTACTGCAGTGGGCATAGCATTGCTAGCTTGCATCTGTTATTTCACTTTGTCACCCAAAGAATGCTGCAAGATGGATGTTTTTGTCCTCATTTTATAGTTAAAGGATGAGGGCTACAAAAAAGTTGTACATCTTGGTAAGTGTCACATAAAACTAAAGTCTGCATCATTTTCCATTAAAATGTTATTTTTGTCAAAAATAGTTGTCTTGAGCACGTCATGTTTTCCTTTTTTTTTTTTAAATAAAGAAGAAAATTTGTCACCTAATAATATTACAACCCTAACCTCTCAAAACTTTAAAAAAACAGACTGGTAAAGTCTTTCTGGCTCTGATAAGATGAGTTAAACACACTCAGGTCTCTTTTTCTGCCTCTGGAGTGTGCAGTCCTTTCCCTGTTTATGTGGTCAGTTTAGATGCTTGGAAGCTGTTTATGAGTCTCTGCAGTTTGACTAACCTCAGGGACCAGGCAGACTTGATTCCAGGGTGTGGCTGGAATTTGTTTCTGGCTTCTGTGGTAGAAGGAGCAAGAGACACTGCTGCTCCTGGGATAAGAGGCAGAAGCCTGGGTCTGCCAAGGCCTCTGCACAGCAGCAGATGTGATGAGTATCCCAGGAGCTGTACTGTGTGGAACTATAGAGACAGGCTGCAGGAAGAACCAGAAGCATCAGGCAGTTAAAAGAGGGGATGGAAGGATTTTCAGAAAGCATCCTGAGGGGTGCTGGGGATGTAGTTCAGTTGGTAGAGTGCTTGCTCTGCATGCTCAGGATCCTTGGTTCAATCCCCAGCACCACCACAAAGAAAGCATCCATTTTCCAAGAGTTGATTCCCTGAAATTCTCATTTTGCCAGAAACACCACAAAAGGATTTTGTAGTTAAAGAAATCTAGAAAACCAAATGGTAAGTGTAGACTCAACGTTCAACTTTTAACCCATGACATGTTAAATTTATGTGACTACATACTTAAAAAAAAAAAATCACTCTTAACATCCCGAGGGTGATCTAAATAGAGTGGACCAAGAAGACAATGTTAGAAAAAAAATCTGATATCTAAATTCTGATGGCCCATCTCCATGGAAGATTACAAAATTATTCTTTTATTTGGGCAACATAAGCAGCAGTAATGATCACCAGGTAACATCATTGTTTCCTTTGATTTTAAACAAAAGAAAAGCATGAGAAACTCATATCTTTTATGTTGTAAATGCCTTTTGCCCCCTCTTTTATCTTCTTTCCCTTTCTCTTTTTCTATTACCACATAAATGCCTTACTTTCATTAAATGAGCCACTTAAAGTTATGTTTCTTTGTCAGAAGATGTGTTAAAATTCCGTTGAAAGGAAAATAAAGTTGTAAATAAAGTACATTTTGTCACTGAAAGTATTGGATATTTTTATTGGACTAAAAACTTTAAATATGAGGAACTTGAGGTGTATGGGGAGTTTCCCCCTCTTTCCTTCCTTCCTCACTCTCTCCTTCCTTCTTCTTCTCCTTCCCTTCCTTCCTGTAGCAAACATATGTTGATACTAATAATTGGCTTTAGAACTATGAAACTTAATGTTTCTGTTTATACTATTTTATTGAATGAATGAATTTGTGTCCTAGATAAAATAATGAGCACTAAAAAAATTGCATTGGTCATTTGACAATTTTGATTGCTTTTTGTCAGAAACAAGAGAGCTTTTCTGTAGACAGATGTTTGCAGGCAGCTTTGTCTTTCTGAGAGCCTAAAGCCAGACACTGTCCAGAGAGCACCAGTCATTGGGAAAAACTGATGGGGTGTGGGGGACTTAATATTCCCCTAAAGATATCCATATTCTAAACCATAAAGCCTATGAATATACTTCTTACAAGTCAAGAGGGATTTTTCATAGGAATTATGTTAAAGCCATTGAAATGGGTAATTGCGATGTAATGGTTGGGTCCTTATAAGAGGGAGGCTGGCAGGTCAGAGTCTGAGGAGACACAGCAGAAGCAGAGGTCAGAGTTTGCAGGACCATGAATCAAGAAATGCAGGCAGCCTCTGCAAGCAAGAAAAGTGAGGAAATGGGTTCTTTCCTACAGGACCCAGCAGGAACCTAACCCTTCCACCTGTTCTAGCTTCCTGACCTCCACACTGTAAGATAATGAATTTGTGTTGTTTTAGGCCACTGATTTGTGGTAATTTGTTAGGGAAGCATCAGAAAACTGACACCTGAGGGTTGATATTGGTCCCACTTTTTCTGTGCTTGAAGGCGATGAGTGGATGAATTAACATACTCTTAGGACTTTTCTAACACTCTGCTCCCAGCATCTAGCCTAGGGTCCTGCTTTCCTAGGAACCAGCCATCACCTTGGCTCATGCTCACTGTTCAGATTTACAGTGATCAAATGAGTCACCAACAGACTTTGAAAAAAGTGATGTGCTTGATCACTAGCTGTGAGATACATCTTTTATTTATGTAATAATTTGTGAACTGAAGAACTTGCTGCTGAATATATACTTCATTCAGTTACTAATAAAATACCCTGCAGGCACCGAAATGATGCATATCAGAATCATGCAAGATAAGTACTGTGTATATTAAAATTATGGCATAAGTCCAACAGTACAGTTGGTCTAACAGGACTAGGGGACAGGCTGGCGGTGCCCTCATGCATATGCTGAATACCAAAGACTAAATTTGGCTGATACAATTGTTGGGGATTTCAGTAAACAATCCATGGATTTAAAGTTGAGCAAACAATAATGAAGCATTATTTGTACCTTGTTTCTGAGGGTTATAGTTCAGTTCTTCAGGAATCAGTCTCTAAGACTCTGAGATTTGCCCGTAGGAGGTTTACTGTGGACAGCTGATGGCAACAACACCCAGAAGATAAATAAAGGAGCAGAACTGGGCAAAGAGAGAAGTTGACTGTGATGCACATAGGGCTGTGGAGCTCAGACAGCCTGAAGAATTGTCCCTCATCAAGGCAAGGGGTGCCTCCATCAGCCAGTTAGTGGATGCAGGTTGCCTATCCCCCATGGGGCAAGCTCCCTCCTGAGGGGTCTCTGTCTAACCAAGTGTGATTCCTTGAGAGCCATTATCCTCCAATGCTCCCCAATACTGGGAGCATACAGACACTTATCTAAAAGAAATCTGGACAGCACATTAAGGGTCCAATACACTGATTTTTCCCATGGTTCTGGTGCTACTTGGCCAGCTAAATTTTACAGAGATCCAATCAGTATTTCTAGCGAGGCCCAAGTCAGAATCTGGGCACTGTAAGCAGGGAGAAGAGACAGGAGCAGAGGGGAGCTGACAGGGGGCTGAACCCAGGCAGGTCAAAACTGCTGGAGGAAGAAGGCAAGGCTGCCTTCTAGGCTGAGTGGCAGCCTCCCCTCCCCAGAGAGAACAGTAGCCCCAACGTGGTGGATTGATCAGCCTCCACCTTGGCTTTCAGTTACTGCAACTTGATAATTTGAAGGAACGTGGAGGTCTTGTTACTTGGTCTAAGCTTGTCTTTTTAGAGCACTTGGGCTCTGAATTGGAGTAGATGTAGACAGTGTCAAGAACTTGAAATAAATAGTTGCTAGGTTTGACATTTCTGGGATTTTTTTCCTCTAGTAAAATATAGGTGTGATGTAAAAACAAGAGAACATTTTTTTTTTAATCTCCCTGTCCCTCCCCTGTTTTGTTTTTCCTTTTAGTTATTAGACCCCCCAGCACCCTTCATGTTCTACCTCCTGTTAGCCACCTTCAGGTCTTTATTCATGAAGAATTACATGCCTGGAGTCTGGTTCCAATGTCACTGAATTGTGAAACAATGGGGTCAGCACCTCTCATGCTCTGAAGTGACTGATCTGCTCGCACTTATGGCTTTGAGAAACTTTTCTCCACCCCCACCCTCCAAAAAGGGTCAGCAGACCTCTGAGGGTGGTTGCTAAGAATTCAGCAGGGAGATAAACAGGATAATAGAGGACTTTGTCACAGAGAGCTGACAGCTGTGTTTTAGAATTGCTGATCTTAAGGCTTAGGCTAAATACCAGATAAAAAGAGAGTCCTGCCTACTTCCTTGTGATATTCTCTTAAGAAGAAGGAAGACACTGCCGTCTATAAGAATTTAGTTTTGACATCCTGGTGGACAGAGGGTTTGGAGGAGACATGATAAAGGCTTTTCATCTGAAGAACCAAGTATGACCTTTAGGTAGTGGCTGCCTGGAGAGGCTGTGTCAAGAAAGATTCTGAAGTCAGCTAAAGCCCTTGTCTGACTGGGGGACAGTTGTATACCCAGGAAGGAGTGGCACCTGACACATGTTTAGCCATCTCTGGACTGTAGTCTCCACATAACTGCCCTCAGTTGGCCGAAGGTGTTTCACTTTTCAAGATTATATTAAATACACACCTTTAATCCAGTGTGGGATGTACTGGAATTTTTTAGTTATTTAGAGATAAAATGCTGAATATACAATGACAAGTTAAAGAGTTAGTTATGTAGCCCCTGGACTCTAGGAGAAGGGTGAAAGATAAATCTTACAGCAAGTATTCAAATAGTAAAGACAGAGTTGGATTCGAGTTTGTAAATATTATTATTTGGTTTTGATATGGTGTAGGAGATTTAGATCAATGATTGACCTTACTAGGATAGTTCTAGGTCCTGCATGGCTGGGTGTGCTGATATAAAGGAGAATTCTCTCATTATTTTATTGATCTGATAGTAAGAAGTTGAAATATGAAAACAGAGCTTGCAGCACTATGCTTAGGAAATCACAATTAGAAACTGGAGATTTGCAGAACTGAGAAGAGGGATGGTGTGTACATGTAAGAAAAAAGAGGGCTGACCTGATGGCAGAAGACAGGGACAAACTGGGTCAGATTCCATTCTTTGCCCTTTTTTTTTTTTTTTTTTATTGAGGATATCTTTTCCCAAAAGAGTGTCAAGGGTAAAACTTCAGCTGTTATTTTAAAATTTCTTTTTGCCCAGTAACTTCTTCTTGTTGAGCAAACAAACCAGAGGCTGCCCTAATTATATCAATTCTTGGATTCTTTTCCTTGCTGGAAGTTCATTACATCATTCCATGTATATGGCTGTCTCACAAATTGTGTCTTTTTAAAGGTTCTATTGTTGCATTTGGAGTTTTAAAGGAAGCCTGGTTGCAGCCCTTAAGTAAGGACTCTTGTTTGTTCTTTCTGTAATTTGGATAGCAAATAAGGCAGCTTTGCAAAGGAATTTTGTATTTCTCACAATCTATCTTATATCTATAGATCACAGTTTTATTTTTCTTTTTTCCTAGTACAGGAAATTTGAGACTCCAAAAGAAAGACACTAACGGGGTGAACTAGACTCATTTAAAGTGAAATTGGTATCTATATTAGTATCTTATTTATTACATATTATTTCAACTTATAACTTCATGGAAAAAAATTGAATTCTGTGCTATTTTCATTGATAGACAGGGTTCTGAAAGTTGCAAATATTATCTATAAACAAATGATACACCAAAGTTGAGCTCCTTCACTTTTAGAATACAGGTTTCCTGTACTGATAGAGCAGGGGGCAAGGGATATCATTTATTTCTTGCTTTGACTTGTCCTTCAGAAGATGGAATGGTTGCCCAAAATGACTCACTTCCCTCATAAACCGGAAGATGCCATTCAATCAAGAAATGCCAAGTGTAGAAAGCAAATTAGTGAATATTGAAGTGTCAGTTCCAGGATTCTAGGAATGTTCATTAAATTGGACATCCCTGTGACCATCTGAGTTACTAATCTTAAAATACACATTGTTGTAAATGTGATTAATAGTCCACTTGTTCAAGACATACAAAGATGTATCACCTCACAGTTCTCCTTTCCAGGAGTTTGAAGTGAGAACCTGAGTTTGTCTTACTGGGACTACCATAAAAGTAATTTGTTTGCATGATGACTTGCTTCAGGAACCTAAAGGGTTAATAGGCTTGTGTTCTTGGTCATCCTTTAGAGAAGTTTTTATTTCATCACTGAATCATAAAGAGACAGGACTTTGTGTTCCAGCCTCATGCTCTACCTTATACATGACTTTTCTTTTTCCCTCGTTTCTTTTCACACATAAAAGAGACAAATCAGCAGTATCTCTGAGTGCAAAAATAAATGCATTTTCCCTATTAAGTCCTTGGGTAAAATATTTAAATTCTAACACCCTAGCACATTATTCTTATTTTAATTAATGGAGGAAAACAGACCGCAAATGATTTTAGGAACTTAACTTGGACAAATTGGTCAGGCAGTTTAGAATTTAAATTCATGATTCTTTCCTAGTCTGTTTATATACATGAACAGATAAATTTAGTGCATTTGAAAATCCTGTTAAGATCTTTTTCTTCTTGAATTAGAGGTTACAAATGTATAGTTCGTAGGCCTATTTTGACCCTCAGAGATGTTTTGTTTTGCTCATGGGGAGCAATGATTTTTCTTTGTGTAAAAATACGTAGGTTTCACATGAAAATATGGATTTTCAGTTACTCTAAAAAAAAATCAGGAGATCCAACCATGGATTCCATGCAGCTGGTGCTGAGGAACTACCCTTTTTCAATGGTTCATCTTTCTTGTATCTACCTGGCAGCTAAACACATTTGAGTATGAAACTCCAATTCTGAAAAATCTGAGTTTTCTCTGTTGGCCTAGATAAGAAAATTCTGAAATCGAGCATAAACAATTGAAGAATAAAACAATTGAAGCATTATGAAGCCATATTTGTATACAAAGAGATTAAGGTCATAAATAAAAGCTTAGGGTCCTGCTACCTTCAACTTTGTTTTAATAAGAAGTGAATTCTTTCTTTTAAGTGCACATTACTAAGACCAGGGCAGAGCCGGCCTGCCCCTCCCTGGCACACACAACACACGCTTACTCTAACAACTTCTAATTAAAGGTCTAGCACAGCTCAGATTCCCAAAGCCAATTAAACAATGCTCACCCTTGTACCTCCCAGCAGATTGGGGAGTAGCCTGGCAAATGCTGTGATTGATATGAAAAGGAGCGACGTATTTTTATGCACTTTTAGCATCCTTGTTACTCTATGAGGCACAAGCTTTCAACACAGCAGCCTTTTATCCTCTGTTCTTTTGGAGTGTGAGAACACCATGAAGGAAGGCCACATGCACCACAGTGTTCCTGTGGGCTGGGAATCAAGGCCCGGAGAAGGGGGTGGGCAGCAGAGTGACAGGACCAGGAGAGGGAGTTGGCAGCTGTCATCTGAATAGCCTTTCCCTCTTCCATTATCCTGCTGTCTAAGCGCTTCATCCATTCACAGGCATGGCTGCCGTCCCTCCGCACAGCATCCAGGCCAGCTCCCTGGGCACATTTTATTTCCTTATCTGTCTGGGAGTTTCATTTTGATTTACTAGGAATTACTGAACTGTTTCAGAGAAAGGAGCAGCTACTTGAAACTGGAACTAGGTGGTAGAGAATCTACTGGGAAGAATTTATTTAAATATAAGAAGTTAAAACCAAATCTATATGGTAAGTGGATTTTATGTTCACCCATCATTATTTAAATCCATTAATTTCCTACTAATCTAGTGATTGGCTCCACATACGTAAAGACTGTTTTCATGTTGATAAGAAGAAAAAATGAGGAAAACAGTTTCTATCCTAATTACAGAGTAAAACTACAAAAAAGTACAAAGAAAACATTTAAAATCATCCTATCTAAAAGTAATTATTGTGAACTTGACTTTCAGTCAAGTCCTATTTTTTTTTAGGAAACAGAATTATAGACATTATTT
This sequence comes from Marmota marmota marmota, assembly GCF_001458135.2. Lineage (NCBI taxonomy): Eukaryota > Metazoa > Chordata > Mammalia > Rodentia > Sciuridae > Marmota > Marmota marmota. The sequence continues at coordinate 23,758,882 of NW_026000101.1, forward strand.
CAATAGATTACTTAATCATAAATATTTTCATATCTAAGTGTCTTATGAAAGCATTTTAATATCTAGGTAGAATTTCATTATTTGGATACTCCATGAAATTTGGATAGTTGTGTTTTGCAAATTAGAACGATAAACAGTGTTGTGATAACCACGTGCTTAAACTCTTGCATCCAAGTTTTGTGTAAATGCACAGTTTTTCTTCAGGAAACATTCTCAGAGTGATTTGTGAATCAAAGGATAGTTGGGCTTTAAAGTGACCTCCACAAAGACTATAGGAATTGAACCTTCCCACAGCATTGTGTGACAGCCCCAAACAGTGAGCTGCTTAAGACAGTCTTTCCAGGAAGCAGCTCTGTATATTCTTTGGCTGCTTTCTTCTAGGTATTTTTATCCAAAGAAGAAAACTAACACTTACTAGAGTTTCTTAGAATATGGGAAGAGGAAAGTGGAGTGTGCCTGCTATGGAAATGTTTGGGGAAAGTATGGGCCATCTTAACCATCACTTTAATTAACATTTGTTTTAGATTATCAGTGGAAAACTGACTCTTATGTAAGAAAACATAAAAGTCTGCTGGGGAACATGCATTTGCTTTGAAAACCTTTGGGACCAAGAAAATAAAATGCTTTATAACAACTGCACAATGAGGTTTTAAAGTTCTCTGGAAGCTTTAGAGTTCAGAAAGGATGGATTCCTTTACTGACAATTACTAATATATGACTGCCTGGGGTGACTTGTTTAAATCAGAGCTAGATTTTAAAACATACCTAATTACAGTCCCTTATTACAAATGGGATGCATTCTATTTATTAGAGCCCTATTATTCTATTGAGAAGATTAGCCACGGTTAGCCACACCCATGTTTTTGAACACTTAGACTATAGAACTAAACTTCCAAACATACCCGGAGAAGCTGAGTAGTTGCCACACTACTATCCATGTGTGTAGTATCTTTAATTTGCAACAAAAGAGCCATAGGAAGGTAGGCCTCGAACTGAACAATTGACTACAACTAGAGGCTCTGATCAGAAGACTTATGCTGTGTAAATAGATCATATTTGGACAGTTGTTTCTTAATATTGTCTAATACGGAATTTTCAATGGTCTTTCTGAGTTTAACAGGTTTCTAACTCCTAGCAATAAATAGATTCTGCTTCAGTGGTTTACTTGGCACATTTGATCTCCACTTATTCCTGCAGTAGCATTAAGTAAAAGTACAGTGATTTCATTGTACAAGTTGATTCTATAATGGGAAAATTCAGTTGGAAAATGTGCTACATTTTGTCACTTTGTTTTAAGTGATCCTTAATTACTTAGAAAAATCTATAAATTGGAAGAGCATAGAGAGATGAACCTGTTAAATGCCTTAGAAGAGAAGCTATGCTAATTATAATATACTGTCAGTATGATTGTTTTGTAAGAATTGTTGTTACATTGGTGTACTGGGACATGTAGTTACTGTTCCCTGAAGTGGGGAGACTTCCCTGGAAAGAAGGAAGTTCTAGATCTTTCTTTTTATGTTACAGTAGAGTGAATTCTTGAAATGTTATATTTCTAAAGTGAAAGTCCACTATTGAGCTTTTCAGATGGTTGTTATCAAGCTCAATAAAGCACTAAACACCAACAACACTAGTAATGTAACCATGGTTCTGCTGTTCCCTGATAAAGCTAATGACTCAAGAGACAGAGTGACAGGAGAAAAAACAGCTTTATTGGCAAAAAGCCAGCAAGTTGGAAGATGGAGAGCTTCTTCCAAAATTCCGTCTTGCCAGGGGTCACAGACACAAAAGCTTCTGTGGGGTTTCTAGAGCATTTCATTTCAGCCATAGCCAGGTGGGCACCGGAGTAGTCATTAATTCTCACAGTAATCAGTTCTCTTGACATGTTGTCCACAGGTCAGCAGGCATTCCAGACGTCCTGGTTCCTGTAAATCAAAAGAAAGATCACTGATTAGGTGGACATATGACTGGTGTTGATTTCTGATATTTTCCTGATTCTTCTTTTCAAGCAGAGTGAGTTTATTGGTTAATTATTTGGGGAAAGAGGTTTAGTGGAGTGAGGCAAAAGAGTAACAGTGAATAAGACTTGCTAGTGCTAGGAGCAGGTTAACCCATTCCTTTGGCTTCAGTGATAAGTGAAGCTAACTCTGTAATCAAGAAATATAAAGTGTGAACTCATTTATACTTTTAAATGCTAATTGATAACAGTTTCCCTGAATTTCACTTTTCAAGCTATTCCTGGATCCATTCTTCCCTTCACTTATTGACTTTTATCTTTAATTGATAAAATTGAGTGCTGAATTGAGTGCTGTGGGGATGGATGGGCTGCTGGCCCTCACGGAGCTTCGAGCCCAGTGGAGCAGATCGGGGATTCTAGTACAGTGTGATGAATCTACGATGGACATGTGCCCGGTGTGCAGGCACACGGATAGAGTAACCCTCTCAAAGTTCTTCTTGGCTTCCTCAGCACCATTTAAAAAAATTATTTTTGGTGGTGCTGGGGATTGAACCCAGGGCTTTGTGCATATGAAGCAAGCACTCTACCAACTGAGCTATATCCCCAGCCCCAATTTTTTGAAAAAATTTTAACTTATAGCTGTTGTACCCCAGAACCTTGCCGTTTAGCTTTTAGCCCACAGACCAGCAGCAACAGCAGTTTGTTAGAAATGCAGCATCTCCGGCCCCATTCAAACTTGTTGAATTGTAATTTGCATTTTAACAAGATCTACAGGATCCAAATTTTGTCACCTGAACAAAACTTCTCATAAATAGAATGGCAGAAGATTACAAATATATGTTCTTAGAAGAGTGAGCAGAGAGCTCAGTCTTGATCAATAGTTAATTCAAAAATTTAGTAATAATAGCTTCCTTTATTGGGTGTCTATTGCTTTCCAGGTGTGGCTGCTTAAATATATGATTTACTCTTTTCCCTGTACAATTTGCTAGAGAGAAACATTCATCCCTAGCCGGGGGTGGTAGTGCCTGTCTTTAATCTCAGTGACTCGGGAGGCTGAGGCAGGAGGATCACAAGTTTGAAGTCAGTTTGGACAGATGAGCAAGACCCTGTCTCAAAATAAAAAGGACTGGATATAGGTCAGTGGTAGAGCATGCCTGAGTTCAATACCCAGTACTGGGGTAGGGGAGGGGAAAGAGTGAGAAATACTCATCCTCATCTTGCCCCTTAGAAAATAGAAGTTCACAGAAGTTCCGAGATGTGTTCAGGCCACACAGCAAGTAGTAACCAAGCCAGAATTTGAACCCAGGACTGCTTGGTTCCAAAGCTTTGCTCATTCCACTGCAATTCCCCTTAGACTTCCAAATATTGAAGCACAATCCCTGCACACTTGTTTATACTGGGTTAGTTTCCTTTTCACACTTGTTAACACTCAGTTTCCTTTTATCTGTCTGTTTCATGATAGAAATTTAGCATATTAAAACCTAAACAGTTCCAAAACTGGAGTTAATTATTTTCTGCTCTGATAAAATTCATAATTGCTCTCAAATTGCTGGCATGATGCCTGACCACTGCTGGTTCCCAGAGGCAATTTTGGTAAGTGGTTGAATACAATCTGTCTCCTAATTGGTAGTGCTGGATATTTGGTGAATTACTTTTCTGAAAATCTTCACATTGGGGGTCATTTGTGAGACTACTTGTTAGTTACCTGGGATATATTTCTATAGAATATATGGAATATATTTCTTTGCTGTGGAATATATTTTACTCAAGAGAATGCTTTTTTAATATTTATTTTTTAGTTGTAGTTGGACATGATACCTCTATTTCACTTATTTATTTTTATATGGTGCTGAGGATCGAACCCAGGGCCCCTCAGAGAATGCTTTCATTGAATCAATTTTAAAAAGATATCTTCATTCATGGGATTTATTTTCCTTTTGGGGTTCTTTACTATTCATTTTCCTCCTGTTCTATTAAAGGGGAAATGTAACATTTTATGATCACTGTAACAAACGTGAACATTATGAGGCTATTTGAGGAAAGAGTTAATGTGTCCCCTAGTCCCTTCATTTCTACCCCACAGTGGTGAGCAGTGTCCAAAGTTCTACTCTTTCTCCTGCCTCATACCAACATCTGCTGACACTTGCACATAAAGGGTTTTCAGTTTTATAAAAATATATTCTGTAGTTCACTCTTAAGTGTCATGGACAACCCTCCATGTACTGTCAAATTTCATTTGTGATATTCTTTTTTCTTCACTACAAAGATTCTCAATTCGCATAAGGAAGTAAGAAATTATTTTCGGTTTAGGCATTGCAGGCTGGAGTTTGAGGAGGGAGGCCTTCACAGCTAGTGATATCAAAAGGTGCCTAGGATGTGCAAAAATATGTATGGACAAGAGGGGCTGATATTAACATCATTTCTCTCATTCTCCAAAATTAAGCAGTTTGATGATTTTTAGAGAGAAACATCACTTATTCTGGCAAAATTATTGAGGGCCCAAAATGCCCTGAAAGAACATTGTGTTCCTTTCTCCTCGCCTGTGGCTTTGCTCCTTGCACAACTTGAAAGCCTCCCATCATTTGTGAGGAAAACATTTTCTTCCCTAAGAAACAGTATGAATGTGCTTCTGCTTTGTTTTTCTAACCAGCTGGCTTGTATGGAACTGATGTTAAATCCGTTATCATGCTGGGTGTGGTGGTGCACGCCTGTAATCCCAGCAATTTTGGAGGCTGAGGCAGCAGGATCGCAAGTTCAAAGCCAGCCTCAGCAAAAGCAAGGTGCTAAGCAACTCAGTGAGACCCTGTCTCTAAATAAAATACAAAATGGGGCTGGGGGTGTGACTCAGTGGTCCAATGCCCCTAAGTTCAATTCCTGGTACCTAAAACAAAACAAAACAAAATAAAAAACCCTTATCATGAAGGTATCTATTTTATATTTAAATCCCAATGATATCCTCAAATGATATATCTTGTTCTTTATAGTTATGGATTATAGTTAATTTTGGCCACAAAAATTACATGTGTTATGCATATATGTAATACACATATTACACGCACACATATATAATTTCTTTTATTCTTATGAAGAAATAATGTACTATGTAAGGGAGGATTTTAAAAGCAAAAGTACTAGGAACATTTGTTGCCTTTTTTATCCCTGTTATTATCATCTTCCTCTTCCTGGTATATCTTATTTTCTAAATTAAACAAAGTTTCTATGATGTGCTATTTGGCATCTTGTTTATTCTGATTGTCATCCTTGCTATATTTCCCTTTCTAATTTGCTTTTCTGGAATTCCTTCAGGCCTCCTCTAGAGTTTCCCATTATACCCATAGCATTTGATGCATTTATTAAAAAAAAACAATTGTCCTTTCACATGCCTGCATTTTATTGATAATAAAGGCATTGGGGTCCAGTGAAAAGAGCCCTGGAGTAAGAGTCAAGAAACCTGGCTAGGTGCTGGGGTGGTGGCACAGTGGTAGGGAGCTTGCCTAGCATGTGAAAGGCACTGGGTTTGATTCTCAGCACAGCATACAAATAAATAAAACAAAGTTCCATTGACAACTAAGAAATATCAAAAAAAAAAAAAAAAAAAAAAAAGAAAGAAAAAGAAAAAGAAAGAAAGAAGCCTGGCTAGGTGGGCAGTGGTCCAGGGAACCTTTGCGCAGGTCAGGAGCCTGTCTAGACTGCCCCTGCCACTGCTAAGTCCTGGGCCACACCAGCTTCCTCCCCAGTAGGTCAAGTGCTTTCACACGGGCTTTTGCACGTGCTATTCCTTCTTCCCTGGATGCTCTTTCTTCTCGCCCACCAAACTCTTACTTATCTTTAAAAGACCAACTTCAAATCTCATCTCCCAGAGATGGTAGTATTTAAACGAGGGTCTTAAGACCTCTTTTCTTAAGACCCTCTCTTAAATACTCCCACTTGCTTCTTCCTGTTTGAGAATATCATAATTCTGCAAAGGAGGATAACACTTTCAGCATTTCATTGTAAGTGTGTGGTGGGGGCTGTCAGAGCCTCCTTCCCAAAGTCATAAGCACCCTTAACACAGGAACTATATCTTAATTGTCTCCCCAGGGCCTAGGGCTTCCCCTGATGTATTTTAAGTGCTTGCTACCTGTTGGCTTACTGAAGGCATGGGCCTCAGTTTCCTATGTGCAGCTGGGGATTGGGCTGATGGTGTTATAACAGTGTTATGGAATTCTGTGTTTGGACAGAGACCTTGAACAAGAGGACTTAGATGTGCAGAAAGTCAGTCAGGTGAGGATTTGTGTGTGTAGCACAGAGGGAAAGCATGTCAGTGTCAGAAGAAGTTTGTTGGATTGCCATTTCACATTGGTAAGCTCAAGAAGCAAACGACCTCCTCAGAGCTCTAATGAACTGTGCTATTGGTCCTGATGTCTGAATACACTGCCTTCAAGAATTGATAGTGTAATTACCAGGAGTTTGTTATGATAAATTTATAAATTATTACATTATTCTCTCCCCCAGTCTCTAACAGTTTTGAATAAGCCTTTCTCATCTGTAAGTACGGCACATTGGCCTGTTGAATTTGATTAGTTAAGTGAAAAGTGACCATTTTAATAAATCAAACACTGCTTGAAAGATTTTCATTTTTTTTTTAATGTGTCTCAGAAAATAAGTTATTGGACCTCTTGACCCTGGACTAGAAGTAACTAGGGAAGCTGGTTAGTGCTGGTTCTGGAGCTATCCATTCATCCAGTCACGCAGGCACTCTCCACTTACGAGTAGATGTTTACTGAAGGTTGCTGAGCCACAGGCATTATGCCATATACCAGGCACACAGAGGTCACAAAGCAGTTCCTGCTAACACAAGCTCACTCTCTTGTTGGGAAAGAGAGGACCAGGAGACAGGCTTCCTTATGGCAAGAGTTATGACATGGGAAGTACAGAGGGAGGACACCTAATCCAGATTCAGGCAGGCAGGGACAGCTTCCCAGAAGCCTGTCTAATCTCAGATCTGAAGGAAAGGAGGAGGGAGCCACAGGCAAGGCCAGGAAGTGCCAAAGGAGGACAGTACACAAGGCAAACAGATATGGCATTCACAAAGCCCAGAAGTCAGAGAATGCAGCCCTCGGGGCACCCAGGAAGCATATTCTGACTGGAACATTGAATTCAAAGGACTAAGCAAGGTCCAGATCCAGAGGGATCTTTGAGGCTGGGACCAGGTGTTTTTCCTATGCTATGAAGGCAGGGGAGTGCCCTGAGGGCTCTGAGCATGGGACTTTGATCACATATGTGCTTCAGGAGGATCACTTTGGCTGCTGTGTTTGTGGGATGGATGGGATCATTCCTAAAATAATTTGGAAACAGATGTGTGTAATTGTCTTTTTTTTTCCCTCTGATACATTTTAGTGAATGTGATTTCCAAGTTTCTCTGTCTAACCCATCTGTGATGGCTTAAAGGAGGAACTATGACTTGAAGAATCCTATGACACCATTCCCATTTTTATATTGTAATTGTTTACACCATGAAGCATTTTAAATAAACAGAAATAAAAAATGACAGGTTATACTCCTAAATGCACACCACCCAGATCTAGCAGATACAGTTTTCTACAAAAGCTTTAGATCCCTCCTTTCTTATTCAAGAAATAAACCGTTCTAGGCATTCCCCATTCTCTTTCAATATTCTTCTCTCTAGACTTGACAAGTACCCTGCAGTCAGAAACCATTGGTACTTTATGTCTTTACTTTTACTATCTCTCTCACACAAACACACATGAATGAATCAATAAACAACATCAAGCCATGTTTTATCATTGTTTTTCTTTTCAGCTTGCCTGACTATTTCAGAGATACATCTGCACTGAGAGTGGAGAGAATATGCTTTGTATATGGTTATACAGGTGGACGTTATTCATATGATATTGAACCTTAGTGCCTTGCTGAGCAAAAAGAAATAGATTCTTTCCCTATCTGGTGTGATATTTCCATTTCCAGTGCCTATTCCCAGCTAGGGAAGTTTGTTATTCCACTTGTAGTTCTAGTACCCCGTAAGCCAGCCCCACCCACATACACACAGTTTATTTTATTGCTTTATTTTATTGCTTGCTTAGGGAAGTGCATGCCTTGCCTCCTCCTGTGTGATATATTCTATACATTTTATACCAGAAGCATAGTCTTTCTCTCTTCCCATGATGAGAGAAATAAGTTTTAGTGTGTTTTTGGAATAAGTCAAGGCAAGTGACTTTAGTTCAAGATGTGCAAGTTAACCCCAACCAGACCTGTTTTTGACTTAAGTTCATCTTACTGCTTTTGAGAGTGAGAGCCCAGGATTTACAGTCTGAGGTCTAACAGAAGCCTTTGCCTAGAAGGCACCTGCTGCTTTCAGAACTGCCTGGGAGCAAGGCAAAGTCACACACAAAAGGCTTGTGTTGGATTTCTATGCATAGCTGAGAAAGCTTAAATGACAAGGGAAGAAAACCGCTAGTGAAAGAGGAGGATGGACTAGGAAAAGTAAAAGGGAATACAGTTGACAAAAGGCATATGTGAGAAAACCTGGAAAATGAGCCCAAAATGGCCACAAAAAACAAACTTGGCAGTGGCATCCAAATTTTCCAATACCAAGGTGAGAACCATAATTATCTAAGATTCCCACCGGCATCATCAAACCCTCTGCTTTTAGTCTGGGCAAGCTACCAATCTTTCCAGAATATGTAGGAGTAATTCTGGGGCCCTGCCATGGAATGGTTATAACTCCATACCTGCCCTTCTCTCAGACCACGCACCAGATAAGTGACCACAGGCAGCCTTGAAATTCATACATCATGGCAGCCACTGTCCCTTTGTGTGCTGACCAAGATATCATGGTGTTCTGCTGGGGAGGCAAAGGGTATTCCACATGATCAAATCAGTGCTACTTGATGGGTGTGGCATGAGTACTTCAGAGATAAGACACCAATCTGAGTTTCTCTGTAAGAAATTATGTTTGCAATGTTCCATTGTATCTACTAGGCTGAACGTGGCTCTGAGCTCTGAGCTAGACATTGTGTTCTGAATCACCTCAGTCTTGCTACTGCTACAGCAGTTGCCACACTGAAACGATGCAGTAGAAGAGAATTCGCCTGATGCTCACCCTCCTCCACCTTTCTTGAATTCAATAAATACAACAGGGAATCAGTGGACAAAGGAGCTTGGGAAAAAAGTTGCTTGTAGACTACCAGCCTTAGGGGCAACACAAAGCAGAAGATGGTAGGCCAGGTGTGAAGCTCAGACAGCAGATAAGTAATCATCATGGGTAGTCCCCGGACTCAAGGGAAGCCAGTCTGAATATTGGCAGACCTGTGGACCCACCTAGCTTCAAAATCTCTGTCTCCTCAGACAGTTGATGCAATAATTGATTTCCCTCAGAAATCTGATTTTAGAGGTAAACAATATCAGATAGTTAGCCATGGAAGCTGAAAGGATGCAAATGATAGGCTATGAATGAACCAAAGTTATGAGAAGAAAGAAATCATGATATTTTAGTAGAATCCATAGGGAGAGGAAAGACATGTAGCATCAGGGTGAGAAATACTTATTTGAGAATTCTGTCACGATAGCTGAGTTGTTTTAATAGCAGACACAAAGGTGAAGATCTATAGACTTGCTTCTAAGAGTTAGTGGCTAAGCAGTATCATGTGGCAGCATAGAGCGATTTAGTGATACTAAATTGCTGGTAAGGAAACAATGAACCTAAACACAGTCTTTTCTGTTTATGACTTAGGGCACAGCAGGCAGCTTGAGCATCAGGTTTGACATCCATCCTCCCTTGATCCCCAGTTCCCACAGGGGTGATATGGAGGTGGGCCAAGTGCATTCTGTGAGCACTGGGGTCCATTTCAGAGCTGAGCAACACTGGGTTTAGGAAACTCCCGATTTTATAAGGGGACCTGCCCATCCTCCCCACTAGAGACAGTAACATTATCTTTATTACCCTGGAAAGTAAACACATCCTTGGGCAGAGGATGTTCTGTCTTTATTAGGCTGATCAGGAAAACAAACCTGCCCCTCTGATCTGCAGGGGATCCCACGCCCTGGCTTCCCAGGCTGTTTGCTATGCAGATATTCCAGAAAAGATAGTCTGGAGTAAAACCTTTAGAAACATCATGAAGAATTATCTTCTAGCACTGAGAACTCTGAAATTGCCTTGAGTCTCCCAGTTTCCATGAAGCCAAATTCTACCTCGTCTCCTATTTGAATTAACATGAAGCCCACATTTTCTTTCTTGCAATATTACACTCTTAAAAGCACCAATCCTCTCGTTACTCACACCACCCTGGGTGGGTTTCTGCTTCTCACTTATAGAAGGCCAGAATTAATACAAAGCTGGGGGATTAGATGGTGGTTAAAATGTCAAATGCTAGGTAAAAGTTTTGGTTTTGTTTTTTAAATTAACAAAATTTAAACAAATTTTTGTTACATAAAGGTTGTCACATAGTTGCGTATTTCTCTCTACTTTGTACACAATTATTCTTCACAGAAAGGCTGCTTATGAACTTCTCATCTAATCACATGTGAAACTCTGACACTTGGTTGCCACATGACCAGCTTCCACTCTGTTTCTGTTCATGTGAGATGTGACTGACCAACTCACAGGGAATCGTTTCTATCTGTTGCCTCATGTGTTGTTAACCTATCATGGAATTTGAATTAGAGTTAGAAGTCATCTGTTTTCCTTCCTATAGTTACTATTATCAGGCTTTCTTGTTCCAGATCTTCTTTCAAAAGTCTGGATCCATTTAATTAAATGAAACTTTGATGCTTATAAAAGATAAAGCTTGGCTCATAAATCTACACACAAGAAAGAAATATAAACACAAATTGGAATCTGTTGAAATCTGCTGTTTAGGGTAAAGGTGGGGCAGATATGGCTCAATGGTAGAGCAGTTGCTTAGCATGTTCAAGGCCTTGGGTTTAATTTCTGGCACTGAAAAAAAAAATTATATATATATTTTATATATACATATATATTATATATAATATACGCACATATTTAAATACATATTTATATATAATAAAATGTAATATATATTATAACAATTTTATAACTATTATATAATAATATTTACTTTATATATATTCTTTTTTTTTTTAAGTTGATCTGTGGGTTACATTGCTCTCTAAAAGGATTGGCAAGTTAAAACATTGACCACAGTTATTCGTCACAAGGTTTTTAAAAAACTACCTGAATTAGTTTTACTAGTGGTTATTAAGCATTTCTGTGGATAAACGCAGCTTACTTTTTAGGACCTAAGATGATGAAGGTGAGAAGAGGATCTGAAAGAACTAGACTGATGGTGAAGGAATGAGTTAGATACCACCACCTTCTGTAGTGTTTTAAAGGCTTACAGAAGAATTTTGTGCTCCTGTAAGGATTTTTCTCTTGCTAGGCAGACTTCCTCCAGTGGGAGCTTTTCCCACTCTTTGCCTTGCCTCTAATAGTGCTATCCTGAATCCCTTTGGACTCTGTATATGGCTATCTTCTGCAAAAACTCACCTCCATGGTGCCTGCCTGGATCCTAGCCACTTGGGAGGCTGAGACAGGAAAATCGTAAGTTTGAGATCAGCCAGGACAAAATAAAAAATAAAAAGGATTGGGGATGTAGCTTAGTGGTAAAGTGCCCCTGGGTTCAATCCTCAGTATCACAAAACACAACAAAAACAGAAATGAACAAACAAAAAAAGACCTTGTTAACATTAGGAAGAGTAGGAGAATGACTGATCTTGTGGCAGCAATGTGCTTGGTTTTGTTTGACATGGTTTAGAAGCTAAGTCTATACTATGGAACTAGACTGTTTAGGTTTGAATCTCAGCTCTGCTGCTTCCTAGCTATGCAATCTTGGGTAAATAAATTAATCTTTTTCAGTGTCCTCGTCTATAACATGGAAATGATAAGAAGACTTACTTTATAGATTGTTACGAGGATTAAATGAGTTCACATTATGAAATAAGTCATATATAAAAGTAATTTGCTGGGGCTGGGACTGTGGCTCAGTGGTAGAGTAGTCATCTAGCATGCATAAGGCGCTGGGTTCAATCCTCAGCACCACATAAAAATAAAATAAAGATATTGTGTTCACCTAAAACTAAAAAATAAATACTAAAAAAAGTAATTTGCTATGATCTCTGTTGTTACTGATATTTTTATCAGTGTGTAGACTGCATGCCAATGAAATGTTCAGCTGAGACTGTCCACCTGGCACTGGAAAATGCTCATTCTGAGCTTGGCTGAATGCTTGTTTAAAATAGTAAAAAGGCTAATTTTCCTGGGCAGCTCATATGTTGTCAAGATTAAAGGGTAGGTGTCACACTTCCACTAACTGAGGTGTAATGGGCATTATATCTGTGTAGCCCAGAGTCCCCTTCCAAAGTGGGTTACTCAATCTGACTATGTGGATCTACTTCATTAGCTGGTACTCTGGTGAGCCCGTGCCTGGATATAAGAGCTTGCAGAAAAAGTCTGAGGATGGATGGAGTCAGTTTCTGAGTTCTGAGAGGGAGGGAGAGAGAGAGGGGAAGAGAAAAAGAGATTGTGGGTAGGCAGTGAGGCAGTGAGGTAGTATGGGGATGAGCAGATGGTCTGGAGCAAACAGGAGGGAATTATCCTGGGACTACTGCCCTTGGAACCTTCATGGTGGCCCTTCAATGTTGATAGGTTGGTGTGACTCTATTGGAGATCTAATATTTTTCAAGTTCTTCATGCTTTTTATTAAAAGTACAAGTCAACTTAATATAATGGACTTTACTGCACTCTCTGTGTATTACTTTCTACCCATCAGTTTTGTATAGAGACGTGGTCACTTCTTGTGATGGCTTGCTGCCCCACCTGGGTTGTTTTGTTTTGTTTTGTTTTGTTTATTTTTAACAGAAGTCTAATATAACTGGAAGGACTTGGTGGACAGAAGACTACCATGGAGACTCTGGGAGACCTTGTTGGATCAGGGTCTCCTGTGGCAGAACTTTCTTAGCCCTAACACCTTTTTCTCTGAATTAATGTGAACCTCTGATTGGGAGCCCTTATAAAACACTTCTGACCACTTCTATTTTAGTTCCAGACAATTTTAACAAGCCCTGCGTTTTCAAAAGAGCATACCTTATGAAATGCAGTAACATTTTTCATTTGGTGCATCCCTGCCTCTCAAAAAACATAGGTAGAACTTGTCTTGAACCCTGATGATCAGCTGTCTGAGCTCAGCATGGCACCTCTGCCCTCAGGCCTTCCTCTGTCTCTCTGTTCCTGCTCCAGAATTCATTAGCTCCTCACTTCCACAGATTCCTACCTGGACTCAAAGCCTTATCCTGTATACAGTCCTACAAGAAATCCGGTGGAATTCAGCATTGTCCTGGGCCTGTAATTTTATTAAAGATTTCAATGCCTTTCCCCTTGGATTGCTTCATATTCCCCCAGCACCCCCTGTACCTTCCAGCTGCACAAGGGGCTGGATCTTTGAGACATTCTGATGCCCTAGGTCCTTTTCTGCCCACACACATACCAAACATATCAATGTGCACCCACACCCCACATTAAACATTATTTTTGCCTCAAGCAATGAAAAGTGTGTTTATAATTTGCTTTTTGGAATCATTTGACTATAAGTAACTCTTTAAATTTATGATTGACTCAGATTTCTCAGGAGTAGTACAGTTTTCTTTTTTTAAAATTAAGAAAATTTAACCTACAATTGTTTTCATAGGTAATAAAATATTTTCAAATAATAAATTTAACAATTAAAGAAGTAAGCATCCTATGTTTATAGATACTTACTTAAATATTTACAGATTTTCTATTTTTCTCTTTATGTTCTAGAGACAATAATCTCTTTTAAGCCATCAAATCTCTATATGCACCCTGAAAAAAGAGTGAGCAGTATGCATTGTAGCTATGCTTTCAGTGTCTAGGGCAGTTGAACAGGAGGCCTGTCCATAGGCAAAGACCCGCTAGGAGTCTGTCCCCATAGGGTGTGCATTCCTTGCCGGGAGCAGCCTCATCAGGTCAGCCCATTTATTCTTCATTCTGCCTTCCAGAATCAATCTCTCTCTCTCTCTCTCTCTCTCTCTCTCTCTCNTTTGCATTGTATTTACCATGCTTTCCCCCTCTCTCATTAGTTTCACTTTATTCCCTTGCTTCTGTCACCTAGATTAATCTTTTCTCCTTCCTTCTTCTTCTTTATGTATGTTTGCTTTTTTAAAAAAATTAGAGATCAATATTTAGCAATCAGATTTCCCATAAAATGCTGAATTTCCCGCCTTGCAGGAAAGTTGGCCTATATGGCTCAGGCCTGTGTTCCCGCATGGCTGTGGTCTGTGAGAACTGCCCCCTTTAGACAGACACTCCCAGCACTTCAACCCACCCTGAGGTGGCCATTTGCTGGGAGCTGTTGCCTTCCTGTCCCTGCTTACTCATTTATAAGACCTGCTCTGCCCCAGTTAGCACTGCTATTTGTGACTGTCTTTTAGCTGAAGTGTTCAGTTGATTGACATTTGTTATATTAGCCGATATATTTTAATATGCATTTGCTGGAGTCTTTCATGCTGTTTGTCCTATAATCCCTGAATGATAGCACTCATCTTGAGCTTACTAAATCCCAAAGTGATCAATACCTTTATCTTCCTCTGAGCAGCACCTTTCCCATTTATACCTCCAATCCCTATGCTAGTTTTTGAGTATTTTAAGTCTGTGTTCTTTTAAATTTATTTTATTCTTTTTTTGGGGGGAGGGTACTGGGGATTGAACTCAGAGGTACTCAATCACTGAGTCCCATCCCTATTTTGTATTTCATTTAGAGACAAGGTCTCACTGAGTTGTTTAGTGCCTGGCAGTTGCTGAGGCTGACTTGGAACTCACAGACTTCCTGGCTTAGCCTCCTGAGCTGCTGGGATTACAGGTGTGCAACACGGTGCCCGGTTCCTCTTATTCTTTTAGAGTCACTGTGTACATTCATTTACCTATGTTTTTACCACTTCTTGTTTTTTTACTTTTTTTCTAGTATCTCAGAATCGCTTATCTTTCTATGTCATAGAAATTACTCCGTCAACTCCTCTTATATGTCTTACATCTGTGGTCAATTTCCTTTTGTCCGAAAGGCATTTTTTTAGAATTTCTTTTATGACGATCTGCTGATGGCAAATTTATGTGGCTTTATTTGTTTGCACATGTCTCATTTGAGAGTTCTTTTTCTTTTTTCTTTCCTTCTACTACCTTAGAAGTTACACTCTATTTCTTATCCTCTCACCTACTTCCTCATCCCCCCATTATAATACGCATGCTTAGCTTTTTAAAAAAATTAAATTATTCAAAATTGCCATTCCCCTATAAAATAGTACAAAGAATTTGTAATATTTTACATAATTGTCCTTCCATATTATTGCTGTAAATATTTTAGTTTCAAATTTATAACTCCTCTCCCTGTTCATTTAATGAAGTTTTTTAAGTACAGGTATTTATAAATTTATTAACACAATTATTATCTTCTTGCCTTGTTGTTGTTTATCTTTTCTTTTTCTCAGTTTACTTTATACTGAAATACATTATTATTGTTTGGTATTTCTTTCAAAAGGGTCTGGAAATTGGATATCCTCCTCTTTTTTGTATGAATATATTTTTATTTCACTCCCATGTTTTGGGCAATATTTTAGTTAGATATAGAATATTAGTTTGACAGTTATGTTCTTATGCCATTTTGAATATGTTATTCTTTAATCTTCCGGCTTCTGTATTGTTGATGACAAATAAACTGCCAATCTGACTACCATTATTAGGTTGTTAATTTATCATTTTATCTCTGGTGGTTTTTATGACTTTCTATTTGACTTTAATGTTCTGCAGTTTCTTAAACATATGTGTGTGTGTGTGTGTGTGTGTGTGTGTTTTAAATCTTGCTTGGAATTTGCAATTTTTTAGCTCAAGGACACATGTATTACTTTATTTCTGCTGAATTATTAGCTTTATCATTTCAATATTGCCTCTCTCACAATTTCTTTTTCCTTTCTCCCAGAACTCCATTTATTTTTTAAAACTCCACATTTTTATTTGTGCATTATAAGTATACATAATGGTGGGATTCATTGTTACATATTTGTAAGTGCACAGATATAACAATATAACTTGGCCAATATCATTTCCCAGTATCTCCCCTTTCCCTCTCCTGTTTCCTCCCTCCTGGTCTTCTTCCTCTACTCTACTGATCTCCCTTCTAATTTTATGAGATCCTTTCATATACCTTTCTTTTCCTTTTGCCTCACTAGCTTCTACATAAGAGAAAACATAGAACCGTTGACTTTCAGAGATTGGCGTGTTTCACTTGACATAATGTTCTAAAGTTCCATCCATTTTCCTGAAGATGACTAAATAAAACTTCACTGTAGCCGAATAAAACTCCTTTTTGTATATGTAACACATTTTCTTTACCCATTCATCTATTAACAGATACCTAGGCTAGTTTCGTAGTTTGGCTGATGTGAAATGTGTTGCTATAAACAAAGGTGTGCATGTATTGCTATAGTAAGCTGACTTTAATTCTTTAGAATAAATACTGAGGAATGGTATAGCTGGGTCATATGGTGGTTCCATTCCTAGTCTTTTGAGGAACCTCCATACAGATTTCCATAGTGGTTGCACTAATTACAATACCAACAGCGGTATAAAAGTGCTCGAACTCCATTTAAATGTTTTACTTTCTTTCTTTTTTTTTTAAGGAGAGAGAGAGAGAGAGAGAGAGAGAGAGAGAGAGAGAGATTTTTAATATTTATTTTTTAGTTTTCGGTGGACATAACATCTTTATTGTATTTTTATGTGGTGCTGAGGATCGAACCCAGCGGCTAATGCATGCTAGGTGACCACTCTACCACTGAGCCACATCCACAGCCCAAAAAATGTTTTACTTTCTTGATTTAATTCCATGTCTTATAACTTCTCTTTGATATTTTCTCTTTTTTCTCTGTTCCATTCAGAATAATTTTGCAAATCCATCTTTCACAGTAATAATTCTTTTTTCAGCATAACTAGGATTTGATTTACTGTATTTTTTTCATTTTTTATTTCAAATCTGTCCTTTCTTTTTTCATAGAGGATGGTTCTTTCATTATTTTTTCCTTCTTTTATTAAAAAATACTTTAAAACATAGTTTATAGAACCTATCAAGTTATTCTATTACCATGGGTTCTTGAGTGCTAATTCTTCATGATGTATAGCTGGCTTCTCCTTCTGAATGGTTTGGTTCTTTGGTTTGATCAGAAAAGAGTTTACTGTGGGGGAGGCTTGTGTGTCCTAAGTTATGAAAATATTTCTATCTAGCAATTTGAGTTTGGTTCTGCAGAATTTTCCCTGATTCTGGGAACACTTTAATAGTGTTTTGTGGTTCAAGTTTTATTGGCTCAGATTTATTGCAGAATCTAAGCAATGTGAGTTGGGGCAATACACTTGTGCATGGCACAGGCTTGGTGTTGTTTTTTTTTTATCCTTTTTTTTCTTTAGGTATATATTTTTTCACCCCAAGAAGATCAGAATGCAGACTTACTTGCCTTCCCTGATCTACTTAGTGGACAATGGTACTTTTTCTAGTCTTTTTTTTTTTTCCCACATAGATGAAGGTTTTCAAATGTCTGGCTTTTATAAAAAAGAACAGTTACGTTGTATAAGTCTATATGGTACATTCCTATCATGGTCACATTGGGTTATATTTTATATATGTTTGAAACTGAAGGGGTATTTGAGTGAGTTCAGTTCAACATCCACACACTCTTTATTATAGACTCTCATGTTTCTGGCTTTGTTATAGATCTAGGGTACAAAAATAAGCAACACAAAATCTTTACCCCCTCCATAGTTTACATTCTCAAAGGAAAGACAAAACAGACAACAAAGAGAAATACTGTAAAATCAAATGGAGCTATGAAGAAAGTTAAAGCAAGATAAGTGAGGACAAAGAGGAACAGGTCAGATGAATGTGCTTTGTGGAGGACAGCAAGGGACCTTTGATCAGAGGCTTATGTAATGTGATGAAGAGTCATGCTGATATCTGGGATTTCCATTTGGGTAATCTGAGAAGCAGATGTCAAGACAGGATTATCTATGCAAGAGATCTATTAAGGCAACTCCTGTAAGACCAGAGGCCAGTGCAGAATGAAAATATGGGGCTCCTTATTGCAAATTAAAAAGAAAAAAGAAAAAGAATTTCAAGATGGCTATAGCAGAGCATTCAAGTGCAATCATTTTGAGTACTCTGACTGTAAGGGAAAAAAGAGAAGGGAGCTGGTGGGACCCTGGGAAGCTCATCAGATTGTGATGCAAGTTTGATCCCAGGTGAAGAAGCAATGGGATAAACGCAGAGTGGAAACATCCTAGAGTGCTGTGCCATTCTGAGAGAGTTTGGTGAGGCTGCTGGGGGGTCTTTGAGCTGAAGCCATGTGTCATGTGAATTTTCATCTCCTAGGAACAGGATTGCCTTGGTACCCCTGCTTTTCTCGGGGACTCATTAGGAGTAGTCAGTGGGAAGCATGGCTTTGGCACAAACTCAAGAGAAGGATTTCAAAGCAAGACAGTTGTAACTAACTCCTGGACAATTATTCTCCCTGTAAGCTGAATGTCTATAAGACATTCTCATGGCAGCTGCACTGGGTGGAAGAATTTCTCTATTTAGGGAGAGGGAACGACAATTGCAAAGTCTCTTGTTATGAGTTGAATTATGTTTCTCGTCCAAAATTCACATATTGAAGTTCTTACCTCCTTTGAATATGACATTATTTGGAAAGAGGATCCTTACAGGTATAATTCATTAAGTTGAGGTCCTATTGGAGTAGGCAAGATCTCTAACACCAAATGACTACTTTCTTCACAAAAAGGGAAAATTTGAGGTACACATGCACACCAGAATATCAGATGAAAATGAAGGTGCAGATTGGGGTGGTGAATTTGCAAGCCAAGAAGTACTGGAGATAGCCAGAAAACTACCAGAAGCAAGGAGAGAGGGATTGGGCAGATCCTTACCTGGCACTCTTCAGAGAGCATGGCAATGCAATGCCAGTACCTTGATTTCAGATTTCTGTTCTCCAAAACAGATAATACATTTCTATTTTTTAAGTCACCCAGTTTTAGATATTGTGTTACAGACATCCTTGCAAATTAATAGTCCTGAGGTTATAGCAGCTTCGGTGTGTTGTAGAAACTTCAAGGAGGCCAGTATGGATGGAGCAGGTGAGTGAGAGAAAAATTGTAGGGGAAGAAGTATCCAAGGGCCAGTTCTGTACATCATGGCTTTGTGAACCAACATGGTGACTTTGGTTTTTATTCTTAGTGTGATGGGAAGCTGTTACAGGGTTCCGAGAGAGTAGTGGCCTGATTCACTTATATTTTTAAAGTCCTACTCTGGCTATTGTCTAGAAATAGATTGAAGAGGAGCAGAAGTAGGAGCAGGGCAACCAGTCTGGTCCGTGGCAACTGTAAAGAAAGAGAGAATGGTGGCTTAGGTGAGAAGTGTTTTATATTATAATAGAGCAACTAGGCAACTAGAATCTTTTTCTGACATGGGAACACTGGGTAAAGAGCTTGTCTGGATTTTACAGGAATGAAAATATAGGTATCTGTCATATTTTAGAAGTCTCATGTTGTTTTGCTACTTGTTTTGCATTTTCATGGACTTCTTTCCATCTCAAGTCAGATATTGACCTCAGAGTGTTTTGAGGGCTACACAGTATTGTTTGTGTGAATGTATCACTCTGGAACTAGTTCCTTCTGAATGGACTTTTGGGTCATTTTCTTTTCATGTGCATGATTGTAAAAAATGATGCTTAAACAACCTTATTATTTCTCTGTTGCTTCATAACAAAATATCCCCCTACTAACTAAATGGCTTAAAAACAACATTATTATCTCATAGTTATAAAAGACTAACTTTGTCAAAATGAGCAAACGAGAGTAAAAATAGTCCAGCAAGAAAAATTCACAGTCCCTTATAACCTGATGTTTGAAGTGTTCCCCATTCCTTTTGCTGTATTCCATTCATTAGAAGTAAGTCACTAGTTTTAGCCCTCACCAAAGCAGCAACAGCATGGACACCGGCAGGCAGAGGTCATTGCGAGCCATCTTAGAAATCTTTTACCACAGTAACCCAATTTGTTTGTGATAGATTATTAAAGGTGGGTTTGCATATTTAAAATTTAATTTCTAGTACTAGATTTATTTCCAAAAACTTTGCACCAGATTTCAAAATTCATCTTAATGGGGTTATTTGCCACTGCCAGAAGGGGAGAGGTTGTAGATCCTCAAGAGACTTTGCCAGATTTTGTCAGAATGTCTCTTCCCTTCCTGGCTTTCTTCTTATCCACCATCTGAAATTTCCTAGAACAGGAAATAACTATGTGTCTCATCACAAATGATACAAATGTTCTAACCAGCAGGCTCCTGCAATCCCTGTCATCATGGTAACCGGTTAAGGGTATGATGACCTGGGTTGTGCCATTAAAAACTGCCATTGCCTTTACTTGTTTGCTGGCAAGGGTAAGGTTTATTCTGCCAATCTTGGTAAGAGGGATGAAAAAAATAAGCTTGGGCCCTCGATGTCTAGGGAAGATCCACTTGAATCATTTCTTCTACATCTTCAGAATTCAGGTTCTTCTAGTAGGACTTGGAACAATGAGATTTTATTTCATTGTTAGTCTGAAAGTTCTTTTATATAAAGGGGCCCTCATATTTACCATGGTGGTTGGCAGAAATGTAAATTATTATAAGAATTACTTCGTCTCCGTCTCCTCCTCACACAATTTGAGGTGGCTTTAGAAAACTGAACACATCTGAAGCTATAAAAATGAAATAATTAGTGTTCCAAGTGCGTGTGTGTCTTAGTTCAGTCTATAATGAAGTATAATAAACTGGGTGGCTTATAAACAACAGGTATTTATTTCTCACAGTTCTGTTGTTTGGGTGTCCAAGATCAGGATCCCAGCATGTTTGAGTTCTGGTGTGGACCCTCTTGAGGGCTTGAGAGCTCTCAATGTCCCTTTTATAAGAAAGCTAATTCTATTCATGAAGGTGGAGCCCATCTGACCTAATTACGTCCCCCCAAAGCCCCAACTCCAAATATCACCAAATTGGGGGTTAGAATTTCAGTGTATAGATTTTGGAGGACATAATCATTCAGTCCATGGCCCTCTGTCTGCTATTAGGTTACGTGCCCCATTGAAAGCTTAGATTGTCCTGGTAACTTTCCTAAGGAAATCCAAGGTACCTTCCTGTTATGAGCAAAGTTGGGTGGGATGTGGATCTAGGGGGAAATACATGACCTATGATGAGCCTGGGGGAGGTCTTGATGGGGTCTATCATCAACATTCACTGTTTGTGCTAGCCTTAGGTGGAGAGGAACTGGGATTTTCCCCACCCTCTGTCTCTCCCTTCCTGTGTTGCCCCCCCCAAAAGGGCCAGGTGGATTAGCTTAGGGACCTAGCCTTCGGGGCTGCAGCTCCATCTCCTCTTGTGATTCCTGCTTGGAAAGCTGGGCACCTTGGAAGTCAGGACCCTCCTGTGAGCTTGGTGCCCTGGGAGCTAGGCTTTCCAAACCTGGAGTGACTCCTCCTTCCATGTCCCAGCATGACCCCATCCTCCCCCTTGTGCCTTCTGCAGACAACCTGGCAGGTTGTGCTCACATTTCACAAGATTACTCTGCTAGATGAGAAAAACGTGTACTTTATTCAGGACAGCAAGCTCAGTCCTGTGTATTGCGTTCCCTGCAAAAATGAGAATCCAAGTGTAGAGGCCTTTCAAAGCTGAAATAAATCAGAGCTCCTTGGCTAAACTGCCTTGTTCTGTCAGGTTTTGTCTTTTTCTAGAAGCTGCTCAATGTTAGGACAAATTAGAGGAGACCAACTGAGGACCAGTTCATTGTATAAGCACATAAAATCTTTAGAATCTTGGAACAGGTATCTGTTGTTTAAAATACAAATGTTTGTAAGGTTTGCATTTTACATGTACTAAAGTGGTTTTTAGATTTCTTTTTTATATGACATTCTTAGTTGTCTTTGTGGAACTCTGTATTTTTCAGTTTTCACTTATATTAGGCTTTTGAATTTTTTTTTTTAAGTAACTAAAGTTGGTGGAAGAAATGCTTATGGTTATCAGAGTTTTTATAGAATTGTACACCACCCACCATGTTTTTTTCAAAAGGAATTTGCTTTTCTTTTTCTTTCTTTTTTTCTTTCCGTAGAATACAGTACAATTTAAAGGTAATAGAGAAAGAGCTGTTACCAAACACCTGTTTGGGTCTCTTGCTGGACAGATACTATTTTCCTAGGAATAGTGAGTAAATATTTCTCTTTCCTCTTTTTTCTTGCAAATAGAGGACTCTCTAATGGGGGCTTACTCATCAGGACTTATTGATGAATGTAGACTGTTAAATGAATAAGAAGTCAGTGGATGTGGTTTCCTGGACTCTGCTTGGACCAAAAATAAAGCAAGTCCTCCCCGCAGGGATTTGGCTCAGCCCAGTGCCTGAAAGGGCAGTTGTTTTCCATGGGTTTGCCTAAGCGGGCATTTCTCCTGGCAAAAGTTCGTAAGGGCTTTGGAGATTTTTGAGGGCTTTTTCTCCCCTCATGTAGGTTTTATTGTTTTAGTGTGGGAAAAAAGAAATAAAACCACCCAAAGAATAAAGCAGGAAAACAAATACAGCACCCCCAAATGAGGAAGAAAATCACATCCATCATGCTTTTGTGAGGCAACAGTTTCCATACAAGTTGGTTTAGTAACTATGAGAAGCTTTTCTCTTTGATTTTTGGTTCCTTCTATTTTTAACATTTTTTGGCAAGTCTACACATTGTGGTTACATAAGAAAATCAGAATTAAGATACTTGGTATTAAAAAAGCATCCGTTAACTCAGGAGGAGTTTCTCTGGCACTGCTAGGAGAGCTTGGATTCACAACAAAATAATAGGCCTAAGTATCCAGTCAACACAAGCTTTCTAGCCAGGCTCCCGTGAAGACCCTGGAGCAGCCTCCTGACCTGTACTCCACCCTGGGGAAAGGCAGATCTGCTCAGTGGCTGGATGAGGAGCCAGTGCCTTAGGCCTGACAGGGGATAGTTCTGCTGTTTCTCTCTCTCTGAAGGGGTCAAATGGGTCACACTCTTCAATAATCAGTGGCAGTTATTAAATGCCTACTATGTATTAGGTCTGATGATGATAACCCATTCTCGCCTACTGTCCTGTTTGAACACCACTACAGTGTTGCAAGGGACAGTCCACTAAGAGTGTCTTCTGTGACAGGGAAGGAGGAAAGGAGGAAGCCTATGGGATCTGCTTTAAGAAATTCCCTGCCCACAAGGAGGGGCACATATATATCTGAATACATTTAAGACAGCATTTTGGTAATGATAAGAATTGAAGCTAATGTTTATAATCATATACTTACCTTATGCCTTGACCAGTGCTTTATTTGGATAATGTCATTTAACTCTGACCATAGCACTATGAGGTAGATCATCATTTTATTATCTACATTTTACAGAAGAGGAAAATAAAATGTAGTGATGTGATATGATAAGATCAAGAACGCAGCAGATGTGAAAATGGCAAACCTGGGAGTCAAACTCAGGCAGTTTGATCTCAGACTCATTTATCCTTTTTTTTTTTTTTTTTTTTTTTTTTTT